>NC_071625.1:29669181-30269181 GCF_014839835.1 Dryobates pubescens | reverse complement strand
ATTGAGCTGGAGATCAGGGACCATCAGGTTGAGTGCCTGTGGGTGAGAATTAGAGGGAAGACCAACAGGGCTGACATCCTGGTTGGAGTATGTTATAGACCACCCAACCAGGAAGAAGAAGTTGATGAAGCATTCTATAGGCAGCTTAAGGCTGTCTCAAGATCTCCTGACCTTGTCCTCATGGGCGACTTCAACCTGCCTGACATCTGCTGGGATCTCAACACAGCAGAGGGGAGACAGTCTAGGAGGTTCTTAGAGTGCATGGAGGACAGCTTCTTATCCCAGGTGCTGCGTGAGCCTACCAGGGGCAAGGCTCTGCTTGACCTCCTCTTCACCAGCAGGGAAGGGCTGGTGGGGATGTGGTGGTGGGAGGCTGTTTAGGGGCCAGTGACCACGAGATAATTGAATTTGAACTATTCAGGCAAGCTAAGAGGGGCAGCAAGAAGACCTCCACTCTGGACTTCCAGAGGCAGACTTCAGGCTACTCAAGGAGCTAATTCAGAGGGTTCCTTGGTAAACAGCCTTTAAAAACAAAGGGGTCCAGGAGAGCTGGACCTGCTTCAAGGGAGAACTGATGAAGGCTCAGAACAGGCTGTGCCAATGTGCCGGAGATGAGCCCCGGGGCAGACGGCCTGGATGGGTGATGAGCTTCTGATAGAACTAAGGGAAAAAAAGAGGGTGTATCCCCTGTGGAAGAAAGGGGAGGCAACCATGAAAAGTTTAAGGATGTTGCTAGGTCTTGTAGGAAGAAAATTAGGGTGGCAAAAGCACATTTGGAGCTTAGACTGGCCTCTGCTGTGAAGGACAACAAAAAGTCCTTCTATAAATACATGAATAGCAAGAGGAAGGGCAAGGACAACCTCCACTCCTTGGTGGACACAGAGGGGAATGTTGTAACAAAGGATGAGGAGAAGGCAGAGGTACTTAACACCTTCTTTGCCTCATTTTTCACTAGCAGGATGGAATGTCTTCCAGACAGCTGGGCTGCAGAGCTGGCAGATGGAGCCAGGGAGCTGCATAGTTTCCTTCTGCTCCAGGAGGAGGAGATAGTTAGAGATCTCCTCAGCCATTTGGATCCCCACAGTCCATGGGACCAGATGGGATCCATCCTAAGGTGCTGAGAGAGTTGGCAGATGAGCTGCCAAGCCACTCTCCATCACTTTTCAGCAGTCCTGGCTCACTGGAGAGGTCCCAGAGGACTGGAAGCTGCCAAGGTGATGCCCATCCACAAGAAGGGCAGGTTGGATGAGCCAGGGAATTCCAGACCTGTCAGCCTGACCTCAGTGCCAGGCAAGGTTATGGAACAGATCATCCTGAGTGCAATCACATAGCACTTACAGGATGGCCAAGGGCTCAGGTCCAGGCAACATGGATTTAGGAAGGGCAGGTCCTGCCTCACCAACCTTCTATCTCCTTCTATGCCCAGGTGACTGCCTGGTGGCTGTGGGGCAGGCTGTGGATGGAGTCTGCCTGGACTCCAGCAAGGCCTTTGACACCGTCCCCCACAGCAAACTGCTGGCCAAGCTGTCAGCCCCTGGCTTGGACAGCAGCTCTCTGAGCTGGGTTAGGAACTGGCTGGAGGCTGAGCCCAGAGAGTAGTGGTGAATGGTGCCACAGCCAGCTGGCAGCCAGGCACCAGTGGTGTGCCCCAGGGATCAGTGCTGGGCCCCATCCTGTTCAATATCTTTATTGATGATCTGGATGAGGGCATTGAGTCAGTCATCAGTACATTTACAGCTGACACCAAGCTGGGGGCAGGAGTTGATCTGTGAGAGGGTCAGAGAGGCTCTGCAGAGGGACCTTGCCAGGCTGGACAGATGGGCAGAGGCCAAGGGCAGGAGACTGAACACATCCAAGTGCCGGGTTCTGCACATTGGCCACAGCAACCCCATGCAGTGCTACAGGCTGGGGGCAGAGTGGCTGAGAGCAGCCAGGCAGAGGGGGACCTGGGGGTGCTGGTGGATGGTAGGCTGAACATGAGCCAGCAGTGTGCCTAGGTGGCCAAGAAGGACAATGGCATCCTGGCCTGCATCAGGAACAGTGTGGCCAGCAGCAGCAGGAGGGAAGTAATTTTGCCCTGTGCTCAGCACTGGTTAGGCCACACCTTGAGTCCTATGTCCAGTTCTGGGCCCCCCAGTTTAAGAAGGACATTGAGACACTTGAACGTGTCCAGGGAGGGGCCTGGTGCACAAGCCTTGTGAGGAGAGGCTGAGGGAGCTGGGGTTGCTTAGCCTGGAGAAGAGGAGGCTCAGGGGAGACCTCATTGCTGTCTACAACTACCTGAAGGGAGGTTGTAGCCAGGTGGGGGTTGGTCTCTTCTCCCAGGTGGCCAGCACCAGAGTAAGAGGACACAGTCTCAAGCTGTGCCAGAGGAAGTTTAGGCTGGAGGTGAGGAGAAAGTTCTTCACTGAGAGAGTCGTTCACCATTGGAATGTGCTGCCCAGGGAGGTGGTGGAGTCACCATCCCTGGAGGTGTTCAAGAGGGGATTGGATGTGGCACTTGGTGACATGGTCTAGTAGTCATGAGGTGTTGGGTGGCAGGTTGGACTCGATCTCTGAGGTCTTTTCCAACCTTGGTGATTCTATGCAGAGCAGACAACTGCAAATCAGAAAATAGTTGAGCTCAGAAGGGAAAGGTTTTTAGTCCCTCAAATCCTGGGTGAAATGTTTTGCTGAACTAGATTCACTAGGTTTAAGTTGGGGGGATTTCTTTGTCTTCAGGGATCTTTACAGTGATTGTGCCAGTTCTGTCTTGCTAAGTCCCCATTCCTGGCATAGCTGTGTTTTATGAAGGCTTTTGTATCCTGCCAGACTACTCTAGGCATCTAGGATCCCAGACCTGTCTTTGCCCTGACTAGACACAAGTTTAGATGTAAGTAGGCTCTTACATGCAGGTTTTTGTAACTGAAAAATCAGGAACTGAGTTGCTGAATTGCAAGGGCTGTGACAGCAAGGATCTTCAGAAACTCAAAAGCTTCCATCATTTCCCAGTCTGTGTAATGAGCACACCACCCATGATCAGGAGAACAAGAAGTACTTGTGACCTTGCTCGTACTGCAAAGAAGAGCAAGCTTTCAGAGTTCAGAGCTGTAAGCAATTTTCCCTGTGTTAGTTTTCTGAAGATAAAAAGTGCTTTTGTGGAGGCTTTTTTATCTGCTAAGTATTTCTTCATATAAACTACTTGTTGCACTAAATATAGTTTTATTATGAAATAGGTGCTTGGTTGGAGGAAAGCAATGAGAAAAGGGAGGGTATGGGTGTAAGGCTGTGGGGTGTATCTGGGGAAGGAGCCACATGTAAAGTAAGATTTAGGGTAGAAGTGGGAAAGGAAGCAGAGTGGAGGTCAGCAGCAGTGTTGCCCTTCCCTGGCAGTGCAGAGGTGCAAATCCAGTTCAACCGGTCAGCATGCCATGTGCTTTCCATGCTTTCAATCGAGGTGCTCTGGCAGTCAGGGACATTTTGCACAGCTTAACTGGAGTCTGCCTGGAGCTGTCTGGCAGCAAGAGTGTGCTGCCCGGGCACTGCAGTGCTGTTGGGACCTCTACCCATGGGACACTGCCACTCCTGCACTGTATTAGGAGCTGCGCAGGGATTGTTGTTCTCTGCCATATCCCATGGCATCTTTTAGCTACAATACTGTGCTCTGGTTTTATTGCCCAGTAAACAGCTGGTTTTGAAGTTCCTGATCACTCAGAGTATCTCTTGTGTAGGACATCACAGCACTGACTGATAATTGCATCTTTGAATTTTGATACTAATACTGTATGTAACACAGCATTATAAAAAGACCTCCAAGACAGAGAGAAATAAGATCTAGTGAGCCAAGAATAAGAAAATGGGACTCTAGGAAGGCTGTAAGCATCTCTAGTTTTAGTTTGAAAAAGTAAAAAGACCTTTTCTTTCCCCCTCTTGGGATTTTTTTCCCCAAGTCTTATTTAACACAAGTGAACTCTGAGACAGCAAGTTGTAACTAGCAGACATTATCACTTCTTTGCACCCACCCTAATTTTATAACTTTACTTATTGTAAAACTGAAGTTTGGTTGGTTCTTTTTCTGTAATTTTTCTGCTATTCTCTACTACTACTAAAATATGGATTTGTGAAAAGAGAAAGAAGAAGGGAGGGAGGCTTTTTTGTTTATACCAGTGAGCATAGGAAGGCTCTGCAGAGGGAACCAGACAGGTTGGATCAATGTTCTGATGCCAATGGGATGAGATTCAACAAGGCCAAATGCTGGGTCCTGCACTTGGGTCACAACAACCCCATGAACATCCCAGGCTTGGGGCACAGCGGCTGGAAACTGCCCAGCCAGGAAAGACCCGGGGGTGTTGATAAACAGCAGCTGAAGATGAGTCAGCAAGTGTCCAGGTGGCCAAGAAGGCCAACAGCATCCTGTCCTGGATCAGGAACAGTGTGGCCAACAGGACCAGGGCAGTTTTGTCCTCCTGTACTCAGCACTGGTAAGGCCACACCTTCAGTCCTGGGTTCAGTTTTGGGGCCCTGACCATAAGAAGGACATTGAGGAGCTGGAGCAGGTCCTGAGAAGGACAACAAAGCTGGGGAAGGGTCTGGAGAACAGGAGCAGCTGAGGGATCTGGGGGTGTTTAATCTGGAGAAGAGGAGGCTGAAAAGAGGTTGGAGTGAGGTGGGTATTGGTCTCTTCTCCCTAGTGCCAAGGGACAGGATAAAAGAAAATGTCCTCAGTTGTGCCAAGGGAGGTTTAGGTTGGAAATTAGAAGAAACTTCTTCACTGAAAGGGTTCTCAAAGACTGGAACAGGCTCCCCGGGGAGGTGGTTCAAAGAGCCAGAGATGTGGTGCTGAGGGACATGGTTTAGCACCAACACTGGGAGAGTTTGGGCTCAATGATCTTCAAGGTCTGCAGCAAAAAGGTCCTACACTTCCTGGAAAGGGAGCTTTTGTGAGCAAGAGCTGTGCCTGCTTTTGAACTCAGCATTCCATATGGTTTGAGTTACCCACTGGCTGGGGTATCTTCTGGGTTATCATGGATGTTCAATAAATTTAGGCTTGCTATGAATGCAGAGATTCTTTGCCCTGCCAAAATGTTCATTACTTTGGGCAGGCACAGTAGCAGGACAGGTTTGGCCCCATAGTCCTGTTAGCACTAAGCTGGTAGGCACCCTTCAACCACCAGTACAGGTACCTATCTGCAAGGGGTCCAGAGCCAGGACTGAGTCAGCAGTTTCCAGCTGGAGAGAGGGCTGGGCTAGACACATAAAGGGGCAATGTCCTTGGACTACTCCCTCTTAGGTCTGCTCTTTTTCATATAGTCAAATGATTAAGGCCTGCTTTTGAAAGTCACTCCCTAATTCCTTCTTGTTTAAACTGGCTTCTTTTCTTAAAACTTTTACCCCTGGGTTCTATGAAATCTTCAGCTGTGAGAAAAAAACAGTGAATGCAAGAACACTTTGATTTCTGTCTCTTCCTCAACATAGAATCATAGAATTGTTTTGGCTGCAAAAGACCTTTAAGATCATCCAGTCCAACCATTCTCTAACTCTGCCAAGTCAGTTACTAAACCAGGTCCCTCAGCACTGCATCTCTGACTCTTTGAAACCCCTCCAGGGATGGGGATTCAACCACCTCCCTAGGCAGCCTGTTTCAGACCTTGCTCTGTGGTGGGTTTGAATATGCTGCTTGGTTTGAATGCTCTTGTGAAATGCCTAGATTGTTACTAGTGTTTGTTCACACACTTGTCGCTTTCTTCTCCCCCAAAACCCTCAGGCCTGAGCAAAAGGGGCCCTCTCTGCCTGAACCAAGCTATTCAGAATGGGAACCTTGACACCTTGATTCTACTACTTGGAGTTTTACTCTGAGTGTTCCTGAATTGAGATTTTGTGGTGGGAATAAACTTCTCTTAAGTTGCTCAAAAGCCAGGCTGGCCTGATGGAGTGTGCCTAGAGGAGGGCAACAAAAATGATCAGGGGATTGGAACACCTCTACTACAAGGACAGGCTGAGGGAGCTGGGGGTGTTCAGACTGGAGAAGAGAAGGCTCTGGGGAGATCTAAGAGCAGCCTGCCAGTACCTGAAGGAGGCTACAAGAAGGATGAAGAGAGAGAGAGTTTACACAGGTCTGTAGTGATAGGGTGAGGGGCTGTGATGGGTTGAGGCAGACCCCTCCCCATCACGAGCAAAAAATGAAACTCAGACAAACAGATTGCAAAAAAATGGTGGAAAGTTTAAATGGAAAGCAGTGAATGTTTACAGAGAACCAGAAGCACAGTGACAAAAGAGATCCCAAAGCATACCTAGAAACATCCCACCCCCACCTGAGGGTGCACCCAAAACCCCCAGGGCTCTTTCTTCCGCCCCCCTCCCCCATTAGGCTAATCTCAGCTGGCCAGATCTGAGATTGCTCTTTGCCCTGGGCCTAGCCAGGCCCAAAAGGCTGGGGGACAACTCCCCCCATTAGCAGCTGGTGGCGAGGGAAGAAAAGAGGAAGTGCCAGGACCCCCGCTGATGTCTGATAGGGGAGCAGGGCATTAGGGGATGAAATACCTGTCTGCCTCTGTCCCCCACACTGGGCTGGAACACTGGAATGGGTTTCTGGGGAGGTGGTTGAGGCCCAAGGTGAGGCCTGACAAGGCTGAGGGCAATCTGATCTAGTTGAGAATGTCCCTGTTGGCTGCAGAGGGAACTGGACTAGATAACCTTTGGAGAGCCCTTCTAAACCAAACCAGTCTATGATACTTTGGAAGTGATTCCCCCCCCACTATGATAAGCTTTCACTTCTGTAAAAACAGTGAAGATGTTCAGATTTTCTTCCTGTTTTGAATGTGATGTGTTTTAACAGTGTAGATAAGTATGTGTGGGTAGCAGTTGTTCTGCGTGGGAAGTGGAAAGAAACCTGTAGGAAAGGCTGTGTATCCTTGAAGAAAAGCAGGACCTTTCTGCAGCTGGGAGTCAGGATGATGAACTTCTCCCTCCACAGACTTATTTTTGCAAGGATTTCTGTTACTTCCCCGTCTGCTGTGCCTCCTCTTGAAGTTCTGAATTCAAACCTACCTATTCATAGCACAGAAGTCCTATGAGTAGTTCCTGGGTCTTTCAGACCTTCAGGATCCTACTGAGATGCCAAAGCTCATGGTGCTGCCAGCTCTATCAGACAGTAAGGCTGTAACGCCTGGTAACACACCTGCACTGTAGCTGAGGGCTACAAAGAGGCAGTTGCTCTGGTGTGTCAAAACTGCTTAATTTCAAGCAATTGTGCTTAGCCTGAGATCCAACAATACTACCATTAGTTCTATGAAAAGTCATCAAAATTGCACCCAGAGCAGGCTTTGGTTAGAAAGATAAAACAGCCCCCAGCCCAAAAGCTGCCCTTCATCCAGCTGGAGTCTTCAGAAGGAGGAGGTACAGTTCCTGTAATCGGTGTAGGGTGTTGGCTGCTGCTGCACACCTGTGAAACAGGCTGTGTCAGAGACTCTCCAGGCATGTGGAGGAAAAGGTGGTGATCAGGAGTAGTCACGTGGATTCGCCAAAGGGAAATCCTGCTTGGCCAATCTGGTAGCTTTTTATGAAGGCATGACTGCATGGGTAGATGAGGAGAGAGCGGTAGATGGTTCTAACTCAACTTCAGCAAGGCTTTTGACACTGTCTCCTGTAAAGTCCTCATAGGCAGGTTTAGGAAATGTGGGTTGGTGAGGTGGATTGAGGACTGGCTGAAGGACAGAGATCAGAAAGTTATGATCAGTGTGCAGAGTCTAGCTGGAGATCTGGTGAAGGTCAGGGTTCAGGACTGGGTCCAGTTTTGTTCAACATCTTCATCAATGAAATGGATGAAGGACCAGAGTGTACTTTCAGCAAGTTTGTTGATGGTGCAGAACTGGGAGGGGTGGCTGAGCCCCCATCAGGATGTGCTGCCATCCAGCATGACCTGGACAGCTTAGAGGGCAACCTCAGGAAGTTCAACAAGGACAAGTGTAGGGTGCTGCACCTGGGCAGGAATAACCTCTGCACCAGCAGAGGTGAGGGGTGACCTGCTGGAGAGCAGCTCTGCAGAGAAGACCTGAGAGTGGATAACAAGCTCGCCATGGGCCAGCAATGTGCTACAGTGCCCAAGACGGAAAAGGTGTCCTGGGACGCATTACGAGTGTGGCGAGGAGGTCGAGGGAAGCTCTCCTCCTCCTCTGCTTTGCCCTGGTGAGGGCACATCTGGAGCATCGTGTCCAGTTCTGGGCTTCCCAGTTCAATAGAAATGGGGAACTACTGGGGAGAGTCCAGTGAATGCTACAAAGGTGCTGAGGAGACTGGAGTATCTCTTTTACAAGGAGAAGCTGAGCGTTTACAGCTGGTAGCAATCTAAGCATTACAAATTATTGTAGGTACTCCCTGTACCTTTTGGTGTCTTACACAAAGCCTGTAGGGGCTTGGCAGCCAACTGTACCACAGTCAATTTGTAACTTAATCTCTAGATGGAGCCAAACCAGACACAATGTATGAGTTCTGCAGAGGAAGAAAAGATCTCAAGACTTTCTGCTGAAGGTCTGCGGCAACAAAAGCCATCTAATCCTGCAAGAGATCTTTATATCTGTCTGAGATTAATTTTTTTAGGATCCAAAGCCTAAAGAGTTGCAGTGCTCAGAGCCTACATGATTGCACCTCAGGGCATTTTACTGCATATGAATGGCTAATGGAATAGCAGAATCTCTCTCTCAGGAGTTCTGCGCCTGGACATCCATTGCCTGCACAATCCCTGTATGACAGTCTCATGGTGCATCCTTCAACACCTGCCTGCACATCGGTGACTCTCTGAACGGTCAGCATCGGTAGGTGCCAGCCACTCGTGTCCTGTCGGGGCTGTGTCGGTGTGGGATGTCTGGCTTGCCAGCCATTGCCTTTTACAAGAGCATTTGCTGACCCAGGTGCCTCCTCTGCTCAAGACTGCTCCTGCTCTTATCAGAGCTCGGTTGTTGCTCTCTATCTGAACTCCAGTATCTGGAAAAGAGCTCTGTCTTGCTGTGGAAGTCACAAGTATCTGTCTCAAGTGTTTTGTTCTTGCTGGATTTGCAAGAGTCCAAAGCCAGGGCCTTTGCCTGCTACTGCCAGGTACCCAGCTGCTGTAATGTGTGGCACAGAGACTCCTGAATCCAGGCATCCTTTAGCTCTCACAGTCCTGTGGGCTCTTTGATGGCTCCCTGCCCCATGGGATAAAGAAATAATATACATTGAAAATGCTTCTTTGCAAAACAGAGGAATAATTTATTTTGGGACACACAAGTACAAGTAAGAGAAGCCACTTCCCATCATCATCAGCCCACACTTTGCTGGACAACTTGCTATTTGTAATCTTTTTTTTCTCCAAGTCATATTTACACAAGAGAAATGTAATTAGAGGGTAGAATAAAGAAGGCTCTAAGCAAGTGAAACAATCCAGCAGAGCATCAGAGCTTCAGTGATTCTTGCTGCATTTCTTGTACCAAGCAATAAACAACTGATTCTTTACTGATGTGGCACCACAGGGAGGATTGCAAGAGCAACAACAGAGATCTTGGGCTGATGTCAGTGTTTTCCATGACAATAGTTGGCTTGAGGTAGTCTTTCTAGCAGTCAGGTCTCATTGCAAGATCCCATCTATTACTGGTGAGAAAGAAAAAAGAACACCCACAGACACTCTTTTCTGGGAAGTGGGCACAATGATGGTCTGGTTTTCTTCCAGCAAATTAAGTACCAACAACTAGATTTCAGTCTCCTGTAGAGATTTCTCACAGGCAGATTCTCTCTCAGTGGCATCTGATTCAGCTCTGGTGAGACCCCACCTGGAGTACTGCCTCCAGTTCTGGAGCCCCTATTACAAGAGGGATCTGGAGGTGCTGGAAGGTGTCCAGAGCAGGGCCACGAGGGTGAGCAGAGGGCTGGAGCACCTCTCCTATGAGGACAAACTGAAGCAGTTCGGGCTGTTCAGTCTGGAGAAGAGAAGGCTCTGAGGTGACCTCATTGTGGCCTTCCAGTATCTGAAGGGGGCTCCAAGAAGGCTGGGGAGGGACTGCTCAGGATCTCAGGTAGTGATAGGACTGGGGGGAATGGAATGAAGCTGGAGGTGGGGAGATTCAGGCTGGAGGTGAGGAGGAAGTTCTTCCCCATGAGAGTGGTGAAGCCCTGGAATGGGTTGCCCAGGGAGGTGGTTGGGGCCCCAGCCCTGGAGGTGTTTAAGCCCAGGCTGGATGAGGCTGTGGCCAGGCTGATCTAGTGTGGGGTGTCCCTGCCCATGGCAGGGGGGTTGGAACTAGATGATCCTTGTGGTCCCTTCCAACCCTGACTGATACTATGATACTATTTGCCCACGGTTTGGCACTGTGTGTGGAAGGACCTGATTATCTTCCTCAGCCAGCTAAATTTAGGGTGAAGTATTGTCAGCTCCTCAAAGGTCTGAATGGCTTTCAAAGCAACTGTCAGATCTGTCATGTTTCAGAGTTGTTTGCATACCCTGACACTTCTCTGCAGATCCTTCAGCATCCCTTGCTTAATTGTAGGAGCTAAAGAAGTTATTCACTACATAGCTCATCTCTGAACATGGTCTCAGATCAAAGATACAACCCAATTATTTGGCAAGAGAATGGTTATTTAACATCAGTGTGCAACACTGAAGGACTCACTTAATTTCCAAGCAGCTATCCACAGATTGTGAACACTTATCAAAGGTATTGGTTTGTTGCTTTTTTCGTACTAGTCTCATCTGAAATACCATCTTGAGCCACAAACAGCTGCAATCTAATGGGTGTGTATCAGCTGGAAGGTAGATGTCAAATTAAAACTCAATTCCTCCTGATTTTCAAGCTGAATGGTGCTGTAGGTAATAAAGAAAGCTCATGAGAGGTTTAGGGTTTGGTTTGGTTTCTAACATTGTCTGAATGTTTACATCTCTTGGTTTGGAGAGCTAGACTGTTGCCCTTACCATCTGGTGTTCCCCAGGACTCAGTACTGGGGGCAGTTCCCTTTAATATCTTTATCAATGATCTGGATAAGGGGGCTCAAGGGCAACTTCTGTCAGTTTGCAAATGACACTAAGCTGGGAGGGACTGTTGATCTGCTGGAGGGTAGGAAGGCTCTGCAAAGGGATCTGGCCAGGCTGGATCCTTGGACTGAAGTCAATGGAATGAGAGGTTCAACAAGGACAAGTGCCACATCCTGCACTTGGGTCACAACACCACCATGAACGTTCCAGGCTTGGGGCAGAGTGGCTAGAAACTGCCCGGCTGAAAAGGACCTGAGGGTGCTGGTTGACAACCAGCTGAATATGAGCCAAGTGTGTGCCCAAGTGGCAAAGAAGGCCAATGGCATCCTGGCCTAAATCAGGAACAGCGTGGCCAGCAGGAGCAGGGTAGTGATTGTCCTCCTGTACTCAGCACTGGGGAGGCCACACCTCAAATACTGGCGGCAGTTTTGGGGCCCTCACTACAAGAAAGACATTGAGCTGCTGGAGCAGGTCTAGAGAAGGGCAAGGAAGCTGGGGAAGGGTCTGGAGAACAGGGCTGGTGAGGAGCAGCTGAGGGAACTGGGATTGTTTAGTCTGCAGAAGAGGCTGAGGGGAGAGCTCATTGCTCTCTACAGCTTCCTGAAAGGAGGTTGGAGCCAGGTGAGTTTGGTCTCTTCTCTCTAGTATCAGGGGATAGAAAAAGAGGAAATAGAATAGAATAGAATAAACCAGGTTTGAAGAGACCTTCAAGATCACCACGTCCAACCTATCAACCAATCAAACACCACCCAAACAACTAACCCACGGCACCAAGCACCCCATCAAGTCTCCTCCTGAACACCTCCAATGACGGCAACCCCACCATCTCCCCAGGCAGCCCATTCCAATGGGCAATCACTCTCTCTGTAGAGAACTTCTTCCTAACCTCCAGCCTAAACCTCCCCTGGCACAGCTTGAGACTGTGTCCTCTTGTTCTGGTGCTGGCCACCTGGGAGAAGAGACCAACCCCCACCTGGCTACAACCTCCCTTCAGGTAGTTGTAGACAGCAATGAGGTCTCCCCTGAGCCTCCTCTTCTCCAGGCTAAGCAACCCCAGCTCCCTCAGCCTCTCCTCATAAGGCTTGTGCACCAGGCCCCTCCCTGGACACGTTCAAGTGTCTCAATGTCCTTCTTAAACTGGGGGGCCCAGAACTGGACATAGGACTCAAGGTGTGGCCTAACCAGTGCTGAGCACAGGGCAAAATTACTTCCCTCCTGCTGCTGCTGGCCACACTGTTCCTGATGCAGGCCAGGATGCCATTGTCCTTCTTGGCCACCTAGGCACACTGCTGGCTCATGTTCAGCCTACCATCCACCAGCACCCCCAGGTCCCCCTCTGCCTGGCTGCTCTCAGCCACTCTGCCCCCAGCCTGTAGCACTGCATGGGGTTGCTGTGGCCAATGTGCAGAACCCGGCACTTGGATGTGTTCAGTCTCCTGCCCTTGGCCTCTGCCCATCTGTCCAGCCTGGCAAGGTCCCTCTGCAGAGCCTCTCTGACCCTCTCACAGATCAACTCCTGCCCCCAGCTTGGTGTCAGCTGTAAATGTACTGATGACTGACTCAATGCCCTCATCCAGATCATCAATAAAGATATTGAACAGGATGGGGCCCAGCACTGATCCCTGGGGCACACCACTGGTGCCTGGCTGCCAGCTGGCTGTGGCACCATTCACCACCACTCTCTGGGCTCAGCCTCCAGCCAGTTCCTAACCCAGCTCAGAGAGCTGCTGTCCAAGCCAGGGGCTGACAGCTTGGCCAGCAGTTTGCTGTGGGGGACGGTGTCAAAGGCCTTGCTGGAGTCCAGGCAGACTCCATCCACAGCCTGCCCCACAGCCACCAGGCAGTCACCTGGGCATAGAAGGAGATAGAAGGTTGGTGAGGCAGGACCTGCCCTTCCTAAATCCATGTTGCCTGGACCTGAGCCCTTGGCCATCCTGTAAGTGCTATGTGATTGCACTCAGGATGATCTGTTCCATAACCTTGCCTGGCACTGAGGTCAGGCTGACAGGTCTGGAATTCCCTGGCTCATCCAACCTGCCCTTCTTGTGGATGGGCATCACCTTGGCAGCTTCCAGTCCTCTGGGACCTCTCCAGTGAGCCAGGACTGCTGAAAAGTGATGGAGAGTGGCTTGGCAGCTCATCTGCCAGCTCTCTCAGCACCTTAGGATGGATCCCATCCGGTCCCATGGACTTGTGGGGATCCAAATGGCTGAGGAGATCTCTAACTATCTCCTCCTCCTGGAACAGAGGGAAACTATGCAGCTCCCTGGCTCCATCTGCCAGCTCTGCAGCCCAGCTGTCTGGAAGACATTCCATCCTGCTAGTGAAAAATGAGGCAAAGAAGGTGTTAAGTACTTCTGCCTTCTCCTCATCCTTTGTTACAACATTCCCCTCTGTGTCCACCAAGGAGTGGAGGTTGTCCTTGCCCTTCCTCTTGCTATTCATGTATTTATAGAAGGACTTTTTGTTGTCCTTCACAGCAGAGGCCAGTCTAAGCTCCAAATGTGCTTTTGCCACCCTAATTTTCTTCCTACAAGACCTAGCAACATCCTTAAACTTTTCATGGTTGCCTCCCCTTTCTTCCACAGGGGATACACCCTCTTTTTTTCCCTTAGTTCTATCAGAAGCTCATCACCCATCCAGGCCGTCTGCCCCGGGGCTCATCTCCGGCACATTGGCACAGCCTGTTCTGAGCCTTCATCAGTTCTCCCTTGAAGCAGGTCCAGCTCTCCTGGACCCCTTTGTTTTTAAGGGCTGTTTACCAAGGAACCCTCTGAATTAGCTCCTTGAGTAGCCTGAAGTCTCCTCTGGAAGTCCAGAGTGGAGGTCTTCTTGCTGCCCCTCTTAGCTTGCCTGAATAGCTCAAATTCAATTATCTCGTGGTCACTGGCCCCTAAACAGCCTCCGACCACCACATCCCCACCAGCCCTTCCCTGCTGGTGAAGAGGAGGTCAAGCAGAGCCTTGCCCCTGGTAGGCTCACGCAGCACCTGGGATAAGAAGCTGTCCTCCATGCACTCTAAGAACCTCCTAGACTGTCTCCCCTCTGCTGTGTTGAGATCCCAGCAGATGTCAGGCAGGTTGAAGTCGCCCATGAGGACAAGGTCAGGAGATCTTGAGACAGCCTTAAGCTGCCTATAGAATGCTTCATCAACTTCTTCTTCCTGGTTGGGTGGTCTATAACATACTCCAACCAGGATGTCAGCCCTGTTGGTCTTCCCTCTAATTCTCACCCACAGGCACTCAACCTGATGGTCCCTGATCTCCAGCTCAATGGCATCTAGAGCCTCCCTGATGTACAGGGCCACCCCTCCACCCCTTCTTCCTTGCCTGTCTCTCCTGAAGAGCCTGTAGCCATCAATTGCAGCACTCCAGTCATGTGAGTCATCCCACCATGTCTCTGTGATGGCAACTACATCATAACTTTCCTGCTGCAACAAGGCTTCCAGCTCCTCTTGTTTGTTGCCCATGCTGTGTGCATTAGTGTACATGCACTGCAGCTGGGCTGCTGGTTTCACCCCTGGCTCCAGCTTATCACCCCCAGACTCCTGCCTGGGGGGACTGGTTTCAGCCCCTTCCCCCTTTGAATCTAGTTTAAAGCCCTGTCAATGAGACCTGCCAATTCCCTTCCTACAACCTTTTTCCCTTTGAGGGACAGGCTACTCTCATATACTGTGATCTTTCCCCTCCTCTGGGACAGATGTACTCCATCTGGTGCCAGCTGATTGGTGCAGTGGAAAGTTCTCCAAGATCGAAAAACCCAAAATTCTTTTGGCTGCACCAGCCTCTAAGCCACTTGTTGACTATAGCTGCTGATCTGTTCCTTATGGTATTCCCTCCTGCAACTAAGGGTGCTGATGAGAAAATTATTTGTGCACCTGACCCCTCAATGAGATCCCCCAGGGCCTAAAAGTCATTTTTGATAGCCCTGGGAGCTCTGGTTGCAACATCATCATTCTCTACCTGCATTACCAGTAAGGGGTAGTAGTCAGAGGGCTGTACCAGGCTAGGCAGCCTTCTGGTAACATCTCTAACTTGAGCTCCCAGAAGGCAACAAACTTCCCTGTGAGAAGGGTCTGGCCAACATATGGAGCCTTCTGTTCCCCTCAGGAGGGAATCACCAATGACAATCACCCTCCTCTTTTTTTTGAGGGAGCAGGTCCTGATGCCGGGGGAAGGCTGCTTAACCTTAGGCTGCTTTGCCTTACACTGTTTAACCTTAGGCTGTTTAGCCTCAGGGAAAACCCCAGATGGTGTGTCCTCCAGCATCAGAATCACCTCACCCTTGACCTCCAGTGCCCCATACTTGTTTTCCAAGGGCAGTGGGGAAGGTGAGGGGAGGCAAGGAGGTTTTATTTTGTGTCTTTTGAGAGGAACCTGCGTCCATTCCCCTCTGCTTTTTGGATAACCAGCCTCTGCCTGGGCGGCCTGCAGAGCCTGCTTATTCTGGTTCATCTCTTCCCTCCTCTGGTTCATCTCTTTCCTACATTCCTTTACATCTCTAAGGCTAGCAACCTCTTCCTTCAGTCTGGCCACCAGGTTAAGCAGATAGTTGATCTGCTCACACCTAATGCAAGAGGTGCCCCCACTACCCTGCATCTCAAGAGCCAGGCTCCTGCACTCTCCACAGCCAGATGCCTGGACAGCTGACTGCTTGTGTTCTACCTCAGTCTGGGTCGACACTGGTATTTTTAAGGAGTGTTTGCTGCGAGTTACAACCATGCCTGTCCCTGGCCACAGCACCCACTGGACAAACAATTAGAACAAGTGTGGGGGCGCGTGAGAGCAGGAGAGGATAGGAGAGGAGACGGAGAGCTGTCCGCCGGATGGCAGCCCCCCCAGCCACCGCAGTCCCCTTCGAAACCTGCCGCTGCTGCTGCTGGGATCAGGAGCCGCAGGCACGTGAAAAGACAGCTCCTGAGATTGTGCCAGGGGAGGGTTAGGTTGGATATTAGGAAAAACTTCTTTGCTGCAAAAGTGGTCAGGTATTGGCACAGGCTGCCCAGGAAGGTGGTGGAGTGCCCATCCCTGGAGGTGTTCAAGAAAGGTGTGTCCACAGCAATTTGGGACATGGGTTAATGGCCATGGTGGCATTGGGTTGATGGTTGGACTCAATGATCTTGAAGGTCTTTTCCAACCAAGACTATTCTATGATTCTATCAACATGGATGACAAGAAGGGGACCACACACAGAGCATGCCACTACTAACTGGAAAGTGTGGATAAAGAAAGTATCATTAATAGTTAGAAGGGAGATGGTGAATGCCACTCAAAAACGACATGCCAGGAATTGCTTTTTTTGTGTTAAGAGTTTGGCAAGTGAGGCATCCGATGACCTGGAAGCACACCAGGAAATACCAGATTCCCAGCTATGCACAATATCAAGTAGCACTTCACCAGCTTTCACTGGTGAATCTAGAGGAACATTGGACTCTCAGACAGCTTTTAGACAACTGGTGGCTTTTGAAGAGGGCTAGGGCAATATATGTCCTGTGACAGTGTGCTGCAATAATGGGGGACTTCAAAATTTCAGCATTGTCTCAACACCATTTTTGTGTGGGTAGGAACTTCATGTCAAACAGATTGCTTGCTTGGTCTGTAGAGAGTAGGGGTATGGTCAGGATCAATTCTTAATACTCAGGTTAAGAATATTCATAGAAGCACAGAGGGTTGCTCACTGTAACTGATGAACAGCCAAATCCATTTGCAGCAGAGTTTCCAGCTCCACAGGAAATCCAAGGCTTACCCCCTCAGCTCATTTATTTTTTTCATTTATTTCTGGGGGGGAGGAGGGTGTGGATATTCTGTTCTTTGGTGATGATTAAAGACTTGACTTCCCATTTGAGATTCTATGAATCCCCCCAGCATGGCTGCAAGGTTTTGTTATTACATTCTGCAACTAGCTGTGATCTGTGATTCTATTAGAGAGAGAGTCAAATGTCTGTTGTCTGGTTCTTGTCCAGCACAATTCTTACATTTTTTCCCCTTAAGATTTATTTCTTTCCATTTTCACTAATGCTGTCATCTCCAGAGAAACTTCAGAAACCCAGCCTGCCTTGCACAGATCAAGTCGTGCTGGTTTCTGCAGATACCTGGGAAATGAGAAACCAAAAGAATCCAACCTGGCAATTCTTCTCAGCACAGTTTTCCTGGAAACCTCAAGGTGCAGCCCAGCTGCAGAGTGACACAGATGGAGCGCAGGGAGCATTCTCTTGCCGCCTCTGCCAGCGGCACGGTAACCATAGCTGTGCAAGAGGTGGGGAAGCTCAAAGCTTCAAGTGCAGTGCAGAAGCACACGTGGGGCATTTCGTATGGGAGAAACGATGCCTCCCAGTGGAAATTCAAAATTAAAGAAGGAAAAGTGCTGGAGGAGGAGCAGGAGGGGGCACGGGGGACAGGGCTGACACCTCTCATTGATATTTCAAATTAAGAAATGGACCTCATTAAAAAAACCCAAACAACAACAACATCCAAACCACAAACAAACAAAAACAAACACCAATTTTAGCTAAATAATTCACTAGCAGAAGAGAAAAAAATTATGTGAGAAAACTGCAGTGATCCTCACAGCTGATTTTCATTGTTCAGGGGGTTGGAGCACCTCTGCTACGAGGACAGGCTGAGGTGTTCAGCCTGGAGAAGAGAAGGCTCTGGGGAGACCTAATAGTGACCTTCCAGTACCTAAGGAGGTCTACCAGAAGGATGGAGAGAGACAATTTACAAAGGCCTGCAGCGATAGGGTGAGAGGCAATGGCTTCAAACTCGAGAGAAGGACATTTTGATTGGATGTTAGAAATAGGTTCTGCACCATGAGGGTAGTGGAACACTGGAACAGGTTGCCCAGGGAGGGAGTTTGAGGCCCCATCCCTAGAGATATTCAAGATGCTCAACAGGTCTCTGGGAAACTTATGAATCCAGATGCTTGAGTCCTACAATGTGCAGGAGACTCCTACAGCTTTTGCCACTGATTTCATGCCACATACACCGCCCCTCTGAGCAGAGTGGCTGTGTGATCACTTCCTACGTTATGTTCATCAAAAAAACGAGTCAAGTTAATACAAAGTGGTGGGTTTCTGCTAAGCTGGCTTATTCTGACCAGTTGATCTGATCAATGATCAGATGAGCAGTTAGGTGACCTTCAGCAGAGGAGACAGTGACACTGCAGTTGGAGGTAGGTGAGTAGCCATCCCTCAAAGAGCCTGATGACTTTGTAAGGAGAAATTATTAGTGCAGAAAAATACACTCAGAAATAGACAGTCCTGGGCTCTCAACACCAAATACTCAGAAGGAACCAAAGAATCATAGAATATCCCTTCTTGAAAGGACCCATAAGGGTTATCATGCCCAAGACCCTGTTGCTCACAAGACTGACTACCTAAAGTTAAACCACCTGGCTAAGAGTGTCATCCCGACACTGCTTGCACTCTGACAGGTTTGGTGCTGTGACCACTGCTCTGGGGAGCCTGTTCCAGTGACCAGCAACCCTTTCAGTGAAGAATCTTGTCCTAGTGTTCAGTCTGAACTTCCCCTGACTCAGCTTCGTTCCATTTGTGTTGGGTTGGAAGGGACACTCAAAAATCATCTTATCCATCCACCCTGCAGTCAGCAGGAACAACTCCAACTAGATCAGGCTGCCCAGAGCCATGTCCAGTCTGATCTTGAATGTCTTCAGGGATGGGGCCTCAACTACATCTCTGGGCAGCCTTTTCCAGTATTTCACCACTCTCATTGTGAAGAGCTTTCTCTAACACCCAACCTAACTCTGCTCTGCTCCAGTTTCAAACCATTGCCCGTCATCCTATCACCACAAGCCCTTCTGAACAGTTCCTCCCCAGTCTTCCTGTAGGTCCCCTTCAGATATTGAATGCAGGGTCTTCCCAGAGCCTTCTCTTCTCCAGGCTGAACAGCCTCAATTCCCTGTGCCTGTCTTCACAGGAGAGGTGCTCCAGCTCTCTGACCAACTTGTTGCACTCCTCTGGACACAGCAAGTCAATGTCCTTCTTTTGTTGGGGGCCCCAGAGCTGGACACAGTATTCACAGAATCACAGAATGTTAAGGGGCTGAAGGGACCTCAAAAGATCATCCAGTCCAACATCCCTGCCAGAGCAGGATCAGCTATATCAGATCACAGGAATCACCTTTTCCAACCTGCTGGCCATGCTTCTTTTGACAGCCCAGGTTGCCATTGGCCTTCTGGGCTGCACGCGCCCATTGCCGGCTCCTGTCCAGCTTCTCATCCACCAGCACCCCCAGGTCCTTTCCTGCAGAACTTCTCTCAATCTCACCATTCCCCAGCCTGTACTGACCTTGCATTGTGCCTTATTGAACCACAGAGAGTAGATCAGCACAGATCAACACAGCATGTCAGAGGTTGGAAAGGACCTCCAGAGATCATCCAGTCCAACCCCCTGCCCCCTTCTTTAGTGCTCTTTGTCTTTACCGAAGCCCTTCTCCAGCTACTCTCCAAGGAACAGCAGATGAATGATCTTCCTGAAGCTGCCTTTTTGACCAGATAGCTATGACCAGTAACAGGACCTGGTGGTGCTTTTTGTTCTTTAGATGCCCCAAAAGAAAATGATGCATTTCAAATACGAAATAATGACAAAAATAATAACTTTGTATAAATACTGACATTTATTGGCCTTTGGTTTTGGTGGTGGTGCTTTTGTTTCTTTTTCAAAGGGACATATCATCAAGTCCACTGTCAGCAGCTGTGTTGGGTGAGAGCTTCTCAAAATCCAGAGCTTCTCAGATTACTTTTAAGTGTTTTGTTGTGGTTTTTTTGTTTCTGTTTGTTTGGTGGTTTTGGGTTTTTTTTGGTTGTTGTTTGTTTGCTTGCTTGGTTGGTTTTTTCCCCCCAAACAATGTATGCCAGTAAAATCCAAAGGGAAGGGAAAAGTCAGTGAGATATGGGAAGAATCAACTGTTCTTCCTCAAATTCACCCCCAGAAAATCCTCATTTGTTTTCTTCTTCACCTCTCAAAGTAAGAGTGGATGTGTGTATCTACTCCAAACATGGTATGTGATTGAGTCAATAAATGCAGCAGATAGAAACTGTTCCACAATGCTCCAAAGTAAGCATCTTAATCAGTAACAGGCATCAGAACAGGTTCTCTAAAAGCCCCAGGAGCCACCTCGCTCATTCTTTTTCTAACGACCGATGCCATAAATTTGCACAAGAGCTCAAATGGTTTGTGGATCACCATTACACACAAGTAACATTGGTGGGGGGCTTGATTTTGTATTTTTAAGCACAAAAATGGATTTGACAACATGTCTGGACTGCTGGAGCATAGGAGATATTTGATATGTTTTGTGATAATGTGCATGGACTGGTCCAGCACAGGAGGTATTTGACATTCTAAATGAAAATTAGACTGCATTTATCAATAAGCTTTTCATCCTACAACTCACTGTTTCTCCTACTCCTACATCTCTCTACTCTCAAGATGAATCATTTTAAGAAAGCATGACTGAGCAGGTGACTGCTGTGAATACACAGCGAGTAGAAATGATCTGCACTGGTTTGGCTACAGCCTTTCATGAAAGCCTTCTGCAGTGATGAAGTGTTCTCTCCCATCAGTACACACTGGCATTAAAAACACTGGAGAAAGATTCAGGATGGTGGGACACTGGTATAATAACAAAGAAGAAAACACAAGTTTGCAAAGAACAATCTTTGTGGCTTCGGCACAGAACAGTAAAAAACTTCCAAAAGTCACTAAAATAAAACATAAACCCATTTTTCCCTCCAAAATCAGCTTCTTATATGGTCACACGTCCCAAAATCTTCTGGACATCAGTAAGAACTTGTCTGGAGTTGGCTGTGCTGTGTGTTGTTTGCACTCTAACACCAACAGACTGTTCCATCAAGAGCAGAGGGTGCTTAAAGACAGTTTTGCTCCATTAGATATTGAGGAAAGAAGACTGCAGCACAGCAAATGGTGGCAAAGCAGCCATTAAGGGGAGTTTACATCACTCTCAGACATGAAACAAATAGATCACTGGCATGTTAATGGAAAATTGTTTAAATTAATAAAAAGGAAAAGCCATTTAAAAACTCATAATGTCAAGATATTCTTTAAGCTCTTAGTGATGGGAAACAGAATCATCTGGTGGAATGCAAACAAATGTTTCTGACAGCTACAAAGAGATCTGGTCTCCATTACCAAGGCTGTCATGACATCTTGTATTTACAAGGTGGACTTCTGAAGAAGTCAGGTGTCTTTGTCAACAACCTGCAACAGCAGGTACCCCCTGGATCAGGACTATCCCTCTGCAGTCTCCATGCTGCTTTAGACACAAGTGAGTCTTGCATTTTTCATCATGTTGCCTGTATTGAAGAATGTTTTGCCTCTGACCTACTGCAACACATGGCCCTTGCAGCCAGAAATGAGTCAGACCAATTAGGGCCAGCCTCCTCTCTTCTCAAAGTTCAAGGCTGCCTGTGCTGATTGCAACACCAAGGATCCACAAAACAAAGGAAAGCAAGAGAAGTGCAGATTTCTGAGGTATACCAGAATCAGGGAGACCTCTCAACTCTTTGAGTGACATGCATGCCATCACAGTCTTTGAAAAGTCCTGTCATTATTTACTGGAGACTTAGAGAGAGGACCAGAGTGGTGACAGCAACACAGGCAGCATCTTCCTCAAGATTTTAACATGCATCATGTTCCCTACTTGTTTAATTTTGAACACTTCCTCAACAAAACAAATGTCCTTTGTGATTTACATTAACGGAGCAACGTCCTTGAAAATGGGGACCTGCATACATACAGAGCTGGACAAAACAGAGGTTCTGCCTCCCCACCAATTCAGCTTTATTATTATTTTCAAAGAAATAAAGAACAAGAAGAAAACATTTGATGTGAGAGTCTGGCAAAAGTGCAGCTATGGATGAACTGATCCAAGAGAATCACAGAATGCTTTGGGTTGGAAGGGACCTTAAAGGTCATCCAGTTCCAACCCCACCTGCCACGGGCAGGGACACCTCCCACTAGAACAGGGTACTCAAGGCCCTGTCCATCCTGGCCTTGAACAAGCTCCCTGGGCAACCTGTTGCAGTGTCTCAGCAGACATTATCACTGACAGCAAACTCCAGCACATCTCATGTCAGGAATTTCCAAAACCTGATTTTTTTTGTTTGGTTTGCACTTTCTTACTAGCCTTCAAGCTTAACCCAGCTGTCCTTTCTACATCTAGCATAAAATGTAGTTATCATTAGAGATAACCCTAATGGGATGATCCTCATGAATTCCCACTTTGGGTTTGGGCATGTCCTCCAGAACACCCAAGAGATTTGTACCATCGTACACAGAGACAAAATGATGTGCCAACTGCCACAAAATATTCCAGAGCAAGATCTGAAATTCCAGCTGCTGTCTCTTAATTCACAACGTGGTGAAACACTTTGTGGGGCTGTGTATGGTGATCTGTTCCTGCCTCAGTTTTTATGTTGCTGGGCATCACTTGCACTTGGGACACAGACAGAACTTTGAGAGAAACAAGAGAAAACAGGTTCTTGCTCCCTAACTTCCTCAGATCATTGTGGTGGGCTGAAAATTCCTCCCCAACATCAAACTGCCAGACCAGTTCATCTGGAAGCAAATGAAGCTGTATTTACCAGCAAAACTACAATCAAAAATGAAATGCAATGAATAGGTACAAAATATACAATATTTACAGGTATTTACAATTGATAAACAGCACAAGAACCCCCCTGGACAAACCAGGGGAGCTACTAATAGGTTCCCCCTCCCTGCTTGTTCCCCCCCCATACACGATAGAGGAGAGAAGAGAGCAGAGAGTTGTTTGTTAGTACTTAGCCACAACAAACGATGCAGCTAAAAGCCAGCGAAGCAGCAGCCAGAGCGGAGGAAGCAAAAGGAGAGAAAGCTAGTTCACAGATCTGTTTTATGCTTACCTGGATTATTTAGAGCTTATCATCATTTTTCTTTTTAAAACCAATAGTAATTTATTTACATTCTACCAATTTCTATTTAAGACCTGTGGAAATTTTTTCAGGCACAGCCTGAAACTACCACAATCATATGTCAACAAAATGCTGAGATCATATTTTAGCAAAATACTGTCAGTTTCTTCTTCTCACATTTAAACCCCAATCTTTGTACAGCATCAGTGTACAGCCTCTGACTCATAAAAAGTATTTTTGCATTAAAAAGCATATTACTTTTCCTTGGGATTGATGAGTCCTAGGGCCCTTTAGAAGAGATCATGTTCTGTTTGTCTCCTTATTGGGTCCTAGCCTCAGAAGTCATCTGCTGCACGATCTCTTATAGCTAGGACTGCAAGAAAACAACAAAAACATAGCTATGTAGTGTGACACTGGATTTGATCGCTCCTAGAAGCACCACAAAGAAAAGTTACTGGTTACAAATTACTCTTAACAGTATTTTAGGCTCAGCTTGTTTCTTCAAAACAGAGTCAGTAAATCCTCTTGGCAGGCTTTTGAGCTACCCCGCAGACTCACTGCCTTGACTTAAGGTGGACACTCCTTAAGAACATTACTGCCACACAACTTTGCTTTTGCTTGAGGAGCTGTTAATTCTATTAATAGCACATTGATCAACATTGATCAAGCACCTTCAACCACTTAGCAACTACTCTGGCAACCTCCTTAAAGAGTCAAAACCACTACAGAAGCTTGAGTGTGGGAACAAGTGGAAGCTAGATGACTGCCTGGGTGCTGCTTATAACATTGAGCTGTAAGTGCTATTTGAGTTGGCTGGCACATAGTAGCCACAGAGTCTTGCTAGAGGACCACAAATTAAACAGGATGAGTGTCTTTCCTCCATGCAAAGGTAACATTAGCATAATGCAACTATGATAAGGTCCCACATGTTGTACTGCTCTTTTTGATTTTAACTGGAGAGCCAGTTACCATAAAACATGGCCATGGCAGAACAGCTAATGCAGGAGTTTCTGGGGGTACTGGGTGAGATGGGAAATGAGGTCAAAAAGCAAGAACTGTAAGACAGAGGCCGTATACACAGGGGAAGGGAGAAGAGCATTACATCCACGGTAAGTTCTAAGCTTCCCTCTCCTCTCCATCCTTATTGGACATATTTGTGAACCACAGTTAGACTTCAAGTTAAAACAGGCACAATGAGGAAATCCCCCAGAAGTGGTACCATTCCTTACCCCATTGTTACAGAAACACCACGAGTCTCTGTTCTATTCATTAGGGGCAATGCTGCACCTTCTGAAACCATAACCAGTGAACTTTCTAAACGTTGCTTGGAATTTCTGTACCAGTGACACTTGGAAAAACATCCAGATGGAGCTGGGCAAGCAAATCTTGTGTGACCTACTCGAGGTGATCCTGCTCAGGCAGAGGGACATTGGGCTAGATGATCTTTTGATCAACCTCTAATGTTCTGTGACTCTGTGAAATCTCGTGAGAAGTTGAGAAATGAGGTTCTGGGGTATTGCACAACCGCAGGGTTGAAATGACAGCCTGCAAGTACAGTCCCTGTGTGCTGCCTCACTGTGGCAGGCAGATCATGCTTTAATTGGAAGTTATTAGGAGGGCATGCTTTCCCAGTAACTGATCCTTACAAGTTCCTTCTGAACAAGAATACATTTAGCATAAGAATTTAGACTCTGGAGTTACTGAACTTTATGAGGTTGGCTTGGCTTGGCTTCACCATGGAACCCTTTGCTTAGAGCATTTCGGAGGTCTGGCTTTGTAAACATATGTGAACAAACTTGCCAAAAATAGAAGTGGGATGCCACTCCATTTGTTAAAAATAATTCTCTATTGTTAAATGTTTCAAGAATCTTTCTGCCATAGCAACAAAAGAAAAAGACTTGTTTATTAGGTTTTATATGTCACAGGGGGGAAATGAAACCAAACAAATATTATGCTGCACGTCAAACCATGCACAGCAAACAAGGGGGGGAAGAAAATCTAATAAAGCTGTATTCTCACTCATGAAACAAAGAAGCAAAATCGTTGGAGATACTGCCCAGATATTCACATCCAGCCATCCCAGGCTGTTCCTGGGAGGCCTATGCTTTCAAACAGAACAGCTATCCAGAATGCTAGTATGGCAGAGAAATGTTGAATGCATGATAGAAATAGGTGTTGTATGAAAGTCTAAAATAAAGGTGGGTTTATTCACATTTAAAGTTTAAAAGTTGAGGGGTTTTCTGCAAGTAAGAAGTACATTCAGCCTCATGCCACTCTTTTCCCCAGCTGCAGTCTCACTGTACAAGCAGCACTAGAAAAGCAGTGCCAGTTACATGGTACACTTAAACGCAGAGGCACCCACAGGATTTTTCAGTCAGGCCTTTCAAGAGGTTTGCAAAAAGCATCAGGCACAAAAATGACAAGAAAAGAATCTATTTACAAAGATACTTCAAAAATCACTTAGGAAACACATTTAAAAGCAAGCAAATAGCAGGTTTAGGGGATTTTAGTGTCAGTTTGCAGAATGCCTTCAACTTGCAAGTTTCTGAGATTTAGTTCTCCCACTGTAATTGCAGAGATTGATTTTCACTAATTGCTAGCTTCTCTAGTGACTTCCAGTAATCTTCCCACCAAAATCACTGTAATCTTCTCCCTACTGTTTCTTCATCTAGCAGCTAATCTAAGTTAGAAAGACCCTGTTCTGGATTTAGGAGGAACCTTATATAGTCATCAGGAGAAAGAATGAGTTTCATGGCAAGGTTTACACGAGGAGGGAGGAACCTTTTCCCGTTTGCCCACAGCTCACAAGTTTACTTTGTGATGAATCTGGAGATAATACCTATCATTTTTTCTTCAGGTGATTAGCTAAGAACTAGTAGCTTACTGCTGAAATAAAGAATGTCTTCTAAAGCTGTATATTATTAGCATTCAGCTGGAGGGAAAAAAAAAGCCTTTGGAGTGAGACACTAAAAGGTCTCATGGAAAGAAAGAAAACACAGGTCTGAGTTACTGGGAGAAGGAAGTAGGAGACTATTGAGTAAGGACTTCATGTAGTGAAGGCTCAGAGCTCCCATGAAGTCAGCAGGAGCCTTAGCCACCTAATGTACTTTGGAGTCAAGTTCAGTAGTTTGTAAGAAACAGCAGGAGCAGCATGTGGGAGGCTGCCTACTTTTAGCCTGTATCTGAGACTAGCAGCTGTTCTGTCACCTGATTATCCCTTCCCAGCAGAGAAGGCAAGTCAGGAAAAGGAGAAGACAACTACAGGTTGAAATGAAAATGGATCAAGAAATAACAAAGCAAATGCAAACGAAGTGTATAATCTTATACTCAGCCCAGTAAAGGTACAGCAGTCACACCATTTGGTGTGACTCAGGAGCAGAAGGAGGGTGAAAAGGAAAAGCCTCCAAGCAGGTATCTCCACTTTCCTGGGCAAATTTCCTCCTTCACACCAGGTGAAGCTCATGCTCTGGGACACACCTGTAGCCAGCTGCACTCAGCTGTTCAAGCTGGCTAAGAGCTGTTGATGGCCTGCAGCCCATGGTAGCCTGGCATTCTGGCCCAGCAAAAGTGGGACAGGATTCCTCCCTTTATGTCACTTACATCACACATCTGTGTTTTCCCCATCTCAGTACATATTTACATGCACACAGGTATTAGTCCCCCCATCCATGAGTCCTTTCTTGGAAAACTTCATTGAATTAAAGTCTTCCAAACCTGTGGGTTCCATCTGTCAAGTAAAGATGAGCACAGCAGGATGATGTGGCATGGATCTGGAACTTGCAGTGTTTAAACACCCTGGACGTGTTCAGGAGATGCATAGCAGTGGTGCTGAGGGACATGGCTCAGCACCAGCCTTGGTAGAATTAGAGAATGGTCAGACTGGATGATCTTAAAGGGCTTTTCCAACCAATTCTACAACTCTGTTCTAGGATTCTAGGACTGCTGTAGTTCACATTCCTGATCAGTGGAAAAAGTGCTGTGGGCACTGGTTAGTGAGGTTCATTCTTCATTGATCTGGGTGAGTCTTGCTGCAATAAATAACTAGAGCACCGGTAACAGGCAGCATCACGTAAATGTGTGTCGCAAACCTTCAGGAGCTCCACCCTTTTCCAGTGCAGACTGAATCAGTCATGGCAAATCACGGGGCCATGTCTCCATCCCTGGGGCACCTCCCCATCATCAGTGCAAGTGGAGAGCAGAGCCTATCCTTCATTCAGGACAACGCTTCATGCATCTTCCTGAGCAGCTCTGTGGGTTTGTCTCATGGGCTTTCAGCAGTGGAGACATTGGCCCATGGAGAAGAAGAGAGATTATTCGCATATTGCCACAGCTGAGTGCCCACGTCACCCAGCACTGGTGCCCACGTCACCCAGCACTGGTGCCTCACCTGTACTGCTATGTGATGCTGATGTGTTGGCATACGACGGCAGTGCACTCAGGGCCCATTTGCACCACACTGCCTGGTAACCAAGGTCATCCAGGTCAGCAAAAGTCTCACCTCCTGCACAGCTCGTTCCCTCAGGTTCTTACCACCTTTCTCAGTGCCTGCCCACTTGCCCAGGCAGTTTATACCATGTTGTCTCCAAAAAGATCTCTGTCCCTCACGCTCAGCAGGGGTCACCTCCAGAGGGAGGGGGCATCTGCCAGTATGAACTTCTCCAGACATTTGGCCCACCTGCTGGGCTGCTTTACCCTCGAAAACCAAACCATTACCCAGCGCTGGAGCAGCCAAGTAACAAGTGGCTCACCTTCACAAGGGCTGTGCTCTTTACATGTATCCTGCACCTCAGTAAGGGATAGAGACAGTGGTCACCGATCCTTCCACTTTTAATGTCCCTGCAGCACCTCATCTCTACAGGGGCTACTGATGCTGGCTCTGCTTGAGTCCTTAGGTCAGCTGCACCACCCTTCATCAGGGCCCAGCAGCTGCAATGCTTGCTGTGGAGGCCGAGATGGCTCCAAGGCCCTTTGCAGAGGTCGCAGCAGCTACACTGTACCCACCTCTACAGCAACATTTTCCTCCAAGCACAGCCAAGAGCTGAAAGATACTCAGAAGGCCTGACAGTGTGAGCAAGGTAGTGGAAGCATCCCATGGGTATGTGAAAGTCTTTGCCCATTATAAGGACTTGTGATCCCTACAGCATGGTAACTAGAAAAGAATTTTCAGCACTAGAACTTAGCATCAAAGTCCACAGCAGAGCAGCACCACACACGGGAGTGATAAACTGCACTGAACTCACAATCCACATGTCAAAGCCATCCACAGCTCCAAGAGCACCTCTTGAAACAAATACCCAAGAGCTGCACCCAACAACCATCCTGCTCACATCACCACCATGATGAATGCTTGTCACAGCTAAGTCAAATCTGCTAAAAATTCACTCTTTCAAGGATCTCAAACAGAAAGCCTGTGATTCTCCCAAGGGAGCTAGTTAAGTTAGGTCCCAAATAAACTGCCTACATTTAGTTCATATCTGGGGCTAAACTCCAGCAGTTGCTCTATCACCAAATGGCCCTTTCCTAGAACAGAAGAGGAATCAGGAAAAGGAGAGAATGTGTTAAAAAGGAAATGGCCTTAATGGAATAGCCAAATGGATCCCAATGTCAGCATACAGTACATAAAGATATACTCAGCTCAGCAAAGGTCCAGCAGTCACACCAAACAGGAAAGAAGTCCTAGAGGAGCAGCAGAAGACAGAGGAACAAGGGCAACAGGAAACTCACACAAGAACTCACCTTTCCTTTCCCCCGTTACACTGAGTGTGCTGCTGATGTTCTGGGACACACCTGTAGCCAACTCCAGACAGCTATGCTGGCTGACTCAGAGCTGTTGACGGTCTGCAGCTCACGGCTGGCCTGGGATTCTGTCCCAGCAACACCAGGACAGAGGTGAAGAACAACATCTCCATTAGTAAACACAGATGGCTTTCTTACCAAAGCTGTAAGAAACCAGAGTTAAACTTCCAGTCATCTGAACTGTAACACGCTGACAGCTTGCTATCTCCCTGGATGGCTTCAGGGGGGAGGCAGCAGGTTTTCCCCCCAGCTTTTAGAGATGTGTTGAACAGCTTTTTACAAAAGACAAATGTTCAGTACTTGGCAGAACAGGGCACATTTCTAGATGCCTGAGAAGGCTGAAATTAACATTGAAGCCTTCCATGCCACCAGTGTCACACTGAGAATATGATTCTTATGCTGTGCCCTCTGATGGCCCAGCACCTATTTTAATGCTAACAAAGCATCTGTGCCTGCATTCACAACTCATTGTGGTAGGTTGAGAGAGGGCTTAGCTCTCCCTCCTCCACAGAGTAAGAAACCACAGCTAACTCAGTCGAAGAGCAAAAGCTATATATTTACAAGCATATATGGAAAGCAGGTTATATATAACACAATATATACAGGTATTTACAATATATACACAGAAATACACAGCAAAGACAAATAACACAACAAAAATCCCTCCCTAAGGGAGGGATCCCCTCTTTGGAACCCCCTCTCTCCCTCCCTTACCTCCCTTTTTCCCCAAAAAGGGGTTAGAGAGAGAGAAAGGCAAGTTACTAAGGAAAAGAGTTGTTAGCAAGCTTCAAAAGCCCATGCAGGATTAGTGTTTGCTTATCTGAAGGCCAAGTCCAGCAGTTCGCAGAAGAAGCAGGCAGGGAGAACAGGCTGAAACACCAAACTCCCCCAACTCCCAAACCGAACTGAACTGAGGAAAGAAAAAATTTTCCAACCGCTTCACAATCTAAAGCTGAATTTTTGTTTATCAACCAATGAAATTCGTTTAGAATATCAGAATGTTTTGGTTCTAGTACCAAAAACATTAGCCAGTGTGTTCCAGCAGTGTTTGTTCTTAAAGGCACAGCCTCAAACGACCACACTCATCCACATTAATCTATCACCACACAGCAGCCCACATGAAGGTTTCAGTACCTGCTTATTACTGGCATCAGCAGGGAGGAACAGCGCACACATGGTCTGACAGGGACTGTTACATGCAGGAGAAAGTTAAACACTAAGTTGTAGAAATCACAGTAATATTTTTAGGTTGAAAAGTGCTGAAAATGTAGCCACATAGCTACTGTGGTGCTTCTGTCCCAGTGTGTGCTTTCTACTTGGCTTTTTCCAAATGCACACACCACGTGCAGGGCTCCACCAAGTCACAGCCAGTGCCAGTCTCCTTACAGTGCTCTAGTTCCCAAGAGCTGGTTGGGTTGTGGGGAATCATGTAATGGTTATGTTGGAAGGACCATTAAAGATCATCTAGTTCCAAGCCTCCACCATGGGCAGGGACACCTTCCACAAGCACAGGTTGCTCAGGGCCTTATCCAACCTGGCCTTGAAGACCTCCAGGGAGGGGACACCCACAGCCTCCCTGAGCAACCTGTTCCAGTGCCTCACCACTTTCACCATAAAGAATTTCTTCCTAATCTGCAGACTAAATCTCCCCTCTTCCAGCTCAAATCCATTGTCCCTCATCCTGTCACTACAAGCCCTTGTAAATAGTCCCTCCCCAGCACTCCTGTAGCCCTGTTCTGGTACTGGAAGGCTACTATAAGGTCTCTCTGGAGCCTTCCCAGGCTGAAGAACCCCAGCTTTGGCAGCCTGAGTTATGGGTGAAAGCCTTTCACACCTGTGGGCTCTGCAAGGTGGAGAAATACCACAGGCCAGGCTCTCTTCTTGTTGCAGTTCTCTTAAGAGGGAGAGAATCACAGGGGTGCTCCCACTGCAGCTTGCAAGAGGAGGAGATGCTCACAAACTGTTCAGTTTTCTTTTAGCTTTCAGTAGTTCAGGTAATGCAAATCACCAGGTAAAGGGCTAGATATGAAGTGAAGCAAGCTGACTGTGTAAGAAGTTCAGCCTCTTACAGTAACTAAGGACTTGGTCAATGTCATGCAGTGTCAGGATATGTACATTGTAATATGTTAGGTCAGGTTTTTGGCAGTTTTTGTGCAGGGGTGTTTTGACACATCAAAGGGAATTGCAGCAGAATTCTTTCCATGGAAAATAAAGCAGTTTACCCTGCCAGTTTCATGCTGGCTTAATTTATTGACATGTGCTGCCCAATTGTTACCCGCATATGCTGTAGAGATGCCTGAAGTAGTCCAAACCTGAGGAAAAAGTTACAACATCTTCCTAAAAATCTACCAGGATGCCAAACAAACCCCCGAAGAAACAAACAAACACCAAAATCAACAGCAACAGATGAATTTCCAAAGCAGCACCTACACCATGGATCTAGTTTGTTCTGAACAAATGACAGCAAGATTTGACTTGCAGCATACACCAAGTGCTGAAGACCTGCAGACTCATTTGGATGTTTGTCAGCAGTTGCACACCTTTCATTTACTACACTGAAGATGTTTTGATAAGCAGCAGCCTGCTAGTGGGAGTGAAGGGTTTGCAATCTTATGCACAGTAATTATTAATTACAAATTGAAGCTTAGCTTGCACTCTTTTGTTAACTCCTCTCTGGCTGGCTGTCATGATGATGGATTCCTAGGCTTAATTTGTTTAGAGCTACACAGATTTCACTAGGCAGTAGGTAGATGAAAAAGAGAAGATTCTCACGAGTGCCAAGCAGACAATAAACTCCAGGTGTTTTACAAACTGTGTCTACAGATCACAGTTCAGGAATCAGAAGGGGCATAAATCCTAAAGTATTTGAGCTTCTCCTTGAAAGACTGCAGTGGAATTACCAACACGAGCATTTAACTGAGAACCAAGGAAGTGTAGCAGTCATGCTCCAGAGAGCATAAAGCACCGGTAATAACCCCACCAGTTTCAACTTGCCAGGCAGTCCATCCAACCTTAGCTTTTAAAGACTAATGTATCTTTCATGGGAAGGGCAAGCCCAAAGTAAGCTGAAATGTTTCACTTCAGAGAGACAGAGAGAAAAGCTTGGTCTTGATTTTTGTTTTTGTTTACTAAGATACAAATGAACATTTTCCAAGTTACTTAGTGATCTCTGATGAACAGGAAAAAAAGACTACAGATCTCAGTCCAAGCCCCACTCAACTTAATGATTTCTGTAACCACACTGAACAGGAAAAAGATGTTTCCTTGTTTAGTGTTTACATTTGGTTCAGATCAGCCTTCTAGAATTCCCAGGAAAATGTATCAGTCTGATAATGTGCCCTTCATTCAACATGCTGGCAGAAAGTAATGAAAAAAAGTGATTATTTTGCTCCTTTCTTGGGAAAAAAAAGAAGTTACTCACTCCTTCCTAACCATCCTTACTCCAAGGGCCAACTGAATAAATAGAACCATACAAAGATGCCAAATTGGAAAGGCCTGAGTGAATGAAATGTGCAGAAGACCATCACATAGGTTGGCCATGGGCTTACCCACGGCTATCTACAAACTGCTGACCTCTGCTACTGCCTCTAGTGGAGGTGACAATAGTGGTGGTGACTACAGATTTTGCATAGGTTTGAGATTTCTTTAGCTATCCTATTTGTTGCAGTTCCTGCAGGAATGATCATGGAATCACAGAATGTTAGGGATTGGAAGGGACATTGAAAGCCAGAGCAGGATCACCTAGGGCAGGAACACATCCAGGCAGGTTTTGAATGTCTCCAGAGAAGGAGACTCCACAACCTCTCTGGGCAGCCTGCTCCAGGGCTCTGATACCCTCATAGTGAAAAAGTTTCCCCTTATGTTCCCAGGGAACCTCCTCAGCTTCAGCTTGCACCCACTGCCCCTTGTCTTAGCATTGGACATCACTGAGCAGAGCCTGGCTCCATCCTCCTGACACTGCCCTGCACATCTTAATCAACATGAATGAGGTCACCCCTGAGACTCCTCTGCTCCCAGCTCCCTCAGCCTGTCCTCAGCAGGGAGATGTTCCACTGCCTTTAGCATCTGTGGCTCTGTGCTGGACTCTCTCAAGCAGTTCCCTGAGGTCGTTCTTGAACTGAGAGGCCCAGAACTGGACACAGTATTCCAGATGTGGCCTTGCCAGGGCAGAGTAGAGGGGGAGGGGAGGAAAACTCCTCTTGACCTACTCACCACACACCACCTAATCCACCCCAGGATACCATTGGCCCTCTTGGCTACAAGGGCACATTGCTGGCTCGTGGTGCTCTCTGAATCTCACTGATACTGCTAGACTTGCCCGTGCTGGCTGTGCACAGGTTCTACATTCCTGCTGTGGGGTCCTTTTAACTCTTGAGTTTGTTCATGGCACAGCCTTTCTGACACTGCTGCAGTTCCCTTACACTTTTGGCACTTGTCAGGACTGATGCAGTGAATTCAGCTGCATTTCAAGGGTGAAATCACACTTCATCAAAACCCATTTTTATGTTTGTTCATTTTATATACCACATGCAAAACCAGTGTGGTCTGACTGCCAGCACAGTCACATCTTAGTAGCCGGATTCCTCCTGCTGCTCCACTGCCTCTTCTGAAGAGCAAGCAGAGAAGAGCTGTTTGGTTCTCTCTCTCAAGATGCCTCTTGTTGTGTTTGTGAGTGTTGTTCCTAGGAACAAGTATGGTACTTGGTGAGAGGAACCATTCTGAATTCAGATCTCTTCAACCTAGAAATGCTCTGCCAACACAGGCACCGACTGGGGAAATTGCATTTTCTTTCTCTGAAGCAAGAAAAGCTTCTCAGTCACAGATGTAGAGACTGGCAGTACCAGTACTGATCCAGTCACAAGGCCTACCTAGTCCCTAAGGAGTCAGACATTTTAACTTTTGGTTTACCAAAAGAAACATTTTGTCTGGTTTTAGGTTATGAAGTTTTCTGTTGGTTTTGTGGAGTTTTTTGCAATTTCATTTTCACTTCATGGGTTGGGAAGTTACAGGCTCTTAATGTCCTAATTTAGCTAGATCCTTTGTGTGTTTATTTACTTGTGCTTCCTAAAGCAACACATGATTTTGTGCCTGTGATTTTGTTAGCGAAGATAGGTAAGCTTCTTGAACTTTCAGTACTTGCCATCTCTTTCCCCCTTCATAATTTCTCTCCAAGACATCCTTTGTGCTAATTTCCTGATTAAATGCTGTCTCCAAAGAGGCTCTCAGTGTTTGTGACCATTTTCACAGTTTATCCTCCATCTCCAGTTCTTGCTCTTTCTCAAAATCTGGTCACCCTCTAACACCTTCTGCTTTCCCAGTGCAGCTGTTCTCACTTCTCAGTTTGCCAGCGACCTGCTCTATTGCCTCCCCAGGAGCACCGGTTCAACCCAATTCCCTTCCTGGGTAGTAATATATCCACTGAACCTTTTCCAGAGATCTTGCTCTTCCTGTTGCATGAGCTGACCTCTGCTCCTGCCCACTCTGTTCTAAGACAGAAGAGACTGAGTTCTCTCCCACCCTTGCTTAAACCCTTTATTATCACAGAATCACAGAATTGTTTCAGTTGTAAAAGACCCCTAAGACCATCAAGTCCCACCATCAACCTAACACCACCATGACCATTAAACCCTGTCCGGAAGTGCCATGGCCACACCTTTCTTGAACACCTCCAGGGCTGGGGACTCTACCACCTCCCTGGGCAGCCTGTGCCAATGCCTGACCACTCCTGTAGCAAAGAAATTGTTCCTAATCTCCAACTTAACTCTCCCCTGGCACAATTTCAGACCATTTCTTCTCCTTCTATCACCTGACACTGGGGAGAAGAGACCAACCCCCGCCTCACTGCAACCTCCTTTGGGAGAGCAATGATGCCTTCCCTCAGCATCCTCTTCTCCAGAATAAACACCCTCATGCCCCTCAGCTGCTTCTCACCAGACCTGTTCTCCAGACCATTCACCAACCTTGTTGTCCTTCCCTGGATTCAGTCCAGCACATCAATGCCCTTCTTGGAGCTAGGGGCTCAAAATTGAACTGGGGATTTGAGGTGTGGCCTCCCCAGTGCCCAATACAGGGGTGTGATCACTTCCCTATTCCTGCTGGCCACACTGTTCCTAACCTAGGCCAGGATGCTGTTTGCCTGAGCACATTGCTGGTTCATGTTCAGACAGCTGTCAACCATAATAGTTTTTCTTTCCCCCCCTTTATTTTCACCAAATAGTGAAGTCTGCCTCTCCCTCCTTAAGCTTAGCACAAAGAAGGTTCAGCAAGTCACACAATAGGTACCCTACAACCTTTCCCCCCTCTCTTTCTTCCAGGTCCTGTTATGCCCTTCCATTCCTTCCATACCAGTTTTCTACTTCTGCCTTTGGTGCTGGTCTTCGTCAGAGACAGCAGGGCAGACTGGATTAATCACAGCTGATCCCTCTCTGAGGTAATTTGGGTTTTCTTTTGAACTTGGTTTTTTATTTTTATTTATGGGATCCTGCTTTTTGCCTTCCCCCCCCCCCAGTGGCAGTGCTCCTATACGGTGAATTTGGACCTGCTGTTTATACTTTTGCTATTTTTAGCTACAGTCAGCCCAGAAGCACCCCCAGAAGAAACAAATGTGCAGAAAATGCAAAAACCCCATTTGGGCGCAATCCTGGAGGAAACTGCTGTGAAGCTCACCTGCAGAGGGAACAGAGATTATCCCATGTCACCTAGGACAGGGAGTCCTATCCCACCCAGAAAAAGAAAGTGTTTCCAGTCTTTGTTTCATAAAATCACTTCTCTCTGTCCTCTAGAACATGTGTGTTTCTTATGACTACAGTACATTCACTTTTAGTTTAAACAGTGATAAGTATATTTATAGATCTGTGTAAAACAAAATATTACCAGCCTGTCAGCATTCCGTTGATCTTCACATTCCTGGCTTCAGAGCGGCTTAAAATAAAACACACACACAAAGCAGGGTTGCTTTTTTGGCTCTGGTTTCCTCGTTTTTGCCCACAACAGACCTGGCAGATGTGGGATAGCTGGAATGTGCATATCTAACAATTCTCTTCTGTGCCATCATTTGAAGCTGTAGGAGTGCAGCTATTTGGCTGCAGCCTGGAACAGAGTGATGAACGTGATGAAATACAGATTTCATTTATGACCAGGGGATAAATGCTGCTCAGGTCACGGAAACAGATTAGCATGCAGGGACAAAAGGGTCACGAAGAATTCCCTTTTGGAGGCAGAGGGAAGGGTACTAGGGAGCCACAGCGATTAGGCTGAGCTGACTTGGTGGTAATGGAGATTATAGAAAAGTAAATACAAAACAGGGACCACGGAAGGATGCGTGTTTCTTAATTGCCCTGGCCTTGGGATGGCCTTGCTGGAGAATCACAATCTGATTAATCGTGATAACAGAGAAACTGGATTGCTTCACAGAAGGTTTTACATTCAGAGCTTTGTGGAGAAGCTGAAAACGGTTTCAGGGGCCTCATACCCGAGATAAATGCGAAACAAATGAAAAGCGATCAGATAGCGGTAAAAGTGAGTTATGAACCAAGACTTTCTCAGACAGCTATGAAGCCTTTATCAGTTCAGTACAGATCAAAGAACGTCCTTTGTGGTGTCAGCAGGACCGTTATGGCAGAAATTGTGCTCTTCTCAAAGCCAAACTCTTAGCCTGAATTCAGATGTAGATGCACACTTGAGAAATGAATCTGGTTTGAAAGCTGACTGCTCACAAGTACAAATGTGAGCAAAGGTGTTTTAGGGAGAGATCCATGGCATATAGTGCCCTGCATCTAGGTACTGGATCAACTTGAAAAACAAGGCTAAAAAGGTAGAGGTCTATATAAGGTTAAAAAGACCCAGAGCAATGCCCTGCTATTTTAGGAAGAGTGGGATACTCTTTGTGTTTCACAAGAGTGTGTTGATGGAAGTTTTATTGTGGTAAGGATATCAGTACTGAGTTGAGAGATGTCTGGTAGCTCTGATAGAAAGATCCATTACCACTGAGGTCTTTATCTAAAAGCAAACCTGTTTGCCAGTCCCTGTCTTTTTCAGTTCCAGCAGGCTCTATCCATACAGTAATTTCTAGACAACAGGGCTGGCAAGTCAAGGAGATTACAGCTCTCCAAGTCAGGAGCAGGGAAGGAGGAAATACTTCCAGAAAAATCATCTGCAGTATCCCACCTAGTTCATAAAAAGTGTGTCTGACTGGAAGATCTTCTGTGTGAGAGAGCAACCTGATTGCGTGAGGTCCTTCTCACAGATGTTCAGGAGAGGAAGAGGCTTGGCAGTTAATAATGAATGATAAGACCCAGTGAAACTGGGAGACAGAGATTTTCCTTCCACACTGCAAAGTTTAAATATTGTTTTTCTTCTAGTAAAAAAAGAAGTTGATCTGGGAGGGAAGGAGAGCAAACCTTCACCCAGTGCAGCACATGGATGCAGAAGAGAGCAGAGGACAAGTGAAGGACATTCAGCCCTTTCTGAATTTTCTTGCAGCTGGGGATATTGTTTATCCCAGTCAGGTCAGTCTAACAGCTTTGCTAGTCTCACTAAGTCCCCCTCCCTGAGGCAGCTCTTGTGTCAGGGAACCAGCCACAGGCCACCATTCCGAGAGCTGTGCCCTTTACACAGGCAATATACTACATGGACAGGTCCCAGTGGTGCTCTGCCTCATTTCCACATCTCCAGAGACCATCAGCATGGGCAGAAATCGCTCAAGTCATTACAAGAAAGTTTTCCCAAGGATCTAGACATAGTACCTGGCAATTTCATTATAACATGAAGTACAAGAAGGACATGGCTCTGGGCTGAAGGAACTCTATTAGCTCTTCATTGCTCCACAGGCTTTGGTGTTCTTCCAGGTTTTAACTGAACAGTCTTCAGCATCTGGCAGGGTTTGCAGAACTTGCCTAATCAGATCCACTTGGATTTGCTGTTTTCAACAGCTGTAACTTTAAACCATTTCACCACGGTCACCAGCTCCAGGATTCATAAGCAGGGAGTGCAGACATCACTAGTTCTATTACCTCCATCACTCTTATGGGGAAATTTGTATCTTTCCGAGTTTCTTTTCCACAATTCTTTAAGCTATCACACGACCTGAGCTCAACAGGCATTTGTTACACCACTTCCAAGATTTTTCAGTCATCTAATGATGATGGCTCTCATCCTCCAGAAACACTAAAATACAATCTGATCCAATTGGTTGGCTCCATTGGAGTGCTGAGCCAGCTGTTTGAATGCCAAGAGTCAATGAAGCCAAAAATCAGGGTCAAAAGTTGCTATTAGCTGGCACATGCCTCTGGCAGGCTTTGTAGAACGTCCTGATTAAAGCACTTGCTAAGCCTTGACTGTATTCTTTCCCTTCTTATAAATACACTTTTGTCAGACCTCATTTTTTACTCTCCACGTGCTTGTGTGAAGAGGTCTGGGGGCAGGATGATGGAGCAGAACCTGAAGCAGAAAGCAGGATTTCTGCCATACCAGGGGGATTTGTGTCGTTCTAGATTATTAACTGCCCTGGTGGCAGGTGCCTTCTTCTGCATTATCCCAAGAAGGTTTGCAAGGTAGGTTGGGAGCTGCTGCGACAAGCCTTGCAACACCCAAAGAGGCGATTTTGGGAGCTGCTGTTGCACTTAGCTCGAAGAGCCACCAGATGGTGCAAAGAAATAAATCACCATCAGCTGGAACCTGTAGCAGAGATCGTCTAGCCTGGGCCATGGATAGAAGCGAGCTCTGTCTGAGAGAAAGACGATGTGATTTGGTGGGCTTTTACAGCAGCCCAGGCAGGCTGGTAGCTAGGCTTAGTATTGTTTTCAGAGGTCTAGGTGGAAGATTCAAATACAGACACAAAGAAGAGCAATTGGCTCAAAGTTGTGCAAACACTGCATGTTGAAATGGGGAAGGCGGGGGGGGGGGGGGGGGGGGGAATGCACGCTCCACCCACCTGTGGTTACCATGCCAAATTCAACCCTGTGGTGAGTTCATGATGGGTAAACGTTCTGTAACCAAATGATGAAAATGCTGCTGTTTGGTTGGGTATTGCACAATGTCTACTTCCTTGGGCTGGATCTGGAAAAAAAAATCTGTCAGCCTCATTTTTACTGCTGCTTGGCCCAGACAGTTTAGAGTGAAGTTTCAGTCCTTAAGTGTGAATCTAAGATTTGGTGTTTGGCTTTTAGGTGTTCTTTGGACTCACAGCTGATTCAAATATGAATCAGCTCTTCAGGTGTCATTCTGTCACAAGAAGAAATGTCCTGGTTTAGACCTAGCCAGTGGAGCTGCTGTGCTCCTCTTCCATCTTCCCTGCTGGGATGGGAAGGGAAATCAGGAGCAAGATGCAAAACTCCATGACTTAAGATAAGAAGATTTTAATAGAGCAAGACAAAGAGAGAAGACAGGGTTTAATGGCCATGCTGGTCTTAGGTTGGCAGCTGGACTTGTTGATCTTAAAGGTCTTTTCCAACCAAACCAATCCTGCGATTCTACGCAGTAATATACAAAGCAAGTGATATAAACCACAAAGCTCTCACCCGAACCACTGCCGCTGTGCACAAGTCCTCCCCTCACACAGCAGGCTTGTTCCGCTGACTATCCTGGGTGTGAGCCCTCCAAAACTCTTGTGAAAAATTAACCCTATCCTAATGGGAGCCAGGACAGGAGATAATCCAATGGTATGTGCCCTCTGAGCCTTCCAGTGAATCAGAAGACCCTTAAAAGCGTCACTGATAACGGCTTCTCTTCAGAATGAGTTTTAAATACCCTGTTATTTGCCTCCTGTGGTTTGCAGTCAGATTTTCTTACCTGTCTCATGAAGTAGGACTGCAGTTCATTTCACACCCTTGGCTTAGGGATATTTTCCTTGCACAGAGGGACTCTGAAGTATGGTATCACGAGTGCTTGTTATTGTGGGAGAGGGAAGAAACTGGAATCCGCTCACTGCCTGTGACCAGAGTTTAATTTACCAAACTTGCTGAGCACCATTTTAATTCTCATACTTTTTGGAAGTTGTAAGGTTCTACCACAATGCACAACCCTTTTTACACAGACAAATAAGACAAATCCTTACGGTGGTTTATCTTCTACAGTTTGTGTCATACTGGGCCTTGTGTGGATGCTCCTTTGTGGTACCATTAGTGCTAATGCAATGGCAGCAGTATTAGGAGTGATACTCTCTTTCTGTACCACTGGATGCAGAAACTGGGGGGGTAGCCTGATAAAGCTGCTCAGGATCACGTTTCTCCACCCCACAATAACAGGAATGGAGCAGTGACACGAGCTGCAAGGAGCATTAGCCTACCTATGGAATCCTGTCACTGTATAGGGGTCGGGGTAGGGATAAGGTGACGGTCTGTGCGACAAGAATCAAACACAAGCAGAGCATATAGAAGGCCAAAAAAAGGCGAGAGATTTATTCCAGCACACAGGTCCTATATTGTGTGTATTGTTAGTGTGGCTGCCTGCAATTGGTTAATGAACTTTTCTCAAGACTCTCATGGGCCAGCGATAGCATTGCTGTAGTTACTTGTTAAGCTAGTCCAGGAGGCCTCCCATCTTATCTTGCGGTTTCTCATTCCCACTCATTCTGTCCAGGGAGTTTCCGGATTCTCATGGGAGCACAGCGATGTTTTCTCACCAGAGCTCTTCTGAGGGTTCACAGATACATCACAGCCCCCCACAGAATCCTTGTATGACTGTTCGACAGGCTTTTAAGGACCAAGGTGCAGCTCAGAACTGAATGATCATTCAGCACTGAACAAGGAGCCTAGGCAGCATATGCCCATCAGCCTTTAGGCAGCTAATTGCATTGCACTCTGTCTTTAGCCCATGGAGAAAGACAGGACTTGTAGAAACTCAGGCTGCTTAAACCAGACTCTGGCACAGGACCACACTCTGTACCTTTCCCTGGCTGCTGGCACTTAAAGATTCACCTCTCCTTCCAGATTCCCTGGCTGGCTACCATGTGTACCTCCTATGGGTGCACACTTTCTTGCAGTCATAGAATGGTTTGGTTTAGGAGAAACTTTAAAGATCATCTAGCTCCAACCTCCGTGCCATGGGCAGGGACACCTCCCACTAAACCAGTTTGCTCAAAGCCCTGTCCAACCTGACCTTGAACACCTCCAGTGAGAGGACATCCACAGCCCCCCTGGGCAACCTGTTCCAGTGTCTCACCACCCTCACTGTCAGGAATTTATTCCTAAGCTGCAGTCTAAATCTGCCCTCTTCCATCTTAAAGCCACTGCCCCTCATCCTGTCACTGCAAGCCCTTTTAAGAAGTCCCCCCCCAGCTTTCCTGTAGCCCCTTTCTGGGCTGCTCAAAGGTCAGAGCCTTCTTTTATCCAGGCTGAACAGCCCCCAACTCTCTCAGCCTGTCCCTATATGAGAGATGCTCCAGCCCTCTGGTTTGAACTGACTCCTTTTGAATAGGGCAACTCCAAAAATCCTGTAAGTAAGAAATTTCTCTTTGCATTATTTCCTGGAAAGAATTGATTCAGAACTGCATTTTAAATGCCAAGAAGTCTGAAAATATTTACTGATCAATGTTTCGTTTTTCTCTAAGTACAGTTATTAAATGACGCACTGAATGTAGGGAGTAGAACCTCAAGCAGTGCTCAGCTGATAGAAGGAAATGTTTTAGCTCTTGTGGACCACAAACCTTGGGAAAAAACTGCAACTATGTAGAGAGAAAAAAGCATTTAGCTGATTACCAACGGCCATTGTGACTCAGGAAGCCACACAACGACCTGAGAATAAGAGCTGGCAAACATTGCAAGAGTCTTTTGTCTTCTTCCTGAACTTAGATAAGAGATGTGTGATCCTGTGCCTTTTGTCCAGCACCTGTCTGAGCCTTGCCCCGCGATGTGTGCTCCCTGGCGTTTCCTCGGCAGCCAATCACGAGTCTGTACCTGTCGCACGGACACATCTAATTCCCAATCACGAGTTGCTTTGGATTATGTGAGCCTATATAAAGAAAAGACTTTGTACAATAAAGGAGACACTTTGCTTGCATCAAGCTTCATCTCCATCTCTCAGTTGCGGTAATTAAACATGCTTTATTGTCTCAGGGAAAAGAATAATTAAGGCCTTATGAACAAGCATACCTTTGAATGTTAGTGAACCTGATTCTGAACGCTGGAGCGATGCTACGGCTGAGCAGTGAGGACACGAAAGGAGTGATGACAGGTGATGTCACTTTTGGCATAACTGCATGACACAAAATACAAATAATATCCTCTGAAAGGTGACCAGACAAATGGCAGAAGGGCAAGAGCAGAGAGCCAGTTTGCATAGGATGAGATGAAATGCACTTGAAAAATTAGTTTTAATTCCGTTATTTGCCGGTGACTGTAAGAAGAACCAGCGAGACAGAGCCATACCAGGCTGTGATCCACAGGGCCTTACTAAACCAACAGCAAACAGGTGCTCTATCATTGAACATCCTTGTTTTGTTACATCTCTGGAAGTCAAGTTTCCAGGGAGCATCTCGGACGAAGGTCATTTTCATAAGAAAACAATGAAGTCACTGCAGCAATATAGCCACAGTGGAGTTTAGAACTGGCTCAAGCTGAGCAAATTCTCAAAGCTTAAGGCATGTGGGGGAGGTCAGTATTTTAGACTGCCTGAATCTCCATGGAGGCAGAAGAGCTTGGTCACACAAGGAGTTCCTTTGCTTTACCTTCTAATGAGGACCTGCCTAAATTTCTCAGTCCTACTTGCCAGGTGATTCCAAAGTGAGTGTATCCATCTAATGCTGGCCACAAAACTCCAGCTGCAGAAGCGTCTCATTCTTTTCTAAACACAGACTGCATGTCTGAAGAGACAGAGCACTGGTGGGCTGTAACAGATGTTAGACTCTTGAATGATTTCTTCAATAGATGTTGGGCTCACTGTATGAAACACTGAGTTAAAAAAAATAAAGGATTAACCAGCCTAAAATGCCAATGCTATGATTTATTTTTTCACCATCAAAGTGAAAATGCTCCCCCTGAAATGGGGGCTCCATTATCCTAAGAGATCCTCAGGGAGCAGAGCCCTTTGGCTGAAATTCATGCCTCCCAGTGCTCAATGGCTTTGATGATCTCATGGTATCTGCACTTTTATGTTTACTGATTCCTCTGCATTGTTTAATAAGGGGTAGAGATACATTCCAAGACATCTTTTCTATACCATATAAAATTAAAGCACTTAGAGACACTTCAAGCACTTAAAGGATAACAAGACAGGTTCTCAGCTGGTATATTGCCTTAGGGACTTTTGCAGCACCATGCTGATTCATATTTCCTGAGGAATACAGCCTGATTGCTGGAAATAATTTGCAGAAGGAAGATTTCTTACACTAAGCTTTTCAGTTGAAATGACTCAGACGGAAGAATCCCTTCACTGGACTGTGTTATCTTATAAAAAGCTACAGTCTTATAAAAAGGGCTATGTAATCTCATTAAAAGTCATCTTCTGTAGCTCCACCCAGCTGGGATATGCATCCTCAAAGGAACTGAGGAACTGCTGTCAACATCTTCCAAACACATAAATGATGTAACTAAAGAAAAAGATCTGGTAAACATGTACAGGGGTTGGACCCGTAAAGGAACACACAAAAGCGCAGATAACTCTGGGTCTTAGGGCCCAGGTCACCTCCTGTTGATGAACGCAGCAAAACTCCTGCAAAAGCATCAGGATTGTGTTCAGGTATTTTTGCCTTTTAAAGAAGGAATAGGTTTCCCAGGGAGGTGGTGGAGTCACAGTCCCTGGAAGTGTTTAAAAAACACGTGGATGTAGCACTTGGGGCCATGGTTCACATAAATTACAGACACATTCAGGTTGGAAAAGACCCAGGATCTCCAAGCCCAGATGAGAACCCTACTCTACAAAGTGCACCCCTAAACTATATCCCCAAGCACTCAAACCACCTTTAAACACCTCCAGGGGTGGTGACTCAACCACCTCCCTGGGCAGCACATTCCAGTGCCTGACCACTCTTTCCATGAACATTTTATTTCCTAATGTCCAGTCTAAGCCTACCCAGTTATGGCTTGAGGCCATTCCCTCTTGTTTTATCACTTATTACTTATTTAATGTCCATGGTGGTCTTAGACACATGGTTGGACATGATCTTAGAGGTCTTTTCCAGCTGAAACAATTCTATGACTCTATCTCTTCTCCTCACTGTATGTAACCTACATTCAGATACTTCATATGGGATAACATGATTTAATGAATCATAGAACCAATAAGGTTGGAAAAGACCTCAGAGATATCGCCCAACACCTCATGATTACTGGACCATGGCTCCCACTGCCATGTCCAATCCCTTTTTCAACACCTCCAGGGATGGTGACTCCACCACCTCCCTGGGCAGCACTTCCCAATTGCAAATTACTCCTTCTGTGAAGAATTTTCTCTTCACCTCCAGCCTAAACCTCCCCTGGCACAGCTTGAGACTGTGTCCTCTTGTTCTGGTGCTGGTGTCCTGGGAGAAGAGACCAACCCTCACCTGGCTACAACCTCCCTTCAGGTAGTTGTAGAGAGCAAATGAAGTTGTACCTACTCACGGTTACAAAGGAACAGATTCTCAGTAGAGCAGCAATATGCCAGCAAAGGACCATCCCTGCCTGCTCAGGGAGAATGTCTGTGCACGGTGTTCAATCTGTCGAATCCCGCTGGAGAACAACACTCTTGTGAAGGTCCTTTTGGTCCAACCCTCAGCATAAGGTAAGAGCTGCAGCAGACAGCAGGTCTCACACAGAACTGTTGCTGCTAACAGGATTAGGAAAAAGGATGCCCTTGATAAGATCAAGATAGAGCAATGCCACAGAAGTAAAAGATGAGTCAAGATGTATAATTCTTTAAAGATCAGAGACTAGTCTTTAAACTAAAGGACACTTAAGGGTGTTCTCCGCATGAAAATGGAAGGAACATTCAAGTGCTCAGGACAACAACCTAGCTCCAGTGACTTGATTAGCCACCAGAGAGCATGGTGGGCAGCTGAGACTGGTGAGTCAGTGAGACCAAGAGAGCATATGTCTGCTCCTGAAAGTAGTGTTGGCTAAAAACAGGGTCCCCTTGTAATTTTCTTGCTGTTTAGGATGCAATGACTACTAATGTTAAGAAGTCTTGGCACCCATTACTGCATTGCTGGGTCCACTCTTAGCTGCAATAAGTGCTTCTTTCCAAAGGTCTGCTGCACCACTAGAATCAAACTCAGTGGGAATGTTTTGCCCATCTCTAATCCTTGCAGGAACCATTCACAATTGCTAGAAGATATTTATCTGTGGGCTAAGAGCATCCATGCTTTTCAGCTGAGTCCAGAATGCTTTGGCACAAAAAGCACACCAGAATAAGGTTGAAGAAAAGATGTTAATTGACATTCAAAAGAGAAAAAGCAATACCACTGGCACGGGAAAAATGCATTTTAAGGGGTGGCCTAGAATCCTACTTGTAGCCTGTTTGAATTCCATTTCTTTCTTTGTGGCCAGGGATCAGGTTGGTTTTTGTCTTCATATAAAAGGCATATAAATACAATACAAACTCTCAGCTCCTTTAAACTAAAGGAAGTCCAGAGTTAATTCCACAACCTTCTGAATCTGTTTTAGAGAGGTTAATCAAAAGAGCTGCATAGCTCGTCTCATGTACTTAAGAGGATTTCAATATAAATGAAGGGAAAAGTGGTTCACAGCTTTGGCAACCCTCTTTCCTTTCCTCTATTTCTGGTCTCAGGGTTAAAGCCTGCAACATTTCCTTGTATGGACAAAGCAATTAATAATAATAGAAAAGCCCCTTACAGTGAAGGCAAACACACAACTGAGATGGCTTCACTCTACCAGTGAGGAAAATGCATAAAAATATGCAACAGCCTGGAAGAGTCCCAATATCATACCACATATGGAGGGAACTGATAAAATTAGTACAGGTGATTTGCAGATACAGTCTGGGAAATGTTAACAGTAACTTTGGATGTGCTGAAGGCTTCCACAGCTTAAATAAATATTCCAAATAAATGTTATGAAAACCTCTACTCTGTTCATAAGAACCTGTTCCAAGAAGGCTAAACGAGATAGAGTTGATTTACATGAATCCCCTTTTGAGCTCTGTACAGGCTGTGTTGGACAGCATGGTATTGCACACCCAGCAGGAATGGGCACAAGTCCCATTCATCTCAGAGATATGCCCAGCCTGGAGGTATTGTCCTCCTAGGGCAGCAAGCAAAGTTTTGTTCAATGCATGCTCAAGTTCTGCAGCCTCCAGACTGCTTAAAAATGGAGGTTTAGGTTAACACTGCTGTAGGAAGGAATCCAGTTCATCATAGCCTCTTTAGGGAAGCTATAAAAAGCCAAAAGGAGTGGAACATGTTCTGAAATGCTTTGTCTACATGCAAAGCCAAAAAAGCCCCAGTGGTCACCAGGGAGAGAGTTCCTCTGTTCCTGGCCCCGCAGGACACTGATCTTTGCCTTGCAGACCTAATGGTTGCCTTGAGACAAGGACAGCCTGGCTTGGAAGCAAGAGCATCTTGCCCATCTTGACAGAATGCTGAGCCTTGACATTTAAACTCTATTTTTACTCTGAAAGGTTGGACTAGATGATCCCTGAAGTCCCTTCCAACCTGGTTTCCTATGGATCTATGAATCATTGTTTATGTCATTCCCAGATGATTCGCTGAACATGGAAATGTTACTGTCAGATGAAGTATCTTTGACACAACAAAGAGCAACATTTAGGTTTGGTAAAGCTGGTAGTTTCAAAAGCTTCCTTTGTAGGAGAGTATTTGTACTAGAGTACAGTCTCAATCTATGCAGCAACAACCTCAGTATCACTTAAATATCATGCTTCCCTTGACACAAAAACAATTTCAGTCATCTGCACCACTTCCTTTGGGTTTTATTAACTGTCCAAACCGTGGAGGCAGCCCTGCAAATCCCAGTCCTATGCTTGCAATTTGATAGGTTATGCTGAAAACTGATAAAAGATGCTGATGTTTTCTTCCTGCTATGTTTGCAGTGTGGCTAACTGCAGACTCAAAGAACACAAAACTATAATCCCCACAGCTCTGAAGCATTGTAACAGTCATGAAGAAGAAAAAGAAGGAAGGGTTATTCCTATCTGACTTGGGAATTTTCACTTCTGAAACTGTATTTTCTTACACTCTTTATACTTTGTACCCAAGTGAAAAAGACAGAAGCTTACCTTTCAATGAAAGGGGAGATTCTTACAAAACAGGAAAGTTTTCTCTTTCTCTCAGCCAGAATCTGGAGGCTTTCAGAAAAACCACAAGCAATGAGCCTTGCGAGGAAACTGCGCGTGCTGGCAACACCTCATGAAGCTTGCTCTTCATTTCCATTGAAGCTGAAAGGAAAAGTATTGAAACATATTTGTGATAAACCAACGGGAAAGAGTCTTGCCCAGTCATCATTTTCCCTGAAACGAGAGATAAGCATCCTGGAAAAGGTCTACTCACGGTTCTGATGAACTCAGATTGCAAAATCTGCTCTCACTGACTCTGGGGTTAAGACCTTGTGCTCACTTCAGGGGTTGTTCAAGGGAAGGAAGAGGACTCTTTTACCAAGTTGGATATTCTTGGACTTGATAAGCCTGTAGTTCTTTAGAAACTGACTGACACAGGAAAAACTTTATCCTATGGTCTCCTTACCAAGATGAAGTTCTAGTACTGGCTTTGCTGTGCAGCATTCAAAAGTCCTACTGAATGCTGAGCTTCTGTTCCTGAGAAGCTGAATTTACAATGCCACAGTAGCTATTTAGTAGAAGTCGAAGTTAGCAGGGTCCATTTTGCAATGTATTCACAAAAGTGAGTTGATTGGGTAAAGGGTACAGAGCCAACAGGAGGAGGCAAGCGAAATTCATGTGGGTTGAAGGGTACATACCCCACCATGATGAACAGCATATAAAGCTCTTGTTTTATCACCTGATACTAGGGAGAAGAGACCAGCCCCCACCTCACTGCAACCTCCTTTCAGGGAGCTGTAGACTTAGACCGTATTTCCCTTCCATAGTCACTGGGCAATTTTTGCCCTTTTTCAGTGTTTACCAGGATCTTGTCTCTGGTTTGCCTTTCTCTTCATAGAGTGTGCAGTGCAAAGGGACAATGTGGGTGAGGTCCAAGGATCTCCATTTACTCTCTGTAAATGCTGAAGTGTGTAGTGTGTAGGGCCAAGCAAACACTGTTGCTTTCACTGACTTCTAGGGGCTCTGAAACTGGATGAAGGTCATTAGGTATTTCACAAGCTATGAAAGGGATACTCCTCAAGTCCTGTCACCACAGATGTTACTCAGCTTAAGAAGAGAGATGTACCTAGCCCAAAGCAGGGCTAACTGAAATTACACCAGGTTGCCTGAGGTCTTGTTTGGTCTAGTTGTGAGTATCTCCAAAGACAGTGGTGATACCACAGACTCAGGGCAACCCCTTCCAGTGTTTGACCACTGTCACTATGAAGAATGTGTCTGTTCTTTCACAGATGCTAGTTCAGGAAGAAAGGAGATTACACCAAGCATTAAAGCCAAGGAAGAGGGGCTAGGGTGACACTGGAGGGACAGATGGCACTGAAGAAGATGGAGAGATTACTGGGAGTTAGTGATCCTGCAGAGCCACCTGAAATGTGATTTGGCGTTCTACTTTGTTCTGGGCAGCTGTTTCACCTGCTTATAGTCAGGCTCCAGGCTTCCCCAGACAGCAGCAGCTGCTGAGGTTCACTCCTGATGCTGTGCTGCAGCAGCAGGTTTGCAGGCCTGAGGCTCTGCTTGTTGACTGCTTGGGTTTTACAACCAGTAATGATTCAGCCCCACTAAGAAACATGCTGGCTGCTCTACATGGGGCACCCCCAGGGGCTGGGACTGACCTCCTGCTCTGTCTTCTCTGGTGTGCCCTAGAGCCAGATGCTGTTCATTCAGGGAACTGGTTTTAGTCTTATTGCTGTAATGGAGCTTGTGGGGCAGTATTGGTCTTAGACTTCTACATCTGATGATCTAGGAAGAAATAGAAGCATTTGTTTTTTTAAATCCAGGTCTTAGCTTAGAGTGCTCATTGATTTCAGTGCTGCTGCACACTGATGATTCAGTGCTGCTCTACACTGATGAATTCAGTGCTGCTCCACAGTGATGATTTCAGTGTTGCTCTACACTGATGATTCAGTGCTGCTCTACACTGATGATTTCAGTGCTGCTCCACAGTGATGATTCAGTGCTGCTCTACACTGATGATTTCAGTGCTGCTCTACACTGACGATTCAGTGCTGCTCTACGTTGATGATTACAGTGCTGCTCTACACTGATGATTTCAGTGCTGCTCTACACTGATGATTCAGTGCTGCTCTACACTGATGATTTCAGTGCAGCTCTACACTGATGATTTCAGTGCTGCTCCACACTGATGATTTCAGTGCTGCTCTACACTGATGATTTCAGTGCTGCTCTACACTGATGATTCAGTGCTGCTCTACACTGATGATTTCAGTGCAGCTCCACACTGATGATTTCAGTGCTGCTCCACACTGATGATTCAGTGCTGCTCTACACTGATGATTCAGTGCTGCTCTACATTGATGATTCAGTGCTGCTCTACACTGATGATTTCAGTGCTGCTCCACAATGATGATTTCAGTGCTGCTCCACACTGATGATTTCAGTGCAGCTCTACACTGATGATTTCAGTGCAGCTCTACACTGATAATTTCAGTGCAGCTCTACACTGATGATTTCAGTGCTGCTCCACACTGATGATTTCAGTGCTGCTCCACACTGATGATTTCAGTGCTGCTCCACACTGATTTCAGTGCTGCTCTACACTGATGATTTCAGTGCTGCTCCACACTGATGATTTCAGTGCTGCTCCACACTGATGATTTCAGTGCTGCTCCACACTGATGATTTCAGTGCTGCTCTACACTGATGATTTCAGTGCTGCTCTACACTGATGATTTCAGTGCTGCTCCACACTGATGATTCAGTGCTGCTCTACACTGATGATTTCAGTGCTGCTCTACATTGATGATTCAGTGCTGCTCTACACTGATGATTTCAGTGCTGCTCCACACTGATGATTTCAGTGCTGCTCTACACTGATGATTCAGTGTTGCTCCACACTGCTGATTTCAGTGCTGCTCTACACTGATGATTTCAGTGCTGCTTCACACTGATGATTCAGTGCTGCTCTACACTGATGATTTCAGTGCTGCTCTACACTGATGATTCAGTGCTGCTCCACACTGATGATTCAGTGCTGCTCCACAGTGATGATTTCAGTGCTGCTCTACACTGATGATTTCAGTGCAGCTCTATACTGATGATTTCAGTGCAGCTCTACACTGATGATTTCAGTGCAGCTCTACACTGATTGCAGTGCTGCTCTACATTGATGATTCAGTGCTGCTCTACACTGACTGCAGTGCTGCTCTACACTGATGATTTCAGTGCTGCTCCACACTGATGATTCAGTGCTGCTCTACACTGATGATTCAGTGCTGCTCTACATTGATGATTCAGTGCTGCTCTACACTGATGATTTCAGTGCTGCTCCACAATGATGATTTCAGTGCTGCTCCACACTGATGATTTCAGTGCAGCTCTACACTGATGATTTCAGTGCAGCTCTACACTGATAATTTCAGTGCAGCTCTACACTGATGATTTCAGTGCTGCTCCACACTGATGATTTCAGTGCTGCTCCACACTGATGATTTCAGTGCTGCTCCACACTGATTTCAGTGCTGCTCTACACTGATGATTTCAGTGCTGCTCCACACTGATGATTTCAGTGCTGCTCCACACTGATGATTTCAGTGCTGCTCCACACTGATGATTTCAGTGCTGCTCTACACTGATGATTTCAGTGCTGCTCCACACTGATGATTTCAGTGCTGCTCTACACTGATGATTTCAGTGCTGCTCTACACTGATGATTTCAGTGCTGCTCCACACTGATGATTTCAGTGCTGCTCCACACTGATGATTTCAGTGCTGCTCCACACTGATGATTTCAGTGCTGCTCTACACTGATGATTTCAGTGCTGCTCCACACTGATGATTTCAGTGCTGCTCTACACTGATGATTTCAGTGCTGCTCCACACTGATGATTTCAGTGCTGCTCCACACTGATGATTTCAGTGCTGCTCCACACTGATGATTCAGTGCTGCTCCACACTGATTTCAGTGCTGCTCCACACTGATGATTCAGTGCTGCTCCACACTGATGATTTCAGTGCTGCTCTACACTGATGATTCAGTGCTGCTCCACACTGATGATTTCAGTGCTGCTCTACACTGATGATTCAGTGCTGCTCCACACTGATGATTTCAGTGCTGCTCTACACTGATGATTCAGTGCTGCTCCACACTGATGATTCAGTGCTGCTCCACACTGATTTCAGTGCTGCTCCACACTGATGATTTCAGTGCTGCTCCACACTGATGATTTCAGTGCTGCTCTACACTGATGATTTCAGTGCTGCTCTACACTGATGATTTCAGTGCTGCTCCACACTGATGATTTCAGTGCTGCTCTACACTGATGATTTCAGTGCTGCTCCACACTGATGATTTCAGTGCTGCTCCACACTGATTTCAGTGCTGCTCTACACTGATGATTTCAGTGCTGCTCCACACTGATTTCAGTGCTGCTCCACACTGATGATTTCAGTGCTGCTCTACACTGATGATTCAGTGCTGCTCTACACTGATGATTTCAGTGCAGCTCTATACTGATGATTTCAGTGCAGCTCTACACTGATGATTTCAGTGCTGCTCTACACTGATGATTTCAGTGCTGCTCCACACTGATGATTTCAGTGCTGCTCCACACTGATTTCAGTGCTGCTCTACACTGATGATTTCAGTGCTGCTCCACACTGATTTCAGTGCTGCTCCACACTGATGATTTCAGTGCTGCTCTACACTGATGATTCAGTGCTGCTCTACACTGATGATTTCAGTGCAGCTCTATACTGATGATTTCAGTGCAGCTCTACACTGATGATTTCAGTGCTGCACTACATTGATGATTCAGTGCTGCTCTACACTGATTGCAGTGCTGCTCCACACTGATTTCAGTGCTGCTCCACAGTGATGATTTCAGTGCTGCTCCACACTGATTTCAGTGCTGCTCTATACTGATGATTTCAGTGCTGCTCTACACTGATGATTTCAGTGCAGCTCTACACTGGTGATTTCAGTGCTGCTCTACACTGATGATTCAGTGCTGCTCTACACTGATGATTTCAGTGCTGCTCCTCACTGATGATTTCAGTGCTGCTCCACACTGATGATTTCAGTGCTGCTCTACACTGATGATTCAGTGCTGCTCCACACTGATGATTTCAGTGCTGCTCCACACTGATGATTTCAGTGCTGCTCCTCACTGATTTCAGTGCTGCTCTACACTGATGATTTCAGTGCTGCTCTACACTGATGATTTCAGTGCTGCTCCACACTGATGATTTCAGTGCTGCTCTACACTGATGATTTCAGTGCAGCTCTACACTGGTGATTTCAGTGCTGCTCCACACTGATGATTTCAGTGCAGCTCTACACTGATGATTTCAGTGCTGCTCCACACTGATGATTTCAGTGCTGCTCTACACTGATGATTCAGTGCTGCTCCACACTGATTTCAGTGCTGCTCCACACTGATGATTTCAGTGCTGCTCCACACTGATGATTTCAGTGCTGCTCTACACTGGTGATTTCAGTGCTGCTCTACACTGATGATTTCAGTGCTGCTCTACACTGATGATTTCAGTGCTGCTCTACACTGATGATTTCAGTGCTGCTCCACACTGATGATTTCAGTGCTGCTCTACACTGATGATTTCAGTGCTGCTCCACACTGATTTCAGTGCTGCTCTACACTGATGATTTCAGTGCTGGTCTACACTGATGATTTCAGTGCTGCTCCACACTGATTTCAGTGCTGCTCTACACTGATGATTTCAGTGCTGCTCTACACTGATGATTTCAGTGCTGCTCCACACTGATTTCAGTGCTGCTCTACACTGGTGATTTCAGTGCTGCTCTACACTGATGATTCAGTGCTGCTCTACACTGATGATTTCAGTGCTGCTCTACACTGATGATTTCAGTGCTGCTCCACACTGATGATTTCAGTGCTGCTCTACACTGATGATTTCAGTGCTGCTCCACACTGATGATTTCAGTGCTGCTCCACACTGATGATTCAGTGCTGCTCTACACTGATGATTTCAGTGCTGCTCCACACTGATGATTTCAGTGCTGCTCTACACTGATGATTCAGTGCTGCTCTATACTGATGATTTCAGTGCAGCTCTACACTGATGATTTCAGTGCAGCTCTACACTGATGATTTCAGCGCTGCTCTACATTGATTGCAGTGTTGCTCCACAGTGATGATTTCAGTGATGCTCCACACTGATGATTTCAGTGCTGCTCCACACTGATGATTTCAGTGCTGCTCCACACTGATTTCAGTGCTGCTCTACACTGATGATTTCAGTGCTGCTCTACACTGATGATTTCAGTGCTGCTCTACACTGATGATTCAGTGCTGCTCTACACTGATGATTCAGTGCTGCTCCACACTGATGATTTCAGTGCGGCTCTATACTGATGATTTCAGTGCAGCTCTACACTGATGATTTCAGTGCAGCTCTACACTGATGATTTCAGCGCTGCTCTACATTGATTGCAGTGCTGCTCCACACTGATTTCAGTGCTGCTCCACACTGATGATTTCAGTGCTGCTCCACACTGATGATTTCAGTGCTGCTCCACACTGATGATTTCAGTGCTGCTCTACACTGATGATTTCAGTGCTGCTCCACACTGATTTCAGTGCTGCTCTACACTGATGATTTCAGTGCTGCTCTACACTGGTGATTTCAGTGCAGCTCTACACTGATGATTTCAGTGCAGCTCTACACTGATGATTTCAGTGCTGCTCTACACTGATGATTTCAGTGCTGCTCCACACTGATTTCAGTGCTGCTCTACACTGATGATTTCAGTGCAGCTCTACACTGATGATTTCAGTGCAGCTCTACACTGATGATTTCAGTGCAGCTCTACACTGATGATTTCAGTGCTGCTCTACACTGATTGCAGTGCTGCTCCACACTGATTTCAGTGCTGCTCCACACTGATGATTTCAGTGCTGCTCCACACTGATTTCAGTGCTGCTCCACACTGATGATTTCAGTGGTGCTCCACACTGATGATTTCAGTGCTGCTCCACACTGATTTCAGTGCTGCTCCACAGTGATGATTTCAGTGCTGCTCCACACTGATTTCAGTGCTGCTCTATACTGATGATTTCAGTGCAGCTCTACACTGATGATTTCAGCGCTGCTCCACACTGATTTCAGTGCTGCTCCACACTGATTATTTCAGTGCTGCTCCACACTGATTTCAGTGCTGCTCCACACTGATGATTTCAGTGCTGCTCCACAGTGATGATTTCAGTGCTGCTCTACACTGATGATTTCAGTGCTGCTCCACACTGCTGATTTCAGTGTTGCTCCACACTGATGATTTCAGTGCTGCTCTACACTGCTGATTTCAGTGTTACTCCACAGTGATGCTTTCAGTGATGCTCCACACTGATTTCAGTGTTGCTCCACAGTGATGATTTCAGTGCTGCTCCACAGTGATGATTTCAGTGCTGCTCCACACTGATGATTTCAGTGCTGCTCTACACTGATGATTTCAGTGCTGCTCCACACTGCTGATTTCAGTGTTGCTCCACATTGATGATTTCAGTGCTGCTCCACAGTGATGATTTCAGTGCTGCTCTACAGTGCTGATTTCAGTGTTGCTCCACAGTGATGATTTCAGTGCTGCTCCACAGTGATGATTTCAGTGCTGCTCTACACTGCTGATTTCAGTGTTGCTCCACAGTGATGATTTCAGTGATGCTCCACACTGATTTCAGTGCTGCTCCACACTGATGATTTCAGTGCTGCTCCACACTGATGATTTCAGTGCTGCTCCACACTGATGATTTCAGTGCTGCTCCACACTGATGATTTCAGTGCTGCTCTACAAGTGACCCATCTGCTTTTTTTGTGTGGCATGTCCTACTCTGTAGAGAAACAAAAAACCATTTAAGGGGAGTTTTTGCCACTTCTTTAACCAAGGTGCTTCCTGAAAGGATGAGTTACTTGTAAGGAGGTCAAGAAACCAGTTACACAACAAAGAAAGATTGTTTTTTTTACCCTCTTCAATGTTTTCAGAAAAGAGGAGAGAAACTCTTTTACACAAGCCAGGGTGAAAATCTCCAGTTGTAAGAAATTGTTTTTTTCTGGTAGAAAAACTACAAAAAGCTGCTTTAAAGCCTTGCATTTTGCAGTCAGCTGCTGCCTGTGGCATTGTGTCCAAACTGGTTTGGGTTGGAAAGGACCTTGAAGACCATCTAATTACAACCCAGCTCCAGTCCTCTGTTCATCTTCATGGCCTCCTCTGCACTCTCTCCAGCAGCTCCATGTCCCTCTTATGCTGGGAACCCTAGAACTGGAGGCAGTGCTGCAGGTGGGGTCTGAGCAGAGCAGAGCAGAGCAGAGGGGCAGAATCCCCTCCCTGTGCTGCTGCTCTCCCTGCTCTAGATGCAGCTCAGCACACAGCTGCCTGCTGGGCTGCCAGCAACCATTGCTGGGGGGTTTGTCATCAATTGACAACCCCAAGCCCTTTTTGTTTGAAGCATTTTGCAGGCTGTGCTCAGGCACCCATCTCATGTGCACACTTAAACATGCATACCACCTGAGACTGAGACAGCAAAATGGTGTAGACCAAATCTGAAATTCCTTGGTGTCAGTGATAGAGATTCAAAGGTTACTGGATAAGCTCTGAGCCTCTGTGGGAACATCTTAGATCAGCTGAGAATGTGTCAAGTTCTGTGTTACCTAGAAACTTAAAAAGCTCTGTGGATTAGTGCCAAGGGTCAGCTCTGGGCTGGCCACTAAATGAGTGACAGATGGTCTCTATGAATCCCTCTGCCTTCCCAAAGGGAAGAGAAAGGGAATAAGGGAGGGAGACTGGAGGGGTGGGAAAGAAAAATAAAACTACTTTAATGAAAATAACAGCAATAAAATGGAATACATACAAATATATGCAAAATCACTCTCAACTCTAACCCCCTGATGGCAACAATGGTGACATCATCACTGATGCTGTGGCAGAAGTCCCAGACTGGACTCAGTAGCAAATGGGAACCAGATTCAGGAGTTGGATTCTGGAACTGGATTCAGAAACACGTGGGCTGGGGTGAAAGGCACAACAGAGAGAGTCCTTTTCAGATGCTGGCTGTTGAAGAATAGGTTTGACCGTGGGGACCCCTCAGCTTTATACTGAACATGACACCCATGGGCTGAAAGCCCTTGTTGGTCAGTTTAGCCTGAGCTGTCTGCTCCTCCCCACAGCTGTGGCCTTTTCCTCTGTAGCCCGAAGTGGCACACAAGATATGGCAATGCCCTTGGTCTGCAGCCCAGCCCTTGGCAGGAGCTCTCCCCATCACAGGAAGCACATGTTACCGGCAAAGTCTAGGAGTTAGTTCCTGCTACCTTCCCTTGAAGGAAATGAAGTGTCACTTAATTGTTCTCCAGTTACAGTCACTTGTCCCCAGTTTTCCCTCTCACCTCACTCCTTCCCTGCTTGAAGCTGCCATGTGGGAAGAAGGGCCCAGACCTCTTTGAAAATGCCTTTTGACAAAGGGAGAGGAAATGCAAGTGTTACACCTCAGGAAGAGCACCACGAAGAACCCCAAATTAATTCTGGCTCATTTTATGAGGTGCAAAGCTCTGAAAATTTCCCAGTGCATGAACTGGGTGAAACGGAAGGGCACACCTCCATGGGAAACAGCACATTTCCACACAAGTCACATGGAGAAATGTCAGCTGAGACTGTGGATTGACCTCTTATTTAAAATGTGTACCATTTAGCTTCAAAGCAGGTTTTGTGAGTGGAGCTGCAGGGCACTTGAGCATACTGATGCTGCAGCAGGAGAAGCTGCTGGCTCCATCATCACTGCTCCTGCCTGCACTTCTACTTGGTGCTCCTGACGTAAGGAAGTAGCTGTTACTGGTCACCAGGAGAGGAAGCACCTAATAGTCCTCACAGCAGGGTAAGTGCTAAGGAAACAACAACCCACTCCCAGGTCCTTCATGTCCACTCCTCTGTGAGACCAGGAGAGACAACTTAGCTCTGCACTGAAAACCTTCAGAGCTGGGCATGGGGGTTTACCAGGGGAGAAGCTGTTCAAGGTCTCCGTAGGAAAAGTCTCTCTAATTGTGGATCTGCCTCTGCCCACATGTCACACTCCTGTCATGTGCTGTGGGTGCAGTGAGTCAAAGGGATGTGGGGCAGCACCTGGCCATGCTGAAGGCAGAAGCAGTAAAGTGGAGAAGGTATTAGAGGGGAGAAGCACGTCATGTTTGGTAAGTGGTGTCCTGAAGAGAATCTCCTGAAGGAAGCCTTGAATGTTGTAACAATAGAGAGATCTCCCTAGACTAGGTCCTCCACTTCATTAAGCCTTCAAGGTTAATTGGTTCTCAGCTTTACGTGGTGAGGATCATTTTCTACCCCATGAGCATATTAGTGTCAGAACCCATTCCACATATGCAGCTAGGGCTGATCCTAAACTTGGCAGGTCTTGCTTTTCTGTTTGCCATAGTATTGGATAAACTTCAACAGATGATTAACAACATGAGCAATATGATTGTCCCCATGCAGCTGGCACTGGTGTCACATCTCGAATACTGGGTTCAGTTTTGGGCCCCTCACTACAAGAAATACATTGGGGTGCTGGAGTGTGTCCAGAGAAGAGCAACTAAGCTGAGGAAAGGCCTTGAACACAAGTCCTATGAGGAACAGCTGAGTGTTCAGAAGAGGCTGAAGGGACATTTCATTGCCCTCTACAACTCCCTGAAAGGAGGCTGGAGAGATGTAGACTTTGGCCTCTTCTCCCATGCAGCAAGAGACAGGACAATAGGAAATGGCCTCAAGTTGTGCCAAGGGAGATTCAGGTTGGACATTAGGAAAAATTTCTTCACTGTAAGGGTTCTCAGACATTGGAGCAGGCTGCCCAGGGCGGTGGTGGAGTCACCATCCCTGGAGATATTTAAGATGTGTGAATGTGACGATGAGGGATGCGATTTACTGGTACTGGTTTAGCATCAGCGGTGGAATTGTGAGCTCCAGATGAGTGGTTGGACTTGAGGATCTGAAAGGTCTCCTCCAACCTCAACAGTTGTATGATTCTTTTTTGGTTTTGTTTTAACAGGGAAGATTTTGTACATTGGATCCACTTATGTGGGTAGATTTTGGGAGCTTTCTGGTAAACATATATTTTCTTTTTCTTTAGGCAAGATGAAAGAATACAGTAGTGCCCAGCATACAGAGGATACTTGGAATGGCATGGAATGGCATGGAATGGCATGGAATGGCATGGAATGGCATGGAATGGCATGGAATGGCATGGAATAGAATGGAATAGAATAGAATAGAATAGAATAGAATAGAATAGAATAGAATAGAATAGAATAGAATAGAATAGAATAGAATTAACCAGGTTGGAAAAGACCTTCGAGATCACCAAGTCCAACCTATCACCCAACACCATCTAATCAACTAAACCATGGCACCAAGCACCCCATCCAGTCTCTTCCTAAAGACCTCCAGTGATGGTGACTCCACCACCTCCCTGGGCAGCACATTCCAATGGTCAATCTCTCTTTCTGTGAAGAACTTCTTCCTAAAATCCAGCCTAAACCTCCCCTGGTGCAGCCTGAGACTGTGTCCTCTTGTTCTTTGGGAGAGCTGGCCATTTCTGGTGGATTCCTCTCTGGGTTTCCATTATGGATATTACTTCCACAGAAGAAACTCTCCCCTGGTAATGGAGCCCTTATCATTAGAGGAATTTAATGGATGACAAGAGTGAGGCATAGTGTGGGACTGGGCTTTGGGAAACCACAAATAAAAGAATCAAGACTGTGGGTGTGATCTGAAATCCTGCAGGAAACTGACATGCCAGGGCTCCATGCCTTACCTCTCAGCTGAGACTGTAACATATGGAAAAGCTTCTTCTATTTCCTTCAGACTGAAGGAATCATGGAATTGTTTTGGCTGGCAAAGCCCTCCAAGATCATCGAGTCCAGCCTTGAACCCAACACCACCATGGCCACTAAACCATGTCCTGAAGTGCCATATCCACAGGTTTCTTGAACACCTCCAGGGATGGTGACTCCACCGCCTCCCTGGGAGTCTGTTCCAATCCCTAACCACTCTTGCAGCAAAGAAATTTTTCCTGAGGTTCCTAATTTTCCTAAGTTTGTGAAGTCTCACTGCAGCTTTAGGCACTGCAGCTTTTCCCCCAGGGTGTACCTGCCTGCGCAGGTAGAACTCAAGGCAGTGTGTGGTCTGCCTAGTGCAAGAACTCTTGAGCTCTCCCATCATTGATGAGATGAGTTTCAAAGAGATTGCCTGTTACAAATCACATTTGCCTAAGCCCATCACCTGGCTGAATAGTTTTGTTTGCTGTTCTGCTTTTAAAGAGCAAGATATTCCTGGGGCTGAGACAGACACAATAATTCAGATTATTCTAGATGCTGCAGCTGCCTGCCGTGTTCAGAGGTCAGAGTCTTTCTGTGCAGCCTGAGAGCCAGCCTCTACCCTTTGCACTGACACAATTGCACTCACTTATGTGAAGTGACATGGCTGTAACTAATTGGACTAAGCACACAAATTTTCACTGCACGTAGTCAGAGACCAACTCTAGTTCCAAATGTTTTTCCCTGAATACATTTTCATGGTACCTGGACTCATATTAGCCCAAACAATGCGTTTTTGTCTACAGACCCTAAAAATAGTTAGTGTGCTAATTAGAAAACCCAACAAGCTCTGACAGAAAATAACAAAGCAAAGAAATGGGAAAGCATTTTCACATAGCCAGCAGCTACGCAGAGGGTGAGCTGTGAAGAAGCCCAGAATTACATAAGCAGTTTCCTCTGCCAGCCAGTGTACACCAGAACCATCATTTATTTTCAAAGCATTCAAGTCAGCAAAATTCTCCTTTTCATCAGACCACTGGAAAGATTGGCAGAGGTTCTTGAATGTGGGATTATCATCAGAAAAATGACTCTCTCAACAGTTCTGTGCCCTAATTTCATAAACTCACTGTTATTCCTGCTTTCTGAACTGACCAAAAAACCAAAAAGTGTATTCCTGCTAGCAGAGCACACTGCAGGAGGGGGAGCTGCAAAATGCACCCTCATCAAAATCATCACTAGCTGCAGGACGCTGAATCTTTGCTACTGGACATGATGACTGAGAAAGGAATAAACAGATTGAGCTTTGGATTGTGCCAGTACTGGCTACAGTCTAAAACAGGAGGGAGAATCTGGTCCAGAGCTTAGAAGAAAGAAATAATCTTAGCTACCTTTTGCATGAACACATTTGAGGATAAAATACTCTTCTCTTCACCTTTATGCTGCTGAAAAAGCAGCTGACAGGACCTAAATCAGGGCTAATCACAGAATCATTTTGGTTGCAAAAGACCTTTAAGATCATCCAGTCCAACTGTTCTGTAACTCCACCAAGGCTGGTGCTAACCCATGGCCCTCAGCACCACATCTCTGCCTCTTGGAAACATCTCCAGGGACGGGTATTCAACCACTTCCCCAGGGAGCCTTTTCCAGTGCTTGAGAACCCTTTCAGTGAAGAAGTTTCTTCTCATAAACAACCTCCCCTGATGCAACTGTGGTCCATTTCCTCTTGTCCTGTCACTTGTTGCTAGGGAGAAGAGACCAACACCCACCTCACTCCAAACTGCCTTCCAGTAGTTTAGGTCAGCTAGTAGCAGATGGAGTACATCTGTCCCAGAGGAGGAGAAAGATCTTAGTGCATGAGAACAGCCTATTCCCCAGAGGGAAAAAGGTTGTAGGAAGGGAATTGGCCGGCTTCATTGACAGGGCTTTAAACTAGATTTGAAGGGGGAAGAGGCTGAAACCAGTCCCCCTAGGCAGTATTCTGAGGGTGTTAAGCTGGAGCCAGGGGTGAAACCAGCAGCCCAGCTGCAGTGCATGTACACTAATGCACACAGCATGGGCAACAAACAAGAGGAGCTGGAAGCCTTGTTGCAGCAGGAAAGTTATGATGTAGTTGCCATCACAGAGACATGGTGGGATGACTCACATGACTGGAGTGCTGCAATTGATGGCTACAGGCTCTTCAGGAGAGACAGGCAAGGAAGAAGGGGTGGAGGGGTGGCCCTGTACATCAGGGAAGCACTAGACCCCATGGAACTAGAGATCAAGGATGATCAGGTTGAGTGTCTGTGGGTGAAGATTAGAAGGAAGACCAACAAGGCTGGTATCCTGATGGGAGTCTGTTATAGATCACCCAACCAGGATGAAGAGGTTGATGAATCATTCTATGGGCAGCTAGAGGCTGTCTCAAGATCACTCAGACCTTGTTCTTATGGGCGATTTTAACCTGCCTGACATCTGCTGGGATCTCAACACAGCAGAGAGGAGGCAGTCTAGAAGGTTCTTAGAGTGTGTGGAGAAGAGCTTTTTATCCCAGCTGCTGTGTGAGTCTACCAGGGGTAAGGCTCTGCTTGACCTCCTTTTTACCAACAGAGAAGGGCTGGTGGGGATGTGGTGCTTGGAGGCTGTCTGGGGTCCAGGGACCATGAGATAATTGAGTGTTCAATATGCACTCAAGCTAAGAGGGGCAGCAACAAAACCTCCACTCTGGACTGCCGGAGGGTAGACTTCAGGTTACTCAAGGAGCTAACTCAGAAGGTACCTTGGGAAACAGCCCTTAAAAACAAAGGGGTCCAGGAGGGCTGCAGCTGCTTCCAGAAAGAACTCTTGAAGGCTCAGAACAGGCTGTGCCAATGTGCCAGTTCTGGGCCCCTCAGTTTAAGAAGGACATCGAGACACTTGAAGGTGTCCAGAGAAGGGCAACAAGGCTGGGGAAAGGCCTTGAGCACAGCCCTGTGAGGAGAGGCTGAGGGAGCTGGGGTTGTTTAGCCTGGAGAAGAGGAGGCTCAGGGGTGACCTCATTGCCCTCTACAACTACCTGAAAGGTGGTTATGGCCAAGAAGGGGTTGGTCTCTTCTCCCAGGCAACCAGCACCAGAACAAGAGGACACAGTCTCAAGCTGCGCCAGGGGAGGTTTAGACTCGAGGTGAGGAGAAAGTTCTTCACTGAGCGAGTCGTTCGTCATTGGGATGTGCTGCCCAGGGAGGTGGTGGAGTCACCGTCCCTGGAGGTGTTCAAGGGGAGATTGGACGTGGCACTTGGTGCCATGGTCTAGTTGTGAGGTCTACCGAGACAGGTTGGACTTGATGATCCTTGGGGTCTCTTCCAACCTTAGTTATACTGTGAGACTGTAACGTGCCAGAGATGAGCCCCGGGGCAGACGGCCTGGATGGGCAATGAGCTTCTGGGTGAATTAAGGGGAAAAAAGAGGAGATATCATCTTTGGGAGGAAGGAGAGGTGACCCATGGAATGTGTAAGGATGTTGCTAGGTGTGAGAGACTAAAATCTTGTCTCTTCTGATGTCACTCAACAAAGATAAAATCACCTTTGCTGCTTGCCCAGACAATAGCTGATGTGTAGTGGGCAGAGCCACTGGAACTCTCAGGCAGGTGCAAGGATAAAAGATTGCTCACTGGAATACAGCTTGGCCTGACAACAATGGACTGAGGCCACTGCTATGATACCTTTGGGAATATGCATGACAAGATCATCTCCACCCATCAGGTACCCCAGAAAGGGAGGATGGTGAGACAATGGATTCACCACCAGGCCCCTGATGTGTTTTGGCTGTGTGGGCAGGTAAATGGAGAAGGAGGAGGCAGAGCGCCCCCCCCCCTTCCTCCAGACCCCTGTCCAAGCACAAAGGAATACACAGGAAGATTTCCTGGGGAACAATACCTGGACACTTACCTAAGGACAATTTCCTGGGGCACAATACTTGCACGCATACCTAAGGACTAAAAAACTGTGTAAAAGGACTTGAGCAACTAGAAGCTCAGAAGAAGAAAAACACAGAAGAAGGAAAACACAGAAGGAAAAGACCTTGACAATGCTGCCGAGAAGGGCGAGAATAGTAGGACAGAGACATCACCATGGAGCCTGGAAGAAGCAGACCAAGAGAAACCCTCTCTCCATGTCCTAAGTTCTGCCTGCTGCAACTCATGGAGCTGAAGAGGCTGCTCAGAGGACAACACAGCCAAAGCTGCAGTACCCTTCTTCTATAGCCAAAGCTACGGCACCCTTCCTCTACAGACCCAGCATCTCCTCTATATCCAAAGCTGCAGCACCTTTCCTCCACAGACTCAAACTGTCTGGGGGCTGAGGGGTGTGGTAATATAATTCCTTTCCTCTTCTCTCTCTCTCTCTCCCTCTCTCTCTCTTTCTCTCTCTCTCTCTCTCTCTCTCTCTTCTCTTTCTCCCTTTCTATTTTCTCTCTCTCCCCTTCTGATCCATCCACTTCATTTGTGTAATAGTCTAGCTGTTGATATTTGGGCCTCATTTGTGCCTCTAATTTCATAACATGGGAATATTCAAAAGAACTGAGACTCTTTGAGTCCTGTGTCCAGTTCTGGGCCCCTCAGTTTAGGAAAGATGTTGACATACTGGAAGGTGTCCAGAGAAGGGCAACAAAGTTGGTGAGGGGCTTGGAACACAAACCCTATGAGGAGAGGCTGAGGGAGCTGGGGTTGCTTAGCCTGGAGAAGAGGAGGCTCAGGGGAGACCTTCTTGCTGTCTACAACTCCCTGAAGGGAGGTTGTAGCCAGGTGAGGGTTGGTCTCTTCTCCCAGGCAACCAGCACCAGACCAAGAGGACACAGTCTCAAGCTGTGCCAGGGGAGGTTCATACTGGATGGTAGGAAGAAATTCTTCACAGAGTGATTGCCCATTGGTTTAGTTGATTAGATAGTGTTGGATGATAGGTTGGATGTGATGATCTTGAAGGTCTCTTCCAACCTGGTCTATTCTATTCTATTCTATTCTATTCTATTCTATTCTATTCTATTCTATTCTATTCTATTCTATCCTATCCTATTCTATTCTATTCTATTCTATTCTATTCTATTCTATTCTATTCTATTCTATTCTATTCTTTCCCTCTCTGGACTGAGACACTAGGTCATGCAGGAAGAAAACTAGAGAGGCTAAAGCCCATTTAGAGCTTAGCCTGGCCACTGCTGTGAAGGACAACAAAAACTCCTTCTACAAATACATGAATGGCAAGAGGAGAGCAAGGACAACCTCCACTCCTTGGTGGACACAAAGGGGAATGTTGTAACAAAAGATGAGGAAAAGACAGAGTTACTTAACACCTTCTTTGCTTCAATTTTTACTAGCAGGATTGGTTGTCTGTAGGACAAGTGGCCTCCTGAGCTGGCAGATGGAGGCAGGGAGCAGTATAGCTCCCCTGTGATCCAGGAGGAAGTAGTTAGAGACCTCCTTAGCTGCTTGGATCCCCACAAGTCCATGGGACCGGATGGGATCCATCCTAGGGTGCTGAGAGAGCTGGCAGATGAGCTGCCAAGCCGCTCTCCATCATTTTTCATCAGTCCTGGCTCACTGGAGAGGTCCCAGATGACTGGAAGCTGCCAAGGTGATGCCCATCCACAAGAAGGGCAGGTTGGATGAGCCAGGGAATTCCAGACCTGTCAGCCTGACCTCAGTGCCAGGCAAGGTTATGGAACAGATCATCCTGAGTGCAATCACACAGCACTTAAGGATGGCCAAGGGCTCAGGTTCAGTCAGCATGGATGTAGGAAGGGCAGGTCCTGCCTCACCAACCTGATCTCCTTCTATGCCCAGCTGACTGTCCTGAAGGGACAGAAAGCCTCAAAAATGCTCTGAACCAGACAATGAGGCAGAAGCCAGTAGGTCTGTTTTTTCAGGCTTTCCAGGTCTGGGCTTTCATTGCCCAGACTTGCCTGACCATGTCTTGGAGCCCGAGTGGGCCGGGTGGGCATGCTTTTGGCCACGTTTGGAGAGAAGCCTTTCTATAGGTAACAGTGCCAGGGTTTTATCCCTCAATCTGTGTTGCCACTGGCCATTATTGCCTCGGGAAATCGACAAGTACCAGCCCAAAGAGCCAGAGCCTTGCCTTGCAATTGTCCACGCTCTGGAAGGAGCCACAAGCCTGGCTTGGAAGCCGAGCTGTGTTTCAGTTTACCCAGACAGGACAGCAACAACTCCTCGCTGCTTCAGCGTTGTAAAGCCCAGAGGACAGCCACGCGTCGCGCCAGCCGAGGCGGAACCCCAGAGGAGCCGAGCCCCCGGGACAGCTCCGTTTGGCTGGAGCCAGGAGCGAGCGCCGCTGCGAAAGGATTGCAGCCGAGGAACCTCCTCTCTACAAAGCTTTCAGCTGCAAACCCTTCAAGAGCAAATCCCACAGAAAGTGAAACTCTGCTCCTGCAGCCCCCACGTGGTCGGCACCATTTTGGTGTCTCTGGGTCTTAGCGTGTGCCAGGAGGTGCCAGGCTCAGGGAGGGACTGCAATACCTGGTGTTCAGAAGCATCCTTTGCAGGTCTGCTGCCCTGGGGGATTCTGGAGCCCCCCAGCTGTGGGCAGTCTCCGGCTCCATTGCCGAGGCTCCCTGGCTTTACACTCTGAAGTGCTGTTTGTTCTTTCTGGATTTTTGTACATGTGTTTAAATTGTTCCTGCTGGGGAGGGATCTGTTCCACCACCCAGCATCTCCAACATGGAAAGAGGTTTAGTTAATAGTTTTCATGGGATTTTTATGACTAAAAAAATTATTAATTCTTATTAATCGCTCTGTTCATTGAATATTAAAATAAACTTTTACCAAGATCATACCAGTGACTGCCTGGTGGATGTGGGGCAGGCTGTGGATGGAGTCTGCCTGGACTTCAGCAAGGCTTTTGACACCATCCCCCCCAGCAAACTGCTGGCCAAGCTGTCAGCCCCTGGCTTGGACAGCAGCTCTCTGAGCTGGGTTAGGAACTGGCTGGAGGCTGAGCCCAGAGAGTGGTGGTGAATGGTGCCACATCCAGCTGGCAGCCAGGCACCAGTGGTGTGCCCCAGGGATCAGTACTGGGCCCCATCCTGTTCAATATCTTCACTGATGATCTGGAGGAGGGCATTGAGTCCATCAGCAGTAAATTTGCTGATGACACCAAGCTGGGGGCAGGAGTTGATCTGTCAGAGGGTCAGAGAGCTCTGCAGAGGGACCTTGCCAGGCTGGACAGATGGGCAGAGTCCAAGGGCAGGAGATTGAACACATCCAAGTGCCAGGTTCTGCACATTGGCCACAGCAACCCCATGCAGTGCTACAGGCTGGGGTCAGAGTGGCTGGAGAGCAACCAGGGAGAAAGGGACCTGGGGGTACTGGTGGACAGTAGGCTGAACATGAGCCAGCAGTGTGCCCAGGCAGCCAAGAGGGCCAATGGCATCCTGGCCTGCATCAGGAACAGTGTGGCCAGCAGGAGCAGGGAGGTCATTCTGCCCCTGTACACTGCACTGGTTAGGCCACACCTCGAGTACTGTGTCCAGTTCTGGGCCCCTCAGTTTAGGAAGGAGGTTGACTTGCTGGAACGAGTCCAGAGAAGGGCAACAAAGTTGGTGAGGGGTTTGGAACACAGCCCTGTGAGGAGAGGCTGAGGGAGCTGGGGTTGCTTAGCCTGGAGAAGAGGAGGCTCAGGGGAGACCTTATGGCTGTCTCCAACTCCCTGAAGGGAGGCTGTAGCCAGGTGGGGGTTGGTCTCTTCTCCCAGGCGGCCAGCACCAGAACAAGAGGACACAGTCTCAAGCTGTGCCAGGGGAGGTTTAGGATGGATGTTAGGAGAAAGTTCTTCCCAGCAAGAGAGATTGGCCATTGGGATGTGCTGCCCAGGGAGGTGGTGGAGTCCCCATCACTGGAGGTGTTTAGGAAGAGACTGGGTGAGGCACTTGGTGCCGTGGTGTAGTTGATCAGATGGTGTTGGATGATAGGTTGGACTTGATGATCTCGAAGGTCTCTTCCAACCTGGTTATTTCTATTCTATTCTATTCTATTCTATTCTATTCTAGCTGTCGAGAACAAGGTGTTCCCTCAGGCTCATGTTCTGCAGACTAAACAATTCTAGGGTCCTCAGCTGCTCCTTCCTAGATGTGTTTTCCAGACTCTTCACCAGTTTAATTGCCCTTCTCTGGACCCATTCCCACGCCTCAATATCCTTTTTGTAGTGAAGGCCCCAAAACTGTATACAGGACTCAGAGTGTGGCCTCCCTGAGTACAGGTGCTGAGTACAGGACAACAATAATTGCTCTAGGTCTGGCAGAATACTGTGGATGCTCTGAGGCTGTAGAAGCATTCAAGCAGTTCCATTCATCATTCCCAATCCCAATCAAAAGTGATGGCTGTAACTGAGAGGCAGCAGGACAGCCTGTCTCCCAGGGCAGAGCAACTGGAAGGAGTGGGCTGTTTGTACAGCAGACAGCCTCTCTTAAACAGAGCCAGGTATGCAGCATCATCTCCTACAAGCAAGTTGAGAGAGACAGTTTACAAAGGTCTGTAGTGGTAAGATGAGGGGCAATGGTTTCAAACTAGAGCAGAGCAGATTTAGATTGGATGTCAGGAGCAAGTTCTGTAGCGTGAGGGTGGTGGAGCACTGGAACAGGTTGCCCAGGGAGGTGGTTAAGGCTCCATCCCTGGAGATATTCGAAGTGAGGCTTGACAGGGATGAGCTTGACTGGATGAGCTTTGGAGGTCCCTTCCAACCCAGACCACTCTGTGATTCTATGATGCAGAACTGTTCAAGCTAGCCATTGAAAGACAGCTGTGCTTTCTGTATAACAGCATGGGCTATGATAACAGAGGAACCTTTCGTGATTCATCTGCTGTGTTCTAACACACACTAATTTTTAGTGATGACAAATTACTCCTCATCTGTCTCACACACAGAATTTTGCTGTTGCTTTAAGCTGTCAGTTGCACTAGCAAACACCATGATTTGCTTATTCACATTACCAGGGGTTATTTCTTATCAGGAGAAAGTGTGCTTTTTCAAAACAAGGGTGTAATGGGTTGGGGCAGATCCCCTCCCCACCACAGGCAGAAATAACGACTCAGACAAACGGATTGCAAAAGCGATGGAAAGTTTAAATAGGAAAACAATAAAAAACAACAGTGAAAGCTTTACAGAGAACCACAGGCACCATGACAAAGAGAGAGATCCCAGAACATACCCACGAGCGTCCCATCCCCACCCCCCAGGGCTCCTTCTCCCCCCAGCCCCCGCCAACCCAGCCTTGGGCCTGGTGTCGTAGTTTGGGCTGGGTGCCCTCTGCTACAGGGGTGTTTCCTGTGTCCAGAAGTCCATCCCAGTGGGTGGACTCAGGAAATTAGGTATTTCTACCATAATCCCTTGCACCACTATAAATTTTGCGGTGGGGTCTGGCACTTCCTCTTTCCTTCCCTCTCCGAGACTTGGTAACTGGGGGAGAGATCTCCCGGCCATGGGCCTGATTGGGCCCAAGGCCACAGGGGGATGGGCAGTCTCAGGCCTGGCCAGCTGAGACTAGCCCAGCAGAGGGAGGGGGAAGAAGGAGCCCTGGGGGTTTTGCATGCACCCTCAGGTGGGGATGGGATCTTTCTTTGTCACTGCGCTTTGGGTTTTCTGTAACATTCACTGCTTTCTATTTAAACTTTCATCACTTCTGCAATCCGTTTGCCTGAGTCGTTATTTCTGCCTGTGGTGGGGAGGGGATCTGCCCCAACCCATTACACCTGAGCAGGCCCGAGGGAGGCAGCTCACACCATGTTACCTAAGCAGCAGCAGGGGATGAAAGAGGAAGTGAAGACCCCGCATGGACATTTTATAGGGGAGCAGGGAATTATGGGAATGGAATACCTGGTTCTCTGTGACCACCCCCTGGGCTGGGCCCACCCCTTGGGACCTCCCAGATGTGGTCTGTGCAGTGGCATCTGGGCCAGCACCCAGCCTAAACCATCACAAAGGGGAACAAGGGCCTCATGACAAACTGGAGTTGTAGTTGGCTGTGGTGCTCCCAGGAAGAATGACCCTGCCTAGTCGGATGGATACAGCCTGCAGCCTTTGTAGTGGCATCAGTCACCATATTGTCTCGGTGTAACATGCAAGCAGGTTGCTTTCAGAAGGGCATTTCTGAGAAATAAATAAGAGCTGTGTGCAAACACCAGTCTGAAAGGCAAAGAAATGCCCTGCAGGATCTTTGAAGCCTTCTCGTTTGCTTGAAATCGGATTAATTTACTAGTGGCAGAGGAAAATGAGCTCTGTTTGAGCAAGGTAGGGCCTTCCAGAGAGTTTGCTTGTGCAGAGGTGTGGGCATGTGGAATGCAGCAGGCTGACAGATGATGTATGTGGAAAAGACTTTGAAGTTGAGCTGAACAGTTCTTAAATCAGGTCCTCAAAGTCACCACGGCTGTAAGGTAAACTTGGAAAGTGAAAAACAGTTATTTTGCTATCAAGCATATTTTTTGTTCGACTGAACTTTTTCTTGCTGCAGGTGTTTTCAGTCTTCTGCCTGACATTCTAGGTAGGTTGCACCATAGGAATGGAGAGAGTAAGAGCTTGGCTGTGCTTTATGTGCTTTGTTTAGAGAGAGAAGAAATAAGCAAGGTAAATCATGGAGATGGTAAGCATGGTAACAGCAGCAAATAGTTCTCTGTCTGAGTTGCTGTTGAAGCTCATTTGGCTCAGTTTTGTCTTTGTGGTATTAAAAAATGATGAGAACTCCATGTAAGGCAATGAGGACACTTTGGCCACAGGAGAACAATGGAACGAGCCTCTTCTTTAAAATCATTTACACGTTGGAGAAACCAGTTGAAAAAGCTCTCACATCTTGGTTTCTTTTCCCCTCTTACCATAGAGCACTGCCCTTGTACTTGATTTTGGGAATTTGAGTTTTGAGTACCCAAAGATGAAACAGGGCAGAAATGTCAGAGGAGTGAAAAAATGGCTGGTAGCAAGCTAGACCATGGCTTTCAACATCTCAGAGCCAGCAGCAACACCTGCTTTTGAGAAGACTATAATACAGTCCTGAGATCTCTCCTCCCTCTGGGATTAAGAAGAAATATTTTGGCACCAAGGGTATGTGTGGAACAAATGACTGATGAGCTCTGTTCAGTGCTATGGTCTCCGTGTCTTATGAGGAGGACAGAGCAAGGCCTCTGCCCATTCCCTAAGCTTCCCATCACATGCCTTTTATATCAGCTTGGCCCCAAACTGCTTTTCCTTGTAACATTATCTGTATGACAGCAATAGCAGGGCATGAGCAATGCCTACCTTCTGTGGACTATCTCATATCAAAGTAGGAAAAAAATCTCTCCTTGTTTTGCTGAAATTGTTCATGAGGGTCTCAATGTTGCTTCATTGCCCAAGATTGCATTGCTGTATTTCTTTGTCCTCACAAGTTACTTAGTGCTACTCCTAAGAACTAGCCCAAAAGAGCAGGGGGGTGGGGGGTGGGTAGTATTTACTGGAACAAACTGGGTGAGCTTGTTCTCTCATTTTTTTCTTTCTTTTGTTTCTGGTTGTTCTAAAGAATCTGCTTTACTGCATCGAGAAGAAATGCTAACATTTTCCCTTTGCATCCTGTTTGCTTTCATTAGAGCAATGCAGACACAGTTTCTTGTTTGTTTCTGTAAACATATCCACTAAAGAGAAAGCCACTCTTTAATTTTTGCCAAACACATCCAAGTTTCCCTGACTTTTCCCTTTAGCATCAGTCATCCGTGCATGATTTATCTGCTCATAAAAGTAGATTCTGCATCCATTTGCTAATCCTCTTCTTTCAGGTGAACTGCAGGAATCCAATACAGGAAAACACAAAGAGGCATTCCTGCTCTCCCACTACCTTTCACCAAGGCAGGCTGCAAGTCTGGTTCTCCTCATGTCCACCACAGGAACTTCCCCAATGTTCCAGTGGTAGGGTGGCAACAGGCCAGGGAGCTCATTAGTGGCACACTGGGTAACAGACCCAGTCTCCAGGACCGAAACAGCATTTTAATAGCAGCCTTGTGATGGCTAGAAGAAATTAACCTCTGTCTGGCCCACCTTGTCTTAGGAGGTCCAAATACCCACACGGAGCGGATAATATAAACTGATACCTCCCATTTGGAGGCAGCTTCAGGAGACCAGATCTCTCTCACCTTAGTAGCCAACCACCTGCATATTCCAAGTCTGCAAAGCTAACACAATTTACAGTCACCTCACTGATTATTTTGGGGATTTACTGTTTGGATAAAATGATCAAGTTCTGAAAGCCTCTTAGGACTGGAGACAATGGAAAACCAGAATCCAGATCTTTGTGCTCTAGGAAGTTATTTGGGATCCATCCTGCCTTCCTGGTGCACCAGCTTCTGGTGTTTGTTCTGGGAACAGAGCTTTTAAAAAACCCAGCAAACAAAAACAAACAAGAGAATGAAAAACATGACACAAGCAAATGCTCTTGGCTGTGTGGAATGTGCCCTGAAACGAGAAAGTGCCTGCACCAATAGGCATGTCCGGTGGCCCCAGGCTGTCCCCGTTCCCGGGGCTGTGTGCAGGTGGATGGGGACGCTCCGGGACAGCTGTGAGGGTCACTGCTGTACAAGGTGCGGCTGTGCCGTTCACAGATGCATGCCACCGGTGTGCAGGGCACCACTGGGTGGGACATTGCTGTGCAGGTCGGGCCATTGCTGTACAGGACAGGGCTGTGTGACACTGCTGTGCAGGACATCGTTGTATGAGAGGAACATGTCTGTGTGGGACAGTGCTGTGAAGGTCATGGCTGTGAGGGCGGTTACTGGGAGCGACATCGCTGGCTGGGTCCCTGCAGTGTGGGACACTACTCTGTGGGCTATGGCTGTGTAGGACGTGGCTGAGTGGGTTACGGTTGTTCAGGACACCATTGCATGGAACACGGCCGTGTGGGGGACATAGCGGTGCAGGACAGGGCATTGCCAGGTGGGACGTCACTGAGTGGGTTCCTGCCATGAGGATGCCGTGGGGCACATCCTCGGGCGGGACACCCCCAGGGTCAGGTTCCCCTCCCGCTCTCCCCGCTCCCGGAGCTTTGCCGCGGCTCCTCGGGGCAGGGAGCAGGTGGCCAGCGCGGTCCTGCCTGGGTGGGCGGGGCGGCCAGGACCCACCCGTACCCCCCGCATCGTTCCGTCCCCGCTTGCTGCCCGCCCCGCTCCCCGGGTGCCGGCGGGACCGTCCTGCCGGGGCAGGGCAATGGGCGACGCGGCGCTGTCGGGAGCGCTGTGGCTGTGGCTGCTATGGGCCGGCAGCGGGGCCGGCGGCGGCTGCTCGGGGAGGTGCTGCCCGGGCTGGGACGCGGCCTGTGTCGGTGAAGGATGGCGGGCGGGAGGGGGCTATGGAACCTGCTACTGCGACGCAGGGTGCCGGCGAGCCGGGGACTGCTGCAGCGACCACGGCCAGGCGTGTCCAGGTAGGTGCCGTCCGCTCCGCCCCGGCGCCGGGGCTCGGCCCGCAGAGAACCAACCGAGGTGCTCGGGCGCGGGGCAGGCGGAGCGGGGACCCCGCGGGGACCCATCCGCAGCCACAGCTGGCCAGGTCCCTGCTTTGCAGGTGGCGGCTTAGTGGGGCTGGGAGCTGGGGCGAATAGTGCGGGTCGGGGCTGAGCGGCTCTGCAGAACCCCGGCAGGACCGACCTTGGGGCGGGGGCGGGGGCAGGGGCAGGGGCAGGGGCAGAGGCCGGGCCGGGGCTGCGTGAGGGCGGCAGCCGGCGCGCAGTCGGGGGCAGCTGTTCCCAACTGGACAGTGATAGGGTTTCAGGATCAGGTGCAGGGCAGCGCCTGGGGTTTGCCAGCCTGAAGTGATTTTCCCTCTAAAATGTTATTTTACATTTCCCTTGCTGTCATCCCAACAGCACGCTGTTTGCAGCGGGGATGTAGGATTGCAGAGACAACAGGGAGATGTGTTTAGCACCGTCTGTGTCTCTGAGCCGACTCCTCACGTCTCGCCAAACGAATATCAATGAAATAGTCGGGGAAATGCCCAGGGTGAGGTTTTGTCCTCATTTCTAGGGGCAGGAATCAGCAAGGACCCACACTCAAGGTAGACTTCTAAAGGAGCACATGGAAAGGAGTGGGAGGGTTCCCTGCCAGGCTGCAGGGCAGCCCTGCCTCCCAGGGCGACAGTGCCAAGAGGGAAGTGGCCCCGTTCTCCCGAACTAGACGCAGCAGCCCTGGAGTTATTTACAGCCCCCACTTTGCTGTGTTCCTGCTTTTTGCCGTCTTCAACACTTTGTTCTCCCTCCTTCCATGTGCGATGGGGAACAGTCCTCACCTTCGGGTGCAGCACCAGCCCTCAGGCAGCCTGATGCCCAGCTGGCTGGACAAAGCTGCCAAAGCTGGATCACCCAGGGCAGTTCACACAGGACTGCATCCAGGCAGGTCTTGGAAGCCTCCAGAGGAGACTCCACAACATCTCTGGACAGCCTGCTCCAGGGCCTTACCTTCACAGCAAAGTTCTTCCACACGTTGAGATAGAAGTTCCTGTGGTCTGTTGCCCCTTGTCCTATCACAGGACACCACTGAGAAGAGCCTGGTCCCTTCTTCTCGACACCCACCCTTCAGATGTTGGTAAACATTGGTAAGATCTCCTCTGCCAGGGTCAGACCACTCACTGGTCTACATAATCCACAGGCTGGTCCCCGTTGGAGCTAATGCTGTGTGCTTCAGAAGAGGGTACAGAAGAAGCCCACAGCTGTAGTGAAAGGTTTTCATGAGGAGCTGGCTCTGGGTGAGGGATGGAATAGGGAGCCAAGCACTGTAGGCAGGTTGGGATGTTAAAGGTGCACACTTCTAGAAGAGCATTTAAAACAATGAAAGCATGTAAGAAATAGTCTTATTACTCAGGCTTTTGAGAGTAGGGAGTCTTGACTGCTAGTAATGCTGAATACTGGTTTGTAGCTCTTCCCTGCGTGGTCGGGGAGTGGAGTCACTGGAGTGGCTGTGCAGAGCAGTGCCACCCCCACCTGCGGCTACGCAGGCGCTACATGCAGCAGGAGCCTCGGAACGGGGGGGAGCCGTGTCCTGCTCTCGAGGAGAAGGCTGCCTGCCTGGACTACCTGACTTACAAGGGGGAGGACTGCGGCCACGAACATGGTATTCTCTCTTTGTCTCTACATTGTGCCCACCAGGGCCCTCAGAAATGTTACTGACATCATTAAACAGAAAATAAAGCATCAATCTACAGCTAGCTGGTTACAAAGACAACTGAAACCCTTATGTTCTACTGTCATATTGCTCTTGATTCTCTTAGGGTTTTTTCCTACCCTCAAACGTTCCTTCATTTCTGTTAAATAAACAACTAAGGGGCATGCATTCCTTCAGTTCCTTTATTGAAGCTCCTCAGTAAGTGTAACATAAACTCTGTGCAAAGTTAGAACACAAATTCAGCACGACATGGAAGCAGAGCTCCTTGCAGCCTTCGGCACATCCTGTTTCCTCACAAACTAGGTGGCATTTCTAGATGTATTGCTAATGAGTAAGGAGAGAGTTCAGCTGTAGGGAATGAGGTTGAGGTCTGATGTTGGCAATGTTATGATTTCCTTAGTAAAGCCAGTCAGCATCAGCATCCACAAGCTCTGATGCGTTCACCCACTGTTACAGTAATTGAAATATGACCCAGTTTTGTCTTCCTGTCTTATCATAACTTCTTCCTCAGTCCCTGCTTTCATTGTTACCTCTGAATATGGTAAAGAAAGAAACCGACAAGCAGCATCTTCTCCCTGGCCCTCAGACAAAGAAGCAGCTGGGTAAGCTCTGATATGCAAGTGGTTGAGCAGAAAGAAACATGTCATCTTGTTTGAGCGGAAAACAGCTGGCTACAGAGAAAAATGTAATTAAATTTGCAACAACTAAACAACAAGCTATAGCTTGTACTGTTTTTCCCTCTTGTAGTTCATTTGCATGCTCTATGTATTGTTTTTCATTACTTGCTAATTGTCCTGAGTTAGACATTGAGGTCAAGGCAAATCTGGGGATAGCTGCTTGGGACAGCAAGTGCTAAATAAGGCTGAACCAGAGCTGAATGTATCCCCGAGTGTCAGGCTGAGAAATTAGACATAGGGCTCTGAACAAACAAAATGAGCTGAATGTGATTGGTCTCCAGACTTCATAAAACCCCCACAAAACACAAACACAAACTTAATTGACCCAAGCAGTAAAAACTTTGCTGGTTACTAGCAGGGATGGTTATGAAGTTTAAATGAGGCTTTTGCTGGGTCTGTAATGCTTTGCCCTGTGCCACTCTTCCCAGAAAAGGGAGGCTCTTAAAGCCTCTTTTCCATTTGCTCTTTTAGCAGCATAGAGGAAAAAAATATGGCTTCCTGGGCTCTGTTTTTCAATATAATTTAAGAATACACAACCACCAGAGAGTGGATTGGAGCATGGAATGAGAGATGCTTTGCATCATGTTTCTAAGAATCCACTAATTAGGTTAGGGTCAGAAACAGACTTGGTGGTAGTGATGATGTCTAACTTTCAGTTCAACAGTACTACCCCTATGATGCCCAAGTACATTTGAAGAGTACACCTAGCTTGTGCTTCATCTGCTGTAACTCATTTAGCACTTCTCCTTCGGAGCAGCTACTGTGTGGAATTTAGAACAGAATCCCTTTCCCACCACTGCGCTGTGGAGACCCGGCCCTACGCCCAGTGGATGCGGTACCTGCGAGAAGGGCACACTGTGTGTGTGGCTTGCCGGCCTCCAGCTATCAACAGGGACACTCATCGCTGTGCTGGAGATGGTCACAATGCAGATGGGTAAAGAAGCTATTTTTCTGCTGTCTCTCCTGTAGCAAAACCTAGTACAGAAGTTAAGACTTTGGAAGGCCTCACTCAAAGCTGCATTTATTCTACCTAAAAATGAAATGTTATTTCATGTTATTTGTAGGGCTCAGATGATTTACCCTTTCAGTTCTCACAGAAATTGCTTTTAAGACCTAGAAAAACCTGGGAACTAATGGCAGTAGAAGAGTTCAGTGCCTTGAATGCTTTATTCACAGTTGTGAAGGGATGATGTAACTTTTACAGCTACAGGCACTTCCTGTAACAGTGTAACTGTAACAGCCGTGGATCAGCACTGCTCTAACACCTACACACCTGGCTCTAGAACAGTCACTCTGAAAGCAGACATTGGCTATTTGCAATAGATTTTTATTTCATCTATACATTTATCAAAGTGCACAACACTTAATACCTGTACAACCAGCTACTCCATCCTCTTCCCTGTGTACTATGCTGAGGAATATAGTGCCTGCTCCAGGAAGCATTTTAAGAGCTAGATGAACTAAAGTCTGACATTACTATGCAAATCTAATCTTCTGACAAGTTAGAAATCATAACCTAGTAGTAGGAATTAAACAGTTTTCAGTGTTGCAACCCATCATTTGTTGTCACATTTCAGAGGGAAAGTCTTACACTGGGAAGCAGTTGGCAACTCTCAGTGCCAAGGAACCTGGAAGAAGATTCGGCAGCTGGAGCACTGTTCATGTCCCCTTGTGCACAGCTTTATTTTTACATGAGAGTTTTAAAGACCTTTAACAAAAAGATTAAGAAGATTAATACCAGTGCCAAGATACCAACATCTTTCTGCTGCGTTTGCTGGAGCCTAAACAGACCTTCAAGGAGTTGGAACTTTGGGGGAAGCATTTTGGGAAACTCTGCCTTGACAGGAACCACTAAGACTGACCTCTCTGTCAGAGCACTAGAAGCTTCTTTCTGTATTTCTCTTCTCTAACTGAGAGCTAATGTTTCTAACTGTAGTAGCTGCTACTACAAGTAAAATGATAAAAAGCTCCATTTGATGCAAGCCTTTAAAAACAGAACAACTGACTCTACTAAGCTTATGTACAGAACTGACCTTTCTTACACCTCTGCAGGCACATCTCAGAAATCCTCCACTGCAGGCAGATAAAAAGCCAGGCTTTACACTGAAGTCATCCTTGCCAAGCAAGGGAGCTTCCATGAACATTTTATACCTATTACGACTCTGTTTCATGTTTTAGGACAGCAGCACTGCTGGACACTGAGACTAATACAAGTTATTATTCTGAAAAGCTAGACAGACTAGGTGCTTATGGAGGGAAGGTTGAGACGAGCAGATCCCTGCAGCCCAGGTTATCTTTGGTTGATCCTGCAGAGTGTCCTCCACCGGTCCTTGAGCATGACACTGGTTCGGTCCTTAAAGTTACCATGGACCAAAATTTTAGCCCAGTTACCCACACCAAACTTTCTCACCCCAGATTTCAGTTCCAAGTCTTCTTTGTTGGTCCATCTCTAGGGGAAGAATAGAGAAAAGCACTGGATATGTGATCAGAGAAAGACACTTCTGCAAGGGCAAATCTCAAAGCATGTTTTTATACAGCTCTCTAGTCACCACTGTTTGAGAGGCAGTAGGGTCATTTTGATTTCCTCTCAGCACTGTAAGTCAAGTGTTACATCAAAGTGGTCACATCACCTGGCACAAGAAACACATTCACAAGCTCCATGAGGAAAAGGACATTGGACAAAGTTGTGCTTCATTCGAAACATGCTCTGCAAAATTGTACTTCATGAGCTAACTGAGCCAAGACAAACCTTGAATCACACAGAATCACAGAATACATCCAGTTGCAATAGACTTCCAAGATCATCCACTCAAACCCTCAACCCAGCAGGGAAGGGTCAACACTAAACCATGTCCCCAAGTGCCAGGTCCACACACTGCATGAACACCTGCAGGGACAGTGACTCCAGCACTGCCCTGGGCAGACCATTCCAATGTTTGAGAACCCTTTCAGTAAAGAAATATTTCCTAACATCCAGCCTGAAACCTCCCCTGGTGCAGCTTGAAACCCTCATAGTGAAAATGTTTCCCCTTATGTTCCCATGGAACCTCCTCTGCTCCAGCTTGCACCCACTGCCCCTTGTCCTATCACTGGACATCACTGAGCAGAGCCTGGCTCCATCCTCCTGACACTGCCCTGCACATCTTGATCGACATGAATGAGGTCACCCCTCAGGCTCCTCTGCTCCCAGGTCCCTCAGCCTTTCCTCAGCAGGGAGATGTTCCACTGCCTTCAGCATCTGTGGCTCTGTGCTGGACTCTCTCAAGCAGTTCCCTGAGGTCGCCCTTGAACTGAGAGGCCCAGAACTGAACACAATATTCCAGATGCAGGCTCACCAGGGCAGAGTAGAGGGAAGGAGAACCTCTCTTGACCTGCTAACCACAGCCCTTCTAATCCATCCCATATGAACCAGGTATTCAACTATAAAGTTGTTAAATGTTCAACCTTTTCAGTGGGGAAAGAAAAAGTCTTTGAAGTTTGCCCAAAACTCTTATGGGCAAATAACATCCTGAATTATTTAATCCAAACAGTGGAAACAGTCTTGTTTTTCTCTTATTGTATAAATACTCAGACTAAGCTTGACTAACAGCGTGCCTCAACAAATGGAAGGCTCCTAAGCATCACCAACAATGTGAGACTGCACACACACAAAAAATCCTTTTCCTCTTTAAAGGTAGAACTTCTTGGGGTCTAGAGGGAATGGAGCAAACATAGAAATGGGGAGATTGAGATTGGATGTTAGGAAGCAGTTGTTCCCCATGAGGGTGGTGAGAGCCTGGCACAGGTTGCCCAGGTTGGTGGTGGAAGCCTCATCCCTGGAGGTTTTTGCAGCTAGGCTGGATGTGGCTGTGAGCAACCTGCTGTGGTGTGAGGTGTCCCTGCCTGTCCCTTGCAAGGGGGGTTGGAACTGGATGATCCTTGAGGTCCCTTCCAACCCTGACAATTCTATGATTATAACTCGAAAGACAGTTTCAGGAGCTGTAGCACAGCCTGAGTAATGTGGAGAATCTTAAATCCAGGCATTTTGGAGACAGAGACAAATGAAGTTGGGGAGAAAAAAAATGCAAAGTCTGTGGAGTACAGAATAATTATTGTCTCCATTTAGAGAGAGAGAATGGGTACAAACCTGTCTTTTTCGGCCACAGGCCAAAGCATATCCATTGTTTTCCACATTCTGCAAGTTGTTCAGACCTAGAAGACAGTTGGTAAGCATCCAAACCAATGAGGAGTCAATTAAGGCAGCAGATTTTGTGTTCTGTCATTTAGATGAGACAAAAATGTGCAGTATCTAGATAGTCTCTGACAGCAAGAACTTGGGTGTCAGCTTATATATGAATCCACTTTTTCTGTATACAGAGATGAATCTCACCTTACTGCAAGCAACCAAAACACAGCCTCTTCCAGCAAGTCCCCATAGTTTGATTCAATCTTTTAAAGTAAGGCAAAAAAAACCAGACAAAAAGTCCCCAGTACTGAACTGTTCTTTCCTTTTGGTAACAACATTTGTTACACATACTGCTCCCATTTCACATAAAGGATGGAGATGAAGCAGCGATCAGAGCTATACAGGAACCAGCACTTCCACACCATGCCAGTTTCTAACTGTGGCAAGCATCCAAAGACTCTTAAGAGTGTCCTTCAAGGAAAACATGGCCACCTGCAGAACCTGTAAGGTCACTTTTTTGTGTTAAGAGGCTGCTAATGGTTTTCAGACTCTCCACGTGAATATGGTAAGCTGTGTTACAAGCTTTTAAAAAGCACTACCAAGAAGATTCACCACCACCTTAACCTGGTGCATTGCACACAGTTTGTTGTCGCAGTCAGCCAACCTCTGCAGCTCGCTCCCCCTCAGTAGTCCTCTGGCAGCCTTGTTTTGTAAAGAATACTGTAAGTATTTACAAAGACAAACCCAAGCAAAACAGAAAATACTGAATGAGTTTGCAAAATGAGTTGCCAGAGAACTGAAGCCATTCCACAGCCTCCTAAATGTCAGAAGCGCCAGGTCTGCATTTGTGCAGACACCACACAAACTGGGAGGTCTTCTTCCCACTGCAATCACTTTTATATTAATCCAATCACACGGGATAGCAGTTATTTAACCACCAACCCATATAGTGTAGGGGGTAGGGAGAAATCATTTGCCATGAGCATTTGGAAAGTGCAAAAATAAGCTCATACTCACTCCCAAGAACATGGTTCACTTGGTGTTTCTGTGAATGAGGCCTGCAGGGAAGACAGAACAGAAGTTAAAATATGCAAAACTTCATCAAATATCTACCTTAGAATGGTTTGGGTTGGAAGGGACCTTAAAAATCATCTAGTTGCAATCTCCCTGCCACAGGCAGGGACACCTCCCACTAGCCCACGTTGCCCAAGGCCTCATCCAACCTGGCCTTGAACACCTCCTGGGAGGGGGCATCCACAACCTCCCTGAGCAATCTGTTCCAGTGTCTCACTGCCTCCACATGGGAGGTTCTCCAGCTCTCTAACCATCTTTGTGGTCTCCTCTGGACATGCTACTACAGTTTCACATCCTTCCTGTCCTGGGGGCCTCAGACCTGAACCCAGTACTCCTGGTGTGGTCTCAAGAGCAGGTTATCACTTCCCTTCTGCTGGTGCAGGACCTTCTGACACAGCCCAGCACACAGTCACCTTCCTTCAGGGTTGCAAATGCACAGTGCCAGCTCATGTTGAGTTTTTCCAACTGGCATTCTCAAATCCTTCTCCTCAAGACAAGTCTCAAGCTATTCCTCACCCAGTCTGTCTTTGTGCTTGGACCCAGCACAGCCAAGAGCAAGCTACAACCAAGAGTAACAACAGAAGAATATGTTTTTACCTCACTGTGGGGTTTTTCTTGCCTCCAGGTGACTGATGTGTAATATTCTCCTTTTCTTTCATTGACCTTAAGAATAAAAAAGAAACTTGCTCTAATTGATTCAACAGTATTTAAGTGAAAGGAAATCCCCAAGCTTCTCTGCAGAACCAGTGGCACACAAACACCAGCTGCTTCAATCCATTAACCCTCTTGCTTCCCTGTACCAGGAGGAGAAATACACAAGATATGACACATTTAAGACTGAGGCATGTGGTACTTTGCAGATCTATTTATTTCATACCTTCTTCAGCACCTAGGAATTGCTTCCATAGGGATTTTAATCAAGCCTTTCATACCTCTCAGATGTAATTGTTTCAAGAGTTGTCCTTCTAAACAATAACTTAGAACTTGTCTTTCTACATACTGTCTGCATCAATTCCCTTAACTAAACAATGCCAGGTGTGCCAAGTCCAAAACTGCAGAAATCCAAGCTCTGTCCCAGCTGAAGACTACAATTTATTCCCCATGACAAACATGGTGATTAACCTTTTCAAAACAAAGACAAAGCAGGGGGGAAGGACCTGGGCTTCGAGGTCTCCCAGCATTGCTCAGAAAAGCATGCAATGGTTCTGAGGAGCCATGAAGCAACACAACTGTTTGCCATCACACTGGTCTCACTGAGCAGGAGAATCTTGGTTTAGCTGCAAGGAAAAAGTAACAGACTCATCCCCTTTCTTTCTGCTCTTTCTTCAGACTGCCTGTAGCCAGAACTTCAGAGGGCTAGAATAAAAAGGAGCTCAATCAAGCATCCAGGGGGAAAAAAGAAAAGAATTTCTATGTTTTTATTAAGACTGGCAGCTGTTTAAACTGAAAACTCTGCATCTTCAACATGTACTTAAACTTAATGCCAAGCTACTTGATGTAAATGCCAAAAATAACTACAGAAAACCCCAAACTTATAAATAATGTGCCTGTAGTTAATTGTCTATTGAGCAGCAGGATGGAATTCAGCTTCTACCTGCTCTTAGTTCTCCAAGTTCCCAACATGTCCCTCAGCTGTGTAACTTCAATACAAACCTTTGTTTTGTTTCCAGACTATTGTTGTGGCTTTTCTTGACATTCACAGTTTGGTTTTGTAATTCTATTGCACCCAATCCTTTAGACTCCACCTCTTGGGTGGCTGCCTGTGAAAAAAAAATGGAATTGATACATCAGAATTAAAGCCAGTCTGTACCTAGGGAGTACACTGTGAATCAGTAAGATTAATGTCTTCCATTAGGACTAACAGTGCTTGTTTCACAGATCCTTCAGAAGTATTACCATTAAAACAAGTGGTTTCAAACAATTGTGGTGTGTTAAGCTGAAATCCATCAAGATCTTTACCAGCTAATAACTCAAGAACTTGAGTCATAGCTGCAAGAGAGATTTTTGTGTCTATACTTAGAATAGAATCAACCAGGTTGGAAAAGACCTTCAAGATCATCCAGTCCAACCTATCACCCACCACCATCTGATCAACTAAACCATGGCACCAAGTGCCTCATCAAGTCACATTCCCATGGCCAATCTCTTTCTGTGAAGAACTTCTTCCTAACCTCCAGCCTGAGCCTCCCCTGGCACAGCTTGAGACTGTGTCCTCTTGTTCTGGTGCTGCTTGCCTGGGAGAAGAGACCAACCCCCTCCTGGCTACAACCTCCCCTCAGGGAGTTGTAGACAGCCATAAGGTCTCCCCTGAGCCTCCTCTTCTCCAGGCTAAGCAACCCCAGCTCCCTCAGCCTCTCCTCACAGGGCTGTGCTCCAGACCCCTCCCCAGCTTTGTTGCCCTTCTCTGGACACCTTCCAGCAACTCAACATCTTTCCTAACCTGAGGTGCCCAGAACTGGACACAGAACTCAAGGTGTGGCCTATCCAGTGCTGAGTACAGGGCACAAGGACTTCCCTGCTCCTGCTGGCCAGGGCAGGATGCCATTGGCCTTCTTGGCCACCTGGGCACACTGCTGGCTCATGTTCAGATGCCAGTGTTCATTGTATGTCCATGACTTGATGATCTTTGAGGTCTTTTCCAACCTTATTGATTCTGAGATTCTATAAGTGAACATATAAGCATATGAAATACATTGCAAAGATTAAGATGGCAAATATATAAAGAACAGGCTTTGGAATACTTTAATAAACTAAAATTGTCAGGTCTCAAGTTCATGTAGTGCTGTAGTGCATGGCAGGATCAAGCATACCTAGAGCACTTTCAGAAGACACATCTAATCAGACTTTAGGCTTACAATATCACATGTCTTGTATTAGTAAATGAACTGCCTGACATCCTGCTACAAATTAAGATTATTGGTTCTCCATTCCCAAAAGGAGGAAGGATCTCTATAGAATGTCCAGAGAATTGTAAGGCTTGTACTTTCCCCTAAGTCCAGATGAGGTCATTCTTGCCACTTCATTATCAGCTGCTCTAGAACATTAAACTTAGTGCTCCAGTGAGAAAAACAATCTGGCTGTGCAGCTGTTGTGATTGGACAAGAGGTGATGGGTTTAAACCAAAAGAAGGTAGACTAACACTAGATAGAAGGAAGAATGTTTACAATGAGGGTGGTGAAACACTAGCCTAGGTTGCCCAGGTAAGTGGTATATGCCCCCCGTTCCAGGTCAGCTTGCTTAGGGCTCTGAGCAACCTGATCTAGCTGCAGATGTCCCTGCTGACTGCAGGGCAGTTGGACTAGATAACCTCTATTATTCTACCTCGACACATGGTACCATTAGAAAGATAAGAGATACTAACAGTTAAAGCTAGAGTGGAGCAGGGAAAGCTACATGCATTGCACAACAGAAGTGGGAACTTTCCACAAGGCCATCTCCTTCACATCCCAGAGTAACTCAGTCCAAAGTAAAGACTTCAGGAGTCAGATCTGCAGTGCTGGTGCAGATGAGCAAGCAGTGAGTGCAACAAATAGTGTGTAGTTATGCTACTATGGAGTTCCAGGCCTTTTCCAACACCTCCAAACCTCCATCTCCTCTTGGACTCAAAGAAATAGCTTTGAAAAACAAAACTTGAAAGCTGCCAGCAAGTGAAACACATTTAATAAGTTCTCCAGTGTCTTTTCCCAGAGTATGAGAATGAAAACCTCAGAGGAACTCTAGGTTGGTTTGTTTATTTAAAATTTACTTCTTACTACCTTTAGATGTTTGTGCTTCTGTAATTGAGTAATTCAATATGCTTTTCTAGGAAGCAAGCATAAGAGACATTCTTTACAATCCTCCTGAAGATGAACTGCAGGAGGAATGTTGTTCTTGCCCATTTTAAATCACTTTTGAGCAAGTGCTTTGCAAGGTACAGTTTTATTTACAGGAAAGCAATAATCTCTCTTTGGACATTCCTAGAGTTTTAGCCAGATTAACAGGTCCTCATGTTTCAGTACCAGAAGTCATGTAGATCAAGACCTGGATATAGTTACATTGGGTAGCTAGTTTATCATTTAGTGAGCCTCAGATCAGAACTGCTTCTCTTAAGCATACACTCACCACAGACCTCGTTTTAATTATGCAGTGTTCCTATTCTTCAACTCAAACATTCACAGAGGATACTTCACAGGAGTCTTACTGCTTCTGAACATGTATTTTTCATTTTTTTAAACTCACAAGACAATCCAAAAGGAGATAAAACTTCCTTTTCATCTAACACAATAACTGACTATTGTCTGAACCTCCTTGAAAGTAGAAACTTATTTAATCATATCAGGTACCTATTGCACAATACATTCTGGAAATGGCTTTGACATACCTGTATTAAGAAGTTATTCTCATTTTCTTTCATGAAAAGTTCAATGTAAGACTTGATTTTGCTTATCAAATGATTGTAACTGAAGTTCTGGAGAAAGGGGACATATGGATCCTTGCTTTTAAGTATGGTTGCCAGCTTCACCCTTAGAGGCTATGAAAAAACACAGCTTTGTACAACACAAGAATACATCCTGCAGTAAAGCTGGCATCTGTACAGAACAGGACACACACAGGTAAACATCAGGACTGAAACAACTTCAGGATACAGTTTGAAAGGATTCTAAAGTTAACTAGGCATAGTACCACTTTACTTTATGTGCTTAGTAAATGGCTGAGCATAACTTTCCAAAGATCATTTTAATTCCCTTTAGGAATGCAGGGTTATAAATGGGCAAAACCCCCAGAGGAGGCCACTCATTACTGGTTTTTCTTTTCTCCTTTGCTGCCTCAAAAAGACTACCACTGAAAGGTGTTTACAGCCTTCAGGAAGAGGACTACTAGTTTAGTAGCATTCAGGACACATTGACACTGACTGTTTAACTACATTCTGTCTACCAACCACTCTGCACCTTGGAGAGCCCAAGAAAGCCAAGAATGAACTTCTGTGTCCAGGCTGCATTCTAATTTATGAATTTAAATACCATCACAACAGCCTACACTTGCCTGACCTCTGAATTCTATCAGCAGTGTATCTGAAGAGTAGGTATACACATGCTGTTATTTGCATAGAGCATGTCCTAATATACCAGAGGAAGAGAGAAGCAGAATCTTTGCCCTTTTCTCCTTTTGCCTGCAGCCCTTCTGCTCTTCTCTCGCCTTCTCAGCAAATTCAGGTTTCTGCACTGGCTATTAGAGAGCTGTGCACTTGGATCTTTCTGAATGATGAGGTAAACATCACACCCCGTGGTGGCCTGACCTACACATGCTTTCTTTTCTGGGGAGGGGTATAACATCCACTCTATACTACAGATGCTAATGAGTTTTCCTTCCCTGTGATGCTTACTTCAGTATGTAAGGACACTAATCAGAGACACCAGACTACACTGCAATATCTGAGAAAAGGTCAGGAGACTAATTATTAGAGTTCCTGTGTCTCTACCAGCAGACTGATACCTCCTTTAGTTTGATAAAACAGTAATACCAAACTCCCACAGTCTGTAGTGACACTTCTATCCTCATTTCAGGTGGGAAACAGGATGAAGTTTGGACTGATGCTGCCCACAGTGAATTAAAACTGCTGCTAGAAGCATTTTACTCACCCAAATCACCCATTATGTCCATCGATCCCCTAGCCACATGTTTCCTTTTTCATTTACAAGTGCTTGAGATGTGTAGGTGTCTGCACAGGCAGTATGCAGGCAGAATTTCCTAGCTTTGGAAACTCATTCCCATCTTCTCTGAAAATAAGAGCTTAATGCAAGCTAAGCAAGTTACTACCTTATCTGATTCCGAGTCTGTAAACAGCCTTTCAAGAATTTCAGCAGCCTCCTTGAAATATCCTTTTTCCATATGGACTGCTACAGCCTACAACAAATGTAAGCAGATATGCTGAAACACACTTCACCTGAGACTCAGGAAAAAATCACCCACAGAATCCATGCTTTTACAGCTCTGCAAGACTTCAGGATTATGTATTTAAGAGTCACAAACAAGTATCTCATTGTAACAGTTAGTTCTGAGCATTAAACCTCATGCACAAATGCCCTAAACCTCCCCATGTGATGTGAAATACCCCATGCTGTCCTACCAAGTATTGCTTCCATCTCTCCCTGAAAAACCTTCCCAGTCCTAGTACCTGTCATGTTTTCTGTTTGAAATCAAAAGTGTTCTAGTACAAAGAATTACTTTTAAGCAAAAAGTAAGAAAAAATAGCAATTCATAGCATTTTAAAGCCCAAGATGCTACTGTCTTGAAGCTGATCTCAGGCTGGCAGCTCTCTAGGCTGGCAGCTGACTAGGATAAACAGCAACAGGTCCTCTGTACAGATCTTTTTACTCTGTACTTGAAAATACAACCAACTTAGAAAACTCACTTCAGCCTGCTAACAACCCAGGCTTTTTGTGGAAGGAGCCCTGCTTTAGCAGAATAAAGAGGCAGCACCCTCAAGCACTGTGAACAGAGTCGTACAGACCTGAATTTGAAGCAGGCGGCGAATATCGTCATGAAGCTTATCCAGTTTCGTTTCTCCCCTTTCAAGTAAAGTCCAGAAAGACAGAGCAGATTCCAAAGGTGAAATCCTTTCCTCGTTTTTAAAATGCCATTCTGATGGGGGTTGAAAACAGAAAACAGCCTCAGTATTTAAAAACCATGAGCTAAAGCTAACTACATTATGCTGGAGACCATAAAGTAACATGCACTATAGATTATTGCAGGTTTTTTCCTCAAATAATTTTTAGTCTCTCTCCAATCATATCTGAGACCTAAAGTAACTCTCTTTTCAGAGAGATAAACTCTTCCTACCCTTGCTAATAACATGACTGTTGCATGAGATGATGTGTCTGCTAATTACTGTTCACTTAAAATGCCACTTGCAGTAGTGCCAAGTTCACCGTTGTGTGTTAGGGCTGCCACTAATAATACTAAGCTTGGCATCAGGTAACAAAACATTTTATACTGATACTGTTAATTCTGTCCTATATCCACTATCCTAAGCTGTTTGTTTGCCTCAAGTCTGTATTTCCATGTCTTGACTTTTTGTTGTATTTGAAGGGGTTAAACCAAGAGGGAAATTCAAGCAGGGTAACATGGGAGTGCCGCTGAAACAGCAGAAGCGACCTCCTGTGTCCCTGCACCACTTTTCCCATCACTAAGGTTCATGCAACCTGCCAGGAAGCATTGTCAGGGATTAGTTCTGGCAGAAATGGAGCCCAGCCAGATGACCATCCCCTGCACACCTCAGAAAGGGCTCGCCAGTCCCGTGATGGCACACCCGCACGCCGGCGTGCCAACGACAGATGCAGCAGGAGCTGGCAAGAGCAGACTGCTTGTTTCTCAGCTCACTGCCAGCTGAGCTCAAGATGTTCACTCAGCTACAGCCTCACTTGCTAGTGGAATCTCTCTCAATATCTTCTTATTCCTTGCATTGCTCAAGTTGTTTTCCAGACAAAAGGTAAACAATACTGCAAAGGAGATAGCTGCTGCAGTAAGAGACAAATGCAAGTATGCAGACGTTCAAAAAGGAAATACTTGTGGTTTCTCCCATTGCTTCAATCAAGCAATGTGACATCATCAGTGGGCAAGGGAAGCCCAACAGATGTCATCTACCTGCACTCTCAAAAAGCCTTTGACACAGGCTCATACAGCATCCTTCTCTCTAAGCTGGAGAGGCATGGATTTCAGTGGACAAGGAACTGGTTTGATGATCACATAGAAAGGGTAGTGGTCACCAGCTCAGTGTCCAGATGGAGACAGGTAATGGCCCTTGAGGGTTTGTTCAATAGTCTTTCAGTGACACAGACAGCAAGACCCTCAGCAGGTCAGTAGATGGTACCAAGCTGAGTGGTGTGGTTGGTAAGACTGAAGGACAAGATGCCATCCACAAAGCTGTGGACAGGCTGGAGAGGTGGGCCAAGAAAAATCTCATGAGGTCCAATAAAGCAAAGTGCAAGGTTCTGAACCTATGCCAGGGAAATCCTAGGTATCAGTCCAGTCTGGGAGATGAGGAGATCAAGAACAGCCCAGCAGAAAAGGACTTGGGAGTGCTGGTGGATGAGAAGCTGGACCTGAGCCAGCAATGGGCACTTGCACCCTGAGGCCAATGGCATCCAGGCCTGCATCAAAAGCAGCGTGGCCAGCAGGTTGAGAGAGGTGACTCTGCCACTTTGCTCTGGTGAGACCTCACCTGGAGTCCTGTCCTGTGTCCAGATATGGGGCCTGCAACACAAGAAGGACATTGACCTGCTGGAGAGGGTGTAGGAGGGAGAGGACCACAAAGATGATCAGAGGGCTGGAGCACCTCTCCTATGAAGACAGGCTGTGAGAGTTGGGGTTGTTCAGCCTGGGGAAGAGAAGGCTTACGCAGAGAGAAGCATTTCAATATCTGAAAGGGGCCTACAGGAAGGCTGGAGAAGGACTGTTTAGAAGGGCCTGTGGTGATAGGATTAGGGACAATGGTTTGAAACTGGAGCAGGGTAGATTAATGCAGGACATCAGGAGGAAGTTCTTTACAATGTGGTAAAATACTAGAACAGGTTGCCCAGAGATGTGCTTGAGACCACATCCCTGGGGACATTCAGGATCAGACTTGATGTGGCCCTGGGCAGCCTGATCTAGTTGGAGGTGTTCCTGTTGACTGCAGGGGAGGTGAACAAGATGACCTTTGAGGGCCCCTTCTAACCTGATGCAATCTGTGAATTAATACTGGGGAGGGTGCTGGAGTTTTTGGTTGTTTGGGGTTTTGTTTGTTTTGTTTATTTTGACACCGTCCCCCACAGCAAACTGCTGGCCAAGCTGTCAGCCCCTGGCTTGGACAGCAGCTCTCTGAGCTGGGTTAGGAACTGGCTGGAGGCTGAGCCCAGAGAGTGGTGGTGAATGGTGCCACATCCAGCTGGCAGCCAGGCACCAGTGGTGTGCCCCAGGGATCAGTGCTGGGCCCCATCCTGTTCAATATCTTTATTGATGATCTGGAGGAGGGGATTGAGTCCTTCATCAGTTCAAGCTGGGGGCAGGAGTTGATCTGTTAGAGGGTAGAAGAGCTCTGCAGAGGGACCTTACCAGGCTGAGCAGATGGGCAGAGTCCAAGGGCATGAGATTGAACACATCCAAGTGCCAGGTTCTACACATTGGCCACAAGAACCCCATGCAGTGCTACAGGCTGGGGTCAGAGTGGCTGAGAGCAGCCAGGCAGAAAGGGACCTGGGGGTAGTGACTGACAGCAGCTGAACATGAGCCAGCAGTGTGCCCAGGCAGCCAAGAGGGCCAATGGTATCCTGGCCTGGATCAGGAACAGTGTAGCCAGCAGGAGCAGGGAAGTCATTGTGCCCCTCTACTCAGCACTGGGTAGGCCACACCTTGAGTCCTGTGTCCAGTTCTGGGCCCCTCAGTTTAGGAAAGATGTTGAGGTGCTGGAAGGTGTCCAGAGAAGGGCAACAAAGCTGGGGAGGGGTCTGGAGCACAGCCCTGTGAGGAGAGGCTGAGGGAGCTGGGGTTGCTTAGCCTGGAGAAGAGGAGATTCAGGGGAGACCTTATGGCTGCCTGCAACTACCTGAAGAGAGGTTGTAGCCAGGAGGGGGTTGGTCTCTTCTCCCAGGCAAGCAGCACCAGAACAAGAGGACACAGTCTCAAGCTGTGCCAGGGGAGGTTTAGGCTTGAGGTGAGGAGAAAGTTCTTCCCAGAAAGAGAGACTGACCATTGGGATGTGCTGCCCAGGGAGGGTGTGAGGTCAACATCCCTGGAGGTGCTTAAGAAAAGCCTGGATAAGGCACTTTGGTGCCATGGTCTAGTTGATTAGATAGGGTTGGGTGATAGGTTGGACTGGATCTTAGAGGTGTCTTCCAACCTGGTTTGAGTCTGTGATTTTATTTTGTTTCACACTACTGTAAAACCAAAGTGTTTAACTCAGGCCTGGCATCTGAAACAGCCTACTCTGTTTGAAGGCTCAAATGTTTTCATAAGTGCACTAGAACTAGGAAAGCACCACACCCTGTATTAGTTTTCTATGTAGTATGGAAATGAGATTTCCAGTCTATTAGCTTCCATATGCAGCTAAACACATGGCACCTCCTCACTGCACAGCTCACTCTATACAGTGATAGATAAAACCCACACATAGTACAACTTCAATAATAACTTCTATAATCCTTATTAGAAAAGTTTCATGCTTTGTACATGATGAACTTGTTTTAAATATTAAAACTTGATTCTCAAGCTGAACCAACTCCAGAGAAGTGTCATTACCTGACAACATAAGACACTGCATTTAAACAAGCATTGCACTAAACCCAAGCCCTTGTAGCACTGCTAGGCTAGAATTGGCTTCTTCCATGTTCATGCTGCCAGGACTGCTTCTGAGCTCCTTAAATTCCAAGGAGTTTTATCAAACAGTGAAAACTTGCAGCAAAAGTAGTTAAGACTTCCAGAAAGCCAGCATGGAAGCAAAGCCAACCTGCAACCTGGCTGAACTCCCACATCATGAACACACCCAGAGAGGAACCATGCCAGTGAATGAGTCCCACAGACCTGTTGCCAGCTTCAAGTCTCACAGTCTTAGAAGAAACAGAAAGAGTTGTTGGCCATTGGAATGTGCTGCCCAGGGAGGTGGTGCAGTCACTGTCCCTGGAGGTGCTCAAAAAGGGATTGGACGTGGCACTTGGAGCCATGGTTTAGTAGTCATGAGGTGTTGGGTGACAGGTTGGATTTGATCTCTCAGGTCTTTTCCAACCTTATTGATTCTATGATTCTAAGGGCAGGCATCCTGTTTGTCCATTCTTCTGCCTTCTGTCTGCCCTCCTTATACCTCCAGAGCTACATGTGCAGAGAAAAATCACACATTCTGTGCTTCCACCTTGCAAATGTTGCTTACTAACATCCAGCCAATCTTTTCCAATAGAATACATAGAATACATAGAATACATAGAATACATAGAATCAACCAGGTTGGAAGAGACCTTCAAGATCATCGCGTCCAACCCATCAACCAATCCAACACCACCCAAACAACTAACCCACAGCACCAAGTACCCCGTCAAGTCTTCTCCTGAAAACCTCCAGTGATGGCGACTCCACCACCTCCCCAGGCAGCCCATTCCAATGTGCAATCACTCTTTCTGGATAGAACTTTTTTCTAACATCCAGCCTGAACCTCCCCTGGCGCAGCCTGAGACTGTGTCCTCTTGTTCTGGTACTGCTTGCCTGGGAGAAGAGACCAACATCCGTCTGTCTACAACCTCAGGTAGTTGTAGAGAGCAATAAGGTCACCCCTGAGTCTCCTCTTCTCCAGGCTAAGCAACCCCAGCTCCCTCAGCCTCTCCTCGTAGGGCTTATGTTCCAAACCCCTCACCAACTTTGTTGCCCTTCTCTGGACTCGTTCCAGCAAGTCAACCTCCTTCCTAAACTGAGGGGCCCAGAACTGGACACAGTACTCGAGGTGTGGCCTAACCAGTGCAGTGTACAGGGGCAGAATGACCTCCCTGCTCCTGCTGGCCACACTGTTCCTGATGCAGGCCAGGATGCCATTGGCCCTCTTAGCTGCCTGGGCACACTGCAGGCTCATGTTCAGTCTACCGTCGACCAGCACCCCCAGGTCCCTCTCAGCCTGACTGCTCTCAGCCACTCTGACCCCAGCCTGTAGCTCTGCATGGGGTTGCTGTGGCCAATGTGCAGAACCTGGCACTTGGATGTGTTCAATCTCATGCCCTTGGACTCTGCCCATCTGTCCAGCCTGTCGAGGTCCCTCTGCAGAGCCTCTCTACCCTCCAGCAGATCAACTCCTGCCCCCAGCTTGGTGTCGTCAGCAAATTTACTGATGATGGACTCGATGCCCTCGTCCAGATCATCAATGAAGATGTTAGAGAGCATGGGGCCCAGTACTGATCCCTGGGGCACACCACTGGTGCCTGGCTGCCAGCTGGATGTGGCACCATTCACTACCACTCTCTGGGCTCGGCCCTCCAGCCAGTTCCTAACCCATCGCAGTGTGCTCCCATCCAAGCCATGGGCTGACAGCTTGGCCAGGAGTTTGCTATGGGGAACGGTGTCAAAGGCCTTGCTGAGGTCCAGGTAGACTACATCCACAGGCCTCCCCACATCCACCAGGCAGTCACCTGATCATAGAAGGAGATCAGGTTGGTCAGGCAGGACCTGCCCTTCCTAAACCCATGCTGGCTGGGCCTGATCCCTTGGCCATCCTCTAAGTGTTGTGTGATTGCACTCAGGATGACCTGCTCCATAATCTTTCCTGGCACTGAGGTCAGGCTGACAGGCCTGTAATTCCCTGGCTCATCCAACCGGCCCTTCTTGTGGATGGGCACCACGTTGGCCAGCTTCCAGTCAGCTGGGATCTCTCCAGTGAGCCAGGACTGATGAAAAATCATGGAGAGTGGCTTGGCCAGCTCATCTGCCAGCTCTCTCAGCACCCTAGGATGGATCCCATCTGGTCCCATGGACTTGTGGGGGTCTAAGCTGCTGAGGAGAGCTCCTATCACTTGCTCATGGAACACAGGGAAACCATGCAGCTCCCTGGCTCCCTCTGCCAGTTCTGCAGGCCAGCTGTCTGGTAGACGTTCTTTCCAGCTAGTAAAAACTGAGGTAAAGAAGGTGTTAAGTACCTCTGCCTTTTCCTCATCCTGTGATACAACATTTCCTTCCATGTCAACCAAGGAGTGGAGGTTGTCCCTGCCCTTCCTCTTGCTATTAATATATTTATAGAAGGACTTTTTGTTGTCCTTCACATCAGAGGCCAGTTTAAGTTCCAAATGTGCTTTTGCCTCCCTAATTTTCCTCCTACATGCCCTAGCAACCTCTTTAAACATCCCATGGGTTGCCTCCCCTTTCTTCCAAAGATGATACACCCTCTTTTTTTCCCTTAGTTCTGTTAAAAGTTCATTACACAACCAGGCTGGCCGTCTGCCCCGGCGGCTCCTCTTCCGGCACACTGGCACAGCCTGCTCCTGAGCCTTCATCAGTTCTTTCTTGAAGCATGTCCAGCCCTCCTGGACCCCTTTATTTTTAAGGGCTTTCTCCCAAGGAACCCTCTGAATTATTTCCTTGAGCAACCTGAAGTCCGCCCTCCGGCAGTCCAGAGTGGAGGTCTTCTTGCTGCCCCTCTTAGTTTGACCAAATACCGAAAATTCAATTATCTCGTGGTCGCTGGCCCCTGAACAGCCTCCGACCACCACATCCCCACCAGCCCTTCCCTGCTGGTGAAGAGGAGGTCAAGCATAGCCTTGCCCCTGGTAGGCTCACGCAGTACCTGGGATAAGAAGCTGTCCTCCATGCACTCTAAGAACCTCCTAGACTGCCTCCTCTCTGCTGTGTTGAGATCCCAGCAGATGTCAGGCAGGTTGAAGTCGCCCATAAGGACAAGGTCAGGAGATCTTGAGACAGCCTTAAGCTGTCTATAGAATGCTTCGTCGACATCATCCTCCTGGTTGGGTGGTCTATAACAGACTCCAACCTGGATGTCTGCCCTACCGGTCTTCCCTCTAATTCTTGCCCACAAGCATTCAACCTGATTGTCCCTAATCTCTAGTTCAATGGCATCTAGAGCCTCCCTGATGTACAGGGCCACCCCTCCACCCCTTCTTCCTTGTCTATCTCTCCTGAAGAGCCTGTAGCCATCAATTGCAGCACTCCAGTCATGTGAGCTATCCCACCACGTCTCCGTGATGGCAACTACGTCATAACTTTCCTGCTGCAACAAGGCTTCCAGCTCCTCTTGTTTGTTTCCCATGCTTCGTGCATTAGTGTACATGCACCTCAGCTGGGCTGCTGGTTTGGCCTCTGACCCTAGCTTACTGCCCCCAGACTCTTGCCTGAGGGGACTAGTTTCAGCCTCTCCCCCCTTCGAAACTAGTTTAAAGCCCTGTCGATGAGAGCTGCCAGTTCCCTCCCCAGAATCTTTTTACCTTTGGGGGACAGGCCATTCTCATATACTGTGACCTTTCCCCTTCTTTGGGACAGATGTACTCCATCTGTTGCCAGGTGGCCTGGTGCAGTAGAAATTTTACCAAGATCAAAAAACCCAAAATTCTTTTGTCTGCACCAGCCTCTAAGCCACTTGTTGATTATGGCTGCTGTCCTGTTCCTTGTGGTATTCCCTCCTGCAACTAAGGGTATTGAGGAAAAAATTATTTGAGCACCTATCCCCTCAACCAGATCTCCCAGGGCCCTGAAATCATTTTTGATAGCCCTGGGAGTTCTGACTACAACATCATCATTCCCTATCTGCATAAGTAGCAAAGGATAATAGTCAGAAGGCTGTACCAGCCTGGGTAGCCTTCTGGTAACATCATTAATTTGGGCTCCAGGGAGACAACAGAGTTCCCTACGAGATGGGTCTGGCCGACAAATGGGGCCCTCCATTCCCCTCAGAAGTGAATCGCCAATAACAATTACCCTCCTCTTTTTTTTGAGGGAGCAGGTCCTGATGCCAGGGGAGGGTTGTTTAACCTTAGGCTGTTTTGCCTTAGGCCCTTTAACCTTAGGTTGTTTACCCTTAGAATTCTTCTGTTGCTGCTGCTCTGACACAAAAAGTGTCCATAATTTAAGCAGCAGTGTGTCAAACTCAAAGCAGCTAACTGAATCAGAGAGTAAGTGGTCCTGCATACAGCTCAGTCACATGTGGAAGAGAGAGCAAAAAGGGATTTTAGATATATGCACAGTAGAAGCTATGCAAAAACCTCTACACCTAAAACACCTCTGTGGAAGTTCAGCCAAATCTATTTAAAACAACTCAGAAAAAAAGAGAGTATTTACCAAGCTCTTTTCCTTCTGCAACACCCATCAAAAGCTGACAGACATACACCTTTTTTCTCTGCTGTGCAGATATTCTGGAGAGGCCATTAATAAGAGCTGGAAAAAAGAAAAAAGCTGAAAGTCAGTTTTGCTCCAGCACTGCCACAGTGTGGCCAAAACACACCACACACTGAGGGAACCTCATCTTACTGAGACCTCCAAACTTCTCATTAGTTTTGAAGCTGATGAAACTGATTTAGTTCATATTCTTCAGTGTCCAAAGACCTGACATTGTATTTAGGAGCTTGTCCAGCAAAGCCTATCCCTTCTGCTGTTCACAGCTGTAATGTGGTGGGAAGATGCATCACAGCTGAGTCAATTTAGAGGACCACAGCATCTTACATAAACAAATGAAGCTTTGTTTTGCTTGGCAGCTTACTACAAAGACAACTGTCTGCTCCTGAGGACACTTCTATGGAACACCCACAAAACATGACCCACATGCAGACTGGAAGCACTTACACATTGCTAAAGCAACTGACAGACTGAAGGCAGTAAAAGCTCCAAGGAGAGGTTAGTCAGAAACACAAATATACAACTGGTTTGGATGGAGAAGAACTCTAAGATCATCCAGTCCAATCATCCACCCAACACCACCATGGCCAGTAAACCCTGTCCCCAAGTGCCATGGCCACACCTTTCTTCAGGGATGGCAACTCCACCACCCCTGGGCAGCCTGTTCCAACCCCTGACTGCTCTTGCAGTAAAGACATTTTCTTCCCTGGCACAATTTCACACCATTTCCTCTTGTTTTTCCATCTGATAGAAGGGAGAAGAGACTGGCCTCCACCTCACTCCAACCTCCTTTCAGGGAGCTGTAGAGAGCAATGAGCTCTCCCCTCAGCCTCCTCTTTTCCAAGCTTATTTCTCCCAAATATTGTCACTGGGGCTTGGAAGGACATATTTACAACTGTTTCCATGAGGACAGGTGATGCAAAAGCTTTTAATACCTATAGCCAAAATAGGAAATAAGATGAAGGCTGCTTAGAACATCAGTCATGTGCCACTTGCTGTAATCACACTCATGCATCTCCCATAGCAGAGAACAGAGTTCAAGTTCAGAAGGGGCTTGGATGAGTTCAGTGATAGACATAAGCAACATCACCATGCCCTGAAGATGGAGCCAGAAATGTTGGAAGTAGGCAGAATACTGCATCTTGGTAATCCAGTCTGGTAGTGATGAGCTTGGTAAGAAGGGCACCTAGACAATCAAAAAGGAAGTCAAGGCTCTTGGTCCATTGATGGGACAGGAGCTCAAGTGGTGCTCTGCTCAGTTCCCTCAGTGGCAGGGGGGCACACCGAGAGGAACAGGGGAACCCATGCCATCAACAAATGGCTCAGGGGATGGTGCCAGCAGCAGAATTTTGGCTTCTTTGATCAAGGGACAACCCTCACTGCACCTGACCTGCTGGACCTAGATGGGCTGAATCTATCTAGAAAGGGCAGAAGGACTCTGGCACAAGAGGAGGCAGGGCTCATTGGGAGGGCTTTAAACTAGGTTTGAAGGGGGAAAGCGGTGAAACCAGACTCTCCAAAGAGGAGACAAAGGGAGGTAAACTAGAGTCAGTGGTGAAACCAGCAGCCCAGCTGAAGTGCAGGTACACCAATGCATGCAGTATGGGTAACAAACAAGAGGAACTGGAAGCCTTGGTACACCAGGAAAACTATGAAGTAGTTGCCACTACAGAAACGTGGTGGCATGACTCGTGGCTGGAGCACTGCACTGGGGGGTTACAAGCTATTTAGGTGAGATGGGCAAGGGAGAAGAGGAGGAGGGATGGCCCTGCATATTAGGGAATCTCTTGATGCCACAGAACTTGAAGGATGAAAGGATTGAGTGCTTGTGGGTTAAAATCAGAGGGAAGGCCAAGAAAAATGGTCTGTTATAGACCACCCAACCAGGATGAAGAGGTAGGTGAAGTATTCCACAAGCATGGAGGTGGTCTCAAGATCACCAGCCCTTGTTCTTGTGGTGACTTTAACCTGCCAGACATCTGCTGGGAACTTAGCACAGCAGAGAGGAGGCAGTCCAGAAGGTTCCTAGGGTGTATGGAGGACAGCTTCCTGATGCAGCTAAGTGAGCCTCCCAGGGGTCAGGCTCTGCTTGACCTGCTGCTCTCAAATAGGGAAGGGCTGGTGGGAGAGGTGATGGTGGGAGGCTGCCCAGGCTGCAGCCACCATGAGACAGTGGAGTTTTCAATATGCAGGGACATAAGGAGGAGCAACAACAGAACCCTGACCTTGGACTTCCAGAGGGCAGACTGCAGCTTATTTAGGCAACTAACCTGGAGAGTACCCTGGGAAGCAGCCCTGAAGAACAAAGGGGACCAGGATGGTTGGACCCACTTCAAGCAGGAGCTCTTGAAGGCACAGGAACAGGCTGTGCCCATGTGCCATAAGATGATCCAAGGGGAAGGCTCTGGGCCTGGGGGGCAAGCAGCTCTTGAAGGGATTAAGGGGAAAAAAGAGAATATCTCCTTTGGAAAGGGGGGAGGCAACATTTAAGGATGTTGTTAGATCATGTAGGAGAAAAATTAGAGAGGCAAAATCCCAGTTAGAACTCAAGCTGAACACTGCTGTGAAGGACAATAAAAAGCATTTTTGTGAGTATATTACTGCTAAAGAAGGGCAAGAAGAACCTCCACTCTGCATTGGACCTGGAGTGGAATATTGTAACTGAAGATGAGGAAAAGGCTGAGGTACTAAATACCTTCTTTGCCTCCATTTTCAAGAGTAAGGCAGGAGGACTGCAGGACAAGTGGCCTCCTGAACTGGTAGGCAGGGTCAGGGAACACACTGAGAAGCACCATTAATCATTGTGTGCAGTTAGTCCCTACACAGAGCTAACCTACAGCAGTTGCTCTGTCATCCCATGACCTGTCCCCAGCAGAGAATGGGGACTCAGAAAAGGGGAGGACATCCATGGGTTGCCATGACAATGTAATGAAATAGCCAAATACCAACGCAACATAAATCACATAGTCCATCAATCTTCTGAAGCCCTCAAAAGTGCTGGAAACCTCATCAGAACTAACTGGAGAGCAGTCCTTGTGAGGAGCAGCTGAGGGAACAGGGGTTGCTTAGTCTGGAGAACATGAGGCTGAGGGGAGACCTTGTTCTCTACAACTACTGGAAAGCAATTTGGAGTGAGGTGGGTGTTGGTCTCTCCTCCCTAGTAAGAAGTGACAGGACAAGAGGAAATGGACCACAGTTGCATCAGGGGAGGTTTAGGTTGTTTATGAGAAGAAACTTCTTCACTGAAAGGGCTCTCAAGCACTGGAAAAGGCTCCCTGGGGAGGTGGTTGAATGCCTAGCCCTGGAGGTGTTTCAGAGAGGCAGAGCTGTGGTGCTGAGGGCCATGGTTTAGCCCCAGCCTTGGTGGAGTTAGAGAATGGTTGGACTTCATCTCAAAGTCTTTTCCGACCAAAACTGTTCCACGACTCTCCGATTCGGTTTCCCGTACCCACGAGACGCTCTTTCGCGGAACGAGCAGCGGGTGCGGAAGCGTTCTACAGAGCTACTCGCAAGCCTGCGGGGGCACAGCGCCCGCAGAGCGGCCGCAGCGGTGTGAGGACCCCCAGAACCCCGACAACCGCCGCCCGCGCCTCTCACCCTGCGCCACGTCCCTCCACCGCTGGAACTCCGCTGGGCACTCTTCCCCGAAGTGCCGGCACAGGCAGTGGCAGGCGAACTCCAGCATCCAGTCGGCGGCCAAGGCTTCCACTGAGGCCGGGGGGATGGCGCCACCGCCGGCCCCCCCCGCCATCTTCAAACCGCGCACCAAACGCTGCGCCTCGCCCCCCGCCGCGCCGCAGCCAATCAGCGACGCCGCCTTGCCAAGCCCCTTGCGTCACCTCCGGAGGGGCGGGGCGCGGGCTCGGCGCTGCCGGGGCGGCGTGTGGGATCCTCTCTGCAGGGCGGGGCTAGGGCGGTGTCAGCGGCTCACGGGAGAGCTTTGGGCGGCCTCGCTGGTGATTTGAGAGCCTTCCTCTCCTGCCGCATCCTGAGAAACTCTGGTGTGGCAGTGTGAGTGGTAGTGTCTGTGGGTGACAGAGCCTGAGGAATTGAAGGAGCGTCCTGCTTGGAACAGGTGGCCGTGAGAGCTTCCACGAATCCCTGGGAGACTGAAAGGAAGCTGCTAAGTGGAAGCCTCGACTTTGCAATGAACCGCGGAATGGACTGTGAAGGGGCACTGAATTAGCTGGAGTGTGCAGTGCGTCTGTCTGACAAGGCAACCCTGTGCAGGCTTTAACATGCTCAGCCTGAGGAGAAAGAAGGCAGCCTGTGAGGAGGCAAATCTCAGGCAAATGCTGGAGGGCAGAAGGGTTTTCATGAAATAGCCTTTTGGTAGGTCTGGTGAAAGGAATGGGAGCTTAGCTTTACCCCTAGGATGAGCAGTATGACTCAGAGAGCAGTGAAGGTGTGGGGTAGGTCCTTGTTGCCTTTGGCTCCTGTGGTTACATAAAATGCACCTTCAGCAGCCTTGCTGTGGCATAAATAAATTGTGGTCAAACAGAAAAAAAATCCATAATTCAAGATAAAGAAGGCCATCTATTTAGACCTCTTTATTTATAGACTGTAAGATTTGAATTGCACTTTGACTTTGTGTTGGCAGTAGTTTTAAGCTATGTTGTAGTAATCTTAGAGGTGTGTTTACAGCTGTATCTCCCATCACAGCTTCAAGGGCATGAATTCTTTAGACTAGGCAAATTTGCTGTTATTTACTGTATTTTAGATAGTGTTTCAGGATAACATGAAGCCTGAAACTGTGGCAAGCATCACCAGGCTGCTGACAGTCTCAGGAATCAAAATTCCCAACATGTTAAGTGTTAGTATGAGTGATGGCATGAAACAGACCAAAAAATGAGGTCTGTAAGAATTAATCTTCAGTTGAGCATGCATTTTGAGGCGGTTGTAATAGAAGCTGTGGTAAGAAGGTATATCAAAGCTCAAAACTCTGGGCTTTCTGCTTCAAGAAGAACAGGGACTTACCAGGGTACAGCAAAGGGCTACAAAGATGTTAAGGGGGCTGGAACACTCTTGTGAAGAAGGGCTGAGGGAATGGGGTCTTTTTCCTCTGAAGGCTGGGGCAGAATCTCATCAATATTTACCAGCACTTAAAGGGGGGGTATCAGGAGGATGGGACCATTTTTCAGTGGTGCCCAGTGACAGGACAAGGGGTAATGAGCACAAACTTGAACATAAGTTCACTCTAAACGTGAGGAGGAACTTCTTTGAGGGTGTTGGAGCACTGGAACAGGCTGCCTAGAGAGCTGATGGTCTCCCATCTCTGGAGACATTCCAAACCCACCTGGACATGTTCTTGTGTGACTCTCTCTAGATGAGCCTGCCTTGGAAGAGAGGTTGGACTTGATGATCTCCAGAGGTGCCTGTGATTCTGTGAAAATAACTTTTGATCAAACAACAGGAGAAACAAGCCTGCAAACTGTTGATTTTTTGTGGGGCATGAACCCTATTCAGGTCTTCTGTGCTTCCAGAGGATTCTGACTGCAATGGTTCAAATGGAGAGAGACATCAGAGCTTCTTGCAAATCTGCTTGGGGAAGTTGAAGTAGTCACTTTGACCTGGAGCAAGTGCTCCAAAACCAGTGCAGTGTCTCTGCACTGTGTTCATTGACAAACACCTTGCTGTTGTCAGACTTTCCTTTGGTTATCCTCTTTCTTTGCAGGTGAATTTTTGTATTTAAATTATCTCCAGACTCACAACCTGTGAAGTCCAAGATAGCTGTGCACCTTACAGCAGTACATTTCTGCCTGCCTGGTGAGTGGCATCAGAGGACAGTGCTTTAAAGCACTTTCTCTTGAAGCTGAAAACAATGTGTAAAGTTGCTTCTACTACAAGTAACTTTTCATCTAGGAAAGTACTGTTAATGTAATGCTCCTCCTGGCAGCCTGTGCCCATCTGTTGTTTTAGGGTACTCTGTGTTATGTGTAACAGCTCATTTGCACACCCACAAAAGAGCAATGACAAGCAGTGATGGGGTTGAGAGAGCCCAAATCATCATCTGCTGTGGGTACTCCCAGACCCATCACATCTCTGAGCCCAGAAGAGACAGGCCGCCATGGAAGATGGGAACCCAAACTGCAGACTCCTGTATTCAGGTCCCTCCCAAGGCTGCCCCAAAAGCCCCAGTCTGCCCCCACCCCATGTCCAGATATGAAACCCATCACTATCAGTCATCAGGAGTGGCTTTTTGGATCACCTTTCTGGTGCTGCTGAGGGATAGGGCACAATGTGGGGTGCAGTGGAAGAGCATTTATTAGGAATTTTTTCTTTATATTAGGAAAAACTATTTTGTATTAGGAAAAATTTCTCTCCTGCAGTAGTGGTCAGGCATTGGAACAGGCTGCCCAGGAAGGTGGTGGAGTCACCATCTCTGGAGGTGTTCAAGAGATGTGTGGACATGGCACTTGGGACATGGTTTAATGGCCATGGTTGGGCTCAATGATTTGGGGGTTGCACAGATGTGTGGTGGGAGAAACCAAAGGCAAGGAAAGAGAGGTGATATGGAGGAGGGATGAGTGTGGAAAAATAGAGGGACAAGACAATGAAAAGGTGGCATGGAAGTAGTTGACTGCTTGGTGTGCTCATCAGTACAGTCTGTTCTGTCTGCTTATTAAGTTACTTTCCAACTCCCTCCTGGGTGAGGGCTCTGAGTGCCTGAGCCCAGGGGACTTTGTCCCTCTTGTGCCAGAGGGGAGAGCAGGCAGAGGCCGTTGGTATTGTCGGTGTGTGAGGACTCTTGAGTATCTGTCTGTGGCTGGCTGTATAGTCTGTACGTGTCTGTGTGTCACACACATTAGCTCTGTGTGCTAATGGGCTTGACAGAATTCCCTGCCAGAATGCAGAGGCTGTTGAGCTGTCAGCCTTTGACAGGCTGGTCAGAGTTCATGGACTGCAGCAGTGTTAGGTTAAGTTGCTGGGTTTTGATTCTTTCCCCCTTTTAAAATTTGTTGGAAAAGACACTGAGAACCAGTGACATTTCTTACTGCTATTTACCTGACTAAGTAATATTTTGCTTTGTTGCCCCAGTGAAGGGCTTTGGCATACATTCTAGCACTAAAGCAGTTTTAGAGTCCTCCCAAAAGACTCTCTAGTTTTTTTCCCCACAAATAATGCAAAATGTAGCAGTTTCCTTGCTCTGAAGGCCTGGCTTTTAGATCCCTCTCTGAATTAGTCTTGCATATTTTCTTCTTAACCAGAATCAGGAATCAGAGAAGCCAGTGAGGTGGGGAAAAAGAAGTTGTGTGCTGAAAACTCCCAAGGTCCCTTTCCTGCCTGCAAGTTTTTGTGGTGTTCATCCAGTGTATCTCTTTTTCTGCCCCAAAGGCACCCTTCTAAAGGTGCTGAGCTTTCTCAGGCGTGTTGCACTGCAGTCTTTTGGTGCGTGACAAACCTGCTTCCTGGCTCACACACTGTAATTATTCTCCAGGAGTGTGCAGCATAGATTCTTTTTTAATCTAACCACCAGTGCTGAGCTGTGAGACTGACTGAACTCGAGTGATATGGATGTTAAAATCCTCACAAGCCTCAGGTACAATAGCTGTTATACAGTATTATTTGCAGGTACTTTGGAACAAAGGTGAGAGAGATGGTTTCATACTCTTGTGGCACACGTAGGCAGCCAAAGTTCTGCTCTTCTATAATATACCTTATTAAATTAGTTCAATGGTAATAGTTATGCAATATAGAATGATGGAAAAATTAAAGGAATAGAAGCTTGAAAACTCTGTTACAAGAATACCACTGATAGAAATAAAGGATCAGAGTTCTGATGGAATAGTCAAAATAATAGATCTTGGAAAATCTCACCTGTCCAGAACTTACTGACAGCTTTCCATTCAGTGGGGGATTTGATTTGTGGGTGTGCCAAGATTCTCCAAGCAGAATTTCATACAGACCTGTATGGTTGTTGTTCCTGAACTGAGCATGCAGAGGCCATTAGATGCAGTACACTTCTGAGAGAAGAAGTCACTGGGGGAGACTGCTCTGCAATGACAACCAGAAAAAACAGCTATGGCTGTGCAGCCGCCTTCTGTCCTTCCATGGTCACCTGGGCATGCATCTGCTGTGTTTTCAAATGGTTTGGCCTTTGCAGACAAAAGTGGCAAGGCTGAACCAGTGAATTCCTCCTCTACAGTCACAAGAGTGCTGGGGAATTCCCATGGTGAGGTCCAAACTGCAGGACAGGTCATGTGGAAGGTCTGGAGGTCACTGTAAAAGTACACACCCCCTTTGTGGATGCATACTGTTGCTTCTAAGGGGGGCACATTCCTTATAGAACTCTGGTCTGGGGGAAAGGAAAAACTTTCTGATTAATTAAGTAGGGAAAGTGTATGAGAAAATGAGTGGAACTCCATAGGACCTGGTGAAGAGCAGAGTATTACCCAATGTGTGTGTTCCCATTTAGCCTTTCCTAACTTGGATTACTTGATTCAGTATTACAGATGTCTCCTGTTTTCTTTGTAAGTAAATGCCCTTTGTGGAACAGAATGAAAGGGGGATTTAACAATAAAGGAAAGGCTGAGTTTCTGCTGTTGAGAGTGCTATTAGTACTTGCAAGGTATTTGGATGATTTCTGAAGCTTAAACTGTAGATCTCATTGTATGCTTTAAATACTCAACATCCTAATAGCTCATTGAGATACTCTGTGTATGAAAGAATAAAGGGTGCATTGTATTCAATGTCATATGGTTGTAGAGAGATATATTGTGGTGTTCAGTACAATGAACTCGGCAAGGTCTCCTCCCCTTTGCTGAGATGAATTCATCCAGAGAAAAGGAATTGATGGGTATTTTATTCTGCCTCAGATGAAGACCCACATTAGAGACTCAAATAGAATAAAAGGCAATCACAGGATCACAGGTGCTCAAGGCCCCATCCAACCTGGCTCTGAGCACTTGTACACAACTTCTCTGGGCAACCAGTGTTCCAGTGCCTCACCACCCTCATGGTGGAGAATTTCTTCCTCATGTCTCATCTAAATGGCGCTTCTTCCTGTATGAGGCCATTACTCCTCCTCCTGTCACTCCTCATCCCGTCACCCCATGGCTTTGTGGAAAGTTCTTGTCCAGCTCTCCTGGAGGCCCTTTTGCATACTTCAAACAGTGTAGATGACTACAATGTCATCAGCCACTGAGATGTTTCCATCACCGAGTTTTGGTGGTAAAACAATGTTTTACCACAGGGCATGAGAGTTCCCTGTGCAAGAGGAGTGGTTACTTGCCATGTTGTGCAGTGCAACCATTGTCTTGCTACCAGAGGCAAAAGCTTCTCACATTTTCATTTTACTGGTGAAATGATATGGAATTCTCCTTGGCTAACATCAAGGCATTTAAATCAATTAAATGCATGGTGTTTACTCACTTTAATGAATTTGAAAGATCTTGTGTGAATGAAGATTGCCTGATAAAGCTCTGCAGAGCAACTGTGAGTTACCAGCCAAATACTGGTCTCTCTGACATACTCTGATGACTGACATCTGGCACTGTTTGCTGTGGCATTATCCCCAAGATACACAAGTTCAGCTCAGGAAGCTTTGCTTGTTGAGAAGTCATAACTTACTGATACGTGCATATATTTTGCTTAGTGTGCGAGGCGCTAGGAACGAACAGCTCTGAAACTGTTCCCGGCGTGAAAATAAGGTCTGTCTGAACACTGGATATCTTTAATAGGCTGGGAGAAAGAGAATGGACTTGCGACAACTTTAATGTTGTGAAAGTACTAAAAAGAGGCAGACTTAGGTATCTTACAAATGGCTCTCGACAGCAATCCAAGAGGGAGCTGGAGTGAGGCTGGTGCTGGCCTCTTCTCCCAGGTAACTGACAACAGGACAAGAAGTAATGGGGCTCAAGCTGCGCCAAGCTGCGTATCAGGTTGGCTTAGTTTGGGCATTAGGAAGAATTTCTTTAGTGGAAGAGTGGTCAGGAATTGGAACAGGCTGCCCAGGGAGGTGGTAGAATCACCATCCCTGGAGCTGTTCAAGAAATGAGTAGATAAACAAAGTCATTTAGATTCAGAGTCCCTCCATAAATATTACAGGCAAACAAGGATACCTACATTATCTTTGACTATGACAGATTTATACATCTTATCTTCCCTAGTCTTCGAAGAATTGTAGGTAGATGGTTTTAGTTATGCTAAAATAGCTCTCTGACAAAGTTTTTTTTAAACAGTGTGTATGTACACAGCTTCTCCTCCTCCCTCCTCCACTGAATAATCTGACATTATTTATGTCTACTTAACTATTCCCAGTCTAGGTTGCATCTATCTGCTTAGAAACGGGATTAAAATTCTGGAAAGGAAAAATTTTATTCCTGCAAAACATACCAGTGGTTGTGCTCTAAAAAGGTCATACTGCAATGCTGCAGGCTGCTTCTCTGGGTAAGATCATTGCAGGTGTATGGATGACTAATTCACCGTTTTACAGATTTTTCTAAAGCTGAAATACTAACCATGCCACACAACTGAGAAAATAAAGTGGCTGTAACTTCATTGAGCTAGAGACAAATTGTAACAAAAATACTATTGAGAAATTTTGACAAGAATACTACAGACAAATTACAACAAAAATACAAGTAACACAAGGATTATAAAAATATTTACTAATGAACTTCTAGGATGGGAAATGCTTCTCTGTGGCAGTTTGAGGCTGGTTGCCTATAAGAAAACCACAGTTACAGACCTCCAGAGGGGTCCAGGAGGTGTAAAGAAAAGCATAATCTTTGCATTTCATACCCATTCAGTCCTGTCTCCCTATGAAACTGTCTGCAAAATCCATTTTCTTCCCCTTCCTTTCTACTCCTGAGAAAGGTGAGTGAGGCATGGTCAGCCTGGGTAATGCTGCCAATTAAGCAGCGGCTTAACTGGGACTGGGAGTTACTAAGCTGAATTTTGTGCATGTGGCACTCTGGGATGTGCTCTAGTGGTCATGGAGATGTCGGCTAGAAAGTTGGACTTGATGTTCTTAGAGATCTTTTCCAATCTCAACGATTCTACTATTCTGAGTGACAGAGAAGGTGAGTTAGAGTTAATGCCAGAAAACCAGAAAATGTGAGGTTCAGTTGAGTGCTGCTACTATCAACCCAAAGCTCCACATGAAAGGGGAATCCTTCACTGTTGTTTGAAATGTTGGAGTGTGGTAGACTTCATTAGATTTCTAACACTCTGTTAAATAGCTACTGTGACAGGCAGTGCCTTTGAACAGACACATTACAATGACTGTCTAATTAATTTGCAACATTAATTCACTCTTGGCATTATGGTTTTGTTCATTCAGAGCCCTGGATACGTTGATGACAGTCCCTGTGATTTAATTTTGCAGAAGTCGTGTTTAGAAGTTCCAAGGAGAACAAGACAGGATGATTAGTTCAGAATCACTTGCAGGGTTAACCATGGGGAAACACTGAAGTCAGACTTCTCTCACAGAGAGCATAGGCAGCTGCAGGCTTATGCAGAGGTACCTCTTTACATTTGGAAGTTTTTTCCCTTTGTACGTTTTCCTCTGTGAAAATGAAGGTGCAGACATGGATCATAGAATCATAGGATGGTGACAGGAGTTGGAAGAGACCTCTGGAGGTCATTGAGTCCAATCCCCCTGCTAAAACAGCCTCACTTAGATCAGATTGCAAAGGAACATGTGCAAGCAGGTTTGGAAAGCCTCCAGAGAAGGAGACTTCACAGCTTCTCTGGGCAGCCTGTTCCAGGGCTCCAACACCCTCACAATCATGTTTTTCCTCATGTTTCAGTGAAACCTCCTGCGGTCCAGTTTGTGCCCACTGCCCCCTGTCCTATCACTGGCCACCACTAAAAAGAGTCACACAGAATGTTAGAAGCTGCAAGGGTCCTCAAAAGATCATCTGGTCCAACCCCCCTGCCAGAGCAGGGTCACCTAGAGCAGATCACACAGGAACACATCGAGGCAGGTTTTGAGTATCTCCAGAGAAGGAGACTCCACAACCCCCTGGGCAGCCTGTTGCAGTCTTCTGTCACCTTCACAGAGAAAAGCTTTTTCCTGCTGTTTCTGTGGAAATTCCTCTGCCTCAGCTTCCACCACTGCCCCTTGTGCTGGCATTGGGCATCACCCAGCAGAACCTGGCTCCAGCCTCTGGGCACTCACCCTGCACATCTTTATCAACATGAATGAGGTCACCCCTTCATCTCCTCCTCTCTAAGCTACAGTGCTCCAGCTCCCTCAGTCTCTCCTCGTAAGGAAGATGTTCCAATCCATCATTTGTGTGGTACTGTGCTGGACTCTCTCAAGCAGTTCTCTGAGGTCCTTGAATTGAGGCGCCCAGAACTGGATGCAACATTCCAGATGCAGTCTCACCAGGGTGTAGTAGAGGGGCAGGAGAACCTCTCTCAACCTACTAACCACAGCCCTTCTAATACACCCCAGAATGGCACTGGCCTTCTTGGCCACAAGAGCACATTACTGGCTCATGGTCATCCTTTACATCTACTAGGACCCCCAGGTCCTTTTGTCCTTCACTGCTCTCTGGCCCCATCCTCATGACCTCTACCCTTTAGATATTTATGTGCATTGAGAAGATCTCTTCTCAGTATTCTGCAGACTAAACAGCCCCAGGTCTCTCAGCCTTTACTCAGCTGTGGCCTCACCAGGACAGAGTAGAATGGGAGAACCTCCTCTGGCCTGCTGGCCACAGTTAGTGCTCCCCAGGATACCTTTGGCCTTCTCCACAGAGCTGCTTCCCAGCAGGTTGGCCCTGACCTGTACTGGTGCAGAGGGTTACTCCTCTCTAGGGAAGGACCTTATGCTTGCTGTTGAACTTCATGCCCAGCTGTCCATTGGAATATGGTTCAGGTGTAGAAATTAAATAATACCTTTCTGTTCTGAAGGTAAAAATACCATATTCCTTACTCTCTGAACACTAGAAATGCTCTATCAGAGCTGCAATTGCAGTAAAACTTTGCCTGGAAAGTCATTAGTTATTTCCATGACTCACCTTGAAGGAACAAACAGATAATCCCTGCTACACCTTATATTTCATTTTAGTTTGGGGGCTATAAACAAATGGGGCCACATAAGGAAAAAAGGTGCTGGGGTCCAAGCTAGGTTGTTGCTTACTAGAAAGGTGAACAAGAGATTGGTTTCTCCACCACCTCAGGATAGTATTCTGAGGCTGAGGTATGGAGGCTTGCTACCTGCTTCCATGCTTCTGCTTTCCATCCTGCAGGCAACAGTAGTGACTCACCCTTGCATCTGAGCTCTTCCATCTATGACAGTGTGAGCAGTAATGAGATGTAATGCTGAACAGAAGGGTGGGGGGTGTGGGGGGAGGGCTTGGAAGTACTGTATTGAATTGTTTTGAAAAATACTGGATTTTGACTTTATTTGCATAGCCAGAAGATTTATTTCTGTACACATTTGTCTGCCAGAGATCCCTGTGTAACATTGCCAAGTAATGAAATCTGAAGACACTATGGATTGCTGTTGTGGTAGATATGCAATGTTCAATGTAAAGTGGTTTCATGCAGAGCACTGAAATGAGACACAGATGATTGCTTTACACATTTATTTACTATCTTCATTCTATGAGACCGGAATGGAGAACAATGCATTCATTTTACAGACGTTTGACATAAATTAAACAGATATTTGGATGTTGAACAACTGTACAGACTACAACATGCATAGTAATATGTAGATTGGTGCAGAAAGAGTTGAGCAGCAAAATCTAGCGTGACAAAAATAAGAATCACATTTCTTTTCTTGTTTTTAATGAAGTTAAAATGCAGCTGATATGGAGACACTGATGTGAGTACCACTAAATGTGAGATGTTATTAGTCTAATGGAACCTGATGGTTGGCTGAAAATACAAAGCTACTGTCAACCAGTCTTACCTACAAAAAGAAACTAAATCAAAATGTTTCTAACAAACACAGTAATGATGGGGAAAAAACCCAAACAGAAGAAGTACATTTGATGCAATTACCATTGCAAAATGCCCTAAGGTTCCCCTGCCCCACCCCCAAGTGCAAACAATGCAGGAAGCAAAAGCAGCATATTCTCCCACCAGCTGTCTGGGGCATTTTGTAAAGGCAGATGAATGAGATCAGACAAGACTTATCACATACGCATTTGTCTCCTAGCCACAGCTCTCTCCAGCAAGAGCATGGTAGGAGGAGGTGTTGCTGTCAACTGAGCCATAGTGAAGATGTCGCCAGTGCGCCAGACCTTGAACAAATCCCGTTGTGCTTTTTGTTTGCAGCATTCAGAGCATTCACAGAGGAATATAAAGTTCATGAAACTCAGTAAAGCCCATCATAGTCATGCTACTGTATCTAGGAAACTAACACAGTCATCATTTATAGACATGAATTGATACATATTTTTAGTTGATATTTACAGTGATCTTAAAGCAAGAGGTTATGTAGTGAACTGTCAGGCTCTTTGTACACTAACCCCTCCATGTTTCAGCTTATCAGCATGGCTCCTTTGTCTTGTGAAAGAGTTACATAGGTAGAAATCTGTGTAACTCTTTGAAAATCTAGAGGTATAAATCCAGAAGTCTGCACCCCAGCAGCAGTACCCATGATTGCCCCAGGAGTGGGTTTTTTCACTTCTTTTTTTTTTTCCCCCCATTTTGTAATACATGTTAGAAAGTGTTCCTTGTGCCTAAAGCTGGAACATACTGCTCCACTCTTCAGTTGCAGACAGGCAGAATTCCCCTTGGCTTTCTGCTTAAGGACTTCAACAACAGGCATGAATGTTTCCTATTCTGAATCTCCATGGAGAGATACTATCTGAGCAGAACTGAGAACAAGAATATCAGTGTCAGACACGTGTTCTTCACCTTGAAATCATTAAAAAGGATGGTAAGGAGTAGGATTTTCATTTCTTGCATTACCTTTTACAAGGTGTGTCTTAGCAGAGCACCTAAGCACATGATCAAAACCCTACTAGGCCCCCCTGTAAATAATTTCCAGCTGATGATCCAAATGGAAGGACATGGTAGATGGGCACAGAAGATTCAGCCTGGGTTTCTCATCCTCCATCACTGCCTAGCCAGTTGCACAGCCATTTGTTCTTACTCAAACCATTCCATGTTAAGAGTTACTGCTAAGTGAAACAAGGCTTCTTGCAGACAGTTTAATCATCCCACTGAGGCAATGGTTTTGGAGTGATGGTCAGTGTAGGGCTGTCTGCACTGTCTTAATCAAATGTAACACCAGCTTTAGAGTAACTATGCAGTATTTAAGGGTGTGTAGCAGGCTGCAAACACAGCTGTCCAAGGGTTACCAAGAGTTTATTGTTTAGATGATTCCACCTGGGTGAAGTTCGAGAACACACTGGGGATGATTTCATCTTTGGCTATATATTGCTCCTTTTGCAGTATTTATGCAGTATCACTGATGCTAATGGTAAAATTGGCTTGAGTAAGGGATTTAGCCGAGAGTACATGGACTGGAGGTAGTAACTATGGTGGGAGACAGTCTATACCTATGTTAGTACAACACAGTAGAAACAGGTTTGTTGAGGGAAACAGTTTGTGCTGGCAATTCACACTAGGTGTATCAGGGGCACTATTTTGAACCAGCTCTAGTCTGGTACCAAGGTCTCAGTACTTTGCTGGTTGCAGCACAGGAGGTGCCCTCATGGAACAAGGGTTTTGGTTCAGCTTCTTCTAAAGTAATCCAGTTTATGTGGTCCAGAGGACAGCTGAGAGCTTCACATTGAGAGATCTCTCCTGACTTCCACTAAGATGCCAGTGTGAACATAGCCACAGACTTCCTAATTTAGGAATGCACATTACTCCTGCTGATGTTAAGTACACTTCAGGGGAAAAAATACTTGAGGGGAAAAAATAACCTAATGAAATGAATTACCCAGATTGCTATTAGATGCAGGGGTTCCATGAACCACAAGACTACAGTCAGTGTCTAAGGCAATGATATGTCATGGTTCTGTTTGGTTCTCAGGTATAATTATGATGATCTTATATTTTTGAATTGAATGTTAGCTAATAGCATGTCCTCTAGCTACTTTTAATTTAAAAGAGCAATAAATATTTGTGTACTACTTCCTTTTTCCACAGTGGATCCATCTGGATCTATGCTGGGTGTCATAAAAGACAATTCAATAGCAATCAATAATAGTACAGGACTATAAGCTATCACTGCTGTTTGGAAATAAATCTCCAGTGCACTAAAAGATAACTCTTCCTAAGCATCCTAACATGCCATTGCCCTGCAGCAGGACAAATACAGTGACAAGCATGGTACTCCTCCTGCAAATGTCACACAGGGGATGATTGCTGAACAAGAAACTATGACAGATGCAAACAATTTTACCTCTGCCTGCCAGTCACCTAACCCTTCTTCATTAAGGAAACCCAACAGAGTAGCAGTGAAGGATTTGGCTCCCAGAACACCTGATCTGCTTTACAATTCATCCTGAGTTTAAACTGGGCAACACTGAGTAATAAAAACATCTTGGAGAGGAGACACATATTCACACTTGGAGCGATGGCTCGCTCAGAAGCAGACAGCAGTCACCAGCTTTTACAAAAACTCCTGCAAAAGCACCGAACATTTCACCATCTTGCAGGCTGAGGGGGATGCTGGAGGAGGCAGAGCATTTTAAAAGTGGAAAAGGTGAAGTTATGAGATGGTATGGCTGCAATGGTAATGACACTTGGTGCTTCTTGCTGCTTCAAATGCAAGAGAGACCATCTGGCCATTTGCACAGGACTACCAAAATGCTTTCCTGATAAAGGAGACACACCTAGCGTTTTGCGTGGTGGGTTGTCTTCTCCTGCTCCCAAGAGGAAGGGAAGGTTGGTGTTTGGAGAGCAGTGGGAAGAGGCCCAAAGAGCAACAAAGATAAGAACACAGAGTATCTTCTTTTTCAGGAAAGTCTTTTAAAAGCTCATTACAGATTAGATGTTTGTGTAACAGGCGAGTGGGTAGTGACATCACTGAAACCTGAGCAGAGGTCTGTTGGTTCTAGGGTAGAACTGGAAAGAAATCTTTTGGTACTAACATTTTTGCCTCATTAAGAATGAACAAGGACTATTTTATATATGTTCTATCTCTTGTTCATCCAGCACATTAAAACATGTCTTGTTTACTTACAGTTTCCTGCCTTCCTCTTCCCCCTTGCTGTATTTGCATTTCTTGCTTAGTGTGTGCTGGCTACTTTGAGAAAAAACCAAACCCCAAAACATAGGGCTTACATTTTTGTGCTTTTAAAATATCAACATGTTCTACTTTATTTTCTATCCTAATGATTAAAAAATTATATGAATTAAAAAAAACCCAAAACACAAAACCAAACCCAAGCCAGTTAGGCCTGGGACATTTTAACCAGGCTGACTGTATTTGCAGTAGGGCTTAAAAAAGACAGCTGGCTTTGTATGCAGGTGGAAATACTTGATTAAATAAAGGCAGGTAAAAGTTACTTCAGGTGTGAGGAAACAGCAGCTGGGGCTGCAGGCTGGGGAAGAGCCCTGCTTTTAAAAGAGCTAACTGTTTCTCAAGGAATGAAAATACCTTGCCCAGTGGTACCTGTTAGGAAAAGACTCAAGAGGCCAATTGTCATTTTGGTTTAGGTATGTATACAAAACTACAGTTTTCTGTACATTAATTGTCTAATACTGTGCTAAAAAGCTCTTCATGTCAGTTGCTCCAGTGTCAGATCAGATATCACCTCTCTGACATCACTAATGCTTGGATTGCTGAGACCAGTTTTGCAGTGAGCGCCCAGTTGCTGCATTCGCAGAGGCTCCTGTGTTCTACACAGTGAAGCATTGAAAGGCCTTTAGTGTTTGTATTTTAAAAAGCATCTTTTATAGAAATGCTGTAGTGCAATAGCTTCCCACACCATGTTACATCCTTGCACTGTCTGCATCCCCTCTAGACAGCTCTCCTGTATCAACTTCCTCTGCAGTTTGTGCGATACATTACATTCCTCCCCTTACAGCCTAGGCCTGGATCAGTGTGACTGCTCAGTGACACGTGTACTTTAGGCTTCATCACTGAGAAGAATTAAAACTTTGATTCAAGATTCTGCAGTTAGTACAAAATATACAAAATAGATCGATTCAAAGCTATTTCCCTGAAAAATCTTCCTGTCCCAGCGGCACCGAGTGTCAGGCCCCTCTCCGGTGCACGGGGGAGTCGCCTCATCTGAATTGTTTTGAGATTCAACAATTGTTGGAGGTTGACTCCAGAACTCAAAACCAACCCTCCCCTTACTGTGGGTAGTAACTCTGAAATGGCTTCAAAACTTTAGAGAAAGAGGAAAAATAGACTCAGGTAATTTTGCATCATTTGCTACATAGTGATTTGTGGTGAATGAAGTGATCCTGGAGTGCACTTCTTACACCTGCTCTACTGGGAAGAAAGCTAGGGCCAGTCCTGCAACAGCTCAGGTCAAGGGTTTCATTAGGAATGGTACCTGAGCTGGGTATTCAGGAATGGATACCATGCATGCAGTCAAGACTGGAAAACCCAAACATCTAAACCTGTGCTTCTGGAAATAATATTCATTGTGGTCAAAAGTATTTGATGAAATGATGCCAAAAGCACATCTAAATCTTGATCCTGTTGCTTCCAAGATTAAAAAGAAACCCAAACAACATCTGCTACTAAAGAGAATTACATTCTTTTGCTTGCATAATGTCAGAAGAAATGTTCTTCTCTGGAAACATTTTAAATATGGCAGTCAATGAAGGCCTGGTCGTCTCCGATTAATACACTTAAAGTTCCTGCTGATTTTAATCAAGAGAGAAAGACTCTTTGCCATCCTCATGTGCATTTTGGTCAGTCCCTTTTCCCATTGCATCGCCATTGCTTTCAGGGGAGATTTATCTGCAGAAGAATTGAGGCTTTGATTTTACCACTACTGGAATTTTTTAGTGACTTTCATAGGGCAGAATCAGGTTTGCAGAAATTTTAGCTCAGGAGAGCTTAAGGAATCAAATCTCTCCTCCTGCAACACATTCCTTCTTGCTGAACTCTTCCCTTTCCACCAAGTGGCACAGATCTGAGGGGGCTTGTCCAAAGCATTAAGGGTCACCTGGGAGAAACACCACACAGAAGGAACACCATCCAGATCTCAGTCAGGCCACAACAACATCATTGTCTCCAGTGGGATCTTTTAGTGGATCCAGAGCATGGGATCAGGTCACATTTGAACTCCATTTGCTCTTCATTAGTTCACTAGGATGTAAAGGCAGATTGAACAGGCCTACATGATTTAATAAAACTGCACACAGAAAATACAGACCAAGACTTCAGGTGTATAAAATTGACTGGCATTTAGTTTTAGTCACTGAAAATGTCTAGAAACTAAAAGAAAAATTAAAAAATGTGTGTATATATATAGAGAGAGAGAGAGAAAGAGAGAGGATGCATGACTATAAAATACTCAGGAGCTAAGTTTTGGAACAGCGAGACACAAAAATGACTGAGAAAATGTTAAGCAGAATGGCATATAAATAGGTAAAAATGAATGCAGTAAGTTACACAAGGACAAAAACCAAAGATTAACTTTTGTTTTGAGAATTAATGACCAGCTATTGTTTGCAAAAAAGAACATCACAGTCCCAGTTATTTCAAATGACTTCCATGGAAGTCAGGAAATTTCTGGAAAGATGAAATTTTTTTTGGGGGGGGGGGGGGTTGTTTTGGTTGGTTGGTTGTTTTTGTTTGTGGTGGTGTTGTTTTGTTTTGATTTTTGTTTGGTTTTAAACCGAAGGACTGTGCTGCACTCATTGCTTGGCCCACCCACCAGCAGCCATATTTTGGGGCTTTTCAAACTTGCCTTTTTCCCATGGGCTGGAGTTGAGTGAGGTCTGTGGCGGCAGCCCAGGCATTTCAAGTGGAGAGCAATGTTGCAAACAAGTGTTTGCTCTTTTACCTTAAATGTATTAGGTGTCTGGTTTGTACTCATTTAAGTGACAGTAAATGGCACATCAGTAAAAATTAACCTGGGTCCACGCTGGAGTTGAAGCCTCCTGTTAGAAACCACATGTTGACTGGTCTGAAGTGCTTTTGAGGCTTCTCTCTTGTTCTTCTAGCATCTGCAGTATTTGCTGCTGCAGCACAGACCTGGAAGAAGCTCCCTTCTGTTCCCAGGGAAGCGAGAAGCTCTGTCTCCAGCAGCACACCATAGAGTAACAGGGCAGAGATGCTAGAATTTCTGAGCACCACCTCAGACTTCTAATTGCTGGACCCCAAAGCCCTTGAAGCTGGGCTGCTGCACTGACATTGTAAGGGAGTGGTCAATTTCAGCAGACATCAGAGGACAGCAAAAAAATACCTGATTTTGTAAAGAAATAAAAACTATCTCATAGGACATACTTGTGTAGCTGCTCACTTTTGCTTATGGCTAGGATTAATGAATTTAGAGTAGAATTTTTGTGATGGAGGGAAGTAAAGCTCTAAAGGCTTTATTGTATTACAACACAAGAAATGGTGCTGGCTCAAAAAAAAATGATAGCTTTTTTCAACTGGTGCTGCGATGGCTTCTTTGTAATGAAGGCTTTGGTTCAGCAGATTTCTCTTACAGAGAATATCACAGAATCATAGAATGGGTTGAGTTGGAAGGGACCTTAAGGACTCTCTAGTTCCAATCCCCTGCCATGAGCAGGGACATCTCCCACCAGCCCAGGTTGCTCAAGGCCTCATCCAACCTGGCCTTGAAGACCTCCAGGGAGGGGGCATCCACAACCTCCCTGGGCAACCTGTGCCAGTGTCTCACCACCCTCAGTCTAAAGAATTTCTTCCTAATCTCCAGTCTAAATCTGCCCTTTTCCAGCTCAAAGCCATTGCCTCTCATCCTATCACTACAAGCCCTGTTAAAATGTCCCTCTCCTGTATCCCCTTTCAGGTACTGGAGAGAAAGTAAAGATGCTTTGGCAGTTGTCAGTGGAACAATTGGCGTTTCCCCTTAATTTAAGTATAGGGGAAAGCCTGTATTCCATTTTCAAACAGGCAGGGGAGGATGGGCAGAGGCAAAGTTGATAAATGTTGTCAATCTAAACAATTGAACTGAACCCCACAGAGAGGTTTCAGGGTATGGAAGACCTGGGGCAAGTCAGATGTACTTGAAGGCTGGTTGTTAAGAGCTTTAGGGATTGTGATAATTAAAAGCTACCACAACAGAACTTGTCACTTATGTCCTTATACCATAACAACTTCACCAGCATTGCCACTGCTGAAGCATGGGAACTGCTTGTAAAGAAAATGGAAGGAGAGCTCAGAGATGATGGAAGCAAATTAAAGGGAAAAAAATAGATTTTAATGCCAAGTTAAATATTCTCAGAGATCAAGAAGTTTTGGGTATGTCTGTGTAGCTGTTTGGCACTGTCCATTGCCACAGAAATAACTCCTCTGGGTTTTTGTTTTTCTTTTAAAATGGATGTTTTTTCCTTTCATACTTATGAAATATTGGCAATTTTCTATAAAAATATCAGATGCTTCAAGTTCTGGTCATTAAATCTTTACTTTCCCTCACAGGATCATGAATCCGACTGACAAATGCACTAACTAAAGGTCTGCACTATAAAAACTAAAACCAAGCCATGGTATAGAGCAGAGCTAAGCTTAAACCACTGTAGTTCATAATTAACAGATGTACTCATGAGCTTTTTAACAGAAAGCAAGGTAGGTGAGGTGCTTTTAAGTAGAAGTTGCAATTGTGCAACATTGTCTGTACAAAACCTCCAGGCAGCGCGCTGTGAAGGAAGTACCTGTGTCCCAGGAAACGCTTTTTCCAGACATCCTCCTCAACAGTAGCTTTCCCCCCCCAGGACTCCCAAACTATTTACAAATATATGCATTTGCAAGCTCAAAGCACCTTGTTTCACATCTTGATGAATGCATGCATTGACATTTCATCCTTTCATGTGCAAATTCTAAAATTCATTGTAACAAAGAGAACAAAAAAAACCCAAAACCCCCAACCAAAAGTTAAAAGAGTTCAAAAAATCTGTCTACAATCGGAAGTGAAAGGATCAGAAATGTCAGATGTTGCAGGATGCTGGCTCCTAACAGAGCTCTTTTTAGTTGATTCACTCTTCTTGAGGAATTCCCCCCCCTTTTTTCCCAGGTTGTTACAAAAAGCAGTTTGTTTGTTTTTAATTAAACAGTATTTAAACTAAAGAACTCTTCATGCCATGCAAAAATAGCATTTTATGCACTTTTTGTTTGTTTGTTTTTTGAGGCTTTCCATGTTTTTAGTTCATAGGCATTGCTAACTGGTTAAGAAAAGGGATTTTTATTGCTTTTGTAACTAGTCACATGCTAGTTTCACGTGTGGGACAGTAGCTGCTTTCTCCGGGACCTGAATGAATATCTGGGGCAAATAAATGGTTTTCCATTTTGTGACCTTCTTGGTTGCTGTCTTGCTTTGCCTCACCCACAGCATGGTAAATGTCTTGAGTACAGTTGTGGCTCATGCTTTTGGGTGAAGAGCTAACCTGTGGCTCCTCTGCTAAATGGTTGCCATCGCTGTGTTTATCTCCACAGCAATTTGTCTTGACGTCCTGCTGCTTTTCGTGTGCTATACCATGTAAGTCCATAAACTCTTCTTCTTCTCCAGTGTCTATTTCAGTGAAGCTCCTCCTCTCCTTTGAAGGGAAAGTGAAGATCTTTTGTTTGGGGAAGAGAGGGGACGGTTTTTTAGCGGGTCCCTGACAAAGTGCTGATGCATCGGCACCAAGTAGGGGTCGTTCACCCTGGGGTGAATTTTCCTCTAGGAGAATGGTGCTGATGTGCTGGGGGGTAGCCTGGGGGAAGTCTGCTCCTGCTATTACTGGCAGTGGCCTTGCAGTGCTTGGTGGAGTTTGTGGAGCACCACCTCTATTGTCTTTAAAATTAACTTTAAGTGATCTAGATTTTAATGGGTTGCTACCTTTCAGGGAACTTTTGGGGCTTTCCATGGCAGCATCAAAATGCAAGTGGCCATGCAAAACCGTTTGGGATCCACTGCCATCGCTGAACACAGCTCTGTCCATAGGGCTATAGCCAAAGGTGACATCGGTTGGGGAAAACATTCTGTCTTTTGTGAATGGTATAAACTGAGAACTTCTTACTCTTTGGTTGTCTTCCAGGTGAACAGCATCAGTTGGAAATCTCATTTGCAAGTGGGAGCCAGGGAAGAGCGAAAGGGGAGACCTCTCTGTTTCCGTGAAGTCGGTCACACAGCTGGCAAAGCTGTCGATGCTGGACGTGCTTCTCATGTCCGCTATGATGTCCGTGGGTCCAGCTGGCAGCGTATCTCTCTGACCCGTAACTTCTTCCATCTCTATTTCTTCTTCATACGCAGGAGGCTTTGCTGAGTGGTCTTGACAACCAGCATTGAGGTTGGGCTGAGACTGAGTTTTAGTAATTTCATTATACAACATCTCCAGTTTTTGGGCACTGAGGTGCTGCGGGCTGGAGGATGCCGCAGCGTTGTTCAATTGCTCGTGGGAGTCTTGTTGACTAACCTCTTGGTATTTGTTCTCATAAGACTTGTTTGAGCTTGTTTCAGACATTGTCCTTCTGGCCCATTTCCACCGGCTTGGGGACAGGTGGTTGTCATCAGTTGTCTCCTTTGAACTGGCTGCCTCTCCTGGCTTCCCTGACTCCACTGCTACATCAATCATTTCCATACTGCGAGCAAAGGCATCTTTCAGGTTCATGGAGACAATGCTGCCATTTCTTTTAGCTCGCTCCAGTGCCTCTCGCCTCTTAATTGCCTTCTCCTGTCTCTTCTGCTCCTTATAAAACTCTGAGAAATTGTTCACAATAATTGGTATAGGCAGGGCTATGACCAGCACTCCGGCGATGCAGCAAAGCCCTCCAACTATTTTACCTAATAAAGTCTTAGGGTAAATATCACCGTATCCTACGGTAGTCATAGTGATGGTTGCCCACCAAAACGATGCAGGGATACTGGTAAATTTTGTAGCATCCTCATCCTTTTCAGCAAAGAATACAAGACTAGAAAATATCATTATTCCCATGGCTAAAAACAGTATCAACAAGCCCAGCTCGTTGTAACTCCGCCTGAGGGTGAAGCCTAACGACTGGAGGCCTGTGGAGTGCCTGGCCAGCTTCAGAATCCTTAGGATCCTCATGATGCGAAATATCTGCACCACGCGCCGCACGTTTTGGAACTGCAGGACACTTTTATTGGACTCTGTGAGGAAGATGGTGACGTAGTATGGCAAGATTGCCAGCAAGTCAATGACGTTTAAGGGGCCTTTGAAGAACTTCCACTTATTTGGTGAGGACAGGAAACGCAAAAGGTACTCCATGGTAAACCAAGCAATGCAGACGGCTTCCACGTGTGCCAGCTGAGGGTTGTCGTTCGGCTGCCCGAATTCATCTATTTCTTGAAGCTCCGGCAGGGTGTTAAGAGACAGAGCGATCGTGGACAGTACGATGAACAGAATGGACACAATGGCCAAGATCTGCAAAACACAATGAACAATGGTTGGGTTAGACTGCTGCGAGTGTGCTCGGCAGGGCTTGCTTCGGGCCTTTCGAATGTGCCTGTGGCAAATAAAAGCAGGAGGGTGGGAGCTGCTTTGGCTGCTGCATTTGTTGTTTTGGGTTGATTTTTGCACAGAAGGAAAACATTGGAATCTCCTTAGAGATGGTCACAACCTGCTGGTTTTACTGCCTGCCATAAGCCAATTCATTTCAGAGAGCAAGCCATGGTCTTGGCATATTTCAGTTACAGTCAGAGGTGATATTTGTTATTGCAAACCAACAAGTGAAGGATATAAATGTCTCAGTGCCCTTCTAGTGAGGGGTCCAAAACCGAATCCAGTACTCAAGGTGTGGCCTCAGCAGTGCCCAGTACAGGTGAATAATCCCTGCCCTGGTCCTGCTGGCCATACTATTGCTGGTCTAGGCCAGGATGCTGGTGGCCTTCTTGGCCACCTGGGCACATGCTGGCTCATCTCCAGCCTGCTGTTGACCAAGTGCAGTAGTGTGGTATCATGGTCCTCCCACATTCCCTGTAGAACTCTTTTCCTGTCACCTTCAGTACACAAAAGTGTGGGAAGTACACCATTTATAAAGATTATAGGAGCAAAATGAAGGTCATGCTGGCACACCGTGTCTCTGACAAAGCAGGGCTGGTGTCTCAGCAGAGGTGGGAGATTTCTTATTGCTGCTTGCCATTAAATAAGGTATTTAAAACTCCTGGCAAATCATGGTGGGGCTAAACAAGCAGGAGTAATGAAAAATCAACCCCCAATTGTTCAGCTCTGAGAAGTTTGAGTAAAAGCTGATGAATGGATATAATGGGGCAAATCACCACACTGAAGGACAGACTGATTCTGGCACTACTAATTTTGATATTAATATTCATCTTAAAGCAGCTGGCTGCAACTGGTTTGAAAAAGAGATGCTGTGGCAATTAGAAATTTAATTTCTTGATTCTCACTGTCTGATTTTGCCATTGAGTTTTCATGGAATTTATTTACAGCTCAAGCCTCAGATTATCAAACAGAACTCTGCACTTGAGTCTAATGAAACCATATTGTTTGCACCGTTCTGCACTCTCTCGTCTGTCTACCAGGGACTGTGACTGTCTCACAGTGCTACAATACAGTGCTTAAGGATGACCTCCCAGCTGAAGACTGCTGGTATCTACCAAAGGGATTTGCTCAGTTGGATTTGAAATTTAGACAGGCACAAAATTTAGACACAGTCTTGACTCACACTCTTCAAATACTTTTTCTGTCTTGGCCTCATGTCAATCTCTCTGTATTTCAGCACTGCAGGAAACACACACATCAATCCATAGGTTTAGATAAGGCTCATGCCAGTATTTCCCACATGTGTGGGATCCCTGACAATTTGTTAGGGAATCCAGCCTCTTGTTTCCTCTGATGCAATGCAGTCCTGTGGAGTTAAAGGCCTGCATCTCTCATCTGTCTTCTTTTTTTGCTAGCTGTAAGGTGACTTGCCTGTCTTTCTCCCTTTCCCTTCATGAGCAATTTAGACTTCTGCTGGCCATATACACAAAGCAATACTTTTCCTCATTACTACATACACTTGCATTTATGACATTTAAAATATTAACTACATATCATGTGGCTCAGGATGCTTTCAAACTCTAGCAGGCATTAATTTGTTAGGTACACACATTTCATGCTTCAAAGACTATGCTTGCAACCATGGGCTTAATATAAATCAAAGAGAATTAAAAACAATGAGAGGAATCAAGCTAAAGAATTCAGACCTATTTGTCAGCTTTTTGAGGGTTTTGGTTTTGCATTTCTTGGAGGGAGAGTGGGGAAAATTGGCATCCATCCAGTGTTTCATTCACAATGTAAAGGGGGTTTCAGCTTCTTGAATTAATAGAATATACTATAAATGTATCTAAAAGAAAGAATATTGATTTAACTTTAGAGTCAAATCCTGATATAGAAAATATGTATATGTCACTCTTGTTATATTAATATTAAATTCCCCATAATGTGTTCAGAGAGAGGCAACAAAGCTGGGCAGAGGCCTTGAGCACAGTCCTATGAGGAGAGGCTGAGGGAGCTGGGGTTGTTTAGCCTGGAGAGGAGGAGGCTCAGGGGTGACTTTCTTGCTGTGTACACCTACCTGAAGGGAGGTTGTAGCCAGGTGGGGGTTGGTCTCTTCTCCCAGGCAACCAGCACCAGAACAAGAGGACACAGTCTCAAGCTGTGCCAGGGGAGGTTTAGGCTGGAGGTGAGGAGAAAGTTCTTCCCAGAGAGAGTTGTTAGCCATTGGAATGTGCTGCCCAGGGAGGTGGTGGAGTCACCGTCCCTGGAGGTGTTCAAGAAGGGATTGGACATGGCACTTGGGGCCATGGTCTAGTAGTCATGAGGTGTTGGGTGACAGGTTGGACTTGATGATCTCTGAGGTCTTTTCCAACCTTGTTGATTCTATGAGTCTATGATCCTACTTTCTCTTTTATTAAGAAGATAACACAGATTCACAGAATACATCCAGTTGGAAGAGACCTCCAGGCTCATCCAGTCTAACCCTTGACCCAGCACCAAAGGGTCAGCTCTAAACCATCTCGCTAAGTGCCAGGTCCACACACTGCTCAAACACCTTCAGGGATGGTGACTCCAGCACTGCCCTGGGCAGACCATTCCAAGGTTTGAGAACCCTTTCAGTAAAGAAATATTTCCTAACCTCCAGCCTGAACCTCCCCTGGTGCAGCCTGGAACCATTTCCTCTGTTCCTGTTGCTTGACACCAAGGAGAAGAGGCTCTATAACATCTTCAGAGTACAGTGCTCTTCAAACAAATCTAGAGATGTCCTCACTTGGGATGGTGAGTCTGTGACTGAATAAAGCTGTGATGCCAAATGTACATTAGCTAGGACTGAGGCGTCATTAAAAGGGACTCTTCATGTCATTAAAAGGGACTCCTCATGTTGCTGTGAGTTTGAGCCCTGGACAGGAAAATGCCTTAAGTGAACCCTTCAGTTTAGGGCTGTAATTCAGACTGCTGTCAGCACAGGCAGCTTGGGCAGGCACTTAGCAGGGTGTTCATGGAATGTCTGTTTCTTCCTAAATTGTGGATTAGGCAGAAGAAGAGATGAATAGTCACTGCTCCACAGGAAAGACTGGTTTTGGCCAGTCACATATCAGTGCCAGTTGGGCTTCAAACACTCCTGCTCTACCTGTGCCACAGGGCCTGGCTTTGTTCTCAGGAAGTCAAAGGGAAATACGCTGCTGCTTTTAGCCAGCAAGTGGAGATGAATATTTTGGTGAGCCTTCCCGGGAATGTGGTGGTCACCAAGGGTAGAAGGATGGCTATGGAAAGACAGGCAGTAACTAGGACCTCAGCAGAGGAGTGAGGAAGCAAAGGACAGAATCCTGCCAAGCTTAGTTCCCCAAAAGATGCGCTGGCATCTCTCCGATTGGGTGTTTAGCCAGTAGATGTCCCTGTTTCACCAGGCGAGGGTCGGCAAGGACACACCATTCCCTCGGTCACAAGGCACTCAGGAAACACCCATTTCTTTCCCACGGAATGAACAGACTCGGGTGTGAAAACACCAGCTAACCCTTCTGATTTCTGATCAACCTAAGCCCCTGGAAGCTTTAGTGAGAGCTCTGGCAGCTAAGCAACTTTGCACATGACCCTTATAAAATGTCATGTAGGATTTGAAAGGACAAAAGAGCAGTTGAGGAGATTCCCTGGACATTGATGTGAAAAGGTAACAAATGTAGTATGCCGCAAGAAGGGGTCGACACAGATCAGTATGATCAACGAAATCCAACGTTATTGTTCCACACTTCCTTATTTATAGTCTTATACATAGTTAATTCTATTCTAATTTAACACATGCTATTGGTTACTTTCTAAAAGGTTACATCATTGTTTCCACTACTCTGTAGAATTTCCTAATTGCTCTTTTTCCCAGCTCTTTTCCTACTCCTTATCTTGTTTGCCTTCCTTCTCAGGGGCAGCTTGACTTCAGCATACCAAGCATCAGAACTCCTACTCCATTGCTATATTAATAACAGAAAGTCCTTCAAGGCTTAATTTGCACAGGTGTTCCCGGGGCCCATGTCCCCTCCTGCTCAAACCATATCCCAACAGTAGTACAGCTTGCTTCATCACAAGGGATGGCTCTCAGGAGCACCTTACAGAACAGGAAGGAGCATTTGATTTCTACAGAATGCCTCAGGAAATTCCAGGTCATGTGGAAAGAATTATCTTCTCTGCTCCACAAATGTATGAGAGGATATTATTTCTGTATCTCTAGCTATAAGAGTAATAATGGAGATGATCTGAAACAGTATCACAGTATGACCGAGGTTGGAAGAGACCCCAAGGATCATCAAGTCCAACCTGTCACCCAGCACCTCATGACTAAACCATGGCACCAAGTGCCACATCCAATCCCCTCTTGAACACCTCCAGGGATGGTGACTCCACCACCTCCCTGGGCAGCACATTCCAATGGCAAATGACTCCCTCTGGGAAGAACTTTCTCCTCACCTCCAGCCTAAACCTCCCCTGGCACAGCTTGAGACTGTGTCCTCTTGTTCTGGTGCTGGTTGCTAGAGAGAAGAGACCAAATCCCTCCTGGCTACAACCTCTCTTCAGGTAGTTGTAGAGAGCAATGAGGTCTCCCCTGAGCCTCCTCTTCTCCAGGCTAAACAACCCCAGCTCCCTCAGCCTCTCCTCACAGGGCTGTGCTCAAGGCCTCTCCCCAGCCTTGTTGCCCTTCTCTGGACACCTTCAAGTGTCTCAATGTCCTTCCTACACTGAGGGGCCCAGAACTGGACACAGGACTCAAGGTGTGGCCTAACCAGTGCAGAGTACAGGGGCACAATGACCTCCCTGCTCCTGCTGGCCACACTGTTCCTGATGCAGGCCAGGATGCCATTGGCCTTCTTGGCCACCTGGGCACACTGCTGGCTCATGTTTAGGCAGCTGTCAATCAGCACCCCCAGGTCCCTCTCTGTTTGGCAGCTCTCAGCCACTCTGACCCCAGCCTGTAGCTCTGCATGGGGTTGTTGTGGCCAAAGTGCAGCCCCTGGCACTTGGACTTGTTGAATGCCATCCTGTTGGACTCTGCCCATCTGTCCAGTCAGTTGAGGTCCCTCTGCAGAGCCCTTCTGCCCTCTGACTGACCAACATCTGTTCCCAGCTTGGTGTCATCTGCAAATTTACTGATGATGGACTCAATCCCCTCATCCAGATCATCAATGAAGATATTGAACAGGATGGGGCCCAGCACTGATCCCTGGGGCACACCACTGGTGCCTGGCTGCCAGCTGGCTGTGGCACCATTCACCACCACTCTCTGGGCTCAGCCTCCAGCCAGTTCCTAACCCAGCTCAGAGTGCTGCTGTCCAAGCCAGGGGCTGACAGCTTGGCCAGCAGTTTGCTGTGGGGGACAGTGTCAAAGGCCTTGCTGAAGTCCAGGTAGACTACATCCAGAGTTTGCCCCACATCCACCAGGCATTCACCTGATCATAGAAGGAGATCAGGTTGGAGAGGCAGGACCTGCCCTTCCTAAATCCATGCTGGCTGGACCTGAGCCCTTGGCCATCCTTCAGGTGCAGTTATTGCTGCCAGGATAATCTGCTCCATCACTTTCCCTGGCACTGAGGTCAGGCTGCCAGGCCTGGAGTTTCCAGGTTCCTTCATCCAACCCTGTGATGTGATTCAGTTCAGATGTTTGTATTCTCCTCATCAGTTGAGAAACAGGCAGGAGATAGACAGCTACTCTAATTCCAAAATCTTTACAGAAGGGATCACCAGTTTTTAAACTAAATCCAAATTCTATTATTGTAAGTATCCCTAAGATGAAAAGATGCCATTTCAGAAATGAGAACTACTTGAATTTCTAAGGACATGATAGATTTCTCTTCATTGTTTCTTGGCTTTGCACTTCTGCTCTACAGCAGTCGCCCCTGCATTTAGTATCAGGACCTAGTCTTTTGGCCCTGTCTTCCTGGGGGTCTTTATATTGGGGGTCGTGGATTAGCTCATCAGAGAGAAAAAAACCCAGACTGGAGCTGCACTAAGCCCTGAACTGCATCAGAGCTTTTTGTCTGTGGGCTGTTCCATCCAAGTTGGATGCTTCCTTGGTAGAAATCCTTACAGTAGCTCTTAGGATTTCTGGTTGTGCCACACACTAATTACATTGTGTAAGTGTCTTATGTTAGAGGAGAAAAAGGTTGTCCATTCTAGGTGATAGCTGTGCCCACATGAACCAGAGCAGTACTTGGGGCTATTCTTTTGCCATTAGGACACAAGTCTTTGTTGGAACCAGAACTTCTCCAGCTGGAGCAGGCACTGCATCAAGGACAGGCAGGTGTTACAGAGCTCCTCTGCATGCTCACAATTCCATCTGCTGTGGCTGTTTCACCTGCTGTTAAATGAAGCCATAGGTGAGCTCCTTGTTAGTCCACATTTATGCCCCAAAAGCACAGTGCTGCAAGGCATGGATGGCCAGTCTCTTTAGAGTCAGGAGTCTGGCACCACTGGTTCCACGTGCTCGGAGGGTGGCCACTTCAGGAGCCAAGCAGAACATGAAGAAGCAGAAAGAAATATCAGCCCTTACTCTGAAAGGTAAGGTGTTAGACACAGCTGCTCTCCAAATGTATGAACAATGAGGAGCTGATTGTAGGAGGGTGTTGAACAGTTGCAAAAGAAGACTCAAACTGCTTGTCAGATCTTCCTGATTGTCAAACTGATGGCCCCAAAAGAAACCCCAGAGTCTTCTGTGACTGCAGCCCTACAGTGCACTTTCTAGAGCTCAATCAAACTTAAGACAAGAGAAAAACTGCAAATGAATTTGTCAGGTGTGAGCAGCTACAGCACAGTATCTGCACCAAGGTTATGGACAACAAAAGTAATTTTCCAAGACCCCTTGAACACAGAAAAATGCACTGCACTCTGGCTGTGCCTCAGGAAGCCTCTTCTGTAGCTGACAATTTCATAATACAAATGCATTTGTTTTCATTTGATGACTGCCAGGATTTGGCAATTTAGGAGAAAAGTGTGGAATGGAGGCTTTGGGGTATTTACAGAGGCTTCTAGCTACACACTGATTACATCTTCTCCTACTTCCTGAAAGCCACCTCACTACCAGAAACCCCAAATTTGCTGTAGGGGCAAAGTGAGTCTTGGTTTTGCACGATGCTCCTGACAAGGGATAGCAGTGCATGTGAAAGTCCTGGGGTAAAACATGTTTCACTCTTCAGTCTGAAAGCACTAACCAAAGTAGGTATTTCTGGAAAATCTTGTGCTGTGGAATAAAGGACAAAACCAGGGGGCCTCTAGTTGCTTACAGACAATCATGGTTCTCAAAGAAGACAGTGTAATTCAGGCACCAGACAGGTACACCTGGAAGAAACTGTATAAGGAATGAATGGAATACTGCTAAGTAAACACAGAGCTATGTTCTTTTCAAGTGTTATTTACAACCTTGCAGGTTGTAATTGCTTCTGCTTTACACTGAATCACAGAATACAGCCTGCTGGGAGAGATCTCCAAGATCATCCAGTGCAACCTTTGACCCAGCACCAAAAGGTCAACACTAAACTATGTCCCCAAGCACCAGCTGCTTAAGCACCACAGTTGCTTAAACTGCTCCAGGGATGGTGACTCCAGCACTGCCCTGGGCAGAACATTCCAATGTTTGAGAACCCTTTCAGTGAAGAAATATTTCCTCACATCCAGCATGAACCTCCCATGGTGCAGCTTGAAACCATTTCCTCTGCTCCTGTCTCTTGCCACCAAGGAGAAGAGGCTGCCCCCTCCTCACTCCAACCTCAGCCTCATCTTCTCCAGACTGAATGCCCCCAGCTCCCTCAGCACCTCCTTTAGCCCAGGGGCTCCTGGCCCTTCTCCAGCCTCATTGCCTTTCTCTGGACAGGCTCCAGCCCCTCAGTGCTCTTCCTGGAGTGAGTGGCCCAGAGCTGAACACAGTACTTGAGATGTGGCTTCACCAGTGTGAGTACAGGGGGATGCTCACCTCCTGCTGGCCACAGTGCTTCTGATCCAAGCCGGGATGACACTGGCTTTCTTGGCCACCTGGGTGCTGCTGATTTATGTTCACAGTGACTGTCAACCAATACCCCCAGGTCCCTCACCAAGTCACAGCTTTCCAACCACACACACCCAGGCCTGTAGCTTGCCATGGGGTTGTTATGACCCAGGTAGGGGACTTAGCACTTTATCCTGAGTCCTTCATGATAAATTATTCTTCCATAAACAATCTAATAAGAAACAGACTTTTCTGGGAAAAGAGCTGGTTTACTCTGCCTGTAAGCTAACAGACATTGATGTATTTCACTGCTATTAACAGAAATACATCACCCACAGGCTGCAGTTTGGTTTCTTTGGAAAATGATTTATCTTAGTCATGGAAAGGCATGCTCCTAGAACTGCCCTACACTCCTCTGAAGAATAGGAATTGGGAGGGAGGAGATTTGTTGCCTGCAGGACAAGACATTTGACACTCTGACAGAACAGTTAATGTTAGTCTGAAAGCAAGTAAGTGACAATCATAGAATCATAGAACTGTTTTGGTTGGAAAAGGCTTCTAAGATCATCCAGTCCAACCTTCAAACCAACACCACCAGGAACATTAAAACAGGCTCCAAACCGCCATGGCCACAGGTTTCTTGAACGTGGATGGTGACTCCAACACCTCCCTGGGCAGCCTGTTCCAATCCCTGACCACTCTTGCAACAATGAAATTTCTCCTAGTATCCAGCCTAAACCTCCCCTGGCACAATTCCTCTCCTTCTATCAGAAGAGACCAACTCCTACCTTACTGCAACCTCCTCTCAGTTTGCTGCAGAGAGCAATGAAGTTTCCCTTTAACCTCTTCTTCTCCAGACCAAACCTCCCTCATCTGCTCCTCACCAGACCTGTTCTCCTGGCCCTTCCCCAGCTTTTGCTGTCATATGAGATGCAGAAATGCAGGAGATGTGGAAATGGAAGAGTCCAAGCACAGGAATATTTTGTGTGCTTTTCAAACTGTGGGTTCTGGAGTTGTGAAATGGATTTTCCAGCGCTGAAGAAAACATTCCTTACCTTTGAGCTCCTCTTTGTATTTACCTCCAACAGAACCTGTAGTATCTCATCTCTCTTGATGGTAACATTTCAAATGGAATCTAGTTTGACTTGAGACTGGGATTATTTAGAAGTGCAGGACTATGTAAAGTCCCAGTGGCTGTGGGAAGTCTAGAAGCAGCAAGAAAGTTGTTTAGACCAGATTTGCCCATGAGGCCCTTTTGCTGTAGGTGACCCTACTGATCCTTCCAAAACGGGAGGGGTTGCTGAGTGACCTGTCTGTGAGCTTGGGCTGAGCCAGCACAGACATTTTCATCACTGTCACAAACACATTTTCAAAGGTACCTGTGATAGCTACAATCTGATACCAAATTTGATTTATGAGAGAAAACACATATAGCAACTGTGTGATCTCAGTGTGCATATTTAATGCATCTGTAGGGGAAAGACTGTATGTAACTCAGCAAGATAAAAAGCAACTTCTATGGATTTTCAACGGCAGTAGGCTTGTTTCAGAGCAGCATGATTTGGGTAAGAAATTCCCCTGAAGGCATGTGAAAGCATGAGAGAGGAATACAGCTTCCCTCAATGGAAATCAGAGAAACAAACAACAAAATGGTGCCAGGAAAGAAAGTAACAGATGCACAGTCTCTGATCCTTCCACTTGGAGTGAGCTTTTCACTCTGGTGATCATTGCTGACATGGGAAAGTGCAAATGAAACTGCGCTGAAAGTGTTAAAGATCAGCAATGTCAGTAAGGTCACAAGCTGCACACCGAATCTGGAAGCTTGGATGAAAGGAGTTAGGTTGTTTGGGTTTTTTTCTTTACATGAAAGGAAAACATCTCCTCTGGAAGGCCCTGTCACACCGAGAGAGCTGCAGGCCCCTCTCCATTGCAAAGCATTGTTCTTTCATTACAATTTATTAAGGTTCTAACTCTGTAGCTGGAAAGAAAAGCAATATTTATTTTGGAGTTCCCACCTGCCTTTGATTTTGACAAATGACTGAAATTATTTCCCTGTCAGATTTAGTTTAGGACTGAACTGTACATGTTTTGCCAGAAGGTGTTACGATTGCTAAAGGGTTTCATCAATTTGCCATTCATGTGCAAGTCAGTCTCAGTGATAATTACTAAAGCAAAGGCATCACATTAACCTCTTGGTACCAGAAGCTGAGATTAGCATATTAGCACTTAAGCAAACTAAACCTTGGCCCATTGGAGGAAGGAGATTAGATTGCACCAGGCTGAGCCTGCTGTGGATGAATTGACTAGACTGACTCTCTGCAGGGCACAAAGGTTCACAAACTCAGCTGGAACACCCTCCCTAACTTCATGGGCTGAAGGCCACTGTAAAACAGCCATAGGGAACAAAATCTGACCTCAGACTGATGTTGTTTGAAGCAGCTCCAATGAGTGAGCCTTTAGGCATTTCCTGAGGTTTCTCTTTCTGTGTTCTATGCAGTTGTTACTGGGGCTTGCAGGAGGTGGCAAACCTCAAGTGATTTAGATGCACTGAAGGATAGAGGGAGGTAGGACCTATTAAGGCATGTGAAATACTGTTCTGATAATCTCATTTAAATTGCTATGTTCTTTGCTGGCTGACAAAGCTGGAACTGACCAAACAGCTAAACCCAGGATGCATTTCTGTGGCTGTAACATTACCAGCACGATATACACTTTTCTGCTCAATAATTCATACCTCAGGATAGGCTTCAAAATCTGGTCCCACAGTAATCCTGGCTGTAAAGAGCCCCCTTGCTTTACATTAAAATCTTAAACAAACCAGAACCACCTTTAAAACTTCACTTGGCAGCATTACAATTGTAAATCATTCTTTTTCAGTAAGATGCCTGGTTCAACAGGCACCATTCATTTTTCCATGGAATACTAAAATGGTTTGGGTTGGAAGGGGCATTAGAGATCATCTATTTCCTACTCCACTGCCACAGGTAGGGACACCTTCCAGTAGACCATGTTGCTCAAGGCCTCATCTAGCCTGACCTTGAACACCTCCAGGGAGGTTCCACTGTTTCACCACCCTCACTGTAAAGAGTTTCCTTCTAATCTCCACTCTATATCTCTCCTTTTCCAGCTCAAAGCCATTGCCCCTCATCCTCTCACTACAAGCCCTTGTAAAAGGTCCCTCCCCAGCACTCCTGTAGTCCCCTTCAGATATTGGGATATTATGTCTACAGCCTCACTTTTCATGGAATCATAGAACCTTTTTGGTTGGAAAAGACCCCTGAGACCATTGAGTCCCACCATCAACCTAAGACCACCATGACCATTAAAACATGTCCCAAAGTACTAGGCCCCATCCTCTTTAACATCATCATTGATGATCTGGATGAGGGCATTGAGTCAGTCATCAGCTAATTAGCAGATAACACCAAACTGGGAACAGATGTTGGTCAGTTAGAGGATAGAAGGGCTCTGCAGAGGGACCTTGACCGACTGGAGAGATGGGCAGAGGCCAACAGGATGGCATTCAACAAATCCAAGTGCCAGGTGCTGCACTTTGGATTGCTGCACAGCAACCCCATGCAGAGCTACAAGGCTGGGGTCAGAGTGGCTGAGAGCTGCCAAACAGAGAGGGACCTGGGGGTGCTGATTGACAGCTGCCTAAACATGAGCCAGCAGTGTGCCCAGGTGGCCAAGAAGGCCAATGGCATCCTGGCCTGCATCAGGAACAGTGTGGCCAGCAGGAGCAGGGAGGTCATTGTGCCCTGTACTCTGCATTGGTTAGGCCACACCTTGAGTCCTGTGTCCAGTTCTGGGCCCCTCAGTTTAAGAAGGACACTGAGACACTTGAAGGTGTCCAGAGAAGGGCAACAAGGCTGGGGAGAGGCCTTGAGCACAGCCCTGTGAGGAGAGGCTGAGGGAGCTGGGGTTGCTTAGCCTGGAGAAGAGGAGGCTCAGGGGTGACCTCATTGCTCTCTACAACTACCTGAAAGGTGGTTGTGGCCAGGAAGGGGTTGGTCTCTTCTCTCTAGCAACCAGCACCAGAACAAGAGGACACAGTCTCAAGCTGTGCCAGGGGAGGGTTAGACTGGAGGTGAGGAGAAAGTTCTTCACCGAGCGAGTCGTTCGTCATTGGGATGTGCTGCCCAGGGAGGTGGTGGAGTCACCATCCCTGGAGGTGTTCAAGAGGGGATTGGACATGGCACTTGGTGCCATGGTCTAGTCATGAGGTCTGTGGTGACAGGTTGGACTTGATGATCCTTGGGGTCTCGTCCAACCTTGGTGATACTGTGACACTGTGATACTGTGAAGTGCCAAGGGCATGCGTTTCTTGAACTCCTCCAAGGATGGTGACTCCACCACCTCCCTGGGCAGCCTGTTCCAATCCCTGACCACTTTCACAGGAATAAGTTTTTCCTAATCTTGAACAGAAACCTACCCTGGCACAATTTCAGGCCATTTATTCTCATTCCCTGATACTAGGGAGAAGAGACTTCCTCTCAGGGATTTGCAGAGAGCAATGAGGTCTCCCCTCAGCCTCCTTTTCTCCAGGCTAAACACCCCCAGCTCCCTCGGCTGCTCCTCACCAGCCCTGTTCTCCAGACCCTTCCCCACTTTGTTGCTCTTTTCTGGACATGCTCCAGCAGCTCAGTGTCTTTCTTGTAGTGAAGGCCCCAAAACTGAACCCAGTATGTAAGGTGTGGGCTCACCAGGGCACAGTGCAAAGGGACAATCACTTCCCTGTTCCTGCTGGCATCACTATTGCTGATCCAGGCCAGGATGCAGTTGGCCTTTTGGTCACCTCAGCACACTGCTGGTTCATGTTCATCTGGCTGTCACCCAGTTTCCTCTTCAAAACTGTTCAAGAAGACATACTCTGGCTGTGCATGAATTTGTGTTGGTTGTCTGTCTTAACTACAGCACCTGCAAAACTAACCCCCTTCAGGAGCTTAATGCAATCAGGAAAGGAACTTCTGAAGCCTTTCAATACAAATGCCTTATTTGTGGCTTTTCCAGCTGATCAGCAGAATGCTGAGTTGAAACACACAAGAACAGCTGATATTATGCTGATAGACCAGAGGTCAAATCTCTCCAGGGTCAAGCATGTTCCCGCTGAAGGCTCAAGCTGTGGTGTGCACACAGGGTTATTTATACTTGTGACTGGTGTCAGAGCCATACCTCACATGCATAAAGCCAACTGAATGCCAGTTGAGGGGACAACAGATGCCCATGAAGCTTTGTCTAGCTGACAGATGTCACTGAATACAGTTATTAAATATTGATGGCCACTTCAGCAGATTTCCTCTGCTAGTTTCTTTCTGGAACGGTCACCAACTCCCGAATGGTTGAAGCTTCATTACAGTCCACAAATTCAGCCTATGCTATTTCAAGGTCTGGGGAAGGTTGCATCTCAGGCCCTTCAAGGGAGAACTTCTTTCTTTCTAAAGATCTGCATCTCTACAGATGTGGAAGTTAACTCTCACGTGGGGCAGGAAGGGCTCCCAAGCAGCTGCACAACAGGGACTCTGGGCTGCAAGAATCAGAACTTCATGATAAGAACAAAAGCACCTCGAGACCATCAGGGGTCCTGGTTAGATCAGAGGTTTGAGTTCATGCATTGCTTGTATCAGTTTCCCTTTAGCACATTTTCAGCTTTGATCATGTACTATAAGCATTTTCTTGGAAGCAAACATATACTGCTTGGGTATGAATAAAACAACAATAAAAATGCTGCACTTAGTTGATGAGTTTGGTTCAGGGGCTCTTAAACTGGGTAACATTTAACTGCCATGAAAGATTCATAAATGATGCACAGGAAGCCAATGTCTTCCTTCTGAGCAGAAATGTGAAAGGGAGCTGCTGCTGTTACTCCCAGCATTACCATAGAGACAGTACCTGAGAAGAATAAAGTCAGAGACTTCTGCAAGTCTTTGTGTTTTGTTAGAGATAAAACTGCAGCTGAGAACAATGGGCAGCATCTCTCCAGGACACATGCAGAATCACAGAATGTTAAGGGCTGGAAGGGACCTCAAAGGACCATCCAGTCCAACCTCCCTGCCAGAGCAGGGTCACCTATACCAGATCACACTGGAATGCATCCAGGCAGGTTTTGAGTATCTCCAGAGAGGGAGAGTCCACAACCCCCCTGTGCAGGAGGCTGTGCAGTGTAGAAGCAGGACTTGAAATAGAATGAACCACTTCTCATAGCAGATTTGGTGGTAGCCTCCTGTAACAGAGTAAAATGATTCCCCCAGTGTGAGCTTAATGTTAAGAGATCTGCTTACAGCTGTGATAGTATTATGCAGCAAAAGACTGGAGTGTTGGCTGTGACTACCTGCAATTACCATTTCACCTCTCTTACAAAGATTTCATTCCAGATCCCCACAGCTGTTCATATATTCATGTGCTATACAGATGAGGACAAAGATAGCTGCTTACCTTTCACAGTCTTTTAGACAATCTACGTGTACAAAATGCACCCCTGAACCAGCAGAACATTGTCTCACGGTCACAGACTCTGCAGCAAAGTCACCAGATCTCTGATTTCCTCTTACACAAAACTGCCCTTTACAAATCTTGAGAGCTATGAGAGCAGCAGATGGTAAAAATACATTTCTAACTCATTTATGTTCTCTGCAGTGGGATGAATTCTTTTGCTCTTCTCCCAGGTAGCCTTCCAAATGGATTCTAACATTATTTCCAAAACCTGAAATTGGTTATGAGGGTATTTTTTCTGCATCAAATTTTGTGTTGTTTCTGAAGTGAAGAACGAGTAAGGCTGATCTTCACTTGTCATGCCACTGCAGCACCTGTCAGCGTTCATACACACAATACACACAAACTGGGACTTGTACTGCTTAATATTGTTATCAGTGCTATAGACAGTGGGATCAAGGGCCCCAGACAACACCAAGTTGAGTGGTGCTATTGATAAGCAAGAAGGAGGAGATGTCATCCAGAGGGACCTGGACAAGTTGGAGAGGTGGGCCCTGGTGAACTTCAACAGGTTCAACAAGAGGAAGTGCAGTGTCAAAACATTCCTCACTTTCAGTACAGGTTGGGAGATGAAATGACAGAAAGCAGCCCTGTGGAAAAGGACTTGGGGGTGCTGGTGGGGGAGAAGCTGGACATGAGCAGACAGTGTGAGCTTGCAGCCTAGAAGGCCAATCACATCCTGGGCTGGATCAAAAGCAGCATGGCAGAGGTGATTCTGCCACTTTACTCTCTGGTGAGACCTCACCTGGAGTACTGCATCCAGCTCTGGAGCCTTCAACACAGGAAGGACCTGGACCTGATGGAGCGAGTCCAGAGGAGGGCATGAAAATGATCAGGGGGTTGGAGCAGCGCGGCTACAAGGACAGGCTGAGGGAGCTGGGGGTGTTCAGCCTGGCAAAGAGAAGGCTCCAGGGAGGCCTAATAGCAGCCTGCCAGGACTTGAAGGGGGCTACAAGAAGGATGGAGAGAGAGACTGTTTGCAAAGGTCTGTGGTGGTAGGATGAGGGCCAATGGCTTCAAACTAGAGCAGAGCAGATTTAGATTGGATGTCAGGAACAAGTTCTGCACCATGAGGGTGGTGGAGCGCTGGAACAGGTTGCCCAGGGAGCTGGTTGAAGCCCCATCCCTGGAGATACTCAAGGTGAGGCTTGATGAGACTCTGAGCAACCTGATGTAATTGAGGATGTCCCTGCTGAGTGCAGGGGGATTGGACTGGATGACCTTTGGAGGTCCCTTCCAACCCAGACCATTCTATGATTCTATATATGTATATATGCACACTTAGAGAGAGGACTATGCTAAACATCTCCAAATCTGCCAGAAAATCGTAATTTGGGAGCATTTAGCCTTGCAAGCTACATTGCTGGCATGGTTCTAAATGCAATTTACTGAGCCCTTTATGCAATGTTTTTGACACAAAACAAACTGCAGATGTGCCAAAAAGTAACTAAGCGGATTGGTTTGGAAGATTTAATCAATTGATGTCAGCTCTGAAAGTCTGAGTCAGACATCACATTCCAGAAGCTTAATTTGGATTGCCAGTGCTTTTGAGAGTAATTAAGAGCATACAGTTAGGTGACCTTTGGACTGGGACAGCAGCACTCTGCTGGAAAAGACAGCTTTGTTATGGAATCATAGAGTCACTAAGATTGGAAAAGACCTCTAAGATCAAGTCCAGTCTTCTACCCGACTCCTCTATGACCAGTCGGTCCCGCACTGTGTTGTGGTGAGTTCCCTCCTGGTTTACTACATGCTACTTTGCCCAGGACTTGCACTTTCCCTTATGTCAATGCTCTCAGCTTCCACTGATTCCTACCTGCCTCTCACCCAGGGGAAAATGACAAGAAAGCAAAGCTCAGCAATTACAATGAAGATGCAAACATTCATGTTACTGCTCCACAGGCTCTGAGGATTTCTGGGAGAGAAATGGATAACAAACACACCCAGTTGTTAGCTCAGCAAGTCCCCAGAACACACCCCTCCTCTCACTCAGGTGCTGTGGAGTTCTTCCAAACACATCACTTCAGAGCACTTCCTGCCTGCTTTCCCCACCTGATCCCGTTTCAGCAGTGCTTTTTGTCGGGAAGATGGAACAGAGCTCTTCCAACAGGCAGTTCAGCTCTAAATTCAGCCGTACAGGAATGATTTTCCTGTAGTAGCACACCGTGATTTGTTTAGCATTTAGCCATTAGCCAAGCATTCACAGCCAAAACACCACCACCAAAACTATTATGAGACCTTACTTCAGAAAAAGCAACATAAAAGACCCTCCATAGTGACTTGTCTGCTGGGATAGTTATCCACAGAGTACTGATCTGTCAGAATTACAGAATGTGGAATGAAGCCTGGAGGTACTTCACCAGGGCTTTAATGGTCATTTATATATCATAAACATTGATCACCAGGCCAAATGGGTAAGAATCTACTGAGGAAAATTCTGAGTGAAATGAAAAAAAATATTTTCTCCATGCCTGGTTCAATGGTAAAAGAAAAAAGTGTATCTGAGAAGCAAAATGTCTCCACCACAAATGTGAAGATTTTCATTCAGAGGGAAAAGCTTTTAAAAACGAATTTCAAACAGTAAGTGTCTGACTTCTTCCACTGAAAACTGAGAGCTGAGCTTTAAATATCTGGCAAAACCACCTGTATAGCTGTGGGGTACAGCACTGAGCTCAGCAGCATGCCATTGTGATAGCAGCTCATTGAAATGAATGGTGTGAGGTTTAGGTGGAGCCAATCTGAATTCTGGTATTCATGACATTTCCTGATACTGCACATCGTAATTTGCATATGATCTATATTTAAGAACAGGTTAAATGGTAAGTACACTCTTAGCTTGTCTATAAACTCCATGGGAAGAATTCATTTGTATAATTGTATGGGAATCTCCTGTTCTTCAGCAGGCTAAGATGTGACAGAATTGCCAAATGCTTGGAAGGGACCCTCGAAGGTCATCTTGTCCAACCCCCTGCAGCCACCAGGGACATCTCCAACTAGATCAGGTTGCTCAGGGCTCCATTAGGTTTAAACCTGAATGTCTCCAGGGATGGGGCCTACACCACATTTCTGGGCAATCTGTTCTAGTATTTCACCACTCTCATTGTGAAAAACTTCCTCCTAATGTCCAACCTGAAACTACCCTGCTCCAGTTTCAAACCATTGCCCCTCATTCTATCACCCCAAGCCCTTCTAAACAGTCCCTCCCCAGGCTTCCTGTAGGTCCCCTTCAGCCATTGGAATGCAGCTCTAAGGCCTCCCTGTGCAATGGCTTCTGCTATTCAATCGTCCTTAAAACAGAGCTAAAGCTGAGCCATCAGAAGCGGGAATTGACAGAATCAGAGAGCCGCTCAGGCTATCTGGATATCATCTAGTCCACCACCTACCCTCACTACAGGTCATGGTCAACTACAGCAGGATGCTCAAGGCTGTGTCCAGTCAGGTTTTCACTGTCTCCAAGCACTGACTCTACAACCTCCGTGGGCAACCTGTTCCAGTGTTTCACTACTCTCACAGTGTGACGACGAGCTTATTAATTTATGAATATGAAATAGGAATCACATAAATAGCAAAATTTTGTTATTAAAAATTATTACTAACCGACAAACCACTATTTGTCTATAGATTGTAGTGCATGACTGTGAACTATACCCCATAGGCGGCTTAGGATTTACAGTGTGACCCCAGTTCCAATATTTACAGAGTTACTTTCAATTAAAGGAACAGAGGATGCCACTCCGCCGCGTGTGCGCCAGGTAGCGACTGGAGCTGACGCCGGCTGCTTTGACAGACCAAGTATTACACTGCCTCAGAGGCTGGAACTGGAAATGTCACGCTGCTAGGCGCGGGTGCTTTGAACCGAACGTTAGCGGGTGCAGAGCATGTGTCCTTTGTTTGTAGCGAGGTTAGTTGCTAGGCTGCGGCAGGCTGCTGTCGCCGGGGCTGGCTCCTGGGCTGGTCCGGACAGTGACGGTGGGGGCAATCTTCTCCCTCCCCCGGCAGCGGAGAGGAGGCACAACGGCGGCTGGCAGGTCGGCAAGCTCCCTTAGCAGGACTCGGACGGCTCCCTCGCGACGGCGGGGAACGGTCCTGTGGGGTCGGCCCGGCGGGGCAGGTCCCTGGACAGGGTCGGCCCTCACAGAGTCGGCCCTCACGGCCGGGCGGGGCGACGGTTCCCGGTAGGCAGGCTCGGAGGTTTCGGATCCGGCGCGGTGGTAGGCGGGGCTGGACCCGGCGGCGATGGGCTTGGGGGCCGGCGAGGACAGCGCCGGGGAAGGGGCACGGCTGCGCGGAGCGGCAGCTTCCCTTCTGCTTGGCTCCAAGGACCAGACGAGACCCTCTGAGAGTGGCCCCGGCTTTGGAGCACAGCACGGACGGTGCTCTGGATTCCCCTGGGGTTCACAGGGCACGGAGCGGCGGCAGTGGCGGTTCCTCTTCTCTCCCGCAACGGCAGGGTCACGCAGGGGCAGCTAGGCACTGCTCCTGCTTGATGCCAGCCGGTACACACGGCTGTGGCTCCTCAGGCTGCTGCTTAAGGCTGAGGCAGACGTTTGGGCTGCCGGTCTCGGCTAGTCCCTTCCCCATCAGCTGGGCAGTCTTACCCTCGGGGGTTCAGTCCTCTTGAAGACACGGCGGGCTCTTCTTCCCACCGCTGGGGCTGGCAATACAAGGCTGTGGCTTCCAGGGCTTCCAGCGAGGCTCCCTCCTCTGGAGGCTGAGGCTCGGCAGGCCTGCCCGGGTGCTGGCTTCTCCTCGTCGTGCAGAGGCTGCTGGTCTGCTTGCACGTGGGAGTGAGAAGGCTTCCTAGCAATGGCTATGGAGCTTAGCACCGAAGGCTTAAGCACAGAAGCAACGAGTTTACAGAGCCTGGGCAAAGAGAGAGGGCAAAGAGCGAGGGCAACTTGTTTACAAGTTGGGGTAATACTTGTAAGTTTCTGGAGGCTGGATTTGGCCAGTGGGCACTCTCCTGAACACCCAGCTTTAGCCTATGGAAAGGGTGGAGCCAGCATCATGCCCATACTTGGCAGTAGCATGAGTGCCATGGGTGCATGGAGCTGTTTACCTCTTACTGCCTGGCTAACACTTTGGCCTTTATTCCCCTCAGGAAAGGATGGGGAGTGCCCGCACATGCTGGGACAAGTTTCCCCTATTAGGGGCATAATTCTGGGCATATGGTGCCTTCACCAGACACAGCAAAAAAGGTTTCTTCTTATATTTAAAGGGAAAGTTTTGTTTTTAAAGTAGTGCTAATTGCTGGTTGTCCTGTCACTGGCCACCACAGAGAAGAGTCTGGCTCCATCTTCTTTATCCACTTCCCCCATCAGGTATTTGCAGCCTCTGAAGGGATTCCCCCTGAACCTTCTCCAGGCAGAACAGCCCCAGCTCTCACCTGCTCCTTGCACTGCCAATGCTTTAGTCCCTCAGTCCTCTTTGTGGCCTTTTGAAGGACTCACTCCCGTTCATCTGTGTCTCTCTTGCACTGGTGAGCCCAGGATTGGTTATGTGATTCCAGTGTGCTCTCACCAGTGCTGAGTAGAGGGGAGGAATCTGTGCCCTTGGCGTGCTGACAACAGCTGTGCTGACACAGCCCAGATGTTGTTGGTGTTCTTTGCTGCAGAGGTGCATTGCTCCATGAGGTGTCTGCTGGCTCATTTCCCCACACTGTCAAGGTCTCTCTGAATGGCAGCACAACTCCAAATTGTTGATCATCGCTGAGAAGGTCCTCCTTCCCTTTACTCAAGTCATTAACCAAGATATCAAAACAGTATTGGCCCCAGTGTTGATCCCTGAGGTATGCCACTTGTGCTCACTCCAGCTGGACACTGTGCTGCTGTAGAAAGCACAACTGTAAATTAACCTGTCATCCTCACATCCTTAATATAGTTGGGAACAATCTCCTTGATTTGCTCCATGACCTTTCCGGGGATTGAGGTGAGGCTGACCAGTCTGTATTTTCTACTTCTTGAAGACAGGAGTGATACTTGCTTTCTTCCACTCCACAGGAACCATTCCTCATCACCACAACTTTTCAAAGATAGTTTAGAGGAGCCTTGTGGTGGCATCAGCTGCGTCCCTTAGCACCTGTGTCAGCATCCCACCACGTCTCAGCAACTTGTGTATATCCAATTTGTTTAAATGTTCCTTAATCTGATTTTTGCTCTACCAAGGGTAGGTAGTTCCTGCTCCAGACTTTCCCAGGGTTCTCAGAGATCTTGGATTGCTGATGATTGATCTTATCAGTAGGGATCCTCTCTGCTGGTGTCGTGGTTTGTGCACAGTTTGCTGGCAACAAAGCAGCCATGCAGCCACTCACTCTCTCCTTCCCCTCCGCAGTGGGGTAGAGGGGAGAAAGTACAACAAAGGACAGGGAGGGCACAGCCACCAGTTGTGGTCTTGGGAAAAGACTCGACTTCAGCATCAATCTAATTTAAACAAAACCACCACCAATTTACCAACTGAATCAGAGGAGGACAGTGATGATACAATCAGGTGTTAAAACCCCACATTGCCCTACCCCTCCCTTCTGCCCAGGCTCAGCTTGGCTCCCGATTCTACACCTCCTCCCTGCCAGCAGCAGACACCAGGGAATGGGGGCTGTGGCCAGTGCAAGTCTGTTCCATGCTGTTCCTTACTCCTCAGGGGGAAAACCCTTCACAGTCCTCCCCTGCTACAACACAACATCCCTCCTATGGGACACAGTCCTCCATCAACTTCTCCTACCTGCTTGGGGCACCTCTGTGGGCTGCAATCTTCCCAGCAATGGACTACTCCAGTATGGGCTTCCCTCTGAGTCACAGTTTTCTCTGAGAGCAGTCTCCTGCTCTGCCATGGGGTCCTCTGACCCCACTGTTGATATCTAAGAGCTGCAGGGACTGAGCCTGCCATCTCACCAGGGACTGAGGGCAATGGCTGTTTGGCATTGCCTGCCCTCCTGAGCTTGGTGTCCGCATGGTTCTTCTACCACATCCCACTCCTCTCCTAAAGAGAAGAACTTGCCCCAAAGGGTTTCCCCTCTTACCTATGTTATCCTGGAGGTGCTGACTGGCTTGACCCTGTCCAGAGGTGGCTCCAACATGGAATGGGGGGTAGCTTCCCAAAGCTCCTTCACGAGCCACACCAGTACCCCCTCACTGCTACCAAAACCCTGCCAGACACAAACCAAACACAGCTGGCTGAGGCTGCAACTTCCATGCTGCTAATGTGAATTGCACAATCTTTTCCTAGTAGTGGATGGATTAGAAATTATTTTTCTTGACTTTTAAGTTCTAAGCTCAGGTTTTATTGCTCTTAGTCAGAAAAGCCTTACTTTTCCTTACCAGCAGATCTAGGTGTGGATCTCTGAAGCACTGTGCTGAAGACTGCAGGCCAGCGACCTCAGGATTTACACACACTTTGAAGGATTAGTTCTTTGGCAAACCTAATCCTGTGCTACCACATATCCAATGCCACTAGTTCTGAACTAAATAGATCAAAACCAGCAGATTCTGTACATGTGACAATAACTTACATTACTTTTCAGAATTCCCCCAATAAAGAGATAAATGGAGGAGAGTGCCTCATAAATCATGAGACAGGTGAAAAGCAGTTGCTGTAATTTTGGGGTTTATTTTACTGCCAAAAACCTTCCACTCTGAAGATCAGTTCTATTTTCCATGCAGAAGAACATCTTCTTGCCACAATGTACTGAAGGTCATGCTTGCTGACTTGCTTGATAGGGCAGAAATGGATTTTGGCAGAGAAATTAAAAAGCCACAGCAAGCTGATCACAACCAGAGACTGTTTCTGAGGACAAGCATCCCATTTATTTATTTATTTTTCCGTGTCAAGTGGTAATATAGAGAATAAATTCAAACTCAGTTTGGAATGAAACAAGCAGGTAAGATTAATAACTACTGAAAGGGTTTCCTGGAACTGAGAATGGCCAGAGTGAAAGAGACTTAGAATGAAAAAAGACTACTCAAGAAATATCTAATGTGTGGAACTTCCTGAGGCTCCTTCAGCTTTCTCCATGCTGTGCTGGTCTGATTGCTCACAAAGGTTTTCTTTTTCATACAGACATATTTTTCTCACTGTTGTTTCCTGAAAACTGATGAGAACATATTCATAGAATCACAAAACCATGCAATTTTTCCCCAAAACCTCTAGGATCACCGAGTCCAACCATCAACCCAACACCACCATAGCCACTAAACCATGGCCCCAAGTGCCATGGCCCTAGGTTTCTTGAACACCTCCAGGGATGGGGACTCCACCACCTCCCTGGGCAGCCTGTGCCAATCCCTGACCACTTTTGGAGGAATAAAATTTTTCCTAATCTCCAACAGAAACCTCCCCTGGCACAAGTTCAGCCATTTCCTTTCCTTCTATCACTTAACACTATGGAGAAGAGACCAACCCCCACCTACCTCCAACATCCTTTCAGGGAGCTGTAGAGAGCAATGAGGTCTCCCCTCTTCTTCAGACTAAACAACCCCACTTCCCTCAGTTCTCCAGGCCCTTCACCAGCTTTGTTGCCTTTATTCTATGAAGCAAGGAAAAGTATCTTTAACAAAGACCATTGCCCAAACATTTGTTTTGAGCAGAGTTTAAACATGAGAACGAAATCCTGTCCTAACAAACTTTATCATGCTTGCATGCTTGTTGGTGTTTGTTTGGGTTTTTTTGAATTAGTTTGATATTGTGGAAATAAATCACAGCTAGGCAAACAGAACCATAGAACTGTTTAGTTGGAAAAGCCCTTTAAGGTCATCGAGTTCAACCATTCTCTAAGTCTGTCAAGGCTAGTGCTAAATCACACGCCTCAGCTCCAGATCTCTGCCTCTTTGAAATGCCTGCAGGGATGGGAATTCAGCCACTTCCTTGGAGATCCACATCTGCTTGTTCCTTAAACACCTCCAGGGGTGGTGACTCCACCACCTACCTGGCCAGCCTGCTCCAATGCCTGACCACTCTTTCAGGAAAGAAATTATTCCTAATATCCAACCTAAATCTCCCCCAGCACAGACTGAGGCCATTCCCTCTTGTCCTGCTATTAATTATTTGGGAGGAGAGGCCAACACCAGCCTCGCTCCAACCTCCCTGGTTTTTTAGAGCAATGTCTATCTTCCTTTGAGATACAGACAAAGACCTGTTAGAAAAAACTGGGGGCTTGTCTAAGTACCCTGTGCTTGAAGCAGGGCTAAAAGCTACTTTCTTAGCACTGAATTCACCAAATCACTCCTTTTAGCAACTTCTGCTTAGCAAAATAGCTGCCGTTTCTGCACTGTCACTAGCACAATGTGGCACTTCCCCAGAGCACACGGATTAGAAATGAGCCTGCTCGCCCTTGGCTGGGGCATACACTCCGTTCTGAGCCCCTCAATGTATTTCCATTGCGGGACTGTCACTCGGCAGCACGCACCTAACGCCCCAAGGCCATTAAGCATATGATATGAAAGGTATAAAGCTACTGGAATAGAACATTGTCAGCAGACACATGCCAGTGTGTTTCTGACCTTGGGTCTTCAATAGTCATTATTGCTGTAAGTGGCTTGATGGGACTGCTCTTCTAGAGAACATGAAGAAAGCTGCAATGAAGGGAAGCTTGGAACTTGTTCTGTGAATAAACAGGGCACTGCAAGATCCATCACCCTGATGCCTTCCTGAAGCAATAAATTCATCTTCCAAAGGAAAAACCTCTGGCACCTTCCGTTGCAGATTTCATTTGTCAGGACTGCTCACGTACCTTTGTTTGGAGGGCTCCAGCCCCAGCTCTTACTGACACAATGTGGCAGTCAAAACCATTTAAAAAACACCTTCACAAACATAATGCTGTGCTTCACTTGGCAGTCTACATCCTTATGCTCACAACTGTTTCCAGGCTTTATTAGGGTGTGCAGAGACATCCCATCAAATCAGTCAGAAGGTCTGAAGACAGATTTGTCACAGCTGAATCAAACCTATCTTGTGTTGCCCAAAGTGGTTCTGACTGTTTCACAGAACCCAGAGAAAACACCTTCATCTTTCTGGGAAAACAACCTCAGCCTTCCCCTCTGACAGAACAGGAGGTACCTCACTCTTTCATGCCCTATAGTACATCTCAGATATGAAAGACAGCAATGTCATGAGACTGCAGATGGTGATTTTGCAGGCAATTGCCTGCAGGGAGGACGAGTCTAAGCTGAGGGAAAGGTTGCATAGGTACTAGGAGATGTTGTCCTCTCCCTGAGTTGAACAACAAACTCTCTAACTGACCCCAAAGCCTCCTTACAGACCTGACAACTATTTGGAGTGCTGTTTAAAGCACACTGGCTAATTGCCAAAAGACTCATGCTGAGAAACCCTTGCTAGCATGAAAACTTTGAATACTGCTGTTCAAGGCTGGTAGACAGCAGCACACAGACACAGATCCTGCTTGGGTTACATGAGGGCTCCACGTAGCTCAACACCCCTGAAAAACATAGGTCCAGAGATGTTACAACCAGTTACCATAAAAGAAGGCAGACAGGAAAAGTGAAAGGGAAGGAGGAGAAAGTGATGTTGGAGAGGAAGGGAAGGAGGAGAAAGCTATGTTGGGCAGCCAGTGAGCAGGGGGCAAGGGACAGCATATGTGTGAGTGGCTTGACTTGGTGAGACTACTCATGAGAGCAGGAGCAAGAACAGACCACCAATACTTGGTATTTTAAAAATCCTGTCAGTTGTGTCTAGCAGGTAAAATGAGCAGTCCGGAATGGGGGCTTCTCCTCCTGCCTTTGGCTGCTGATCAGGCCTCTCTCTGGGTTTCAGTGCACATCCCTGCAAGGGCAGCTTCAGGAGGACAGTGTAGAGTAGCAGGTGGTGTTTAATGTAACTCCATGCTTCTCTGAAGGTCTGGAACTAAATCTTGACTGGCTGCAAACATGACAGCACAGGAGAGAGAAAATGGAGTGGCAGCAAAGAGGCGTGTTGTGTGATTTACGTGAGATCAATAGCAGCGTGTTCTATGTTGGCAGCCCACACAAATCAGATGGATCTCCCTGTGTCACAGTTTGTGATTTGAAAGCACACATACATAATGTAACATTAACGGTCCTGAAATAGAATCATGGCACAGGCAGTTTCACAGGATCCTAGAAAGGTTTGGGTTGGGAATTGGAAGGGACCTTAAACATCATCTGGTTTCAACCCCTCTGCCATGGGCAGAGACACCTTCCACCAGCCCGGGTTGCCCATGGCCCTGTCCAGTCTGGCCTTCAACACCTCCAGGGAGGGGACTTCCACAAACTCCCTGAGCAACCTGTTCCTGTGTTTCACCATCCTCACTGTAAAGAATTTCTTCCTAATCTCCAGTCTAAATCTGCCCTCTTCCAGCTCAAAGCCATTGCCCCTTGTCCTATAACTAAAAGTCCCTGTAAAAGGTCTCTACCCAGCCCTCTTGTAGACCCCTTCAGGTCTACTATAAGGTCTCCCCAGAGCCTTCTCTTCTCCAGAGAAGACCATTCTTACCATTTTGACATTCTAGAGCATGTACATCTGCTGGGATCAGACTTTGTTTCCTCTAGGCTTTCACTAATCTCAGCTGCAGCTAGGAGTTAGTCAACAAACTGATAAGCTGTGTTTTTAATGTTTTACAGAAGAAGAAATAGAATATAACACAGTGACAAAATCCCATGCCTCATGTCTTCAACTTCAGCCTCTTCAGATCAGCAGCTGACCTTTTCCTTTTCATGGAAAGCTCTAAGCCTGTTCCCAGAGTTATACAAACGACAAATAAAAATCACTTGGCTCCTAGCTGATGCTCAGCAAGAAACTCTCCATGCTGTATTTTCAGCAATCATAGTCTGCCTCTAGGTATTAATTCCTGTCACCTGCCAGTGATCAGTCTATAACCTGGATAAGCTTTGTGAAAGGATGGATTTTAAGCAGTTGAGAGTAAATCCATAAGTAACTTAATGTCCAGGTTTGGGTACAGCAATCTTGCTTTACCACTCTACCCCTACCCCTACCCCTGTTCTTTTAGGCTCTGTTTCTTGAACTTTTAAAATTCATCCTCATAACCATGGTCTGTGTTTGTTTAATGGCCTCAAGTCTAATGTGTGACATTTAACAGGGTAATAATCCAATAAAGCCTAAAAATGGTTCTGTTCTAAAATGCTGTTGAAGAAACATCAGATGGTTTGTCATCCTGTACCAGGAAAGAATGAGTAAGTGCTAAAAGTGGCTTCACATCCTTACTATATATAGAAATCCTATTACAATTACCCTTAACTGTCCTTTGCTTTCCTGTAGTAGTTTCCTCTGTGTCCTCTGTACTTCCAGAGGTAAATACAGTAAGATGCCAGGGTTTGCCTGTGTATATAGAAAACAGAAGCAATCCTAATCCACTTTTATTTTCCCAGTAAAAGAGTACTATCCCCATCCTCATCTTCACCTTTGCTTCACAGTCTGTGCAGTAGCAGCTCTTTGTTTGGTACCCGGTTTTGCATCTCAGCAATTAACCGTTGCCCAGAGCATCCCCCATTGACATCTGGTGTTTGGGGTACAAAGCACTCAGGAAAGAATCAGGCAGCATTAATACCTCCAGAGAGCAAATCTGGGACGAACTGGTGGCCTGCATAAGGAATGAAGGTGGATTTCAGTGGAGGAATGCTAGCAGATGCCACAGGTGGGTAATGGTTATAATCATCATCGGTGCATCTGAGCACATTGCCAGCAGTGCTTTGAAAGCCTTCCTTGCTGTCAACATTTTTCCTTCCCCTTGCTCTAAGTACAGAGCCCGTCCCTTTCCTTCTGAAGATTAACAGTCAGTTAACTGCTCCTGGCTGAGCAAGGCTCATTAAAGCAATATTCTCTAATCATCCACAACACTGCCAGTCTCTCCTTATTCTAAGCATATAATTTTGTGGAAACAGGATCAGAGATTAATTGAGTCAATTAGCAGCTAGATTTGCAGACGGTTTGGGAGATTTCCCACTTAGGGTATTGATTTGTGTGCAAAATGGCATCTCATTTCCCACAGCTCGGGGGCTGGCAGGCATCCAGGCTGCTCTGGCTCTAGCCTAATGGCTAAGGAAGTGTCATGTGACCTGTGCCAAGAGTTCTGCTTTTTGAAGAGCTCTCTCCTCCGAATCCAGTCATTTTCGTCTGGAGCTTGGGGCTTGTTGGAAAAAAACAAGCTTTGTCGCTAAAATCCATCCCTGGGCAAGCTTAAATCTAAGACATCAGCTGTAAGCCAGCAAGTTGCACTGCTCATCCAGCTGAAGATGGGCCAACATTTGTGCCAATAGCTGAGGGCTGAGTACCAGGGGGAAGGCGATGGCCTCCCACCCGTGGTGGCCTGTGACAGCACAAGGAACAATAGCTACGAGCTGGAATACAGGAGTTCCACCTCAACATGAGGAGAAGTTTCTTTGTGGTGAGGGTGACAGAACCCTGGGACAGGCTGCCTAGGGAGGTTGTGCAGTATCCTCTGGAGGCTTTCAAAACCCTCCTGGGTGCATTCCTGTGCAGCCTGCCCTAGGCAGTCCTGCTTTGTCAGAGGGGTTGCATGGATGATCTCTGGAGGTCCCTTCTAACCCCTAACACCTGTGATTCTGCAACTGATAAGCTGTACGGTTCTACCCAACCACTGCTTAGCAGAGAAGAGGATTAACTGACAGAATTTTTGGGGCTTGGAGAAAACATGCTGGTTTTCTTCCAAGCTTCCTCTACTGTCCCCCCAGGGTAAGATAATGGTTGGACTCAAGGATCTTAAAGGTCTTTTCCAAGCAAAGCAATTCTAGGATTTCCTGGTTCTATCTGGTGTCTGTTATTCTTTATCTCAAGACACAAATGATGGAAAGCTTTTGGCCGCTGTCAGGGATGAGGACCTGGGACTGGGTTTGGAGCATCCAGAAAAGCTCTGCTGCCATCATCCTGGTGTTCTCAGACATATGTAAGAATAATTGCATGAAGCTAAACACTGATGCTTTTAGGATGAAAACCTCAGAAGAGAAACTCCTTTCTATTTCACCATTTGTCTGGCATCCTAATAGTGTGTAAGTACTCCCTAGGAAAATCACAGATTCATAGCATGAGTTTAGTTGGAAGGAATCTTAAAAGTCATCTAGTTCCAAGCCCCTGTGCCATGGGCAGGGACATCTTCCACTAGAACAGGTTGTTCAAGGCCTCATCCAGCCTGGTCTTGACCACCTCCAGGGAGAGGACATCCACAACCTCTCTTGGCTACCTATTCCATTGTCTCACCACCATCACTGTCAAGGATTTCTTCCTAATCTCCAGTCTAAATCTCTTGTCTTCCAGCTCAAAGCTATTACCCCTTGTCCTGTCACTATGAGCCCTTATAAATAGTCCCTCCCCAGCTTTCTTGTTGGCCCTCTTCACATACTGGAAAGCCAACATAAGGCCTCCCTGGAACTTGCTCTTTTGGTCTAGTGGAAGGTGTTCCTGCTCATGGCAAGGGGGTTGAAACTAGATGATATTTAAGGTTCCTTCCAACCCAAACCATTCTATGATTCTATAAAGGAATCTTGGCTACTGAGCCAAAACACCTTCAAAGAAACAGAGCATGGTCACTTGCTGCTCCTGGCAAACAGGGTTATGCTTCCTGAGGTGATTAGGCTCCACACAGACCAGGCCATATTCTTGGTTGCCAAGATGATATTGCTGAGCACTACAGCTCTGATAGAAACGTTCTTCTAGTCTCCAGTTTGGATTCACTGTTAGCGAGTGTATAGCAATTAACTCTTGTGCCGTTAGGGGGGAGGTAGCTGCCTACCTCCCTTATATTTGATTCTGCTATTTGGCTTGGATAATTTTCTATCTGGAAAGCTAAGCAAGCCTTTTTGAAGCCAGGCATGTCCTTAGTCTCTTGCAATAGAATCTGCTCTCCATTGCTCAGGTGCTAACCCTTCCTTTCTCTTCTGTAATTACTCCTGCTTGAGAAAAGATTCAGACCTTAAGTGTCCACCACTTTCATCTAGAAGTGTTTTGCTGTTCACACACCTAAAAAAGAAATGAAAAGTTTTACTGTGATGTTTAGTAGGGTTCCTTACCAGCCTCGCTCTCCAACTCCTCAGTTTTCCACTGGCAGGCACCATGATTCGGCAGGGTGGAGAAGGAGCAAAGCTAACAAACCCCACAAACGCTGCAGGATTGCAAGAGCAGCTTCATCAGTGACTTCCCCCTTCACTCCCAAAGCACAGCTCAAAGCTCTGGGCTGGTTATGCACCTGAGTTTTTGCCCCCTGCAGATTATCTAGTGAAGGTGGTGGAAAACATGCTGTTGCACTAAAGCCAGGCTTTCATTTGCTTAGCGGGCACGAGGGATTCTCAGCTACTTTGGGTAATCAGATTTGCTCTCTAGCTCAATCATGCTAGCACGTTAGCTTGGCAAATATGTGAAACCTTGCTTCTAACCCCAGCAGACTTCTGACTTTCCTTCATCTGCTAGAAAAGATGACATGCTTACCATACTGCTTTCAGGCCTAGACAGAAAAGCATTTTCTGTACTGGTTTCTTTGACAGAAGCATTTGTATCTGACTCTTTCTTTCACTCCTCTTACTGGCCCCTGTTACCAGCTCTATTTTTGCTCCATGGCAGGCAAAGTCCTTTGAAGTGGGAAAGCATGAGAGGGGAGCACTAGGGAAATGGGGAACATTCTGTGGGATGAATAAACTTAAGTCAGGTGCAGCAAAAGTTCTGGTGAGACTTGATCTCACAGTTACCAGCTCTGGAGCCCTCAGTACAAGAAGGACATGGACCTGATGGAGCAGGTTGAGAGGAGGGCCATGAAAATGATCAGGGTGTTGGAGCACCTCTGCTACAAGAACAGCCTGAGGGAACTGGGGGTGTTCAGCCTGGAGAAGAGAAGGCTCTGGGGAGACCTATAACAACCTTCCAGCACCTGAAGGAAATCTACAAGAAGCACTGCTTATGAAGGCCTGCAGTGATAGGATGAGGGACAATGGTTTTAAATTAGAGCAGAGCAGATTTAGACTGGATGTTAGGAACAAGTTCTTTACCATGAGGGTGGCTGAGCACTGGAACAGGTTGCCTGGGGAGGTGGTTGAGGTCCCATCCCTTGAGATATTCAAGGTGACGCTCAACAGGGCTCTGGGCAACCTGATCTAGTTGAGAATGTCCCTGCTGAGGGAGCTGGACTAAATGACCTTTAGGGGTCTCTTCCAACCCAGGTGATTCTATAATAGATAGCTGAGTAGCCCCTTATTAAACCCAGCATGATTAGCCTTTTCTCCAAAGAGACCCAGCTGCTATATGAAGAATGTACCTCAAGTCTTCACACCATGCTGAAGGAAAGCAAAAGCAACCCTTTCAACAATTAAGCATCTTGTAACAGAAATGTTTCCTACTTGCTGTAACCTCCCACATCCATCTTGTTATTTTACAGTACACCACAAAATTAAAGGTTTGCTGTTCACTGAAGCTGAGTATTTTACACAAGATTAAAGGTTCTAAGGATCAGGAATACTGAATTCTATTTTGTACAATACTAGCACCACAGTAGATATTCAACTTGTAAGTAGAGAAGATCCTTTAGGTAAAAAGACCTCTGTGTATGAATAAAGGCTCCACGGTGCAAATTCCCCTTGAAAGCACTCATGCCCTCCAAAGCTGTAGCACAGGCCTCAGGCTTGTAGCTGTCTCTTGAGGTGTTGCCTGTCTTTTATTCCTAAGATCATCTTTGCCACTATGCTTCACTGCGAAGGGGGTAGCGTTCAGGAGCTGTTTCAGCTCAGATGTTCCCATGCTCCTGAGCACACCTGGTGTGAGGGAGGTGCCTTTACCTCTCTCCTGCCAGAGGGATGTGAGGATTTTTCTGCAGTGAAATGTATTCACCAGCTTTACTCAGTGGTAGTGTGTGTGAGAGTAGGTATTAGTGGTGAATTAGAGCACATGGCCAGAGCCAAATAAAGCACATGCAACTGGACTTAGGTAGGTAATAGTCCCTGAAGCCCAAAGGTAGCTAAAAAACCCACACTGATGAGCTACATGAAAGTATCCAAACTCTTTTGGTGTCTTCCCTTCAAAGTCTCCTTGGAGACTGTGCATGGGCTGAATGACCCTGTGTGAACTACACTAAAATGCCTCTAAACAAACTAAGCAGATCAAAGCTTAAGACCAGCAGGACCAGGATGAGCGTGTCACAATGTGCCCTGCTGTCCTGTCTCTCTGCCAGCTGTGACTGAAAGCCCTGTTAGAATTTTTGGTCTGGCAGAGAGGACCTGTGATGCAGGGGGAGGGAGGGCTGTGAGCACCATGGTCTCATCTTTGTGCATAGTCAGACAGCAGCTGGGGTGCACACCCAAGCCTGAGGGCAGGACAGTGCTGTTGCATCCCACAGCTGAGCTGCAGACTCAGATCTGGAGCTGCCAGGCAGCTTTTTCTTTACTGTAACAAGAGGCATCTCCTCTGGTACACAAACCCTATAAAGGAGCAAATGGGTGCTCCTTGTTGTGATCTCCCTGTTTAAGGGCCTTCTCTTTAGAAACTGATGAAATTATTTGGGCTTGCTTGTCACAGGTCTGATTTTCCTAACTGAACCAATCCATTAGCAATGCAAAGAATTAAAAATTCAGCTGCACTTATTTGCTCATCTTGAAAAGTATGCTGCTAAACACACAAACAAGAGGACAGATCAGCATCTGTGACCACAGACAGTCATTCCCTGAAGAAGGGGGTGCTTAGATACAAATGATGACTCAGTGATGAAATAGCCACAGTAGTGATGAACCTATTTCCTCAGTTCTAATTACACAGGCTCCACAAAGGTGTAAGCTCTGTTCCCTGAAAAGCTAATTATTCTAGCAAGAACACTCTGCATTTCAAACCATTACATCCCTACAGCAATCACTGGGCTGCAGTAAAAGTATGCTCTTCCCACAGGGGAAGGCATTTGCGCCGGAGCTTTTAACCGTTGAAGTGCTAGAAAAGCTCATTTTGCCCCCTTGAAAAATGCAGACATTTCAATGAGCAGTTTAGATTTTGAAAGGTTCTTGCCCTCTGTGCAATTATCCACGGCAAGAGCCATTGGAATCCTCTTCAGATTTTTTGGAAGACCACAGGGTCATGGAGTGCTAGGGGTTGGAAGGGACCTTTGGAGTTCATCGAGTCCAAGCCCCTTGCCAGACATGGCTTCTGATTTTCTATCTAAAGTTAGTTACTCATTACCTTTAAAGCACCTTAATAAATGTTTTACTATGACTTATAAAAGGACTTGGGAAAAAAATAAAAGCCCTGAGATACAACAGGTACTGGACTGAACAGTTCTTCAAATAACCTTAATGTAGTCATAAAAATTAATAAAAGACATGAGCTCAGGTACATTGCTGTGTTATAGCCTAGGGGAGGGGAGGGGAGGGGAGGGGAGGGGAGGGGAGGGGAGGGGAGGGGAGGGGAGGGGAGGGGAGGGGAAGGCAAGGCTTGCCAAAGTGAAGAGGCACAACACTGGTACTTGTGCTCTGAGCCCTCTGATTAGAGGCACACTGAAGCATGACTGGTCAAAGTTATATGGCTGCTGCTTTCCTAATACCCCATCCCTGGATGGGGCTCTAAGCAACCAGAGTGATCCCTGCAATTGGACCCTGACAACTCTGTGATTCTGTAACTGTATTCTCAGGAAATAAAAGTATTCTAGTACCTGATTTTCATTCTTAGCATTATTAGGAGGATTTATAGAAGTAATCCAAGCTCTTCACGTGGAATTTTAAACAGCATGCAAATGAGAGGACGCCTGATTTGCAAATTACAAAACTATGAATAAAGTTAGAGTTTTAAGCCTAGAGTAATAAGCACAAGAAATAATTTCAAACAACAAAAGGCATCAAAGGGCCCAAAGATAATGAAAATAACTGGCAAGAGAGTTTGATGCTTCTTTGTTCATCCAACAGACAGCCCTTATGGATTGGCACAGGATATGTGACACAACTGCCCACGACAAAGAGAAGAAACAGCACGTTGTAGAGAGGCTGCAGCCCTTTCACAACATCGGCACTCGGCACGTGGTTTGCACCATGGTCATCTTGAATTCAGAGGGATGAGACTTCCATTTAGCTTTCTTGTATGATCTGGTCCTTATTTCCTTGTTGAAAACCAGGAAAAATAAAGAAAAGCAGAGGGTAATTATTTGCAGTCTGCTAGATGGGGAGCTACTCACGTCCTCGGCTAGGTGATCGCTGTCTGGGAGCTAATGAGCATTCCAGATTCACTCTGGGGGTGGTGCAGCATGGGAACAAAGCAAGGAAACAAACTACTGCATGCAGTGTGGAAATTAAAGAGTTGAAGCAGAAGCAAAGGGAATTTTACAAACAGTGACTAAGTTCATGGGATGGCAGAAGCAGCCTCCTCTAAAAATAAACTTTCACTGCTTATATTCAAGAGTGTGTTTTGAAATCACTTTACTTAAAACACTGAAAACCTGTGCGGAAAAATACACCTTGATGTGCTTCAGGCTTAATCCAACGATCTGCTTAGTGCAAGCTTTCAAGCAGACCTAAGGACCACACTTATGATTTCCGGTCCACTTTCAGCATCCAAGTTGTCGTTCCCCACAGGCCCTGGCTAGGGAAATGCCTGGTACCTCCACACCAAGCTCTAGCACTGAAGGATGTCAGTTAAAGCAGGCAGCAGAGATGTGTCTTCTTCAGCATAAGAGCCTCAAGCCTGGCCCTGGTGCTTGATGCTGTTCTGTGTATGACACGGAATCAAATGAAGAATCAAATCAGCCTTCATCTTCAATGCATCTCCTCACTGAAACCAAGTATTCAAAAGTTGATTTAAGGACAAGGGTGAGGCCACATCTGACAACTCTAATTCTCAGGTGGAAAGGAAATAGAGCTGAAGCTCATCTCTACACAGAGCAGGGCTGGCACATTCAAACATTTAAGAAAGAGTAGCAGATGCCTCCAGCCTGAAACAGAAAGCACATTTTTTTTACCTTGTCTTCCTGCATGGGTATTGATGATGTCTCTTAGTTAATGTACATGGGTTTTCAGAACAAACTTCTCAACTACTCTCTTCTGTCTCTGGGGAAAGGGTAGGAGAAGAAACACTGCCTGTCAGGTACTAGACACGGTGCTTAATGCAAGGCAATAAGGTATCTCAACACAGTGACAAACGTAGTCTGATAACCTACAGAGAGCCAGCAGAGAGGAGCTTGAGATGTAAAACTCCTGGAAGAAAACAGCATGCAAAGTTGTTGGGATGGAGAAGAAGGAAGGCAGGGATGGAAGAAAAACAGTGAAGGAAGGAACTGAGAAAAGCATTTTTCACAAGCTTCCCTGGATTCCTCCATTCCTTGGTCTTGCTTTTCATGGATGCAGGAAGCATCTGACCGCACAGAACACGGTATGGGAGGTAGTGTTCTTGAGCTGCAGAAGTCACCTACAGCTCTTCTCTGCTTTTGCAGTATCAGTTACCAGGAACAAGTAGGTAGTTGTTTCTCATCTCTGATCAGACAGTTCTATTAATAACGGTTTGTTCCTTTCAGAATGCATAGCTCACTTTCTCTATGAAAGGGCTGGATGACTCCAAGCAGTGAGTAACTCCATTAACCTCAACACGCTCTGTTAGCAGGGAGAGGCAGATTGGTAGTCTGGCATTACAGGCAAGCAAAAAATTGTTTGACAACAGAAGTCACCTCTTTTGCATGGTACGTGCGAGGAGACAGGGCTTGATATTATACAGCTGGCAACTATCTCCTGAGAGCTGCTGGTAGAATTCCTTCCCAGTCCCCAGCCTCTGTATGGCCATCCAACAGCAAGCCTGGGAGTTGGAGGCTGCTCATCTGTGGGACTCTGCTTTTAGCAGACCATAAGTTTGTGCTTTGGTTCTCTTTCCTGTAAGGGCATGCTAGGTGATTTCTGGCTTTAGCCAGTGCAGACTTAGAAACTAAGTCTATTATTAGTGACAGAGAAATCACAGTGAATGCATGGAAGATTTATTGCTGCATGGAAGATTTATTGACTGTGTAAAAAGGTACTCAACGCTTTCAGGAAAAGACCAGGATTTCACCATTTGGGAACATCTATGGCATTGCACTGCATCCCTGAAGACTGGACAGATGAAATCTAAAGTGATGAATGGTTCCCAACAAGAATTTACCACCTTAGAGCAACAGATTCTAAACAAGGCAAGAGAGAAAATTATGCTGATCCATGAAGCAACTTCTTTGGCATAACCTGTGATGCTTCAGAGGTTAAATCAGTCAAGCCACAGGGATCTTGTAACATTTTTATTTCCAGCCCTTGCTTCCACCAAATGGTAGGAAGAAAATCTGATAGTTAAAAGTTTGTAAGACAAGTTCAATGGAAGAACAGCCTGCCTTCCAGTGATTTCACATTTTAAAGTCAAGTTCAGCAGCATACAAGACAGAAAATAGATTCCCCCCAAACATAGCAAGCTTCATGGTGCACAAGATGAGAGTCCGGCTGCAGCAGACAAGATTGTGGCAGGTTTAAATCCATCCTGGCCAATTCTAACCAGGTTTGGCAAACTTTACAATCCAAGACTTTCCTAAAAGTAGCAGCAGAGGGCAAACAAAAGCAATAGGAATACTTACTGAGCTTGACTTTTAACTCTTTTGGTTTCTTACCTGAGATGCTGAAAAAAACATGAAAACCAGTTATCACAGTATCACAGTATCACAGTATAACTCAGGTTGGAAGAGACCCCAAGGATCATCAAATCCAACCTGTCCCAACAGACCTCACGACTAGACCATGGCACCAAGTGCCACGTCCAATCTCCCCTTGAACACCTCCAGGGACGGTGACTCCACCACCTCCCTGGGCAGCCCATTCCAATGACGAACAACTTGCTCAGTGAAGAACTTTTTCCTCACCTCAAGTCTAAACCTCCCCTGGCACAGCTTGAGACTGTGTCCTCTTGTTCTGGTGCTGGTTGCCTGGGAGAAGAGACCAACCCCTTCCTGTCTACAACCACCTTTCAGGTAGTTGTAGAGGGCAATGAGGTCACCTCTGATCCTTCTCTTCTCCAGGCTAAACAACCCCAGCTCCCTCAGCCTCTCCTCACAGGGCTGTGCTCAAGGCCTCTCCCCAGCCTTGTTGCCCTTCTCTGGACACCGTCAAGTGTCTCGATGTCCTTCTTAAACTGAGGGGCCCAGAACTGGACACAGGACTCAAGGTGTGGCCTAACCAATGCAGAGGACAGGGGCACAATGACCTCCCTGCTCCTGCTGGCCACACTATTCTTGATGCAGGCCAGGATGCCATTGGCCCTCTTGGCCACCTGGGCACACTGCTGGCTCATGTTTAGGTGGCTGTCAATCAGCACCCCCAGGTCCCTCTCTGGCAGCTCTCAGCCACTCTGACCCCAGCCTGTAGCTCTGCATGGGGTTGCCATGGCCAAAGTGCAGCACCTGGCATGTGAGAGAAAAGAATGGACCTGCTGGACAAGAATGATTTCTGATGATAAAATGTTTTCTCCTGCCCCCTTGCAAGCTTAGCACAGATGAGCTTTCTGCTGTAGCAGCCAGCCCTTCGCTTTGATCGACCTTAGCACAACTGAGCTGCCAAGACCTTTTTCTCAGATAACCAAACTTACCATTTCAGAGTGGCATTCATCAGGGCATGCCCTGCTCTTTGGCTTTTTGTGCAGAGGACCAATGGAGCCAGTAGCCACAGGGACACCAGGAAGCAGCTGCTGCCACGTCGCCTGAGCACATATCTGCCTGGTACAGCCTGCTCTGAGGGCTGTGCTGGCACCATCTCCACTCACTTCTGGTTCCCTCACCCATCACTGGGGTCTCCCCAAGAAATTCCCCAAGCATTCCTGCTGGCACCAGGTGCTGGGGAACCAAACATACTTCAGCAATCTGTTCTCTTACCAAATATTATGATTCATGAAAATCTATTGGTATTAGTGGTGATATTAAAGTGAAATTCTTCTGGAGAGGGAACACTTGGACAGAGACACTTTTTTGCCTGCTGTTATTCAGCTACCAAGACAATTTCTAGTTAGAAAGCATTTTTGTCACTTGTTATTTAACAAGATTGTTGTGTCTTGGCATTAGTTCTGAGGCAAAACTCACAATGTTTAGCATAATAAATATGTAAGATCCTCTTGGAAAAGGACAGGCAGATGGAGGTCTGCATGCTGTTTCGTTATATGCATTACTTACATTTGGTAGCTACTGAAACATTTAAGCCTTAAATCTGCTCATTTGCTTACAAAATACTGTGAGATTAGGATTGGCACTGATCAAGTGCCAACATTCAACAACACCCACTGTGAAGCTGCCCCTAAGGGACAAGTGAAAGCTGAAGGAATTGCCCCAAGTCACAGAATCTCAGGGTTGGAAGGGACCTCAAGTACCACCCAATTCCAACCCCCCTGCCATGCCCAGGGTCACCTCGCACTAGAGCAGGTTGTTCAGAGCCACATCCAGCCTGGCCTTCAAAACCTCCAGGGATGAGGCTTCCACCACCTCCTTGGGCAACCTGTGCCAATGCCTCACCACCCTCATGGGGAAGAAGTTCTTCCTGATGTCTAATCTAAATCTCCCCTCCTCTAGCTTGGATCCCCTCCCCCTAGTCCTATCACTACCCAACACCCTAAAAAGTCCTTCACCAGCTTTCTTGTGGGCCCCCTTCAGACATTGGAAGGCCACAATGAGGTCTCCTCGGAGCCTTCTCCGAAACAAACAATCCAAACTCAGCCTGTCCTCATAGATGAGGTGCAGAGGTTTTCTTTAGTTCAGTTGGAATGAGGTAGGAGATGGGTTAGAAAAGAAGCTCCTCACATGTAGGGATGCTCTAGTTTGGGAATAGGATCATGAGAGAGTGAGAACCTGACAACAGGGGCTTGAGCAACCTGACCTAGTGGAAGCTGCCCCTGCCTGTGGCACGGGGGTTGGAACTAGATGATCTTTAAGGTCCCTCCCAACCCAACCCATTCTATGACTCTATGAATCTATGGTTTTGTAAATAGTTCAGTTTGGGTTTTTTTTGTAAATAGTTTCAGTTTTCCTTTCTGCCATTTTCTGAGGCAATTCCTTCATTTGATATTCAGCAGTTATGCTTCAAAATAACAACAGAAAGTTAGAACCAGCTGCATCTTTTTAAGCCTAACAAAATCTCTCTTTCATTCAAGATGACTTCTTTCACTTTAGTAATTCCAAACATGAACTGAATCAAAAAATGCACAGCCATTATTTTTCTTTTAATAGATAAAGGAATAGAATCTAGATATTCACCAAGTCCCACCGACCATGTTGGTATTTATGGCCCTAACTTGCTTGGCTTAGTGGAAAATCTGTATCCTCTTTCTAAGTCTGCTGGAGATAGAAGGAAATACTGCCTAGAAAAGTGCTAATGTTAGTTCATTAGTCTTGAGATGGAGGGCCTCCAGCTGCATGCATGGTACATTTCACCCTTAGAACAGATTGCACACATATTAATAGAATTTCCTAAACATCCTTTAAAGAATTTCACTTCTACCACTATTATCTTAGCTCTTCATTGAAGGCAAAGCCCATGAGTATTTAAAATGAGGCCAATTTTGCTACATTAAGAATAATGATTATCAGCTATATCGAGGATGAGACTGTGCCACCTTATATTAGCTGCTTCAGAAAGAATAACAATATTAACAAGGCTTCCTCTTCTGTGAGCTTAATTTTGTCACCATAATGTAACTTGACTTCAATTACCATTGGTTTTAAATTTATGATCCAGGTGGCTGGAATTTGGAATAAAAAAATGTAATACAGATGTGCTGAAGCCAACAAGAGCTCTGTAGCAGAGTCAGCTGAGAAGAATGCTCTGACTGTGAATGAAGCTTAAGATTGTTCACTGGCCCCTTGGCTAGTAAACATGGGCTGGATTCTGCCATGGAGCAAGGCATAACATTCAGAATGCTGCAGAAGCCATGAAGAAATACAGCACAAACCTGATCATCAACTAAGCATTCATTTAACACATCAGTGTTGGTTTAAGCATGGACACAAGAACAAACAACTAGAAAAGGAAAATATACATCACTCTGCTCTGCTCCCCTCACTACAAAAATGTTCTGGGACTAGGACTCACCTACATGCAAAAGGTATAAAGCAAGAAGTTATTATTTGTTGTTGCTGTTCATGTGAATGATCACCAGGACACGTCCCCAGAGTATCTCCACCCCTGGCAGACTCATAGAATCATAGAACATTAGAGGTTGGCAGGGACCTCCAGAGATCATCCAGTCCAACGCCCCTGCCAGAGCAGCATCACCCAGGGCAGTCTGCACAGGAATGCATCCAGGTGGGCAGCCTGCTCCAGGGCTCTGTTACCCTCACTGTAAAGAAGTTTCTCCTCATATTGAGGTGAAACCTTCTATGCTCAAGCTTGCACCTGTTGTTCCTTGGCTTATTGCTGTGCACTACCCAAAAGAGCTTGGCCCCCTCCACTTGCCCCCCACCCCTCAGATTTTGATAGACATTGATCAGATCGCCTCTCAGCCTTTTCTTCTCCAGACTAAACAGCCCCGGGGCTCTCAGTCTCTGTTCATAGGAGAGATGCTCAAGTTCCCTAATCATCCTAGTGGCTCTCCCTTGGACTCTCTCCAGCAGATCCCTGTCTCTCTTGAACTGGGGAGCCCATTCCAGCAGAGTGCCAGAGGGCTAATGTGAGATGGAGGTCTATGAGTTTGTAATGCCACTGTGGATTTTCTTGTATCATTTACAAAGACTGAAATGGAAGTCAATGGAAACTGCAAAAGCCAAGAGACATCTGAAAGGCTGACATTCTGGAAGCAGCAGTATCCATAGAGCATAGTATTTAGAACCTCAAAGTATAAAAGCATATTCTCAGTTCCCCCTAAAAAGCCACTGATTTTCAGAGGTACAAGCATGGATCTCCTGCCCTTGCAGACCTTGGCAGTTCAGAAATTCATAGAATCATAGAATCACAGAATGCTTTGGGTTGGAATGGACCTTAAAGATCATCTAGTTCCTACCTCCTGGCATGAGCAGGAGCATTCAAAAGGTTGGATTTTTTTTTTCTTGGCCATGAAACATGCAAGAAATAAAATCATAAAATCATCAAGGTTGAAAAGACCTCATAGCATCAACTCCAATCTTCTACCCAACACCTCCAAGACCACTAGACCATGTCCCAGAGTGCCACATCTACTTGTTTCTTGAACACTCCAGGTGTGGCTCCACCACCTCCCTGGGCAGTCTGTGTTCCATTTAAAATGCAGGTTCAGAAAATTATCTCTGCAGGGCTGGAGCTGAAACCTATTTCCTTGAATTCATAATTCAGAAAGCCAGTTCTCTCACTGAAAAGCAAGGATTTAAAAGAGAGTGTGTGGTGGTTATACCATAGGAATACTTACAGAAAGCTTGCAGAGAGGTCAGCTCTTGGGCCTAGCAGTCTGTGAGCAGCAGGGATTATCAAACATGTCAAGATATTCAGGGTAGGGATGCAGCTTCTAATGTCAGTAAAATATATGCAAGTGTCAGCTTTCACTGGCTTTTAACCTTCACAATGATGATGAGCAGCTTGGAAATATGACAGTGAGATTCAGTGACCTAAGCACAGGCATCTAGTGTAATTTTGGATGCCCTTCAGGACCCTGACTGGCCTCCAGCTATTACTCTAGAAGGGTCTTCTGCTGCTCCAATGTCACATCTGCAAGATCCATGCAGATGCTCTCCAATACCCCTCCAGGGCATCTCAAATGATACTAGATATCTATATTTAGACAACTGAAAGGAGTCTTCTGTGGGGAAAGAATAGAAGCAAGAGGATCCAAAGGAGATTCCTCAGAGCGATAACGCTTTTGGGATGGCCGTGCTGATGGGGGGCCCACCAGGGCTTCAGCTGGCAGCCCTGCAGCATGCAAAGTGGGCTTTCTGATGTCTGCAGTCACTTAGGCACTGGAAACATTCAGCGCAGTCTTCCCTCTGATGAGCATTACGGTGCAGCTCTTTCACTACCAGGCTGCTTCGGGAACCTGCAGTGCTTTGTGAGAGTGTTGGAGTGACTGCTTCAGAGCCCTGACAATCTGTTTAGGCTGCACAGATGAGGGAAAACATATTTTGTTTTGTTCAGCATGCTCTGAACTTTCACAGTTACATAATTATCTGCTCAGATGGTACCACAGTCTTATTTTGACTGAGAGGGAAGCTGGAAATGTTGATCAAATAAACGCAGGCTGGAAGCCTGGCAGCTCTGCTGTTTGCCGAGGAGGAAGCGACCCACGCTCGGGGCCTTCCGCGGCGCCGGATACGTTCCATTGCAAAGCGGGCCCTGACACTCGGCTTCTCTAAGATGAGAAGTACTTGGGTTGTGCTCTTCTGGTCTCCTCTTCAAGAGACATAGTTTGAGAGGGTTGAGTTGCACAGCTCTGAAGTGTGCTTAGGAGGCTCAGGGGAGACCTTCTTGCTGTCTACAACTACCTGAAGGGTGGTTGTAGCCAGGAGGGGGTTGGTCTCTTCTCCCAGGAAAAGTGCAGTGTGCAGTGTGCCCAGGCAGCTAAGAGGGTCAATGGCATCCTGGCCTGCAGCAGGAACAGAGTGGCCAGCAGGAGCAGGGAGGTCATTCTGCCCCTGTACTCTGCACTGGTTAGGCCACACCTTGAGTACTGTGTCCAGTTCTGGGCCCCTCAGTTTAGGAAGGAGGTTGACTTGCTGGAACGAGTCCAGAGAAGGGCAACAAAGTTGGTGAGGGGTTTGGAACATAAGCCATGTGAGGAGAGGCTGAGGGAGCTGGGGTTGCTTAGCCTGGAGAGGAGGAGACTCAGGGGTGACCTTATTGCTCTCTACAACTACCTGAAGGGAGGTTGTAGACAGACGGATGTTGGTCTCCTCTCCCAGGCAGCCAGCACCAGAACAAGAGGACACAGTCTCAGGCTGCGCCAGGGGAGGTTCAGGCTAGATGTTAGGAAAAAGTTCTATACAGAAAGAGTGATTGCTCATTGGAATGGGCTGCCTGGGGAGGTGGTGGAGTCGCCATCACTGGAGGTGTTCAAGAGGGGATTGGATGTGGCACTTGGTGCCATGTTCTAGTCAAGGGGTCTGTGGTGACAGGTTGGACTTGATGATCTTTGAGGTCTCTTCCAACCTTGGTGATGCTGTGATTCTGTGAGAGGCTGGCATTTCATACTGCCCAGAATCAAAGTGCTTGATCTGACTTTGGAAACGAATCATCCCAGGGGTTTGTTTCACAACTTGAAACTCTCTGAAAGTCTCCTTTTCTCTTTCCCACTACCTTGTATGTAAAACTATGGTGACAGTGGTTTCCTTTGCAAAGCATGTAGGTGACACTGGTATTATGGGCTGCTTAAGAGACAGGGAGGTGCCCAAAGTGTGGGGCTGCAGCTGCACCCCCTCAGCTGCCCTGCTCCTGGCTGGGGTGGTATGTGAGGAGCTGCCAGGCCCTGTCCTGGCACCCTTGCAGTGCCCTGACAACAACCTCTAAATTACTGCTAACAAGTGAAACCATGACAGGGGGAATCAACACCTTCATGTGTTCTTTATTTGGGAGGTTCTCATTCTGGAAATGGTTTAGCACAGAGCGATCCAGGTGGATAATCCCTTCAGTCACACTACTGGAATACCAAGCCTTCCTACCTTTACTCTGTGTCATTTAACTGAGGCCAGGGAATAAAGTTCACTTCCTCACAAAACCCTCTGTGTGTCTGTGGCCTCAGAAGAACACTGAAACTGGGGTTAAAACCATAGAACATTCCTGTGTAAAGAAAATGACAACTGAGGGAACCTGCGTGGAGTGAGGGGCCCTCTGGACATGGGTTGCACCTGAGCTGTTGGAGGCTGGTGGCCAGGGGTACATATGATGTATCTCTCCATGGCTTGCTTTGCTGTATTGAGCCTTCAGCTTTCCTGGATGGGGGTCCACCTGCTGAACAGGATCAGCCTGTGATGGGCAGACTGCATCTGCTTTCTGGAGACCCTGCTCTTCAAGGCACAACTGGGCACAGGCTATATACCACCCCATGGTACCCACCAGTATCTTTCTAGCCTCCCACAGCCCTTCTGTCTAGACATATTTTTGTAGCCCTGTGCATTTAATATTGATAGAAAACTTTAAGATCTCCAAGATCTTAAAGCCCTTGTTACAGGAATGATCTGGAGGTGCTGGAGTGTGTCCAGAGAAGGGCCATGAGCAGAGTGCTTGGGCCATAAGCAGAGGGCTGGAGCTGCTCTCCTATGACGACAGACTGAGAGAGTTGGGGTTGTTCTGTCTTGAGAAGAGAAGGCTCTGAGGAGACCTTCTTATGGCCTTCCAGTATCTGAAGGGGGCTACAAGGAAGCTGGGGAGGGGCCCTTGAGGGTGTCAGGGAGTGATAGGACTGGGGGGGATGGAACAAAAAAACCTAGAAATGGGTAGATTGAGATTGGATGTTAGGAAGAAGTTGTTCCCCATGGGGGTGGTGAGAGCCTGGCACAGGTTGCCCAGGGAGGTGGTGGAAGCCTCATCCCTGGAGGTGTTTGCAGCCAGGCTGGATGTGGCTGTGAGCAACCTGCTGTGGTGTGAGGTGTCCCTGCCCATGGCAGGGGGCTTGGAATTGGATGATCCTTGAGGTCCTTTCCAGCCCTAACAATTCTATGATTCTATGACCTTAAAAGCTTTTAAGAAGTCAAAGTTTGAATATTTTCCAAGGCACACATCTAGACCATACCATATCCTATCTGATGATTAAAAGCCTGAAGACAAGAATGGAGGAACATTTTTTTTTTATGAAGAGGAGCTCTGTGCTGAGAATACCACAAACAGCTTGATGCTGCCCAGGACCTCCACTGCTCTTCCTGTATCCCAGACAGAAGAGAGTGGTTGGGCTAAACTTCCCTGTAGATACCCAATGCTAGAAGGATCAGAATTTGGGTGGACTAGGGAACCCCCAGGAGAGATTCCTTTGTTCCAGTGCAGCCTGCAAACAAGCCCCAGTGACTTTTTTATGCCAGATATCCTGCAGGCCCAGAGGCAGTGTTTCTTCATTAGAGACACTCTTTGTCTTACGTGTGCCTGGATTTAAGGGACAAAAGCTTTAAACTTCTCATCTAGAAGTTTTTGTGCCAAGGGGACACAAACCTCAGGGCTGCAGAACACATCAGGACACTGCCCTCTCCTCAGAGCAGAATAAAATTAACTGTAGAAATGCAATCTGTTTTGATATTGCATAATGCTCATGATTAAACATGAACTGCTTATGCTTGTTAGAGCCTGGGGCAGTCACCCAGCTCCAGCTGATAAATGTTGCTTAAATGAAAAGACTTTTTTTGGTTTGTATTTTTTTAATTATGCTCCTGGCAATCAAATAATGATGTGGATGAATCTCCATCAGTGCCAGACACTGCAGACTTTCAGACAGCATTTTTGTCTCTTCAAATGGCAAGAAAACAATAGGTCAAATCACTATTTTTTTGGGGGGTTGGGGGAGGGCTGGAATCATATCCCACAAGGAGAAAACTTATTTCTTTATAGCTGCTACATGACACTGGAAATCATTTTGCTTGGTTTTGAAAGAGTATAGCAGGAGCACACAGAGCTGAAGTCAGAAATAGATGCTCAGACCCTTCTATATGACATGTCTGGTGAGCCACTTTGTTTTGTGCAAATGCCTCAGGGCCTGTGATGGGACAGAGTCCTGTGCTGCTAGTTGCCACGAGCATGCAGCAAGATCCTTGCATCTGCTCAAAGACTCACAGTCTGCCTTGGGTAAGGGTGACAGAGGAATAATTTGCTTCACTTTTGTGGAGGCTCTAGTATTGTAATCATATTATAAATGCCATATCATGACACAGGATGTTGTGTGTTCACTCATACATCCAGCTGCTGGAGCTGGGAAAACTCTTCTTGATGAGTAAGTTTTGCCTTTTGGTGTCAATCAACATTTTAATAACAATAAAGTTCATGCTAATAGCAGCATTCTATAATTTGGGGATCTAAATATAGCAATTGTCTGAGGCTCTGAGAGTGTGACTTCCTGCTGGGAGCTGCATGAGTCATGGATGCAATATATGTAAATTCTTTAGTGTAAAATCTTTCCATGGTTTACAACCTGGCTGCTTAGACTCACAATGCACATGTGGCTACATGGCTATGCTAAGGAGTTATGCAATATGTTTTATGGTGGCATACCATAAAGAGAGAGGGCTCTTAAACAGTATCACAGTATCACAGTATCACAGTAACTAAGGTTGGAAGAGACCCCAAGGATCATCAAGTCCAACCTGTTCCAACAGACCTCACAACTAGACCATGGCACCAAGTGCCACATCCAATCTCCCCTTGAACACCTCCAGGGACGGCGACTCCACCACCTCCCTGGGCAGCACATCCCAATGACGAACGACTCGCTCAGTGAAGAACTTTTTCCTCACCTCGAGTCTAACCTCCCCTGGCACAGCTTGAGACTGTGTCCCCTTGTTCTGGTGCTGGTTGCCTGGGAGAAGAGACCAACACCTTCCTGTCTACAACCACCTTTCAGGTAGTTGTAGAGGGCAATGAGGTCACCTCTGATCCTTCTCTTCTCCAGGCTAAACAATCCCAGCTCCCTCAGCCTCTCCTCACAGGGCTGTGCTCAAGGCCTCTCCCCAGCCTTGTTGCCCTTCTCTGGACACCTTCAAGTGTCTCGATGTCCTTCCTACACTGAGGGGCCCAGAACTGGACACAGGACTCAAGGTGTGGCCTAACCAATGCAGAGTACAGGGGCACAATGACCTCCCTGCTCCTGCTGGCCACACTATTCCTAATACAGGCCAGGATGCCATTGGCCTTCTTGGCCACCTGGGCACACTGCTGGCTCATGTTTAGGTGGCTGTCAATCAGCACCCCCAGGTCCCTCTCTGTTTGGCAGCTCTCAGCCACTCTGACCCCAGCCTGTAGCTCTGCATGGGGTTGCCGTGGCCAAAGTGCAGCACCTGGCACTTGGACTTGTTAAATGCCATCCCATTGGACTCTGCCCATCTGTCCAGTCGGTCAAGGTCCCTCTGCAGAGCCTTTCTACCTTCTAACTGACCAACATCTGCTCCCAGCTTGGTGTCATCTGCAAACTTGCTGATGACTGACTCAATGCCCTCATCCAGATCATCAATGAAGATGTTAAAGAGCATGGGGCCCAGCACTGATCGCTGGGGGACACCACTGGTGCCTGGCTGCCAGCTGGCTGTGGCACCATTCACCACCACTCTCTGGGCTCAGCCTCCAGCCAGTTCCTAATCCAGCACCGAGTGTTGTGGTCCAAGCCACGAGCTGACAGCTTAGCCAGCAGTTTACTGTGGGGGACAGTGTCAAAGGCCTTGCTGCAGTCCAGATAGACTACATCCACAGCCTCCCCACGTCCACCAGACGGGTCACCTGATCATAGAAGGAGATCAGGTTGGAGAGGCAGGACCTGCCCTTCCTAAATCCATGCTGCCTGGACCTGAGCCCTTGGCCATCCTTCAGGTGCAGTTATTGCCACCAGGATAATTTGCTCCATCACTTTCCCTGGCACTGAGGTCAGGCTGCCAGGCCTGGAGTTTCCAGGTTCCTCCATCCAACCCTTCTTGTGGATGGGCACCACATTGGCCAGTTTCAGTCATCTGGGACCTCTCCAGTGAGCCAGGGCTGGAGGAAAATGATGGAGAGCGGCTTGGCAGCTCATCTTCCAGCTCTCTCAGCACCCAAGGATGGATCCCATCCGGTCCCATGGACATTACAGGGGAGAGGCAGAAGCTACATCTTCCTCTTTGTTAGACGCTAATAAAGTAAGATGAAAACCAAATGCAGTCTCTCCAGTGTTATCATTAGCTTTCTAGTACAGTAAGCAACAGCCATCACTTAATAAGCAAAGCTGGTACATGTTCAAGTGATTAAACAGCAGTGATTAGCAGGTTTCAAAATTCAAAATAATTTAAACTAATTTCATTAGCTTCAAATTCCTATTCCCAAGAAATGATGCCTCACTTTCCAAAGAGAACCTGCTTAGAGAAGATAGACATGCTGTTTCTGCCACAGAAAGAGACTGGGCAAAGGAGATGCCCAAACCTGCCTTATGCAGAGGCTGCTGTCTAGCTAGAAAAAAGAACAGCCTGGTTTTGTTACAGCTATAATGTGCTGCTCCAAAAGAGGTGACAGGAGGATGCTTGGAGAACACACAGCATGCATGTGGAAAACAGCAATCCCCTTTACTTCCTAGTCTTAGGGATTAAGAAGGCTGAGGGAGCTGGGGCTGTTCAGCCTGGAGAAGAGGAGGCTCCAGGGACACCTTAGAGCAGCCTGCCAGTACGTGAAAGGAGCCTATGGGAAGGATGGAGAGAGCCTGTTTACAAAGGCCTGCAGGGACAGGGCAAGGGGTAACGGCTTCAGACTAGAGAAGGGCAGATCCAGATTGGATGTCATGAAGGAGTTCTTCACTATGAGGGTGGTGAAATACTGGAACAGGTTGCCCAGGGAAGTGGTTGAGGCCCCTTCCCTGAAGATGTTCAAGGTGAGGCTTGATGAGGCCCTGGTCAACCTGATCTAGTTGGGGATGTCACTGCTGACTGTAGGGAGGTCTGACTGGATGATCTTTGGAGGTCCCTTCCAGCCTGGACCATTCTATGATTCTACAATTGAGAATGGGTCCTGATGGTCTTAGGCCCAGTAAAGAAGCAGAAAATTACAGAAATAACTAATTTAGTTTGTCTCATAAAGACCTGTGGCAGGACAAGAGAAGTTTGATCTCCATGGTTTCTATGAAAGCTTCATCTCCATGGATTCTGTGACTTGAAATACAGCAAAACCTACAATATCCCAGGGACAGGAATTTGATCTCACATTATTCTCCAAAAACATTTTGCAGAAGCAGCTTCAGCAGCCTTCTTCTCAACTATGATGAGCAGTCTGAGGACAGAATTCATGCATTTGTTAATATGCCTGCTCCAAAAGCAGATGCATGGCTTCATATTCCAGAGCTTTATTAGAAGAAAGCACTCTGGCACCAGTGCACTAACCCTGTGTCCAGGGAAATGCATGGGAATCCTGGCTGAATGAGTCTTAGCTGCATCAACACATCTCTGTGATGTCTGCAGAGTGGACACCTTATACCTACAGAGCCTCAAGTGCCCTCACCCCAGTACTGTGTCCAGTTCTGGGCCCTTCAGTTTAGGAAGGAGGTTGACTTGCTGGAACGAGTCCAGAGAAGGGCAACAAAGTTGGTGAGGGGCTTGGAGCACAGCCCTGTGAGGAGAGGCTGAGGGAGCTGGGGTTGCTTAGCCTGGAGAAGAGGAGACTCAGGGGTGACCTTATTGCTCTCTACAACTACCTGAAGGGAGGTTGTAGACAGGCAGAGGTTGGTCTCTTCTCCCAGGCAGCCAGTACCAGAACAAGAGGACACAGTCTCAGGCTGCGCCAGGGGAGGTTCAGGCTAGATGTTAGGAAAAAGTTCTATACAGAAAGAGTGATTGCACATTGGAATGGGCTGCCTGGGGAGGTGGTGGAGTCGCCATCACTGGAGGTTTTCAGGAGAAGACTTGATGGGGTGCTTGGTGTCATGGGTTAGTTGTTTGGGTGGTGTTGGATTGGTTGATGGGTTGGACGCGATGATCTTGAAGGTCTCTTCCAACCTGGTTTATTCTATGTATTCTATTCTATGAATGAGCTAATGAATCACTGCAAAGCAAACAGCAAGCCAGGGTGTCTTTGGGCAGGGGTCAATGCACTACCTGAATGTCCCAGCACACACAGTTCTTGTAAGGGGCCTTGGGCTTTCCTTACAAACTTCATATCTACTTTCTCCGAAGATCACTTGGGCTTTCACCCAATGCCAACCTCCCCACACCCAGGCCAGCCTCCCCTTGCTGCAACAGCAGCTTTCTCACATTTTCTTTAGGCAGACAAAATGGGAGCATCAGACAACGTGCCGTGGGAAGCAGCAGGACTGCCAGCCAAGGAGGGAAAATGCAGGAAGGAGTGGCACCTGCAGCCATTAAACCCAGATAGTCTTCTACCCAATAAATGCTCTGGATTCCTAGCAAAAGAGGAACACACACAGAGAGCCATGGCTACACTCTAATTCCACATCACTAAAGTGCTTTTTGTCTTGGGCTGGTTATTCTGGGCTCTTACAGGACTGAAAGCACTGATGTGATCATTATGTGGCAGAGCAGTGGTGCCGCTGTAGCTGTGACAGACTACAGACACACAGCATGTGGTTTGCAGAAGGAGCTGCTGTCATCTACTAGACCTGTGACAAAAAAAGGGTAAGATTGAGTCAAGAAATGCTTTACCTGGCGACTTGCTGTAACCAGGTTGATGATGATGTCTCTAAGAATTGCTTTTGATGCAGCCCAGGATACCATTGGCCTTGTGGGCTGCAAGTACACATTGCTGGCTCACATTCAGCTTCTCATCCACCAGCACCTTCAAGTCCCCAAGGGCTGCCCTCAATTCCATCATCCCCCAGCCTGTATTGATACAAAGGATTGCCCTGACCCAGGTGCTTGGCTTTGTTGAACTTCATGAGATTAGGCCAGATTTCCACTGCCCTTGCAAGTTGCAAAGGATTTGTTCAGTATTTCATTATTTTCTTGTCTCAGACTGTGGCCCATGACTGAAGGACCACAAAGAGAATAAAAGAACAGAAGGGGGAAGAGAATGCCTTTGAAATGGGGGTAAATGATTCATTTGGGTCATTTGTAATGAAGGATGCCATGTATATCTCACTTAGCAACAGAATACAAATAGCAAATACTGGTTCATGGAGTGCAAAATATCCTAAATTGTGCAGATAATGAGTTTTTAATGACTAAGTTCACTTGGTGCAGGGTCATGGAAGTGTTCCAGTAAATGTTGTTTACAACATGAGAAGTACAGTAGGGTTTAGCACTCTGCTCTTTCCCTGCACTTACAGGAACACCATTAGAGAAGAGATTTGAATCCTGCTGTAATTGCCTCACAAGAAAGAGAAGATTTATATCAACATGCAGGGAGAAGGGATATTGTGGTAACAATGAAGTGAAAGCACTACAAAAGAGCCTAGAATTTCCTGAGCATTTTATCCTGTGCTTGAACAGAACAGGCTACAATTTAATTCCAGGTTAAAACTGGAATTGTAGCTAGATAAAATGCACAATGTTTCCTTTTGCTTGACCTTCCATTTGCTATTATAAAGCTAAACCTGAACGTTTTGTGCATTTCTTTTCCCCCAGCAAGGAAACCACAACAAACCTACAGAAATATGCATTTTGTCAAAAACAGGACAGAAGCATGGAGAATAAAAGTCAAATTTTGAGTCACTTTCACTATGGCAGTGACTTTTAACCAGTTCAGTAAGGTTTACAGACATTGTGATGCCCTGACTAGGACGGTGTCTGATTCCTGTGGAACTGCTGTGTGCATCCTGAACACAGGGTGGTTTGTACAACTGAAATTCCTTCTTTCCAGAGAGTATTTGCTGATGGAGCCAATTGTAAACATCTACCCATTTCAGCAATGGCAAGGTCAAAGTACTGACCATACCCTTCACTACATTAGGGTGGCTTTATCACTGCATGCTGAGAAATACAGCAGCAGCATTTCAGATGTTTTATGTAGGCAGAATTAGAATACATAGAATACATAGAATAAACCAGGTTGGAAGAGACCTTCAAGATCATCGCGTCCAACCCATCAACCAATCCAACACCACCCAAGCAACTAACCCACAGCACCAAGCACCCCATCAAGTCTTCTCCTGAAAACCTCCAGTGATGGCGACTCCACCACCTCCCCAGGCAGCCCATTCCAATGTGCAATCACTCTTTCTGGATAGAACTTTTTTCTAACATCCAGCCTGAACCTCCCCTGGCGCAGCCTGAGACTGTGTCCTCTTGTTCTGGTACTGCTTGCCTGGGAGAAGAGACCAACATCCGTCTGTCTACAACCTCCCTTCAGGTAGTTGTAGAGAGTAATAAGGTCACCCCTGAGTCTCCTCTTCTCCAGGCTAAGCAACCCCAGCTCCCTCAGCCTCTCCTCGTAGGGCTTATGTTCCAGACCCCTCACCAACTTTGTTGCTCTTCTCTGGACTCGTTCCAGCAAGTCAACCTCCTTCCTAAACTGAGGGGCCCAGAACTGGACACAGTACTTGAGGTGTGACCTAACCAGTGCAGAGTACAGGGGCAGAACGACCTCCCTGCTCCTGCTGGCCACTCTGTTCCTGCTGCAGGCCAGGATGCCATTGACCCTCTTAGCTGCCTGGGCACACTGCAGGCTCATGTTCAGTCTACCGTCGACCAGCACCCCCAGGTCCCTCTCTGCCTGACTGCTCTCCAGCCACTCTGACCCCAGCCTGTAGCTCTGCATGGGGTTGCTGTGGCCAATGTGCAGAACCTGGCACTTGGATGTGTTCAGTCTCCTGCCCTTGGACTCTGCCCATCTGCCCAGCCTGTCGAGGTCCCTCTGCAGAGCCTCTCTAAAGCACTTGGCTTTCATTTCAGCTTCCTAAGTTTATAATTTATTGTGCAAAGTTAAAAAAATACACATTTTTAAACACAAAACTTCAAGGATTTTTTTTTTTTTAAATAGAATTTTTTTTTTTTAATTAGTGAAAGGTTAAAAAGTTAATTTAGGTTTTTGGGGAGTTTTTTTGTTTGGTTTGTGGTGGTTGTTTTTTGTTAGTTTGGTTGTGGGGTTTCTTGGTTTTGTTTGGGTTTGTTTGTTGTTAAATCTGTATTTTTTCCAGTGGGGAAATGTTCTGTCTGGAATTCCTAACAGCTCCAGTGGTAGATACAGTACATAAAAATTGCCTGGCAATTTGTTTCCTTTTTCTATGGAAATTTTTCATGGCACAACTGTTTTATATCATAATGCAGAACATAAGATAAAGTGTTTAATTCTAATTATATTTCTCCCAGTAAATTATCTTAAAGTTTAAACAGATCACAGAATCATAGAATGCATTGGGATGGAAAAGACCCTCAAAGGTCATCTTGTCCAGCCTCTCTGCAGTCAGCAGGGACATCTACCTGGACTTCAGCAAGGCCTTTGACACTGTCCCCCACAGCAAACTGCTGGCCAAGCTGTCAGCCCCTGGCTTGGACAGCAGCTCTCTGAGCCGGGTTAGGAACTGGCTGGAGGCTGAGCCCAGAGAGTGGTGGTGAATGGTGCCACAGCCAGCTGGTGGCCAGTCAGTAGTGGTGTGCCCCAAGGATCAGTGCTGGGCCCCATGCTCTTTAACATCTTTATTGATGATCTGGAGGAGGGCATTGAGTCCATCATCAGCAAATTTGCAGATCACACCAAGTTAGGAGCAGATGTTGGTCAGTTAGAGGGTAGAAAGGCTCTGCACAGGGACCTCAACAGGCTGGGCAGATGGGCAGAGTCCAAGGGCATGAGATTGAACACATCCAAGTGCCAGGTTCTGCACGTTGGCCACAACAACCCCATGCAGAGCTACAGACTGGGGTCAGAGTGGCTGAGAGCAGCCAGGCAGAGAGGGACCTGGGGGTACTGGTTGACAGTAGGCTGAACATGAGCCAGCAGTGTGCCCAGGTGGTCAAGAAGGCCAATGGTCTCCTGGCCTGCATCAGGAACAGTGTGGCCAGCAGGAGCAGGGAGGTCATTGTGCCCCTGTACTCTGCATTGGTTAGGCCACACCTTGAGTCCTGTGTCCAGTTCTGGGCTCCTCAGTTTAGGAAGGAGGTTGACTTGCTGGAACGAGTCCAGAGAAGGGCAACGAAGTTGGTGAGGGGTTTGGAACACAGCCCTGTGAGGAGAGGCTGAGGGAGCTGGGGTTGCTTAGCCTGGAGAAGAGGAGACTCAGGGGAGACCTTATTGCTCTCTACAACTACCTTAAGGGAGGTTGTAGCCAGGTGGGTGTTGGTCTCTTCTCCCAGGCAACCAGCACCAGAACAAGAGGACACAGTCTCAAGCTGCACCACAGGAGGTTCAGACTGGATGTGAGGAAGAAGTTCTACACAGAGAGAGTGATTGCCCATTGGAATGGGCTGCCCAGGGAAGTGGTGGAGTCAGCATCACTGGAGGTGTTCAGGAGGAGACTTGACAGGGTGCTTGTTTGCATGGTTTAGTTGATTAGGTGGTGTTGGATGATAGGTTGGATGCGATGATCTTGAAGGTCTCTTCCAACCTGGTTTCTTCTATTCCATCTCCAGCTAGGTCAGGTTGCTCAGATCCCCATCAAGTTTGAACTTAAATATTTGTCTCTAGGGATGGGGCCTCCACCACACTCTGGGTAACAAGTTCCAGTATTTCACCACTCTCATTGTGAAGAACTCACTCCTGATGTCCAACCTAAAACTACCCTGCTCCAGTTTCAAACCATTGTCCCTCATCCTGTCTCTACAAGCCCTTCTAAACAGTCCCTCTCTGGCCTTCCTGCAGATCCCCTTCAGATATTGTCCTTGTCTCATGTTTCATTACATGAAAATGAGTCTATGTTATATGGTTAACATTCTTCCCAGTGTCTTGGCTTTTCTGATTCTGGTGTTTCAGAGCTGCTGTTTTCACACAGCCTTGTTACCTAGTGATCACAAGATGCATTTGCTGTGATTTCCCCCCAATGCTTCTTCATGTTTATCCTTAGAAAACATGTCACCAGTGCTCCTTGCACGTTGTCAGAGATGTGCAAATGCCCATTCAAGCACTTAAAACAAATCCACAGAGTCTAAAATTCTGAATGAAAGTTTCTCCAGTAGCTTAAAATCAGCAGTAGGGTGCTGGGGTTTGCCACACAAAAGGAGCCGAGCATCAGCTCTCTATCGATCACTAAGGCACTGTTAGCTAGCTGCTGTCCTTTCACCTCCGCTCCATTCCTCTGCCCACAGCTGACGGCTAGCTCATCAACCTTCTGGACCAAATCATCCACCAGAGTAATTAGCAACAGTCCTCATAAACCTCACTAACTTTGTAACAATACACTAAGGCCACTTCTTAGGGACCTTGAGCAATACTTCGAGCAAGTTCTGACCCACACTTGAGATGCTTCTTTTTGAACGCAGACAATTTGAGTCACAAAAGCAACTTTGCACACAAACTGCCAGCATCACTTAACCTTGCAGAGGGCCAAGGCTGCAGCAAGAATGCCACCTCCATTCCTCTGTGTGACATTGAAGTCCCATTCCTGCACCTGCAGACTGAAACCTTGCTCTCTTTTATACAGGGTGCTGTGAAGTCCGGTAGGTTGAGAAATTACAACTTTGTGTTGATTTTCTACTCCTTTTAGAAGTACTAATGTTCTATCACCTTTACATTGATGGCAGACTGGTTTCTGTAGCCTGCTTCTAACCCCAACATGAAAAAAGACAAAAAAAACCCAGGCCATTTGTTCTTCACTACAGAAGAGTCAATATTTTGATGGGGCCTGTGAAGAATGACACAAGATTGTACTAAAAGCAGAGATGCTGCTTGACAAGAAGGATGGGTTTGTTAACAGATACACAAGTTGAATCTGTCAGGAAGAAAAAGAAGCTTTTAGAATTGGCTGGGGTGAAGCATTCATGAGTTAGCTGATGCTTAAAAATATTACTCATTGTGCTCTATTTCTCAGCTTGGAAAGGCTCTCATTTTAATTTGTAATACTCCTCCTTTGTCATCACCCTTTCGTTAGATTAGAAAATTCACGTTTGAGTCCCCTGCTCTCCCACAGAGAAGCAGGAATTCATTTTCCTCCTCCCTTTGGGATTACAATATGCATTCCAGCCTAGATCCTCCTGACTTGCAGTAGTCTAGTAATTTACTGGACAATTCCCCACTGTCTCGAGGACGTGCCCATGCACAACATACTGCATCCGGATTTCTCTTCCCTTCAAAGGTAAAACTGCCATTCGGTTTGACTCTCGGAGTGGCACAAAGCCCTCTTGCTGAGAATGCCATTTGAATGCAGGTTTACTGTGACCTGTGCTCCTCCCCAGCCTTTAGAACATCTGGCCATATGGGCTGTAAGCAGATTAATCCAGTGCTTTGCACTCTCCTCCTCTAAACAGCTTAAAGGTTGCTGTTTAAATAGCACAGCATACCATCTTTTAAAGAAAGATCATCAAATACCTAAAGTATCTTGGACCAGAGGAACAACCTCTCTCCACAGGAAATCTTCAGAGGGCCTGAAGAAGCAAAATATCTGAAACTTACTTGGTCTGGCAGTTTAACTCTGTAAATCTAAATTTAATCTTTCCCAAAGTTGTCAAATCCTATCTAGCTTACACGATTGATCCAGACATACCACTTCCACTGTTCCTGCTTCTGACAATCGTAACAGACAGCAAGCTGTGGGTGACAGGCACCTGTAGCTTGTCTGGAAGAAGACATCTTGCCTAGAGCAAGCATCCCTCCCAGGGTGCTGGTAGCAATGTACTTGTAACTCCAGCTGGGCATCCAAAAAGCTGAAGAGTACACCCCCACAGCACTGACCACCCAGCTGGTGCCTGCTACTGCCCAGAGCTACATAAGCATCTTAGGCTCTGGCTACCTTCCTCACACTTGCTGAGGATGCTTTTGGCCACAGGAGCCATTGCAGCCGGATTGTACTGATGGGCTAGAGGTCGTGTGGAGGACACTGATGCAGACAAGGTTTTTTTTAGACCAGTGTAATAAATGCTGTGCTTGCTCAAAGAACTTTCTTAACGTTTGTGCTTTCTTTTTTTCCCCACTGAACATGGCAAGCTCCTCATTTTTGAAAACAGGAAAAGAAAATGCCTTTTCCCCCCTTTAAAATACAAAGTAGTCCACAGAAATAATTATTTCAAAACCAGGACAGGTTGAGGGCAAGTTCCAGTCAAAATGTGAAGTCAGTATCAGGCACCTTTTATCCTCTTCTTTGTTTTCAGGACTTTATTTGGTGAAAGCAGGTGCTAACCCCTGCCCAACTTCCACCCCCAGCACCAAACCTTTGATTTGTTTGACATTGTACTTCCAAGCTTTGCATTGCATCTGAATTCATCTTTGTTGATTCCTAAGCATGTAGTCTCTCAGCTGCTGTCCTTCACAGTGCTCTATGACTTAGCCTAAGACAGCTACACTTTCCTGACCAGAACTGTTGCTCCTCCGTGTGAGCTGGAAGAATTGTGTGATCATAGAATGGTTTGGGTTGGACGGGACCCTAAAGATCATCTAGTTCAAACACCCCCTACTGCTAGACCAGGTTACTCAAGGCTCTGTCCAACCTGGCCTTGAACACTCCCAGTGAGGGGACAGCCACAACCTCTCTGGGCAATCTGTTCCAGTGTCTCACCATTCTCATGAGGAAGAACTACTTCCTTCCATCTAATCCAAATCTACCCTCTTTCAGTTTAGAGCCATTTAATCCTTGTCCTATCACTACATGCCCTTCACAGGTCATAAACAAAGCTAACTTCACAGATGCTGGTGAAGTTCTGCTCTGCAGACAAGCTGAAGCCTTATGTCCTTCACTTTGCATAGGTTTGATCTTGTCAGTCCAGATTAGATCTGGGACTAATCCCTGTCAGATACCAGTCATGGTGATTTTGAGAGATTTTAAGAGAGGAACTCTTCAAGAGCTACACACGAGTGCAAGGAAACTGCCGATGCACTTTGAAACAGTACTAGAAAACAGCTTATAAAGCTGGAGATCTTATGAGCATGCAGAGCAGCACATTGCCTGTTACTCTGCACTCCTAGTTAATGGGGAAATTATTAGCACACAGGGCTGGATTAAGAAAATGATGATGTTTTGACATAGTTGTTGAGCTGGCTCTACTAAAGGAGATTCCGTCACAACTGACAATCCCCGCTCCCCATTCTGTTGGGCATTTTCTAGCAGGGAACCTAAATCAGAGCTGAGTGCCAAAGTTTCCACCTGAAGCAGACTAGAGGAGTGTTGCTAGATCTGAGGCCAGACTTCAAGGACCAGACTTCACCTCTTGCTTAGGTTGCTTGTGTTGTCTACATCAAACAGCCAGCTTGAAACAGATATGTGCCAGCAATTCACAAACTTTTGGCCTGATCCTGCCACTGGTGATACTCCACCAACCAGCTCAGGTCAGATGAGTGTGTGATCCATGTGTGGATAACTGACAGTGCTCTGTGTGAAACGCTGAAGTGGCAAGCGAGTCTTTCTTCCAAATACAGCATAGGCAGCACTGACACATTAATGGTTTCCCTCCTATGGTCTGGTTATTCCTAGAGCACAAGGGAAAGCAGTTTTCCAGTCCTTAGAGTTTCCTAATTTTACATTTCCCCCCTTTCTTTCTTGGTCAAAACCAAGACCTCTCCAGTGAAAGTCCACATCTCAGGATATCAATAAGGGGTTAGGATTCTCCTTTACAACGGAAGACAACCCACATGGATTTCTTTCAGACATTTCTATTTTAGCAGCTCTGCTAGACTGTGGGCTTGGTATCCCTTGCTGTGCCCTAGTAACCACTCAATTATTTAAACATGGATTTCCTCCAAAAGATGCTGTTGCAAGAAACACACTCTGTAAGAGCACAGCCAGGACGTTCATCTGGGACATCACGAGCCAAGGGGCAAGTCCTTCTACCACAGAGGTTCAAGTTTTTTCTAGAAAGAAATAAACCTATGCTAGGTAAACAACAACATCAGTGGGGTAGGGGAACATAAATCCAAGTGCCTGGTTTGGGCTACATCCTATCCTATCATGGAATTAACTCCATCTCTGATTATTGGGAAAGTACTTTGTCTGTGGAATTTTAGCTGAAAGGAGCTCTTAAATCTTGTATGACAGCACCTGAAAAAGCAACAGAGGTCCTCACAACTCAGTAATGCAAAAGCCAAACTGGCAGTGTAAAAGACACTCTGGTAACCATGGGGAATGAAACCCAGCTGCTTCTGGTTTTACTGAAAGGAGAAGGTATTAAAGCAAAATTCAGACTTGTTGCTGATAGTTAATTTCCTCAGCAGCTCAAAAAGAGGCTCTGCAGTGCAAGCTACAGAGAAAGCTGCCTTGGAGCTGGGTATTAAGGCCAATGAGGAAGGGACTCCTTAATGGATCTGAGTCTAGCAAAGGCCCAAGTAGATCAGCAGAGTTTTGTGGCTTGTCACCTATTAGACACCCAGCATGACAACCAAACTTACCACCCAAGGAATATAGTTATAGTCAAAGCATCTTTGTTTGGTGTGCCACCAGGACAGAGGCATTCACCTTCAGCTCATGACATGGTTACTACCATGTATCCAAGGCTGCTAGGAGGTTTTGTGTGTAACTCCCCTCACCCTGGTAAACTTCCATCACACTGAGGTCACTTCTGCAGGCTTTGTATGGCTTTCAGGGTCAGAGGGGTGGTGGTAGCATTGGATGTGACCGGCCTGTCATTCGGGAGCTGCTGACCAGACAAAGCCTGCCCCTGCATCTGCCTGGCAACACCAGGGGCACCTAAGATCTGTAGGAGCTCAGCCCAGCAGGCGGATGGAAAGCACATATGAAATGCATTGATTCACAACAACTAGTTGTGATTTCTCCTTTCTGAAGCTCAGTGACTCTGTGGTATGGAGAATCCTCTGACTGACACTTAGAGACAGCTTTGTTCAGAACAATAATGACACTGTATGCACTATATAAACACTGCAAATTACATCTTTGAACTGCATATCAATTTTATGTCTGTGCTCACTGATTTTCTCTCATAAAACAGAGAAATGAAACTTTAGACACTCTGCAGATGCATCACCAGGTGCCTGCTCATTTCTCCAAAGCAAATGAAACCAGTGTAGGGGACAGTCAAGACAGACAAACCCAGGCAAACCCAGGCACCCCCAATCACTTTTCCCTTCCATCACTGCCTTTTCTGTTCTGATTCATCTATAATGAATATCCTACTCTCTTCATGAGATTCAGCTAGTTTCTTTGCCTACACTAAGATGATCCATGTGGTTTAAAAACACAGTCCATCTCCCTGTCTCTCTTACTTTTCCTTTCCCTTTAGTATAACTGGGAAGAAATATTGCACATGAGACCTGCAGAAGGAGTCCTCAGTAATAAGGTGTGACAGAAGGTTAGAAGTGAGAGACCTTTAAGACAGAATGAAAGGGAGCACAGCAGCTGTTCAGTGACCAAGCCTGGGTTCTGTGAGGCTCTGAGTGCCTGCTGCCATGTTCCCCATGAGGAAGTAAATGCTCTAATCAGGCAGGATGCCTTTCCCCTCTGCCCCCTGACTGGTGCTTCCAGACAGAATGGAAGCAGGGCCAGCTCCTGAGGCCACATTGCAGTGGACTCTCACCTGCTGCTCCTGCAGTTTTCAGGAGAGGACAGCAAACTCCTCATGGTTCTCAGAAATACTGCTGCAAGCTCTCAGGGTGCTGCCAGCAAGGCAGGAAAAGATCTGTACAAGATGCAAATTGTAGAACTTCTCTACACTTTAAAATAACTCTCTCTCACTGTGCAGTGACTTACCATCTCTGGGATTATTTCTGAAGCCATGGATTTCCCTCACTTCTTCCCCAAGCGAATATCAAAAGTAACAATTTAGTCCTAAGACATATGGAACTCAAATAATTCAAGATTCTTGTAAGCTGGTGCCCTCTGGTTGACCTGTCATGTGTGGAGAGCAACTTAATCCTTAGCTTTTGGAGTACGTCCAGTCCATAAAAACATGTGGACTGGAAGAGTGGATTGGGCTCAGGCTGAGTTGACACGGGCAGTAGGTGCTGCCCCTGCTCAGCAGAGCCCTCAAAGAGCACAGCCCCTGCAAGTCTGTGATGTGCACACACACGTGGCTGCTGCTTCTGCCCAGTTTGGCTTGTAACAGAGACCAAAAGAGCAGCTCTGTGTGCTGGGAGATGAGGAACTGCCCCAGCCTACTGAGATGGTGCAACCTCTGGGGCTGTCCCTGCTGCTGAGGGTCAGGGGAGACAGAGTAAACAGTACTGCATAGAATCACAGAATCATAGAACTGTTTCAGTTGGAAAAACCTCTAAGACCATCAGGTGCTACTGTCAGCCTAACACCACCATGGACATTAAACCATGTCCCAAAGTGCCATGGCCACAGGTTTCTTGAACACTTCCAGGGGTGCTGACTCCGCCACCTCCCTGGGCAGCCTGTTCCAATCCCTGACCACTCTTGCAGCAATGAAATTGTTCCTAATTTCCAACCTAACCCTCCCCTGGCACAATTTCAGGCCATTTCCTTTCCTTCTGTCACCTGATACTAGGGAGAAGAGACCAACCCCCACCTCACTACAACCTCCTTTCAGACCTGCTCCAGCAACTCAATGTCTGCAGTAAGTGCTCTGCCATTTCCATCTGCCAGAAGCACTCTGATTTGTACTTGGGGGGAAAAAGTGCAAGCTTCTGACAGGAATTTATTTCAGTTCCCTGGCCTTTCTGCAACAGAACCCAACACAGTGATCATAACTTGAAAACGATTTACTAGGAACATGCTGTGAAAACGAAGTGACCCCTTCTCAGCACAATGCTGCCTGCTATTTGGGGGTGTTTTATATGGCAGCAGCTGCCTCTGTCCTGTTCAATGTGTGTGCCTGTCCTGCTCTGCAAGTTACAGGCAGAGGGGATGCCACTGCACCAGTCTGCTTTGACCACTGACTCTGCCAGAGTGACCCAAATGCTGCTGAGAGCAGCAGAGGAACATGCCAGACATTAGATAAATAAATCCTCTGTAAAATAGCAGAAGTCCTCTGCATTCATCTTCAACAGCACCAGGCGAGTCTACCCTGTGAGCAGAGAGCACTGACCATGAAAGAGATTTGTTCTTTGTGCCACATGTCATGGGATCTCCTCCAGCCCATGGGCTATCAGGCACAGAAACCAGAACCGGGTGCCAAGCACAATGTGAGCCAGAGCTGGCAGAGCGATGTTGAGGGATGCACTGGTGTGGAATTCAGAAGGGCAGGAGGAGGCAAGGCCTGGTTGTCCTGTCCCCAGGAGGAGCCAGGGCAAGGATCCAGGAGCAGAAATGGGTGGCCTTGGGGAAGGATGAGGAACTTCAGTAGCAAGAGGGGTACCTGGCTACTGCCAAGAGGCAATGCAAGCAGGCACGGTCAGTCGAGACGGTTGAATCTTCAAGCAGAGTGAGGCACACATTTGGCTAGTGGGACTTAGCAGAGCATGGTAGCTGAAGAGTTGGGTTGCAGCACCATCACCTTAGGCAGAGCCCTGCCTGACCCAGCACCTGTGCTGCTTTGGCAGAGCGATGATGGTGTACGGAGGAGGAATGCAGCTTCAGTGACTTAGTTCTCCTGTGTCAAATCTACCCTGACTCATGGTGAGCTGAGGTCTGCAAATCTGGGGCTTAAAATGGATGAGGCTTGCTTTGGTTGGTTGGTTTGGGTTGGTTGTTTTGTTTTGGTTTTTTGAATGCTAAAGCATGTTTTCATGGAGACCGATCACCACAGGATTTTAGGAGCACAATCAGAAACCTGGAAGGAGGCTCACGTCCAAAAATAAGATGTAAAGCACTGATGGCCAAACTGTTACACAGGCAGACAGGGCTGGCTGGACAAGCTCACATTCCCCCCAGCTCCTGCCCACCTTGCTCCACAGCCCGGAGCACAGTGAGTACAGCCCCTTGTAAAGGAGGCTATGGTACAATGAGGTTTTCTGTTAGGCCATCTTAAAATCAGCTTTCAGAATAGTGCACTGCTGGGGGACCAGCACCAGCCCGACACAGGAGCAGTCTTCTAAAAACCCTCAGTCGGCTACCTGTCAAGGCTCTCTGACTCTTCAACCCACATTCCTGGTCTCCTAAGTAATAAACTCTGGCAGAAGGATCACAGGAAGCACAATCCTCCTTCATTAGAGCAATCCTGCATGAAACACCACACTTCCATTTGGGTTTAGGTAGGCTATAACCAGAGACAAAAATGGCTGAATTACATAAGCTGTAGTGTAAGATTTTCCACATTTCATGGAAGCAGGAGAACAAAACAGAGTGTTTGATATTCATGACATGAATCTCCATTAAAACCCCACTCTTGTAAAATGTAATGTCAGGAAAAATCTGATTAAATGCCACTGTCCTCCCTCAGGGAAAACCTCCTTCATTTGGAAGAAATTCTGTTAAAGTCTGCATTTCCTGCTCCATTTCATCTTATTTATCATCCCAATGAGTTGCTTTATGCCAGCTTAAAAAAATGCAAACCTCAGTGAGTGGCAGGTGAACACGAAAAATCACATACACTTACTGTCCAGATCCTTTGAGACCTTGTGCTCTTCAGCTGTTTGGTTTCAGAGCTGATGGAATTTCTTTGGGCTTACTTTTCAGCATGACATTTTAAATAATCTCAATGTTCAGCTTTGTCAGTCCCTGGCATAACTGGAGCTAACTGCTTGAACTGGGAGCAATGACTGGTCAAGAATAACCCTGGAACTGGGCAGTCAAGGATATCCTGAAATTACGTTTTTTATCAGGGATTAAAGTGAGAGGCCTGGTTCTTAATTGATAAAAACCTGTTATGAGTCTTCACATGCATCATCTAGCATTTAGGTAGGAAGACAGCTGTTGTGCTGTGATCCAGTCATTACCAGGAAGGTGTTTAAAGATGATCAGCTCTAACAGGTATTTTGTCTTTTCCTGTTCCGGATCTGAGTTTGATTATTACACAGTTTTGAAGTCTAGTGATTATCTTCTTATTTATTCAAGTGAACAGAGTTGCTGCTCTGCCAGCACACAACCAGCTTTAAAAACACCAGCTGCATGTGTGTACCGTGGATCACTGACACAGGTGGATGAGGTTCTGGGAAATGAAACCTGACACTTGGCTCTTTAAAGCATTGATGTTCGCTGTGCATTTCCTATTGCACATGCTAGGCTTCAAGGGAATATGTTGCACCACACAAAGTGCCTGACATCTGCTGCAGCTAACAGATATTAATAAGCTTGGACATCTGTTCTCCTTCATTGGCATCATAGCAGAGCTGTGACGGCTGATGCAGCAGCAGATTTCACTGACTACTTCAGTTACTACACGCTGGAATTAGCTCAGGACGGATAGTGGGGCAGCTCAGGTAAAACTTGGGTGAATTGCCTTCTGACAGGGGAGGGGACACCATGCAGCTGTGTGCCAGTCATCCTACCAGTGCAGTAAACCCACCCAGACTGTCCTACCCAACTACATGGTCCCATGGTTCTCTCTACTTAAAACTTTGTTCATGCTTTACTGGTGATATTTTTGGATGCCTTCTAGACTGATGAATAGGCTATAGTGAGTGACAAGAACAAGCAATACTTCTGTCAATGCAAGTAAGTCCTGTTTTGCAGCTTGAAGTGATATTGAGAGTGATTTTCATCATTAGAGTAAGTTCTTGATTTGGTGAGATTTGGATAGATTTTGAGTTTCTTTTCTACCTTTTGGTAGAGAGGACTTTTTTTCAAAGGCCAAATGATTCAAAGAGTTACCTTTGCAGCTTATGTTCTGACAAACACAAACCTGCAAAAAGAAGAACTACACATCTACATTTTCTGTCTCCTGCCTGCAAACACGGGAATTCAGTAGGGAAACAAACAACAGAAGAAGCATCACTCCTTGCTTTCCAGAAATTAACTTTCATCCTGTACAGGGAACAAAGTGTGTAGCAGAATATCCCAGTGCAAAGTATTAACCCTTATACCTCCAGTGAAATTGCTGCTGCACTGGATTGTAATCAGGAGTTTGTCCTTCCAGAGGATGGGCTCTGAGGATCAGGCATAACCTAAAGGAAACCTAAGTTTTAACAAAAGCACACCCAAAGTCTGTGAAGGTAGCAGTTGGCACAGAGCTTTTTAATAACATATTAAGCAGAAAGAAAAAAGCAATCACTGTTCCACAAATGGCAAAAGGATCTTGTAATGTATGGAGGGAAAGATCTATAGATAACTGATGAAAAGCAAAAAAAAAACCAGGAACAGAAAACAATTAGGACTGGCATAGAGTCATGCCTACAGAGATGGTGCATAATGCTGTGGGCCAGACAGAATTGTTTAGCAGGTTTGCTTCTGTTTTCGCAAGAAGTAGGCGTTGTAAGAAGGCATCATTGACAGGATGCCATCCAGAGGGACCTAGACAGGCTGGAGAAGTGGGCTAAACATGAGGTTCAATAAGGTAACGTCAAAGGTCCTTCACCTGGGCCAGGGCAATCCCTGGAACCGATAGAGGTTGAGGGATGATGAGATTGAGAGCGGCCCTGCAGAAAAAGGCTTGGGGCTACTGGTGGATGAGAAGCTGGACAGGAGCCAGCAATGGGCACTTGCAGCCCAGAAGGCCAAGGGCAGCCTGGACTGCATCAAAAGCAGTGTGGCCAGCAGATGGAGAGAGGGGATTCTGCCACTCTGCTCTGCTCTGGACAGACCTCAGCTGGAGTACTTTATCCATCTCTGGGCCCCCCAGCACAAGAAGGATATGAGGACACAAGTGGACACAGAGGACACCACAAAGATGATCAGAGGGCTGGAGTGCCTCTCCTACAAAGACAGGCAGAGAGAGTTCAGCCTAGACAAGAGAAGGCTCTGGAAGGCCTTGTAGCTACATTTCAGTATCTGAAGGGGACCTGCAAGAAGGCTGGGGAAGGACTGCTGAGAAGGGCTTATAGAGATAAAACAAGGGGCAGTGGTTTGAAACTGAAGCAGGGCAGATTGAGGTTGGCCATCAGGAGGAAGTTCTGCACAGCAAGAGTGGTGAAATTCTAGATGAGGTTACCCAGAGACATGGTTAAGGCCCCATCCCTGGAGACATTCAATTTCAAGCTTGATGGGGCCCTGGGCAGCCTGATCTAGTTGGAGATGTCTGTGCTGACTGAAGGAGGGTTGGAAAAGATTACCTTCTAGGGTCCCAAGTTATGAAGCATTTTTTTTCAGGACAAGTTTGCAATATAAAATGATTTTACTTCTGGAACTCAGTTGAGTTTTTGAACAGGAGGGAGCTCATCCACCTTGGATCACAGCTTTTTATTCACCTAGTAGTAAGGGACCTACCAGTTGACTTAAAATGCAGATCTTTTTCAATAACTCAGCTCCAAATAAACACAGTGTTCATACCTCATTAGCAAATAATTTGGCATGACAGGTGCAGATCACTGGATCAATAGACTTGGTGCTGAGGTTCTTACATCCTTGTCAGATGTAGTTGAAGGAAATTACTCTGAAGCAGTTTGTTTGGTTCCTAAGACTGAAAGCCTCCACCATACTGGAGCTTAAAGCTGTTCAAGGCCACTCACTGCTTTGGGCTCTCCCCTCAGAGCCAGCATGCATTGATGAGCAGTTGGAAGAGCTTTTTCAATTTAACTTCCCACAAAAGAAATGTAAATCCAAAACCTCATTTCCTAACTAAACCAGAACATGCTAAGTGGAGCTGATACAAGGATTTGCTTCAAACCAGCCAAGGATGCACTACACAAATCTAATTCATCTAAAGTGACAGAGGGTTCCTTGCTGCATCACTATCTGCGTCTCACCTCCACCGACTCTACCTAAACCCTCCCCTGTATTTAACAGGGATAACTCATAACACAACCACAGTGTTGGGAAAAAGATATATCAGGTTGCATTACTGTGTATCACCCCTGAAGCTCCCCACAGGATTAACTCTCATTTTGGCAGTGTTAGTTCCATTTAGCACCCTGTCAGCTGGTAGGTTGAAGAAGCAGTTGTGAAGCTATCATGTGGCATGTCTTCTTCTGCAGCTAATCTAGCTAAAGGGAAGAGTAAAAGCTCAAACAGTTTTGTAAGGGTATAGTACCAGACCTATGGCCACTGCTGGAAAGCTTTACTGCCTGAGAAAAATAAGGGGAAGGGCACAAAAGGATAAAAAGCAGGAATTTACAGAGCTGCTTCAGGGCTCAAATGGCATCTTGTATTTAGGAGCTCCTGGCATCAAGTACCCTCAGTTACCCATGGAAACCAGGCCTCTGTGAGTGAAAAACGCACAGATGAACAAAAATAAACACAACTGAACTTTTTAATTTGAGCTGATGCAGACAATCATTTTTCAAGGTTTTGTTTGGCACATTGACAAGGATGTTTGGGAACTGCAATAATCCTGGGGCACTTCTCACAAAAGTAAGGGAAGTAAAGGAATCTTGGGTGACTTCCATAATGAGATTCAACTGCTTTTGAAACAGCAAGGAAGATGCAGCTACACAAATCATACATAGCACCATTCTACTCTGTAACTCAACCTCTACAACCATGAGCAGGCCATTGCCCAGGCAGATGGGGGTCTCCTTGACCCCCATGATTCAGCACAGTAATTGTCTCTCTTCTCTGAAGATGTCAGACTATACAGGTGGTACAGGGAATGAGGAGTTCTTTAGCATGAAGGCAACACTTGGGGACAGCACTGACAACTTCCTTTGTGTGTAACATTAATGGGTTGACTCTCCTATAAGGGCAGACTGAGAGAGTTGGGGCTGTTGAGTCTGGAGAAGAGAAGGCCCTAGGGAGACCTTACTGTGGCCTTCCAGTATCTTAAGGGGCCCTACAAGGAAGTTGGGGAGGGACTTTTCAGGGTGTCAGGGAGTGATAGGACTGGGGGAATGGAACAAAAATAGAAATGGGTAGACTCAGATTGGATGTTAGGAAGAAATGCTTCACCATGAGTGTGGTTGCCCAGGGAGGTGGTGGAAGCCTTATCCCTGGAGGTTTATATGGCCAGGCTGGATGTGGGTCTGAGCAACCTGATGTAATGTGAGGTGTCCCTGCCTATGGCAGGGGGGTTGGAACTGTCTGATCCTGGAGGTCCTTTCCAACCCTGATATTTCTATGTTTCTATGACTTGCTAGCACCTTCCATTTTAGAGACTGTAATTCATGAGGTATTTGCTGTTGGTGAGAAGCAAGTACTAGAGTATATTTAGACACTTTGCCCTGTGTACATCATACATAAAGAAAACAACCATAAGTGCAACTTAGCCTTCATATTTCACATTTAGTCCCATATTCTTTTAATACAGGATAGTCTAGCATATTTTTCTTCAACTATATGAAATTTCATGTTATGACTTGCCAAGTTATTTTAGAGAGATTTATAAAGACAGCTCATAACATCTCCAGAGGCTGAAAACCCGTTATGTCTGTAGGAGGGAAGGAATGAGGATCTAAAAACCATTTTCTGGAAGAGTTTAGTGGCTGAGAGCATGAGGAGAACCTGAGAACAATTTAAATGATATTTACAAGAATGCATTTTTCATTTAGCTCTTGGAAGAGACTCTCACATGGGTCAGATGTGTCTTGGCAGTTCGTCAGTAAAACGCAATTGGAGTTTGAAGCACTCTGAATGAAGGTTTCCAGAGTCTCAGTTTCAGCCTGATTAGGAAGGTTTCATTTCAGTAATTACACACCTGACTCTCTGCTTCCTTTCCTAAACCACTAATGTCACTGTTTTTCACAAGCAGAGTGCTGAAACACTGGAACAGGTTGCCCAGAGAACTGGTAGAGACCCTGTCCCTGGAGACATTCATGATCAAACTTGATGGGACCCTGAGCAACCTGATCTAGTTGGATATGTCCCTGCTGACTGCAGGGGGGCTGGGTTGGACAGGATGACTTTTGAGGGTCCTTTTCAACCCAATGCATTTTGTGACTTCATGATTCTGTGACTATGTTCCCACAGTGATATAAAAAAGCCCTTTCTAAATGTCAATACCAGGGCAGCTGTCACCAGGACATCAGGGTACAGGACAATGACAAAACGGTAGCTAGACTTCTGCCATGTCTGCGTATGGGACAGGCTATGGGCGAGAGCAGAGAGGAGACAATCACGCCTTAGACATGGACTTCCCCTCTGACCCCTTGTTGTGGAGCAGGGGATTTTTCTCAGGTTAGCTTAGGCTCTGAAGGCAGCTGAAGTTTGTGGCAGAATAATCTATGCCAGGTGGTCAGAAGAGTTCTTACTGAACAGGCTGCACTAAATTATAACCGGCACTAACAACTAATAAAGCTGATAGGCACATCGGGTTGGAGAGAATCCAGAAGCCTTTAAATGCTGATAGAAAGGAAAACCTAACCCCAAACTGCTCACAAAGATAATAAAACTCTTCAGAAACTGCATAACAGTTGACAGTAGATCCACACTCCAGTTTACAGTCCACGCTTTACAGTCACAGAGAGGATGCCGTCCAGAAGCCATCACACCTCACTTTCCAAGGGATCCATATAGCAATTTTAATGCTGGAGCCCCATTTCTGGGCAGTATAACTTCTGTTGAGTCCTAATGCTCAAATCAGACCCTTCTGTACAACACAGCCTGTTGAAGACTATTGACAACATTAGGAATTTTCCACATAAATTTGTGCCTGTATTTTGCATACATCCACACAAAATAAAATGTTATTGCTTGGTGTCTTAAATAGGTGAAAGAAAGTTTAATCCTCATTTGAAGAACAACGTAGTTTCTGCTCAAACAGAATGGTGTGTAAGTTACATTTCCTTTCAGTTACAACAAGAAGAAAGAACAATGACAAAGACTCCATGAAAGTCATGGTATGTTTGAATTTCCACATAGCATTCCCAAAACATCTGAAAATGACTTTGCACTCACTGACTATGAGGCCCAGCTGCCACCAGAAAACAGCACCTGGGCAGTGGAACGGATGTGGAGGTGAAGAAGCTGTATTGGATAACAATACATATGAACATAACAATACATATGTATATGTACAATACATATACATATATATGTACATCCATATGTATATGACATATACATACGGACATATCCCTATGGACATATATCCACATGTATAGGACATATACATATGGATAACCCTTTTAGAATCAGTGAATTGTTTTGGTTGGAAAAGACCTCTGACATCAATGAGTCCAACTATCAACCTAGCACCACCATAGTCATTAAATCATGTCCCAGAATGCTGTGTCCACAGGTTTCTTGAACACTTCCAAGGATGGTGACTCCTCCATCTCCCTGGGCAGCCTGTTCCTCACCACTCTTGCAGCAAAGTAATTTTTCCTAATATCCTACCTAAAGCTCCAATGGCACAATGCCAGACCATTCCTTCTCATTCTATCACCTGATACTAGGGAGAAGAGACCAACTCACACCTGGAAGAGACCAACTCCAGCCTCCTTTCATGGACATGTAAAGAGCAGTGAGGTCTCCCATCAACCTCCTCTTCTCCAGCCTAAACAACCTGAGTTCCCTCAGCTGCTCCTCCCTAGCCCTGCTCTCCAGACCTTTCCCCAGCTTTGCTGCCCGTCTCTGGACACGTTGCAGCACTTCAATGTCCTTCTTGTAGTGAGGGCCCCAAAACTGAACCCAGGATTCAAGGTGTGGCCTCACCAGTGCTAAGTGTAGTGGCATGATCACTTCCCTATTCCTGCTGGTTAGGATAAAGACAATCTTTGCTATAAAGGATGAAGAAATGCCTCTAAGATACTATTAGTGAAGAAAAGTATTATTATTATTATTCCAATCCTCAGCCAGGCACCTCTTGCAAATCCATCACTACCCAGAACACAGCAATTACACAGAACAGTGACTTTCACAAAGCTCATTTCAGGCTGGTCACTTCTAGCAGTTTATTTCAACCATCACCATAAGCAAATGAGATAGAGAACTCATTTTGTGCATGCTAGCTGAATGGTGATAGAACAGTAGAGGAAGTAATTGCCTGGATCAGTATTTTATTTCTTTCCCCCCCTTGTTTCTAAGCAGGCCTGCTAGGGCACCTGTGGAACCAGCCTAGAGCACTGACTGCCCAGGGCGGGCAAAGGGTGTGTTACCAAAGAGTTCCACCCGTGTCTACAGATCTCCAAGTGATTAACTGATAAAATGCCACTAGAAAGCACTGGGAGTAAGTAGCAGATTTCCTGGGGTTTGTGAAATAAATAAAACTCCTGGCTGCATAATGGAAATGAGTTCTCTCTGCTGTCCTTGACCTGCAGCTCTTCTCATGCCCCACATAGAAAGGAATAGTTTGCTCGAGCTCACCCACAGATCACATTTGGAACAGGGAGGCCTTCTGTGGGGTCTGAAAGGTCAACAGCTCAGTTTCTATGTAAACACGTGAGGGTGATGAAACACTGCAAAAGGCTGCCCAGGGAGGTGTGGAGTCTCCCTCTCTGGAGATATTCCAAACCTGCCTGGGTGTGTTCCTGTGTGATCTGCTCTAGGTGGCCCTGCCCTGGCAGGAGGGTTGCACTGGATGGTCCCTTCCAACATAACATTCTGTGATTCTGTAAGCAAGGCATTGCTTAGTCAGGAGGTCTTCAAAGCTTATTGAGCTACTGAGATGGAAGGAGTTACACAAATGGCAAAGAATTCATGTGTGATTATTAAGATTGCTCATAGAATAAAGGAGGGGGGGAAAAAGAGAGGGGAAAAAAAGAGAAGGAAAGAAAAGGAGGGAAAAAAAGGCAAGAAAATGTTACTTCATGAGAGCACCCTGTGAGTATCACTTTCTCTGAGCCTGAAGGAATAGTGAGGAGCAATGTGGACAAGCATACATATTCTGAACACCTTGACCAACACTGCAGAACTGGTTAGAGAAGAAGGTAAGAGAAATACTGCATCCTTCAGATGAAACCGCAGAGGAATTTCACAGACTGGATGCAGCAAAGTCAGTTAATTAGTACCAGGTAACCTTTTGGACTATAGCACTTCTGAAAACTTCTTGCTATTACATGCCCATCTTGGAGACCTAGCTGAATCACTCCCAAACATACTTCTGAATACTTCCTTCAGCATGTTCCATGACATTTTAAGCAAAATGTACAATGAATACATCTGTCCAGTTCTCAAACATTTCAAGTCTGTAAGGAAAGCAGATAAGTCATTAAGCAGAGCTGGAGTTTGGCCAGGCCATGGGAACTAACAGAATTACTCTTACCAAACATGTCATCGGATTTTTTAACGACCCAAGAATTACAATGCGGTCTCCACTCTGCTTTCTGGACTCCTGGGGGAGGTTAATTGGGTGCAGCCAGAGAGAGCATTGTCTAGTGAATGTGCAGAGTACTGTCTGTGGTTAATTACTGCTGCCCTTCATCCAAGCTGCAATGCAGATAGCTTAAAGTGGGAGAGCTGGTGGCATCTCGGTGTGACATGTCAGCAAGGAGTGTAAGGCAGGATATGAAATGTGGAAAGCAGGCATGTCTGCACACCCTGCTACACTGGAAGAATTCCATGCATTTAAAGATGCCAAGCACTGAGAGCTTAGGAAGTACTAGAATTAACAGTTTCTATTCAACATTTGTCCTTATTTACCCTTCCTCCTCAAGCATTGGAAGAGTTTCTAATGACTTGACCACATAAACGTTTTCCCATATGCCTCCTATCCCATTCAGTTCATGCATTAAACAGCGCTTGCTGTTCTGTTTTCTCCTTGCTCAATATATTGTGCACACTTCAGTAGAGAATCTCTCTGCTGAATATGATAAATACACAGCTAGGCTTCTCTGTGGCACACACAGAGCCACTAGGTGGCTTGGAAAGGTGAGGGGATGGCTATCAGCACCATTTTACAGATATGGTACTATGGCAAATAGAGAGTAAAGTTAGGAGTGCCTGATAAAGAGCATCACAGAATCAACCAGGTTGGAAGAGACCTCCAAGACCATCAAGTCCAACTGATCACCCAACCCTAACTAATCAACCAGACCATGGTACCAAGTGCCTCATCCAGCCTCTTCTTAAACATCTCCAAGGATGTCAACTCTACCCTCTCCCTGGGCAGCCCATCCCAATGGGCAATCTCTCTTTCTGGGAAGAACTTCTTTTTAAGATCAAGCCTAAAGTTCCTCCTGCACAGCTTGAGACTGTGTCCTCTCATTCTGTCACAGGTTGCCTGAGAGAAGAGACCAACCCCCACCTGGCTACAACCTCCCTTCAGGGAGTTGGAGACAGCAAGAAGGTCTGCCCTGAGCCTCCTCTTCTCCAGGCTAAGCAACCCCAGCTCCCTCAGCCTCTCCTCATAGGGCTGTAATCCAGACCCTTCACCAGCTTGGTTGCCCTTCTCTGGACTTTTTCCAGCATCTCAACATCTTTCTTGAATGGAGGGGCCCAGTACTAGACAGTACTCAAGGTGTGGCCTGACCAGTGCTGAGTACAGGGGCAGAATGACTTCCCTGCTCCTGCTGGCCACACTATTCATGATACCTGCATTCTGAGATACCCTAGGACTGACTTCTCAGCACAGGCAATATTTGCACCACAGTTAATGTATTCTGAGAACAGCTCTTCTAAGTTCAGCTGTGCCTGGCGTTGCCCTTGGTCCTCCACATTAGAGCTGTGCTGCTCTCAGAACTGGCACTAATGTACTTGAGAAATCCACAGCTAAAGACCCTGCAAAGTCTGGGTTATGGGACTTGCTCACTAAAGCATAGGAAGCAGCAAGAAAGAATCCTATTTCCTTGGTCCAGACATCTTCAGTATAGGAGTATCCTATCTCCTCTAGCAGTGCCCTGCTCCATGCACTGCACACCACAGTGACAGAAGCAGAGGGATACATACAAGCAGCAGCCTCAGTGATGCTTAACCCAAAGGAAGACTCCCTTCTAATAGTCCCAGAGGATCCCTCTCCGAAGACTGTGAACTTAACAGGACTAGTTTGACAAAAGCTACAAAACTATTTTTCATTGTAAGTGTAAAATAGAAAGAATTGAAACACAGTATTCTCAATCTTGCAGTAAATACAATTACGAAAGGGCCTAAAGGCACTAAAAGGGATGGGTGGGTCTCTTTTGACATTTCATCTTCAGCTGCTGACTATGAGCTCCACTATTTTCAGAAGCAAGCCTTCATTAGTTCAGAGTATCTGACCTGACATGTTTGCCCTCAAATTTATGCTGATGTCAGGCAGCTGCAGTTTCCCTACTCATCTCCAAAAATATCACTACTTCAAAAGGGTTTTGGTTGGTTGGGTTTGATGGGGGTGGTGTGTTTGGTTTGTTTTGTTTTATACTTTGTAATATAAACTCACTATAACAGAGAAATTATCATTTTCCTTTTCAGATAACTTACAGCAGCTGCCAGCTGCTGCCAGCCTGGGTCCCCGTGTCTCACAAGGCATTAGTAGAACTATTTCCTGAGCCTTACACTTCCCCAATCTTAACAGCACACACAACTCAATTTGTGAGCTAACCTCCCCAGTCACAGCCTCGGTACTGCAGCCTAGCTATTTTTCTGTAAAAGCTGAGAACATTGTGTTTTTCCTAAAGAGACTGGTAGCCTATTAGACTTACCAGGTAAATGAGCTGCTTCTACCCTGTGAGATGAACGCTGCTCTGGAAGTAAATCAATAGCAGTCCTTGTGCAGTCAACAGCAAAGATACCAGAGCATTGCTCTTTTTCTGCTGCGTTTTATCCTGAAACCAGTGCAACAACTTTCAAAGCTAATGGCCTGTGCTGGTGAGCATTGTTCTCCTGTGTGTAAGGCTCTGCAAATAGGGCTGATCAGAGCATGTGAGGCTTGTCAAAGCCACCTCTTGCTTCAGCTGACATTGGATTCTGGGGCTGACAGCTGAAGGCTAGAGTTCTGATTAACTCATTTTCTTTTCCCTACAAATATTTTCTTTCCTCCCTGAAGGTCCATTCAGACAGGAAAACTGATGGCCCTTGGCACTACTCTTCAGTGGTCCACTTACCATGCAAAAGGGCTTTGACTTGCAACTTCTCTCTGAATTTTCAGGTCTGCCTGGACTCTGCTCAGTGAGTGAGCAAAAGCAAAGTTTCAGCAAGTCAATAGCTAGGGGATGTTGTGGTGGGTTGAGATGTATTTACAGCTATGGGCATTTTTGTTCTCTGAGCTATTTTTTGCCATCTCTTTACAGGGAAACAAATAACTTCAGTGGGAGTTTTGCCTGTGTAATGAATTTAGAAAGCCTTCCAAAAGAGAAATAGGATGTGGGGGTAGGAACAGTGTAATATATAGCCAACATCCCCCCCCCAATACCTATCTGCAAAGAAAGAACAGCGATAGGCCTGTGCAGCAGGATTTGGATGCAGATTCACACTTTGCATCACAGTAGAATGGAAATGACAGAATCACAGATTGGTAGGGGTTGGGAGATCTCTGGAGATCATCGAGTCCTGTCCCGTTGCCAAGGCAGGTTCACCTAAAGATGGTCACACAGGAACACACCCAAGTGGGGCCTGAATGTCTCCAGAGATGGAGACTCTGATGGTATAGCTTATTTTTGTTCTCCGAACAAAAGCCAGATACAAGTATTAAATAGAGACAGAGAAAAAGAAATCCCTATTTCCTCTGAACCTTAGAGACATTCTGAAAACTGTTTTGTATGCATTTTAATTATTCAGATGAAGATAGGTCCTTTTCCTACCAAGGACAGGCATGTAGTGAATTTGTAAAGAAAAAAACCCAGATGTGCAGCCCTTAATGGGATGGCTGCTGACAGCAAGGATTTGCTTTTTTGGAACTAAATCTTTAGGTTCAAACTGCATGGCTCTGCCCATTTACACCATGAGATGCCCTGCTCAGTCTAAGAACACATTACCTTGCCCATTGAAGAGGTTTCTGTTTAGCATGCTCTGAACTAGCCAGTAATGACACTGTAAAGAGAGTAGGCTTTAATTTTACAGTCTTCAGGGGCATCTGAAATCTCTCTGAGGTTAATGTTCTCAACAAATACTGCTATCAGTGTGGCTTCTGGAAACAAAACCTCAGATGAGCTCTGTGTAACAGACTGGAATACTTGGGATCTGCATGTTTGGGGTTTATCTGCCAAAATACAAATGACAGTGGGGAGTGTGGCAACTGCTAACAAGGACTTTAGTAAGCAGAGACCTTTTGTCTTTCCCAGTTCCATATTCTTGGGCCAGCTGGGCAGAGCTCTGATGTGCTATCCAAGCTGGTTTGGTTTGTATGAGGGCAAGTTATATAAACGACTAATTACCCTGTATCTTACATGAACCATCTTTGCCATGTATTTTATTGAGATGAGTGCATTAAAAGGCATGCACTCTATATGACAAACCCTGAAAAGTCTCATGTAACTTCATTTTCATAGCTAAGCAGTGCAAACCAGTCTTTCCAGTGTACCATATTTTCTTCAGGAAGTAAATCCATTAGAAAAACAAAGCTTTCCAATACACTGACACTGAGCACAGCACAGTCATCTGCATCTGGGATTCCAGCAGCCACCAGATAGCTCTGTTTATCAGATATAATTTATCGAGGTTTATCAAGCCATGAGAGAGACATCTTAACCATGAAGGGAGGGATTCATCCTGCCTAATGGCAGCTGTCTGAAGCTAGGCAGGTGGCACTATACTGCAGGCAGTGCTTACACACAGTGAAGGGCACCTCTTTGAGGTACCTGTTGTGGTCCAGGATCCATGCCCCTCTGGAGCCCCTCATTTCTTCCTACTGACAACCAAGAGACCACAGACATCTGGCTCATACCTTGTTTTTAGCTTTCTAAAGTGGGGTGGGCGAAATCTCTTATTTGTTGCACAGAATAACAATAACAGAGAGGTGAACTAACAATTCAAAACTTGGATGTGGAGGCTAAGTTATTCAGCAAATCATGGCTATAGGATGCCTGTGATTTAGTTCAATCCATTGCAGAGAGAGGATTTCACAAGTATTTAGACTTGTGCTAATTGCAGTCAGGACAAACTGAAGGAGATGTGCCTATGAGATTCAAAGCACCAAGCTGATTAGTCTGACTGGTCCTGAAGGCACCTGAAAACATGAGATACCAATACAAGGTCTGCAATTTTGATGTTCCAAAACCTGACATGAGAACAATGCCACCAACCTGCCAACGACAGATTTTCCTGAGCCTCAGCAGAAGGTATTCCAGACTGGATACCTGATACCTCACATTTATCTGATGCTTTACAAGACCATTTTGATTCTAAATAAATGGAAATAATAATATTAAGGCCTTCAGTTGGTTGCTTAGATGATGCTGGGTAACTCAGAGTTAGCAGAGACAATGATTAGGTAAGGACATGAAAAAAAAATGTTTAGTTTCACTATTAGATAGGATTTTGGAAAAGAACCTGTCGAAAGCACATTCTTATCTGCCCTTCCTTAAATAGTCTCCCAGTTGAAGTTTTCTGTGCCCTTGAAACCAAACAGGTTGAGAGCTTCAGATGCAAAGAATCAATAGCACTCAGATTTTGTGGTTAAGATGGAAAGCAGTGCAGGGTACATAATGTTACATCAGCAGCCTCAACTGTTGAATCCTCATTAATACATGAGAAAACCCATAAGGTTACACTCTCTAGTGCTGGCCAGGATAACAGAGGAAGATCAGGTGTTACTATTCCCAGACAGAAAGCCCTGCCTATGAAAAGTAAATGCATTCAATTTACAAAATACATTTGAGGGCACAGTGACCAACTTCAGTAACATTACAGAGGCTGGCCTCCACGTGAGCCAAGCCATCTCTGCAAAATGCTATTTTATTATAGCCTCCATTTTCCTTTTCTGTAAATCAACTTAATCCAAATACAAACAGTGTAAAATAGAATGAATAACTGCTTTGAGGCCAGAAGCGGGTCACAGACGGATAAAGAAGAACTAATCTGAAGACCAAAGGCCACTGTATTTCAGACACAGAGGTTGAAAAGTGGGGTAACTCTATAAATTGTAAATGAAATTCAGCAGGCTGAGGCTGGTGTGGCTGGTGTGGCTGGCAGCCTCTTCTGGCCATCACAACCTGAATTCAGTTTGCTACTACACATGTCCACCTCTGTGAGAAACACTGTTGAGGTGAAAACACAACATGTTATGTTGGAATTGATTTATTGTCATTAGCTACAAGAAATGCATTAACTCATCCAATTTAATGAATTAGTCTGATTCAGGTTCATTGATTTCCCTTAGTTTTCTGGGCTAGGCTGCAGTCTCACTTCATTATAACAGGCCAGAAAAGTACATCCAAGTACCACATACCTATACGGAGACTGGTGTCATCTAATGAGAGTGGTGAGACCCCAGAACAGCTTGCCCAAAGAGATGGTGGAAGCCTCATCCCTGAAGGATTTTAGGGCCAGGCTGGATGTGGCTGTGAGCAACCTGCTGTAATGTGAGGTGTCCCTGCCCATGGCAGGGCAGGTGGAACTAGATGATCCTTAAGGTCCCTTCCAACCCTGACAATTCTGATTCTATGATTGTGATATTCACTAGTTAGGAATAGCTGGGACACTACTTTTGAATACAATGACAAAACATTTAACTTCTGTTACACATGCCAATAACAGGATGTCCCACTATGATTAATAGACAAAGTGTATGATGAAACCTAGAAAACTCAGGAACTTGATTAAACCTTGTCAAAGGCCAGAGCCCTTCTTTTTCACAAAGTTATCGGAGCCCTGTCTTGCCTACCTTGCTAAATGTGAGAGATCTCCTCAGTTTGTTTAATTTTCTTCCTGTTTAGATACTCAGTCTTAGGACAATAATAGCAAACACAATGAATCACAGAATGACAGGGGTTGGAAGGGACCTCTGTACATCATGTAGCCCAACCCCCCTGTCAGAGCAGGCTCACCTAGGGCAGCTTGCAAAAGTACAACACTGCTGGAACACTGCTCACAGGCTTTGTGCAAGCCACAACAGGGAATTTTACTCTAAGCTAATTGATGCAGATTTGATCCTAAGAAAGAACATAGAGGGAAAACTGGAAAAAGACTAAAAATCCAATCTGATGCTCCAGTACACATCTAAATACCTGTACTGTAATTACTTCAGTCACGGAGGAAACGAGTGTGTTAGAGATAATGCTGCCCTGGCTAGCACAGCCACTTCCTCCTCTGAAAGGCATTTAACTGACTCTCAGGATACTGGGACTTTCTGCAAGAGCTGAAGTCCTGTGTTTTACCTCACAAAGCATTATGAAGGATGAGGTCTTCTACATCCTGTAAGGAGCAGCTACTTGAAATTTTGTGACTATGACATGAAAATGTCACAAACTGATTTACTGTTCAGCCTTCCTTTGCCGTGCAGCAGGCTGACCTGCAGTGACATGTAAGGCCATATCCAGAGAAAGCTATTTCTTCTGCTTGATTTTAAACCCTTGGGTTTTAGAGGCTTAGCCATCTGTCTAAATTTATTGGTAATGGATGATGATAATCAGCCCTGAAAATGAACCCTCAGATGAATGGACTTCAGCACACAAGTACTGTGACAGAAGGACTACCTCGGAGCTGTGACCTGACATTGTCTCTCGTCTAGGGCAGTGTAGTCAGGCATCTCCACAATCTATCCATCAAGACACCTCTTACTTTTTGCAGCAGAGACAACCCTGTCCATTTGTAAGGTCTTTCTAGCACTACAGGAGAGTAGCCACAGGTAAAGCACAAGGGTGCACTGTTTGTCCAGAAGGTGAAGAGGTGCTGGTTTTGTGGCAGAATGTGTCAACAGGGAAGGTGCCTGCTGGATCCTTCCCAGGGATGATTATTAGCTTCTCGGTGAAGTACTATCAGACACAACCCTGCTCTAACCTGGCTTCAGATTAGAAGTAGGAAGAAGTAGCTAGAAGCATCCCCCTGTACTTGGCCCTGGTGAGGCCACAGCTTGAGTACTGCGTTCAGTTCTGGGTGCCACAGAATAAGAAAGACATTGAGGTCCTGGAGGGTGTCCAGAGAAGAGCAATGAGGCTGCTGAAAGATTTGAGGGGCATGTTGTATGAGGAGCGGCTGAGGGAACTGGGGCTGTTTAGTCTGGAGAAGAGAAGGCTCTCGGAAAGGAGGTTTGGAGTGAGGCTGATGTTGGCCTCTTTTCCCAGGTAACTAGAGACAGAGAGGGAATGGGCTTAAGTTGTGCCAGGGGAGATTCAGGTTGGATATTAGGAAAGATGTCTTTCCTGAAAGAGTGGTGAATTGTTGGAACAGGCAGCACAGGGAAGTGTCAGAGTTGCCACCCCTGGAGGCATTCCAGAAGCTTGTTGATCTGATGCTTCAGGGTACAGTTTAGTGGTCATGGTAGCTGGGTTATGGTTGAACTTGATGACCTTAAAGGTCTTTTCCCATGATTCTGTGATTCTGTGGTTCAGGTCTTCACCAGTGTGCAGGATGAGCAGGAACATTTTGGTCCACCCACTCCAATGTGAGTAGCCATCCCACTCTCTATGGGACTGAGACTCCTCTGTCCAAGCGGTGAGAAGATGAAAGCAGGATTTTGTCAGCATTTGGTGCACTGTGGATTACCAAACTGGAGTCTCAGCTGCTAAAAGTTGGTATTAACCAACCTGCTATATTTAAGTCAATGTACAATGTTTTGAGTATGGGATCCACTGCATTTCCCACTGGGGAAATATCTGAAACCAAAGAGTTAAAGTACTTTTTGCTTTGGTATCTCAGTTCAATTTGCTGAAGAGTTCTGACAAAGCTATAGAAAACCTTTCATCGTTAGGTGACAGACAGAAGAGCAAGTGTCATTCTGAGAGTGAGGAGGAAAATATAAACTAATCAAACAGTTCTGAGAATTTACACAGTGCCACAGAACACTTCTCCTGAGTTCCTCTTTATGAATCAGGGTTTGCTATGGTGAGTGAGCCCAGGTGCCCTGTCTGACGTCCACTTGAGTAATTATGCTCAGCTCAACACCACGTTCTCCTTTCAGAGGAGCAATGTGTTCTCTCTTCATCCTGACACATTGTAAGTGGCGGTGCCTATTATTTCAAAGTTGCACCCAGCCTCAGAGACAGCTGCACTCCCTGATAGCTGCAACAATCCTTGTACCCATAGTTTGTATTCTCTTTCAGACTTTGCTCTGCTGCACAGAATGGATCTGCATATTGCATGTCTTGTGTAAAAGTGCTCTGAGAGGCACAGAAGAGCAAGTGAGTCACCTGTCCTTCTGCAAATGTAAGGAATGAGAAAGCTTAAGTGTGGGGGGAAGAGCTCCAGATTGTGACAGCCGGCTTCTGTGTCCAGAGATACCACTAGAACATCCCTTTGTAAGCCTGCCTGGAAATAGCAAGAATAGCTCACATCATCCCCAGCCGCCAGCCAGAGCGGTGTGCAGCACTGTAAAAAACAGTATGTCCCCTGAAGACAGCAAATGCCCCTCAGTCTCTTTTGATGCCAAATATCCCACCTGGACTAAATACAATGTGGCATCCTTACTACTCAGCTTACCCCTGCAACAAACTCTGCTGCAACTACATCCCAGCCAGTACCTTTGACTAGTGTGTGAGGACGTGGCACGCAGCAACTGTATCTGAGGGAAGACGAAAGGTAGGACAAGAGCAGGAACCAAGAGTGATCTTACTATTCATCACTGCTTCCAAGTCTTCCTTTTTGACCTGTCATCCTTTTCCCCTTTATTCTTCATCAGCTAGAGCTTTCTGTCTCAATACTGTAATTTCTTAACTCCATTTCATCATCACGAGAGGTTTAGCCCCAAGATGTGGAAAAGGGCACTTTGCTTTGCGATGCAAGTAGCAGCACTGTGCATGGGTGTCTGATGCCATGCCATGTACAACAACATGTGTGCCTCCATCCTCTTCTTTAAATCTGTGTGTTACACTTTTTAGTGCTTTAGTGATGAAGTAGCTGCAGAGGAGGGCAATGAAGCTGGGAAGGGCCTGGAGAATAAATCTTACAAAGAGTGACTGAAGGAACTGGGGCTGTTTAGTTTGGAAAGGAGAAGGCTAAAGGGAGACCTCATTGCTCTCTACAATTACCTGAAAGGACCTTGTGGAGAGGTTGGTGCTAGTCTATTCTCAATCAGCAACAGAACAAGAGGGAACTCAAGCTGCAATAGTGGAGGTTTAGACTGAACATTAGGAAACTTTTTCTTCATAGCAAGAGTGGTCAGACATTGGAACAGGCTGCCCAGGCAGGTGGTTGAGTCACCAACCCTGGATGTGTTTAAAGGTCATTTAGATGTGGTGCGTGGGGATGTGGTTTAGGGGTGAACTCTGTAGAGCAGGGTTAATGGTTGGACTCGATGATCTCAGGGGTCTTCTCCAACCTGAATGATTCTGTGATTCTACTTACTTTCTTTTTTTCTTTATCTTAATTCATGACTGAACCTGTTTCAACATCTTCAAAGTGACGGTATGGCATGATACATGGCTGGCTGCTAGCATACTTGTACTTCATTAAGAGTTTACCAGATAAGCTGTTACTACCCGTGAGATGCCATCACAGGGCAACAAAAGCTCTTCATGAGAATAAGACACAGGAAAAGTTGTGCCTACCTAAAAAGCATGAAGAGATATATTTATTTTATCATCCTTCAGCATATGGCAGGAAAAAATAAACCAAAGAGTGTACTTGCCAAATGGGAAAGGACCAGGTTAGTTAAGGGGGAAAAACAGTTTTCAAACTCCTGACAAGATTTTATAATTAACAAAGAAATGTGAAATTAAATTAAATAAACCACAAAAATATGCAGTTGTGCTCTCTTTACCATCCTTGTTTATTCCTCCTCAGAGCCCCCTGGCTCAGCTGAGTTGCCACTCCTTTCTCTGCATTGTAATCTCACACTTGGCCCAAGCACAGAGGAACTGAACAAAGCTGTTGATATGTAAATAACAGCTTTGAAGACAGAAGTACCAGATTGCTGCTAAAAAAGAAAAAAAGAGAGACTGCTTTTTATTTACCAAATTAAAAAAGAATAAAATCCTGATGTGTAATTCAGATGGTGCCCCAAATCAAAGACTCCATTATCTCGGGAGAAGAATCATCTCAGTCAAAGCAAGGTGTTTCCGGGGAGCCCTGGAAATGGTGTCAAGAGTGCAAATCATTACACTCGGAACGCTGTTGACAAAATTGCTTATTTCAACCCTATTTCAGTTTCCATGTGTCTCATTACAAGTACCTTTTGATAGGATGTTTTAAGAGGTGAGATGATTTGGCCCTACAATACAAACAACAGCAAATTCTGATGCCAAGGCTTCTGCTACGCAGGATTTGAATCACAGAGCTACGGAGTTGGAAAGGGCCTCTGGAGGTCACCTAGTTACAGAATCAGAAAATATCCAGTCGGAAGAGACCTTAACCTTCAACCCAGTTTAGGGTCAATCCTAAACCACGTCCCTAAGCACCAGGGAAAAAAGCCCACACAATCACAGAAAGGTCCAACCCCTCTGCTCAAGCAGGGTCACCTAGAGAGAAGGAAGAAAGGCAGGGCCAAGAAGAGCTCTTCCCAATGATGAACAGTGAGCCTTGGCTACCAAACCTAGCCAGGAATCTAGATTCCCTGTTTTCTGGAACTGCAAATACCCCTATGCCTCCATGTCTGTGGCTCCAAGGGTAGAAAAGAGCTTCTACTTTCCTAACTTGTCAGACTCAACCTGACAGCCAGGTGCTGCCACATTGCCTGTGCATCTGCCTTCTTTTTAGTTTTCTCATGCAGTCTTTCTTTTTCTTGCTTTTATGTCTAATTTACCACATCTCTTTGTGGGAAAAGTGCACTCCTTTCCTTTCTGACTCTGTGTCTTCTTCACCTATTCGTACTGCAAGACTATAAAAATGTCTTGCTTTGACATTAAAAAGAGCCTTGGGGAAAGAAAAAAATGTTGTTTATCATGATGTTATCACAGAATCATAGAAACCATCTGGTTGGAAGAGGCCTTCCAGATCATCCAGTCCAACCCTTGACCTAGCACTGAAGGACCAACACTAAACCATGTCCCTAAGTACCAGGTCCACACACTGCTTAAACACCTCCAGGGATGGTGACTCCAGCACTGCCCTGGGCAGACCATCCCAGTGTTTGAGAACCCTTTCAGTGAAGATGTATTTCCTAATGAAACATTTCCTGTAGTCTCATGCTGCTGATAGTCACTAAGCACAAAAGAAATCAGACTTTAAACAATGGAGAACTTGTTTTTCCTACATCTTTATCATAGAAACAAATCTAGTTAAACAGCCTGCATGGCAGATAACAAAAGGCAGTCTTACATCCCTGTTAATTCTGAATTGGTGCCAACTTCATCAGGCAGTACGAGCTGGTTATTTTCATTTACCTTTTTGTCTATGAGGCATCTTGACAGCTCATTACTGCTAATGCTCACCCCTGGTTTATCACCATGCAAAACTGCTGTAACCTTTTGGAAAGCAGAAGGCAGCATCACTTCTCCAGTTTTCAGAATATGATCAAAGTCAACTACAGATCAAACTGTGTCTAAAGTGTCTTGAAGAAGAGCCAAACCAGGCTGCTTAGAGAGCCAAACCAGGCTGCTTAGAGAGCCAAACCAGGCTGCTTAGCAGCGCACTGTACATAATTTGTGAACTACCTGAACTCAGCTGCATGGTTGAGGTGAAAGGCAACTTTCTGAACACCAGGGAGGAGTTTCTGACACCCACTTTCACACACTTAAGATATCTTACACAGCTCTTAGAAAACAAATGGCTGCAGCAATGGATGTAGGCACTGCCACTCATTCACTACTGGGAAGCAAGACTTGAAAATAGGACACTTGATTCATCTTGAGAAATTCAGCTAATTTCTGACTCACGTTTGGTTTTATTCATAAGGTGAATCAATAGTGCTCTCCCCAAAGCCACCAAGTTGGGTTTTTTTACCTCTCTTCTACAGGAATTCAGGTGTCTTCCCTCTGGCATATCTAGAGCAGGGCCTGTACTGGCACTGGCACCCAGCAGAGTTGTGCTTCCTTCGGGCAGTGCAGAGATTTGAATTCCATTGTGGACTTCTTTAGCCCTCTGTGTCCATCCACAACACACCATCCCAATGCAGGGGACAAATTCAATGCAGAAAATGCTATATGATATTCTACAGGAGATTGTTTTGACCACAGCTTCAGATTAGGCTGTTGTCTAAAGCTGCTGCAAACCTCCACACTCAAGTGCCAGTCTGAATCAAGTGCCTGAAATGAATTTTCAATCTGAAGCAATTCAGCAGCTCTCTAGCGGGGTGGTAGGTTCTCTCTTCTCGTCCTTGTGCTATAAAACTGCCCTTGGCAGTGGCAGTTTAAAAAGGAGCAAACCACTTCTCCCAGAATTGGACTCAAAGAAGAACTCAATGCTATTCTTCTCATCGCATAGCACACCCACATTGTGTCCCAGACCAGCAAGAAAAAAGAAGCATCTGAAGTCTGTATTCTCTTGGGTAAACCACAGTGAAAATTATGAGGGGTCTGAGAAATTTCAGCTTGCTCACTTTCTTCCAGCATGAGTTGCTGGGAGCAGTTTCACAGTCACTGCCACTTCTTCCCATGGGGGACTCCAACTTGGCAGATGTCTTCAAGAAATACAGTACAGCAGAGAGGAAACAGTATAAGAGTTTCCTGGAGTGTTTAAATGAGAACTTCCTGACACAGCTAGGAAAGATTCCCTGCTAGACCTGTTGCTCACCAACAGTCTTGGGAAAAGGGGCCAGGAAATGGTGGACTTTTCAATTCTTAGGGAATTAAGGAAGAGGGGAGGTCAGCAGAGCTGCCACCTCAGACTTCTGGAGAGCAGGGCTTGACCTGTTTAGGAGCCTGGTTGACTGAGTCTCTTGGGTGGCAGTTCTGAAGGGCAAAGGAAGGCTGGACATCCTTCAAGAGGGAAATATTGGTTCTCCCAAGATTTATGAAATAGCCTCAGGTTGCACCAGGGGAGTTTTAGGTTGAATATTAGGAAAAATCTCTGACAACATGGCAGGGAGCACTGGTAACATGTTTTCTGAGGATAAATATGAGGAAGCCTAGGGAAGTGGCTCTGTCATCATCCCTGGAAGTATCTGAAAGCTGTGTAGATGTGGTGCTTAGTGACATGGTTTAGTGATGCCCTGGCAGTGCTGGGTTAATGGTTGGACTCAATTGTAAAGTGACTTCCAACTAAAAGAATTCTATGATTCTGAAGAAGGCTTAAAGCTCAGGATTTAAATAGCATACAACAGCAACAATTCCATGTGCCTCTGGGGAGACCGGCCGCTGCTGCCAATCTGCTGACCAAAGGTCAGGTTGCAGCACCATACATTTCTTCTGTATATTTCAAGGCAAACAGAGTTCAGTCTGAATTAAAGTACAACTTGGAAAAATCACTTATGGAGGCAGTTATTAGTTACAGATTAGGTTGCTCCCCAAACCCACACACCTTGAAAAGAACAATGGGCCACTTAGAAACTATGCAACCTGAGGCACAGCCTGTAGTTTTGTGTCAGGAATCATAGAATCACAGAATCATAGAATGGTCTGGGTTGGAAGGGACCTCCCAAGGTCAGCTAGTCCAACCCCCTCTTCAGTAAGCAGGGGCATGCTCAACTAGCTCAATCTCAATCTCAATGCAGCCTTACATGCTAGTATGAGGTAATATTTACTACTACTACTGTGAATATCATTTTACATGTATCTATTTTGATTCACCCCAAAGCGCTCTCTGTTGTGGAAGCTATGGTCTGGATTGTTTAACACCAGCATGATGTTATCATGCACAGAGTACACAGCAATTTGCAGCAAGGGATCTCAAACCACTTACAACAAATTCCATAGAAACCTTTACCTGTTTTTAACTGCTTCTCTGCAACTGCACATCTGTGAAATGTCATGTTTGATTAGCTGTGCTTTTGAGTCTATTTATCATTCTTTAACTGAGTATAAAACATGAGTGACTCAACATCATACTTGTGCTTTGAAATTAATCTTGATAGGCTCGAAAATGTGACTTCTTATCTCTTTAATCTTATTCTAGTAAGTGCAGCAAGTCGGTGCAAGCCCACTAGTGCCACTTAACATTTAGAGAGCCTTTGCGAACCTTGTTACTGAAGTGGCCACGGTAGTAGGAAGCAACTGTAATTTGGCTGTGAATCATAGGGCTGCTCACAGGAATGCTCTTAGCAAAGACAAAGGCCCTGCTGTCCATTATAAACCCCTGAGCTGCCTTCAGATAAATGCAGCTTGCCCTGCCGTGTGCAGCTACTCATCGCAGTGCCCCCAGCAGCCTGCATTGTTCGCCCTAATGCAAATGCACTCTGCAGCAGAAGCTGCCTTGTTCATTAGCGCTGAGGCTGCTTTTCCAACCAATTGCTTTGTACTGAAAACCGTAGAAAATCCCCAAAGCAGCCTTCATTTCCACATGGAAGAAACTCTTTTATTCATCCCTTTAAAAATAAGTAAATAGTAATGGTGCTCCTTTTGTGTGTATTGAGCAGAAAGGCAAAGCTCAAAGAGCTTTCTTCTAGACCATCTTTAAAAAGAATCTCTTCTTTCTGGGTTTTAGGTCTCTACAGAGGCTCTGAACAACAACTAATTTCTTTGGCTATGTTCACCTTCCTCCTGGCTCCTCTCAGTTGATGTTTGTCTAATAATTGTTAACTGCTACTAAAGATGTTGTATCAGGTAATGCAGCTAATTTACCTACTGAGCCTGAAACCAGAGGCAAGTATAGCTACGGCTGTAACACTGTAGAGTAGCAGCAATAACTTTGGGCAACAGATGCTAAACAGATGATCTGTGCTGTAACTTAGGTATGAGAGATTCAGACCATTCAGAAGAACTGTAACTAAAATATCATTTGGGGCTCACAGGATGTTAGTGGTTGGAAAGAACCTCTGGAGATCATTGAGTCCAACCCCCCTGCCAGACCAGGACCATAGAATCCAGCACAGGTCACCCAGGGACACATCCAGATGGGTCTTGAAAGGCTCCAGAGGAGGAGGAGACTCCACAACCTCTCTGGGGACCCATTCCAGTACTCCATGACCTTTACAGTAAAGAAGTTCCACCTCATGCTGAGGGTTGAAACACCCTCCTCCATCACTCTGACAATTCAGTTTTGATGGGCATGTGCCGTGCTGCAGTTTTTCCCTTGTTTTGCTTGGTTTGTTTTTCATGATCAGCACAATATCTCTTTGGATTTCTTTGCTGGGAACCAGTATGCTTTGAGTTTAGACAGAAGTGGGCATAGTTTTCACCCAGACAGACAGCAAGGGAAAGAAAAAGATAATGTTTCAAGGCCAAACAGTGCTAGATGGTTGGCTGTTTTTTTTAACAAGGCAATCAAAGTAGTAGCCCTCATAATAAATAACATTTTTTTGTCATGTATATAAAATGTGGCCTCCTGTATACATCTGATTAGCATATTTTTCTTTGCATAGTCTCTAAGGACGAGGATGATTTACTTGTACCCTTGCTAAAGTATACATGCTTGATTAAGTAGTCCCACTGAAGAGACTGATCAGAGAATCACCTCTAAGATCACGAAGTCCCCAGTGCTCAGTCTTCTCTTTTCCCTTTCTGCCTGTGCTCTGGCTTCTCCCTGCGTCTTAAGGGAGGACAGAGGACCAGGATGGTGGTGACAGCTGCTGCTCTGCTGTTTCCTTTCTCAAGTGATCCTTGCTGTAATCGGAAGGGACCTCCTTCGGTCTGTGTTAAGCAGCAGCAGCACAGACACAGGCTCAGCTGTCCCATTAAGAGCAATGATCTACATAAAGATTAAGAATGCCAATAAAAAGCAATTGTTTTTCCTTTCTTCCAGTTAAACAACAAAGCAATTTTCTTATCAAACTGCTTTTGCATCAGAGCATCTCTCTAATCTGCAGCAAAACCTTTTGTTTTGTGCCAGACACACAAGAAGCAGAGGGGAATGAAGGACCAGCTGCACTCGTGTTGCTGCTTCCTTCTTCCAGAACTGCCAGTGACAGGGACACTCCAGGCTCCAGTCCCAGCCCTGCCCGAAGGGGTTTCAATGTGCATCTCCTGTGGAATGACCTGGCCACTCTGCTATGCCCTTCTCTTGCTCCTGACAGCGATGGTTTAGTGCCTCAGAGCTGTGAAGACGGAGGTGACACACTGTAGTTCAGATAAGTGCAGTCAGCACCGAACAGAGCTCTGCCACGCTTTGCTTGACAACATTAATCACTGGACACTGAAAAAGCCAGAGGGATATTGTTTGTCTCTCTGTCAAGATAGTGCCAACAGCCTAAAACTGTTTGCAACTGAAAGTATTTGGTAAATTTGATCCAAGGCCATTGCAGCCGTTCTGAGCTGCATGAGACCATGCTTTGGCAAATTTTCTCTTTTGCTACTTATAAATTCCAATCCTGTTTACCTGTACCATTGTGGAAGAACAATAATTTGCAGGGAGTCATTAAAAAAATAAGCAGCACACTTATACTTCTGTGAAAACTGAACATATTCTGTAGGTGAAATATTTCCTCTGTTAAATTCATTCTCACAGTGCTGTTTCCTACCAAACTTTCTCCATACTACTCAGTCCCCACATCAGATGGATATATCCAGGATGATAGTGGTTTAGTACAACTGCTAAATTATTCATGTGAAAACCTGTGTTGCACTGACATAGCCAACGTGTTTATCAGCAGTATGTCTGGGGGGAAAATTAAGAGGAGAGAGAAGGTTCCACATATATTGAAAATAAGAAATATGGTGAGATTACTGTGAAGAAATTTGGCCAATGAAAATTGCTGATTACACCAGAAGAGGCAGGGTCCACTAGGTAAGAATCAAAATATAACATTGGAGGAAAGAGCTGAAAACACAGGGATTGGACAAAAGGGAACACAGCAAAGCTGAAGGTTATCTTTACAGGTTGTCTATACGGCCAAATAAGACAGGGATCAGGTAGAAGACTCTGTGATTTATACAGGTAAGAATGATACAGTGGGCATAAGCAGTGGCACTAAGGAATGACATGACACTTTGAAGCTTGCATCCCAATCCAGGGGAAGCACAGAACCTTGTGCAGACCTGTACAGCACACAGCCAGAGAGCCAGGATCTCAAGACAGAGCTGTTTCTGGTGGTTACACTGCTATGGCAGGACAGGCTCGTGTAGTAGCGTCACACGGGCAGGAGTTTCATGCTCAGGAATTGTTCTTAGACAGGCATGTCTTACATCAACTTCAGAAGCAAAACCACAGCCAGGGGCCCTGTTTTTCATAGATATCATGCATTCAGGGGTCACTGCTGAGAACACACTGTATTATTTCTAAACTCTTCTCTGATCCATCTTTTTCAAGAACTTTTAAGGTCAGCAGAGAGCAACACGTGCAGCACACAGATTTAGTGGCTAGATTAGTTAAGTGACCTCAGAAAGGGAACAAAATGTGCTGCTCATGCAATCAGCATCTTAAAATCTCTGTTAACTAACATTGAAATACCTGCTTTGACACAAGAGTTTCCATGGTAATTCTTGGCCTCTTGACTGTAAGGACAATTTCAGCTAGCTCCAGCAGGCAGGATATCTTTCCAAATAGCTTTCAGACTATTTGCTGACAGACTCTGGGAAGCATTGTGGTACAGATGTGGATGGGGAAGAGGGTGCTCAGCAGCCTTGGCTGTGAGCCAAAGGGTGCCTTCTGGTGCTAAGAGCAAGGGGTGCAATGTCCTTTCCCTTTGCTAATTCTACTTTAGTCTTGCTGCTGAGATTAAAACTGAGAGATGCAGGATGATGTTTCTCCCAGATTATCATGAGCTCTGTCTGTAGCTGGAGCGCAGCTTTTGCTCAGCACAGCAGCTGGCTGATAGCTCCAGCTGTGGGCTTGCAGCCCATTCTCAGCAGACCTCTCAGGACCTGCCAAAACCACTCTTCTTGACCAGAGCTCTGCTACAGCCAGCAGGAAGGCCATGAGAATAAAATATTTTATTTTCTAATCACTGACTGCCAGTTGCTCTTACAACAAAAGCTCTCATCCACCTTTCTGAGCAGCTGAGCTGCATTTGCTAGTATTGTTCCTTGAAATGCCTCTACAGTGCAGCTGCATACAAATAACATCTGGTCACTGGTTTGTGCAAATAATCTCTTTAGATTTTAGGCACATTTTTAGCACTGAAGTGTTTTACTTCCTTGTAATTGGAAAGAATTACAAATACATAAACACCATGCCTACAAACATTCTGCATGCAATACTACCACTTCATAAACAGATGCAGCCTTTTGCAAAGGATTGTATATGTTATATACAGCATTATCCATGAGAGGGACGTCTACAGACATGTATAAACATATACAAGCCTGCCTTTGTTTGCTTTAGCAATGAAGCAAGTGACCACTCCCTTCTAGAACATCTAAAATGCAATGGTCCTGGAATAAGGATCCTCCTTATCAAGGCTGTAAAGGTTAAGGATATGAACCACTGGGTGCTCTTATAGCAGCATGCCATAATGAGGGACAGTGTTGCCCAATTTCTGTCAGCCTCTCTCATCCTGAACTTGCTAATATGTCCATCAGTTTCTGGTGTGCACTACTTACTTTGAAATTTTTATTCTGTTGTTTTGAATAGACTGAAAGAAACTCATAACAAAAGGCCAGGGTCAAGTTTGAACCAATATTGAGCAGGTGCTGCAGAGCATTTCCCTTTTGCTGTCACCAAGGGTGCTCTCAGCTAGCACAATATCACACTGCAGGGTACTTCCAACAGCAAGCTCAAACAGCCTTGACACATGTGACCCTATAGCTGGACAGAGAGGCTCAGACTGCAGTTCTCTTTGATGGGATGTTCCATTTGCACCCTAGGAAGGAAACTGAGAAGTGCAGCAGGAGAAGAGTCAGGAATTCACGCACCAACCTCTCTACAATGTCCTTTCAGTTAGTTGTAGAGAGCAATGTGGCCTCCCTTTTGCCTCTTCTTCAAACTAACCATCCCCAGCTCCTTCATTTGCTCCTCATCAGATTTATTCTCCAGGCCCTTCTCCAGCTTTGTTGCCCTGCTCTGCCCTGGCTCCAGCACCTCCACATCTCTCCTGTATTGAGGTGTCCAAAACTGGACACAATACCCCAGGTATTTGCTTTTGACCTTCACAGACCATCTTCAAGAATGTATTTATCAGAGACATAATCAAATATGGCAGCCAACAGGACTCTCTGGCTCCCTAATAATTTGCTATTTTTTTTTCCATTCATGAAGTAAATAATTTATTTGAGTTCTTTTCTTGAAACAAAGATAATTTTATCTGTTATTCACCTCCAGACATGAGCTGACACATATTAAATAAATATTGAGCCTTAAGTCTTCCGTGATAGAAATCTCTTGTAGGCTTCAGTATGACCTTTGTATAACTCCTACAGAATTATTACTGTACTCAGAGAGTGAATTTTATCACTGTTTCTAGTCCTCCCATTTAATTTGACTACTTATATAAAATGAAAAGGAAAATTGCAGTGATCTTCAACTGAATGTTTGAAACCTTACCATCACACCAGCAGAGCTGTCTAGTAGAGAGCTGTCTGGTACAGAGCTGAAGCAACAGGAGGAAGCAGGAAAATGTAAACAAGTCCAACACACACCAGAAGGATGATTACAGGTAAAGAAAGGAAAATAAGGAAATGCAGCATCAGTTTCCAGGAAGTTATACACTAAGAAGAGCCTTTACAGACAAAATGAGTTGTTCCTGCTGGTCTCATCCCCAGCTGAACGAAACAAAGAGTATTTCTGTTTTGAGAGGTACCAGTGTTTCCTGCCAGGACTGCTTTTGCTAATATCTTTCAAGTAAAAATAATTCTTGTGTCTTGCTCAAGAAATATTTTATTTTAGCTTTACTTTGCTCTCATTTGTTACTCCAAGATGATACAGAAATAGAACAATGCCTATAGCTGACTTACCACACAATGTGTTCTCTGTCAATAAAAGAGACAAGCCAGGCATGACCACACCAAATTCCAGTCACTAATCACATTGATTTTAATCCTTTTATCCTCTTGGTTCTTTTTTGGCTTCTCAGATTTTGCAGAAGTTCACAATAGAAATGCAGTTTTCCTTCCCTCTGCCAGTTTCAGGCTGATGGACTCACTAGCAGTTGTGTTTAATTGGAACATTCTTGTCAGCTGGATAGATCAGATGGAAATCAGAAGGCTCTGAGGAGACCTAATAACAACCTTCCAGTACCTGAAGGGGACCTGCAAGAAGGATAGATAGAGACTTCACAAAGGCCTGCAGTGATAGGACAAGGGGCAATGGCTTCAAACTAGAGAAGAGCAGATTGAGATTGGATGTCAGGAACAAGTTCTGCACCATGAGGGTGGTGGAACACTGGAACAGGCTGCCCAGGGAGGTGGTTGAGGCCCCATCCCTGGAGATATTCAAGGTGAGACTCAACAGGGGTCTGGGCAACCTGATCTAGTTGGGGATGTCCCTGCTGAGTGCAGAGGGGGTTGGACTGGATGACCTTTGGGGGTCCCTTCCAACCCAAACCATTTTACGATTCTATGATATTATTTGGTACATTTCCATATAACATCTTCCTGGTGGAGGTCTGTGCTAGTAACAGCCAGAACCTCAGTGCCCTGCTCTAATCTCCTCTTCATTATGCTTGGTTGCCGCTGAGAAGGAATGCAAGAAACAAAACTGGCTGTCTGGGAAGACACCAGGAAAACATTGATCTGAGGATGTGCCAGAGAAAGAATATGACTTTTCCTACCAGCTGCTGCTGTGGCCAGCAGGCTCTTGGGAGGAGTGCCTGTGGAACGGTGCCATCTGGGGTGCAAAAAATTGTGTGTTCCTGAAGATGCAAAACCTGGTCTTCCGGGGGTTACCAATGAAAATCTGGCCCACATCTCCCTCTTTTACCTTCAGTTACATTAACTGCTTTGCTGCTGCAGTGCACTGCATTTCAAAGCTGTTATTAACACTGGTTAAACTGTTGCTGGATCACATCTGGCACTGCACTGGAAAATCACTCAGCTTGCACTACTCCCAGTGTTACGAAAGCAGAAACTGATTTAACACACCTAGAGGAGCAGCTGTGTGTATGTATGCAGATTCAGGTACAAGAGTGCTCTCTAATCATCCAGTGTATCCTGGGCCATCAAACCTCTCAACAAGTCAGTACTTGCACCAGATGCTACCTTTCACTGACGATTCATGATTTGTTTTGGAGAAGAATGGTCACAGCGCTGGATGAATAACATTGCAACCGCTTCCCAAGTTACTGTAATCTGAGGAAGTATCTAATAATGCTTTGGAGGAATGGTTAGCAAATGAGTAACAAGCAAGACTGCAGGGAGGACAACATGAAGGGGAAACCCTCTCTCCCTTTCTCAAGAGCTCTAGTACCTCTTTGTAAGATGTGTGGCTCGCTGAATCCATGGGGCTGAGAGAGCCAGAGAGGAAACAGACTGAAAACAGAGAAAAGACAACATCATGAAATATAAATAAGAGATCTGTCCCCTAAAATATCACAGGCTTCAAGGGTCCCATGTATCATAGGTGTACTGTTTGTTCAAGGTTATTCAAGGTTTCACAAGGAATTTCATCCTTGGGCTTTTCTGCTCAGCTCCCTGCAAGCCCAGTCGATATGTGTTAGTGGATACAACTTGGTTGAGCCTCAGGCATATCTTCCTGGGGATGGAAACACATTATGTAAACTTTTCAAACAGAGCTGAAGGAAGCACCCTCACTTCTGATGGCAGTGAGCTTGATTTAGTTGTGGACTATTTCTAGTAGAAGAGAGCATAAGAGTTAATGAATGAACATACATGTTTTTTTCTCCCGATCTGTACTTTTGAGGCTCTGTGTCCTCTTTAGACAGAACTCATAATTAATCCCAGTGTAGAAGTTGCAAAATCTGCTCTTAGCCATGGGACATATGCAAAAATAAAAGGAAGTAAAACATGGCTGGTGCTAAACTTGGCAACTTTGGCAGTTAATCAACTTTATTCATTGATTTAGTCAAGGGAAATGGTTTGCCAGGCAATAGGAACTGCTCCTGCAGGTTTGAATACTGAAACCTAGCCAGCCAAGTGGGCTTTAGGCCAAAGAAGCCAGTGTGACTCACATGTAATCCCTTTGGCTTTTTTCATCTGGTTTTGGTTTTGGTTTTTTTCAGACTGCAGAGACTAAAGAATATGATACTTACCCAAACCTTGGATTATTTCCATGCAGAAGATTTGACCTTAATGCTCTGTCTACATGTGTAATAAAATCAGCTGGGTTTGAATGATCTTGCTACAGTGACGCACTCCTGATACTGTCTTCTTACTGTGCTGCAACCTCTGCTCACTATTCCTCTGCCTGCATGTGGTTGGGCTCATGTTAGCCTTTCATAAAGGACAATATTATGGCAAGCCCTGTATATTCAACCAGCATGATCAGCAGGGGGTTGAGTTGGTCAAGCTCTGTTTCATGGCTCTTAGAGAGTCTTAAATACACTTTTAATTCACCATCTGCCTCTAGATGTATTTCAATTAAAATTAAGTGAGGAAGGGACCTTAGAATCCCACATTGTATTTTCTTTATCAAGGAGTGTCCCGAATTTCAATATACCATTGGGAAAGGTCTCCAGTCCAATGCAATCCCTACATGAACCTTTTTCTGCTTAGAACCCAACCTTGCTGGCCTCTCCTTTCTCAAGCCATCAGTTTGACATTTTTAGAGCCCTGAGCTGTAAACCTCAGGAGGAGATTCAGAGATTCACAGATTGCAATAGGTTGGAAGAGGCCCTCAAAGGTCATCTTATCCAACCCCCCTGAAGTCAACAGGGACAACTCCAACTAGATCAGGCTGCCCAGGGCCACATCATGTCTGATCCTGAATGTCTTCAGGGATGGAGCCTCAATCACATCTCTGGGCAACCTGTTCCAGTTTTTCAACACCTTCATCTTAAAGAACTTCCTCCCGATGCCTAACCCAAATCTCCCCTGCTCCAGTTTCAAACCATTGCCCCTCGTCCTATCACCCCAAGCCCTTCTGAACAGTCCCTCCCCAGCCTTCCTGTAGGTCCCCTTCAGATATTGAAATGCAGCTCTAAGGTCTCCCTAGAGAGATACCTGATGAAAGCACACTGAGGGAATACATGTCCCCAGTTGCTACCCACAGTCCTTTCATCTTTTTGGTGGGGGTGTGTGTAAGGCACCAATTGAGTATGCAAAGCTCTAAAATGAATTTCATGCAGAACAGAGCCTGGGCTTTTAAAGAGAAGAAGAGAGAGTGAGTAGATGGCTGGAGATAATGTTGAAGCAACTCTATTTTATTTCGTATGACGCCAGGGATGAGGATATGAATGAAAATATTTTATGCATGTGAGTGAGTGGGACCTCTGATGTGGTATTTAACTTTACAACACGGTTTTAGCAGCAGCAAGCAAAGACCCTCAAGTCTGAAGCAATTTGAATCCTAGGAAAGACTAATTTAAAATATAGTATCCCCTACAAAGCTTGGCCCAGATGATCCTTGGGGTCCCTTCCAGCCCAGCATTTTGTGATTCTGTGACTCTGCAATCTCCCCGCATCTTCTGGAGTGTCCTATGCTGGAAATGCTATCCTACATTTTAGATTACACTTCTCAGCAGGAGCTTTTATCCTATTTTGCAAAGCATGTCAGTATCACTGTTCATATTTCATTGAGAGTATGTGGTCTAGAAAATGAAATGGCTTGCTGAAAGTCACTGCAGGTGGGCAGGAGGCCAGATCTCATGCAAATGTTGTACCATGCCTCCCGTGCTGGTGAGCATATGATAGTATTGACAGTCACAACCTTCTGCTAACATTCTGTTGGTCTTGTCATCCTATAACTTATTTGTGCAAAGATATGCTGAAAAATAAATGCAATGCTGAGGCTCACCTGGCCACAAGACTGAGTAGCAAGTGCTTCTGTGTAAGAATGAAATGACAGCCCACAGACTAATCCAGCAGATTAACAGTTACTCAAGCATGCTTCTGATGTCAAAATACTCAGAGCAAGTCCAGATGCAAGAGTTAGTCAAGGGCATCACTAATAAGCTACAAGATGAAGATTGTCAGCATGTTCTCAAACTCTGTAATAAAAATGTGGCAGGAAAAATCAGATGTAATGGCTAACTTTGGGTCAGATCTTACAGTCTGAATGCTGCTGAGTGATTCTGTCCTGATCTGTGCAGAAACACATGGATCAGAGGTCTTTTGTTCAAACTTCAACCTCTAATCCTTTTGTTTTTCCCTTCCAAATTAAAAGAAGCTTTCAAGGGTAGTAATTACCTAGAACCAAGAAACCCTACACTTTGAACTCCACTGCTGAAAAATTCTAAATCATCTCTGAACATCATTTTTCTTACTCTCACTCCTTTTATATGTTGGAGATGTGTTTTCTTGACTAATATATTAATATCTATAGCATGGTCCTCTTCTTCCTAACTCTTGGGCTAACTTTTGTATCTGCTTCAGAAGCATTACTAATTAGGCACCTGGATCTTAACTATGCACATGCATGCCATAAGTGTGCTTTTTTAATGGTCATGCCTCAGATTAGTATTCCTTTCAAACCAGCTACAACAAACTCTTTCCAAAGTTATCCATTAAAAAAAATAGAATAGTAAGATCCCAAACTGGTAAGGCTGCAGCAGCAGGAAGTACAGCATCAGCCAGACATCCATCACGGCTTCTTATGAGACAAAAAGTATCCAGTGCCCAGTTAGCCACACTTGCTTAGGTAGGTGGAAGAAAAGATGAAGATGACTGACACAAGAACACAGAACCTGGTGAAAGTGAGCAGCTTATTCACTAATTTCCTAATTTCACTAATTTCACTCTCTGAGAGGTGCTGTTATTCTTGCATGTGGATAAACATGCAACAGCTACAACCTCAGTCACTGTACACCTGCATGAGATTGCCAGAGGTCATTCAGAGTCATCTATATAAATATTAGGTGGAACTGCTATTTCAGCAGTACATTGGTACTTGCCATTGCTTTAAAGGAATACTACATTACCTTGTAATGTCTTGGGCTTAATGCTTTTCTAGTTAAGCTCTGGGCATTTCCTTCAGTTGCTCATTTCTCATGAATGCACCATTTAGGATGAAATTCTTCCCCATGAGGCCGGTGAGACACTGGCACAGGTTGCCCAGGGAGGTGGTAGAAGCCCTGTCCCTGGAGATTTTTAAGGCCAGGCTGGATGTGACTCTGGGCAACCTGATCTAGAGTGAGGTGTCCCTGCCCATGGCAGGGTGGTTGGAACTGGATGATCCTTGAGGTCCCTTCCAAGCCTGACAATTCTGTGATTCTATGAATCAAATAATTAATTTCTTCCAATGAAGAGGCTTGACTGTTGGGTTTAAAAAAACCCAGTTTCCTAATATCACTGGACAAGGCCACAGGGATCAAAACTGGTCTTGGCAATTTCCCTCAGAAATGGTCAGGATGTGTCCCAAAGGACTGAAAGATGAGTAGGTGCAGTTCCCTTCCACACCCTTCCTCACACCCTGAGGAAACATTGTCTTGCTCTCTTCTGACCAAGAGCAACATCTGCTGGTCTGTTGAATCCCTGTGTGGAGAAGGATGGGAGTTTGCTGCTGGGACAGCAGCTTGCTCAGGGGAGATCTGGGACAGATCTGGCAGCTAAGACTTTTCTGCAGCAACAGCAGCAAGTGTACAGATTATTTGGCCTGGTGTAAGCACTGTTACAATCAGTGAGAAAGGTTCATTTGTCATGAAAGCTGTCTGCTGCACACTGTTGGAAAGTGAGGCAAGTCCCTTAGCCACCTTTCATGGTGCCATTCTGGGCGCCTGCAGCCTGCATAGCAAGGCTCAGCAGGGCTGCCAGGTGGATGTACCCCATGGATGGCTGCTGGTCATCAAAGTCATCCAGCATGGCTGTCACCACCTGCCTGTCCTGTCACACTTGGACCGTAGCCCATCACTGCGGCAGGGAGAACGGAGGCCAGCTCCCAGCTTTGCCCTTAGGGTATTTAGTCCCCCTGGCTGTAGCTTGTGGTAGTCTGCTCTACAAGCTGGTGTTTCACTACATGAATCTAAGCTAGAGAACTGATTAAAGTATTGAGGTCATGTAACTTAACAAGTACTAAATACCACCCAAACCTCGAGCCCCGGAAGATGAGGCAGCTGCTTCTGAATTGAGCAGACAGATCAGACTGTCTCATGGAAGGAAAAAATCAGATGGTTAGTGGATATTGTGAGGGAAAAAACCAAACCAAGAAATCAAAGCACAGTTAGGAGCTTCAGAAATCCACTCAAAACACTGAATAATAAATGAATACATTTATAAAAACTGTAAGTCAGTGTCACAATTAAACATATGTGATCTGGGAGATGGAAGAGACATCAAATCTCTCTTGCTCAAGCCTACTTTCAGGGCCATCAGGAGAAAAGCAATTATCTGGTATGCATTGTTAACTTTTTCCACAGAAACAAGGGAATCTCAGATGATCCAATGTGTTAGCATTCAAACACCCTACATTGATTTAATCTGTTCTACAGTTTCTCTGACTTCTCAGGGCTGCATCCGAGAATAAAATGGTCCACTGCAGCACCAGAGATCTTTTATAAGCTGGTGGTAACCCTTCTTCTGACAAATTCTCCTCAAACATCTATATCAAATTCAAGAGGTGAAACTGTCCTGGAACAGAACTTCAGGCTATAAAAATAAATCTCCCACGTAATTATTTGGAGGAACAACCAGCAATTAGGAAATATTAAACTGAAGGGCACAGTCAGGCATTTGATGACTTTGCTAAGAGTCAGCTTACTTCTTCTGCTTCATTAGGTCATCAGATAAATAGCATAATTAGGAATCCTAATAAATCCCTGGAAGTTCAGCAGAGACAGAGGCCAAGCTTCTCTCACGAAGAGGAAACATATGTGCCTTTGAGCAACACATACAATGTTCCAGGTGCCTCGTGCTACCTTTCCTCTTTGGATCCCATGGTAGGACCCAATAACCTCTAAAAAACTTTTGTTCACTTATTTCTTCTTTTTTTTTCATCAGTCATAGTCACATTTTGTTTGTTGTAAATTTGCCCCTCCCCCCCCCCCCTTTTTTTTTTGTCAGATGTGTCAGGGTCATAAAATCAATTCAATGAGCTGTGCAAAATTGCTAGGTGAAATGGTGTGCTCGGTTTGGTTTTACTATCATGATTATTAAGTACAAGGCTGGCTCATTACAGGGAGATGATGTTTAATCACCCTCCAAATTTTGGAGATGGTTTTACATCTGTGCATATCCTCTTCTGTGATGCTCAACAGCCAGGCACAGTCTGTTCCAAGCATCTGTATGCAGCACAGTTCAGTAGGCTGCTCCAGTTAGGCAAAGTATTTCAACACGTGATTGTGTCTTGGTTTCAGAAGAGTTTAAGCCCATATTTAAAGGTAATAAACCCCCACCAAGGCCACTTGGTAAAGGAGATTGGCCTTCTGCAGGGGCATTGATGCTTTTGTGAGTTCTCCATGAGCTGTACTGAGATGCAGCGATCTTGCCAACTGCATCTTGATTAGCCAGTGCTGCTACTGCAACAGGAAGGGTGGGAAGAACAAAAACTGCAAGACTCCCCCAAGCACCAAAGAGCAGGCACCAACAGTGAGGAGCTATTTTCTCCACAAGATTAGAAGACGTTATAAGAAGAATTAAAAACATGTATCAGCCAATGCTTACCATTTCCTTGTCACATTTCTGGCAACAACTTGAGGTTAAGTTATGCTTAAGGGAAACTTATTTTTGGTCTAATTTCTCATCTTAATTATTTCCTCTCAAAAGGATGATGCATGGGGGCGGCACTGCAGTGCTTTGAGGCTCCTTTCCTTGTATGAGACAAATGAGCCACAATGCCCAGAATTTTGCCAATGAGACTCTGTTAAAGCCTTGCCCTTCAGTTTCTTGGCTAAAGTAATAACAAAAACCATAATCTGGCCTCTTACAAAAAGCAGCCTCAATGATGCTAAATCTAGCTGCAAATAGAGTTTTCTAAGTTTTCACCTATTAGTAACTGATTGAGATGGTGACTTTGGGAAAACACAGGTGACTCACTGGAAGAATTTGTTGGCTAGCATAATACTGCTATTGCTGTTGGAGGAATCTAGAGCATGGGGCTAGTTTTCTTTATTTGGCTATATTATTCACTTTTTCCCTTTACATTATCCAGAAAAGGATCTCTCTCTCTCACACACTCTCTATCATTCTCTGCTTGACATTGCTCAGATCTATTGCATGCCTGTGAAGAAGAGCACAGCAGCTGCTTATGGCCCATGGCAGAAAGAGGACATCTGGTATATGGTTACCACTGGCTGATAAAAACCGATCAGAAAACCCAAGCTGTCCATAGAATAAGAGACTCAGCTTCAGTGTCAGTCCTCAAGGGGTCTGTTGCTTTTCAGGTCAATGTGGTCTAGGCAGTGCTCAATATGACACATGGGCCATGCATTACACAAATAATTCAGAATCACCAAAGTTGGAAGAGACCTCAAAGATCATCAAGTCCAACCTGTCACCACAGACCTCATGACTAGACCATGGCACCAAGTGCCACATCCAATCCCCTCTTGAACACCTCCAGGGATGGGGACTCCACCACCTCCCTGGGCAGCACATTCCAATGACGAACGACTCACTCAGTGAAGAACTTTCTCCTCACCTCCAGCCTAAACTTCCCCTGGCACATCTTGAGACTGTGTCCTCTTGTTCTGGTGCTGGTTGCTTGAGAGAAGAGACCAGCTCCCTCCTGGCTACAACCTCCCTTCAGGTAGCTGTAGACAGCAATAAGGTCTCCCCTGAGCCTCCTCTTCTCCAGGCTAAACAACCCCAGCTCCCTCAGCCTCTCCTCAGAGGGCTGTGCTCAAGGCCTCTCCCCAGCCTTGTTGCCCTTCTCTGGACACCTTCAAGTGTCTCGATGTCCTTCTTAAACTGAGGGGCCCAGAACTGGACACAGGACTCAAGGTGTGGCCGAACCAATGCAGAGTACAGGGGCACAATGACCTCCCTGCTCCTGCTGGCCACACTGTTCCTAATGCAGGCCAGGATGCCATTGGCCTTCTTGGCCACCTGGGCACACTGCTGGCTCATGTTTAGGCAGCTGTCAATAAGCACCCCCAGGTCCCTCTCTGTTTGGCAGCTCTCAGCCACTCTGACCCCAGCCTGTAGCTCTGCCTGGGGTTGCTGTGGCCAAAGTGCAGCCCCTGGCACTTGGACTTGTTGAATGCCATCCTGTTGGCCTCTGCCCATCTGTCCAGTCGGTCGAGGTCCCTCTAATTGCTCAAATGCTTAATACTGGCAAAGCTATCTACTGAAAGGTAATGCTTTCTTAGAAATATATCCAGATGAGCCACCCTGTAGGTTCAGGAAGAAGAGATGATAAAAGATGAGACAATAACAGCTCATGACAACAGGGAAAAGTTGGACAGGGAGATAGACTAAAGGTAGATGTCCTTGTTCTGAGGAGTCACACATGAAGAGCTTTGCCTTAGATAAGGTGCTGCAAGGCCCTTTTGCTGAGTATTAACAAAGACATAAAGACTGATTTTTTACATTTTTTTTTCCACCCAGAAACAAAGCTAAATTCAAAACCCAAGGCACAGTGCTGCTGGAGTTCCCTGGTAACCAGGGATGCAGAACTGGCTGTCACTGGTGGCAGTAAACAAAGCATACATGGGCAGGTATGGCTCAAAGATTACAGCCTCTTGCTAAATGAAATAAGTGGGAGAACCATTCTAGAGATGCAAACAACTGAATTCTACACTATTATTTGCATCCTCTGAGGATGGCAGGTGTGGAGCATCCCAGTGTAAACGCAGAAATCCTAGACAAGTGGTGGTAAGGTGGTTCAGGTGGCTCTGAAACTGGTGGTGCTAGTGAGAAGTCTGGCTCTCCAACCTTGCATAAACTCAGTGACAGCTATGAGGCAAAGTACCTTTTCCTTCAGATGAGTATTACAAACAAAACAAGTTGTCAGTCTTCATCTCCACTAACTTTTTCTTATATAATCAACCAAGTATTAAAAATGCAAACTTCAGGCAGATGATTCCTTTAATGCTCCCAGTGACATGCTCTCATGGATTTTTCTACAAGGATAAAATAAAAAGACATTATTCAGACTCTCCCCAGCTGAGCAGTCTCGTAACAGATTGTCTCATCTCTTTCCCTGTATTCTTTAGGGTGGAACTAGATACATTTAATTCAAGTTATAAGATTTAGCAGGGCCTGCACCTTTCCTTATTCTGCATTTAAGAGCCTTGCAGATTCATAGTCATGCTCTAAATACAAATCAGGCAATACATAAATAATGATGCATTATTATTTTACTACCATTAATAAATCATGGCAACAACAAGAAATTTTACCTGAGACAGAAGTCAACAGTTTGACTCCAAGACTGGAGCTTATTGTCTGATGGGAAGAGAACCAGTAACAACAGGATGATATGGACAAGAGTAGAAGGAACCCATTTCATATTGCCAAGTCAATTTTTCACAGGATCAGAAACTAGTTTGGGTTGTAAGGGACCTTAAAGATCAGACAGTTCCAACCATCCCTGCCATAAGCAGGGACATTTTCAACTAGATCAGGTTGCTCAAAGCCCCACGAGTTACAAAAGGTTTTATATGACAAGGAAATCATTCCCTTTCCCTTTTTTGTCTCATCTTGACTACCCTGGATGTCACAACACAGATTTATGACACTCCTGAGACTGGCTGACCACCTCAAACTCTATGATTTGGTGTCCTGGAAGTGTGGTGGATTCAAAGCATATTTTTGCCCATGGTGTTTATTTAGATGTTTTCCATCAGACTACAGGAAACATATCTGTTACCACATGGTAACAGCACTGCGGTAAAAGAAGTCATTTGATGCAGAAAAGCCACAGACTTGTGTGAGTACACCTGTGCTGCAGCTTCACTCCAGTGGGCATGCAGAAAAAGCATGACTGCAAGTCATACAGAAACAACTCTTGCACTCCCTGGCTTCCAACAGAATGGTGCCTGTTGCAGCTTGGGCTGGGTGCCCTCTGCTGCGTGAGGTGCTTCCTGTGTCCAGAGGTCCAGCCCAGAGGGGAGGACACAGGAAGCCAGGTATTCCATCCCATAATTCCCTGCACCACCATAAGATCCAGCGTGGGGTCTGCCTCTTTCCCCTCGCCGCCAGCCGGTGACTGGGGGAGATGTCTCCCGGCCTGGGCCTGGCTGGGCCCAATGCTGGGGGGATGGGCAGGCTCAGACCTGGCCAGCTGAGACTAGCAGTGGGGGGAAAGAAGGAGCCCTGGGGGTCTTGGGTGTACCCTCAGGTGGGGATGGGATGTTCCTGGGTGTGCTTTGGGATCTCTTCTGTCACTGTGTGTCTGGCTCTCTGTACACACTCACTGCTTTCCATTTAAACTGCCCACCGCTGCTGCAATCCCTTTGTCTGAGTCATTGTTTCTGCCCGTGGTGGGGAGGGGTCTGCCTCAACCCAGCACAGTGCTTTCCACAGACTTGGAAGCAGGGCTTTTTCATGCTGAGGGCAAATTCATGACAGAGAAAGGCTCTGTGGTGCAGCTGCAAATAAAAGCAGGAGACGGGCAACTTCTGTCTGTGAGTAAATAATGAGAAAGATTACCAGCCACAGCACAAGTCAGGAGCTGGAAAGAGGATTAATGTGATGCTTTCCAGCTAGATGGCTTTTCCCCCCAAGCTCTAGCAAAGCAACATTAAGAGTAATATAAGGTTTTATTTCTAGCAATGCCAGGAGAAGGTTTCACAGCCAAGAATCCATTTCCTCCATCCCAGAGTGTGCTGTAGGAGTTTGCATTGCTTCCCCACACAGCACTGCCTACCCCGCAGCAGAACAAGTACGGGCTTCTCAGACACGGGGATTTGCAGGACTGCTCACTATTGTCTCAGGGCAGAAGAGTGCCACCAACCCTAAGGGTACTCCAGCTGGCAGCAGCACTGCTCAGGGGCAGCACAGGCCGAACTTGCTGTGCATCATGCTCTGAGGACCCCAGCAGGCTTTTGCAGACAAGCACAAAGGAGTGGCAGTCAGCTGCACAAGCACGTCCCAAGGCAAGTACCAGGTGCTTCAAGACAAAAGCCTCTCATTCAAGAGCCACGCAAGTTTGCTTTGTAAAAAGCTCTCCCGCAGGCTTTGTCTGGGGAGCTCAGATCTCACCTAAGGGGCTTTTTTGTCAATTAATGTCAACAGCAAAATGGTACCTATGGGATAGTCCATGAGACTGCCAGGCCTCAGACCTCCCACAGCATTGAGTGGTTCAGGTGGTGAGCATCCCCAGTGAAATAATCCTTGAGAAAAAGAATTTGGCTTCCAGTCAGCATATGTCCCCTCCCCAAAATCCACCCCAGCTTGACCCAACTCCACAGAAAAAGATGACCTCTGAAAATCTCTGTCTCTTGTTCCCAAATTCTGCAAATCAAGAGGAATCCAGATGGAGCCCTTGTTAAATAAGCACAGTCAGGATCTGAGGTGGGTTTATGGTCTAGGGGCTTCTTGGTTTTGGTTTCTAAACAACTATTGCCTATTGCTAATCAACTACCACAGCAACAGGGAGGGCTCCTCTGACTGGCCCTAGCTAGTCATCATAGGAGCAGACTGATTCTCTGTGCATACTGCATTTGACAGTTCTTTATGTTTATGAGTTATTAGCCCAGTGCTCTGAGAGGTTTGTCATCCCCCCCTCTTAGAAGAACACAGAAGATGTTGCATGCTGTAACAGATTATGCAAACGATCTCAGGATGACTATTTTTTGACAGTAATTTTCCTCTCCACAACATGAGCTGAATGTTATAAATGTGGCCATTTGCTTTTTTCAAAATGTCAAGATCTTGCTGTTTTCCAGGAATATATATTCGAAGTCTTCCAAAGCTTAATGCTGAAGCTATTCTACCAGGGTCCTGTAATGACTTAACATTATTTAATCATTTTCCATCAGTTCCATCCTGTTCTTAGTGCAGCAAAAAAAAAGCCCTGCTTCTGTTCAGGAAGTCTCTTTCATTTGTTTTGATGGGACTGATTTAGAGTTATTGAAAATGGAGCACTGGAAATGCAGGAATAGGATACCCAGGGCCAGATCCTGATGCTTTTTACTCACAAGAGTGAGTCTGTTGACATGAAAGTTACTAACATGGGCAAGGCTGATGTTAGAGCAGGACCTGGACTCCAGTGGTCATCAGAAACCCTTGGACAGCATTCAGCACTCCCTGTCTTCACTGTGCTACTTCAGATTTCCCCTTCCAACATGAGGTGGTTCTGGCCTAGAAGCTGAAGGTTGCTTGCTGCTTCTGCTCTTAGTGACCTGGAGCTTGTGTTAGGTCCAACAAAGGTTCACCAAAATGTAAACTGGTGGATCTCAATACAAGCAAAACATTAATAAGTAGCCAGGAAATGTGAAGCAGGCCCTTGTAAATACAGAACACAGCTCAAGAACTGGTTTGTATGCAGTCTTTCATTTCTTCCAAAATAAATCTTCCCAGTGCTAACACAAAGCCTTTCTGTTCAGAGGTCCAGAGAGGTCCATTAAAGACTGATAAAACCCTTCTTCTACACTTAGAAATGTAACTCTAAGTCCAACAGCCCAAGATGGATTTAAACCCAAAGCAGCCTCTTTGGACTCCCCCCATACACAATACATACTTGTGTATCTACTGGGTGCACCACCTCCTTAGAGGAGCAGGAGATCGTTTTGAGGGTTCTTGTAAAAGAGGACTGCCAACACCTTCCATGTTTACTGAAATGTTTGGAGGCTTTCCACTAGGGGTGGCAGCTCAATTGTGCTAAATACTAAGTCTTTCACAGAAGCAGGCAGAACTGCTACTAGCATGCAGCGGTATGGAAGCAACAGCAGTTACATGTAATTCAGAAGCACTGTAAATAGGCTGCCACACTATTTGTAAACAAGCTTCAGCAGGTAGGAAGCTTGGAGAAGTCATTCTGGGAAATTTGTGATCAGTCAGAAGACCTGAGGAGCAATAACATGAGTTTCTGAGTTTCTTTTTCAGCCTGCAGCTCCACTCCAGATTAAAGGCAAATCCCCCACACAGCAGTTACAGTTCTCCCATCTCCTGCTCCACCACTTCCTCTCCCACTACTGCCAAACCCCAAAACTGGCATTAAGGGATAGTCCCCTGGGACGAGTCTCTGGGACCTCTTTATGCAGCTACTGATTTTCATAAAATTCCAGGGATTTCTGTTTCCTTGGAATATCTAGTCAGCATTTCTTCGCACTGGCAGCGGGGATAATGGGACTGCTGGAGAGAAGGATGCAGAAAAAAGGGCAAATAAGCACCATGACTGCCTTCAGGCAATTCCTACAAGAAGTACTTAAGTTCCTCTAAGCTACTCTTTAGGCTCTGCATTCATTGATACCTCTTCACCCATACACTTCAATCTCTATTTCATGTCTTCACCCCCTCACACCTCAGCACTGCAGGTATTTTTTGCCTTTCTAACCTTGCAAGTGTCTCTGGCAGACATCACAAGCTCTGCTGCACAGGAAATGCAATCTGCTTGAAGTCTCATAGCCAGCCCCCAGCCACTGCGAATCCTTTCACACAAACAGGACACATGGAGAGCCAATGACACCTGACACTTTCAGACTGCTTTCAGTGGGTACCTTCACTGCATCTTTGCACTGAGCTCTTCAAGACTCTTCCATTGCACTTGGTTCTGGAGAAGCTGAGGTTTCCTAGACCCTCACTCAGCGCTCTTACTGAGTCCAGTTTTGGGTGTGAGAAGGGAGCAATGCAAATCATCAGGTATTTAAAAGAACAGGAGCTATGAGGAAATATGCATTACTCTGAGAGGAAGTAGAGGGACAACAGGATGTGATTTACAGTCAAAAAGGGCTTCTGCAAACAGCTTTCTACATCTGCTGTGGAAGCAAGATAGAACAGCCTCAATTCCATCAAGGAGCAGGTAGGAAAATCAGAACAGGTTGCCTGGGAGGGCTGTGAAGATGTCATCACTGAAGGTGTCTAAGGAAAGATCAGAAGTCTGTGAGAAGGAAAGCAGATGTATTTGATTCCATGTCCAGAGGACTCACTAAGGGTTTTCTTCATGTCTCTTCTACTTTATTACTCCATGACTCAAAGACAAACACCTGTTAAGTAACTCCATTGTGCTTCTTCAGACACCCCTATACAAACCTCATTTATCCTAATCCAGGAGGAAAAAGGACCAATGCTTATCATAAATTGTGCTCTCTTCTTCTACTGGTTCAGGCATATTAACCCATACCATAGATCACCTTTCTTTTATCAGCTCACTGACTGGACTGATAAATATTCATAAAAAAGAGATAAAATCCCCATCCCTGCACTGTACAGTGGAAATGGCATCCAGGAAGCACAGCCATGAGCAGGATGTCAGTTCACCTTGAAGCCAGTCACATAGTCTTCCCAAAACAGGACACAGAGCATGTGGAAGCAGCAAGTCAGGCCAGCATTGTGGCCAGGTGGCCAAGAGGGCAGACAGCATCCTGGTCTGGATCAGGAAAGGATGAGGGAAATGATCATGCCCCTGTACTGGTGAGGCTGCACCTCGAATACTGGGCTCAGTTTTGTGGCCCTTACAAGAAAGGCATCGAGTGTGCTGGGCAACAAAGCTGGTGAAGAGTCTAGAGAACAGGGCTGGTGAGGAGCAGTTGAGGGAACTGGGGCTGTTTCATCTGGAAAAGAGGAGGCTAAGGGGAAAATTCATTGCTCTCTACAACCCCCTGAAAGAAGGTTGGAGTGGGGTGGGGGGATGTTGGTCTCTTCTACCACTTATTAGGTGGTTGAACAAGAGGAAATGGCCTGAAATTGTGCCAGGGGATGTTTAGGTTTAGGAAAAATTTCTTCGCTGCAAGAGTGGTCAGGGATTGAAACAGGCTGCCCAGGGAGATGATGGAGTCACCATCTCTGGAGGTGGTCAAGAAATGTGTGCCTGTACCTTTTGGGACATGGTTTAATGGCAATGGGGTGTTAGGCTGATGGCTAGACTGGATGATCTTAGAGATCTTTCCCAAGCAAAACAGTTCTATGACTCTATGATTCAAACCACTCACAAAATGTACTCAGAAGGTTTTGCTGTTCTGCAGGCAAGATTGGTTTAAGGCAGCCAAAGCATTCTTTCTACTCTTCAATTGTCTCTTAACCGTCATTAGAGGAGAGAATATCTGCCTCTCTGGAGACATTCAAAACCTGCCTGGATGTGTTCCTGTGATCTGGTATAGGTGATCCTGCTCTGGCAGGGGATTGGACTAGGAGATTTTTCGAGCTCCCCTCCAACCCCTAGCATTCTGTGATTGATTCTGTGGAACTGCATTGTTCAGCATGATGTCCTAGTCCAGATTTTGTTGCCAAGCTCTTTGTTCTTTAAACCATTTGGGTGAAATGCAGGAAAAAGTAATTACCTTTTCTTATCTTCATTTTAGTTTTTTCTTTGAAAATGCTGTAGTAATAGCACTGCTGTAGCAGTGAAAGACTTCTCTGCCCTCCAGCACATCCATTTCTTCCAGTGATTATCTTCTGGTCCAGTGCAAAACATTTCATCTCCCTGTTTGCCTGCTCTCACGAAGTTTGTACTTCTTAAGAAGTTTGTACTTTTCAAGCATACAACCAAACCACTGCACCAAAAATGGAGCTGAGAAGAAAAATACTGTAATTCACTGAGAGTTTTTTTACCATTGAGAAGGGGACATGGGCTTTTTGGAACATCTTTCATATTGATATAGACAAACCAAACTGAACTGCTGCACCAAATAATGATCTTAACTGACATGTTTCACAATGCTAAAAGCTCCAGGACTCCTGCTCTGGGTTTGGGTTACAGCCCTGCTGAAAGCTGCTGGGTAGGATACAGTAAATGAAATCATCCCTCAACTGACTTAGATGTCACAGGATGCCACACACCTTTAGCACTGCAGTGTACTTCTGTAGACACCACGCTGTTCGCTGATGGTGGGGCAGAGGTTAGAAGGCTTGGTATTGCCTCTTTCTCCAGCAGAAGCTCTGTACAAGGCTTATCCTGATCTTCCTCCTCATGTGGTTGAACCAGGTCCACTTGTCTGGGCTAATCTTTCACCATAGATAATGCCCAGCCTTCTGGTGTGACTACTGTTTCTTCTACCCTATCCCTCCTTCTGTAATTATGAGACAATCTGGCAGAAGGATGGCTTGGTCTGCCAACCAGCAATGCTTACTGGGGTGACATGTAGCGTATTTTCTCTCTGTATGAGTCCATAAATAGTTACTACAGAGAGCTTTCCTTCAGATGTCTTTGTTTTCTTTTCTTATCTATTCATCACCTCTGTCACAAAACCTTGAGTGTGTGAGGTTTAGGCTGGAGGTGAGGAGAAAGTTCTTCCCAGAAAGAGTAATTGGCCATTGGAATGTGCTGCCCAGAGAGGTGGTGGAGTCACCATCCCTGGAGGTGTTCAAAAAAGGACTGGATGTGGCACTTGGAGCCATGGTTTAGTAGTCATGAAGTGTTGGGTGTTAGATAATAGGTTGGACTTGATGATCTCTGAGGTCTTTTCCAACCTTGTTGATTCTATGAAAACTGTAAATGCTGAAGTGACATTTTTACAGGACAGATAAAATCATCAGCTCAGATTTACCTTCATGAAAAAAACAGGCAAAGAGTTGTTCTGGTACTAACACACCTGAACCCATGGGGCTACATGAAACAAAGTCCATGCAAACACTGGCAATACCATCCCCAGGGGCTGTTAACAGCCAATTACCTTCCATATTTGTGCTTAAGTGAAGGTGTTTTGTCACTCATTTTGCTTCTTACAATCATAGGATGATAGAATCATTTGGTTAGAAAATCCTCTAAGATCATTGAGTCCAACCATCAGCCTAGCAGCACTATGCCCACTAAACCATAGAATCACAGAGACCTCTAAGATCAACAAGTCCAACCTTCAACCTAAGACCACCATGGCCATTAAACCATGTCTCAAAATGCCATGTCCACATGTTTCTTGAACACCTCCACCTCCCTGGGCGACACGTTCCAATGCCTGACCACTCATTAAAAGCTTGTGTTTAATTATGCTACCTTGGCATTAAAAAATGGGAGGTGGTCATCTGGAGGAAAGGTGCAATAGAGGAATTTTGGTCCTGAATTGCAGGACATCTGGGCACAATTGTATACTTGCCCACATATGGGTACCACCCCCCTGCCTGGAAACTCAAAAGGAACCAGGTATCCATCACGGATCCACTCCACAGGGGTTGCTTTTTCCTCACATTGGCAGATCCACAGGAGTCAGCATGAAAATGAAGGCATCCTTGTAAAGTGCTGACATCAGAGCAGTGAGCTGCATGGAACAGCCTCTCATGTGCTTATCTTTTGACTACTTTCTTAAAATGTTCAGATCAGAGACATGGATGCAAACCGGAAGATAATGGCTTTGAGCTTGCTGTGATTATGCCTGGCTTGGGAAATAAATGGTCTAGATCAAGTCACCCATAGAAAAACTGTCATAAGGTGCTTGACAGCAAGTACCAAGAAGGCAAAGATGAAAAGCAGAAATCTGAATAGGAATGAAAGGCATGGAGGAGTTAGACAGGAGTGACGGGACATCGACAGTGCTGCTTTGGCTGCGTGACCACGGGGAGCGAAGAAGCTGATAAGCAAATCAGGATGTATGAAAAGAGCAGCTGCAACTTTTGAAAAGCTTCCTCATTTGAAAGAGATGAACACCAAACCTCAGGATGAAGGGAAGGCTGAGGAAAGTGATTTCTTTTTGCCAGGCCTGAGAAATTGAGAGCTTTCATGGTTTTGGCATATTTTTCCCCCAAACAAATGTTTGTTAATGACAGAAGCAGTTCCCTTTGCCTGGAATCGAATCCTAGGTTTTATTTTGTACCATTCAAATTTCCACACTGTTTTTTTAGTACAGTCAGTGCCAGCAAGAGCAGCACAAATGAGACAAAACTCCAGTGTGATGCCCAGAGATGACAGTACCAGGTATCAGAGAGTTGTGCGAGACTCAGCCTGGATTTCTCACAAAACAAGGGAAATTCAAGTATTTCCTTGCACATACTAAAAGGTGACACCTTAACCCAGGAAAGACTGACTATGCTCTGTGAACAAGACAAATCCAACTCTTCTTGACTAATTCCTACCTGAATCTGATTTAAGACCTCCTCAGTTTTTTCTTATAGCTATTAAGTTCTTATGAGTCTAGAAAACGATGCCATATTGCAGAGAGGTTTCTGCATGAAGATTAAAGCCTTTTATGTTTGCTTAGAAGTCTTTCCTAGATTGAGGTTGAACAGATATTTTGTTTCTTCCCACAGAATCACAGAAACACTGAAGCTGACAGGGACCTCCTAGGATAGAATCATAGAACTATCTTGCCTGGAAAAGACCTCTAAGATCACTGAGATCAACCATCCACCTGACACCACTGAGACCATTAAACCATGTCCCAAAGTGCCAGCTCCACATGCCTTTTGAACACCTCCAGGAATACATCTATCAGTGACTCCACCACCTCCCTGGGCAGCCTGTTCCAATGCCTGACCACCACTCTTGCAGCAAAAAAATATTCTCCTAATATCCATTCTGAATTTGAGGCCATATCCTCTCCTTCCTGATATGAAGAAGAGATCCAACCCCACCTCTCTCCAACCTCTTTTCAGGGAGTTGTAGAGAGCAATGAGGTCTCCCTTCAGCATTCTCTTCTCCACACTAAACAACCCTTCAGCCTTCTCTTCTCCACACTAGAAAACCCCAGTTCCCTCAGCTGCTCCTCATCAGACCCTTCCCCAGCTTTGCTGCCCTCCTCTGGGACCCACTCCAGCACCTTAATGTCTTTCTTGTTGTGGGGGCCACAAAACTGAACCCAATATTCAAGGTGTGGCCACCTCAGTGCTTAGTACAGGGTGACAATCTCCTCCCTGCTCCTGCTGGCCACACTATTCCTGATTCAGACCAGGATGATGGTGGCCTTCTTGGCCAGCTGGGCACACACTGGCTCATATTCAGCTACATGTCAACCAGCACCCACAGGTCTTTCTCTGCTGGGCAGCTTCCCAGCCACACAGCCCCAAGCCTCATCTCATCCAACACCATCCTGCTCAAAGCCAAAGCTCAAAGGCCAGCTAAAGAAGGCTGTGCTTGACCAAGTCCAGCTGGAGTTTAATAGACAAATATCTATTTCACTACTCTTCTTTTGGTCTCTCCTTGCAGCTATTACTCTCTAGCTTTTTTTTATTATTTATTAAATTTGAATTGTATTCTTTCTATCAAGAGCCACATATCAGGAACCCCTGAGCTTGACTGTGTCAGGGGACAAAATGTGTCCATAATGCAAGCAGTAGCATAGGGCTGCTCCCCTTCAAGAGGACTGGGCAGCTGGACTCCAATCAATCTCTGATCAGTTGTTTCATCAGGAGACACCATGGCATGGCAAACACTGATGGATTTGGTAGTTTGACTTGCTCCTGCTTAACTTGCAGAGCCCTACCATTCATCCCACAACCTACCCTAAGGAAATATGTCCTTTGAAATTCCTCTTTTTTAATCTCCCCCTTGAGGATATCAGCAGATATATTTTACAGGTTAGATACAACATCTCTGTATTAAGGACAAGATTTCAAATGAATAATATATTGGAAGCAAATTTATCAGTGAATCAAAATAGCCAAGGGCCAAGTTAACATTTATTGCTTCAGTTTAGGTGGCAGATAATCTTATCTATCTCTTGTTTGGGAATAAATGCTTCAGTTGCATCTGGGGTGCCCACAAACACCTTCCTTTTATAAAAAGAGGAGGAACTGCAGTCACAGCACTGACAATAAAACATGTACATTGATCTCACCAGAAAGCCCCAAAGGCCTTGGACATCCTTTATTTGGGTTCCATTTATTTGGGAACCAGACCCCAATGAATCCAAAGCAGATTATTTTGCTTTTCATCTCTGAACATGTGTTTGCTGCACCACTTTGTCAGTCCAGTTAAATGAGGGAATGGGTTCCAGCTAAATTAGAGAATAAATCTAACTACAACTATAAGGCAAAGCCCATTTCAGACAAAGGGAGGCATACAGTCTGCCCTGAAGACCTTCACCTAATTACTGTGGATTTCAACTGCAACACATTCAAATCACTGTAAGGATCATTTCAGAAGGGAAAATGTGGGGTTAGCTTGGCCAAATAGACACTGTATTTGTTTTTCAACCACTTCCACGGGAGAGAAATATTTAATGAGTCTGCTCTCAGGATTAGAATGCATTGTGTGCTCATGTGTTTGCAGGTTTGGGTCCCAGGATCTGATCCTACCATGTTTTATACAAATATTCTCCTGCTACATGAGTCCTCAGAAATGTGTCACAGGATCACAAAAACATAGAATCAGAAAGGTTAGAAAATACCTCTATGATCATCAAGTCCAACCTTCTTCCCAGCTATCTCTGTGGCCACTGCACCATGTCCAGAAGTGCCACATCTACTCATTTTTGAACACCTCCACATCTACTCATTTTTGAACACCTCCACATCTACTCATTTTTGAACACCTCCACATCTACTCATTTTTTAACACCTCCACATCTACTCATTTTTGAACACCTGGGAAATAAAAAGAAATGGTAACAGCAAAAAACCCCCACCATATACAAATACTGATGGCTTTGTGAATAGCAGCATGGAAGAGGATTGTTAAGAGCCTGTGACTAAAGATTGTGGATAATATTTGATGCACAAGGGAACAAACAAGTAAACATTACAATGGGGATGAAGTTCCATTAAAAGGGAGGGAGCTGTGCAGTCATTTCCCTGACATGATTGTGAATTAGATGACATTTCAGCTGCACCACCAGCCATCAGATTTTCTTCTGCTGTTGGTGCTTTCAGAAGAAATGCACAGCCCAGTGCTGACAGAGTAAGAACGGAGTTTTAATGGCAATGTAAGAATAAAACTGGCAGTGTTGTTATAAACTGCATGGCACTCAAATCAGCACAACTTCATGGGAAAAAAAAGGATTATAACTATCAACTATTTCTTTTAGTTTGTGCCCTCTGAGGCTGAATAGTAAAGAACTGGTTAAAATGTTGATGCTGAAAATATGAGCATCTATGACATCTGATGGATGCTATGTGAATGCCTGTGTTCAGAGACTGAAATACCAGAATTCAATCAGGGACAATCTCTCTGCAAAGAAAAGACAAATTTTAGGTAAAAACCTTTTCTTACTCTTCTTCTAATACCTGATTAATAATCAATGCTAACACTTTTTCCTGAACTGGAAAAAACAGGGAAAGAAGAAAAGCCAAATTCACTTCATGCCAGATCAATGCATATGAAGTTTTGAAGCCTTTTGTTTGGCCTCCTGTTTTTGTCAGCAGCAAATTCTGTGCACAATGGGGACAGAATGCACCAGCTGAGCAGGCTATACTAAAGGTTCCTGGTACAGAAATAGCCTGTATATATGTAAATAGCACCTACATACATACATAAAGCTTTGTTCAGGTTTCCTACATCAGAGCTGACTTAAGGAAGTTCTAAAAATAGCCCTGCAAAAGCTTTCTCCTTACAGGAACATAAACAATGTCATGGCTGTTCTATTATGGGCAGTGGTAGGCTGGTGCACTTGCACAAGCCTAAAAGAAAGTTATGTGGCCTTTGAAATTACTGACTCCAAAGAACCTGAACCCAATAATTAAGTTATGAAATGGTTATGTCAAGGATGGTAAAAACTAATAAACAGATATTTAACCCTTAGAGCACTGTAGCTCTCCAGACTGCCAGCAAAATGAGTGCTTTGGAAAACCTATGTTGACATCTAGACTACGTAGGAACTCTCCAATGGGTTGCTTCAAGTATTATTAGGCAAAACTGTCAGCTTGAATGATTGCAGCATTAACAAACAAGCTCTCCCTGGCAGCTGAGAAGCCTTATATTTCATGCCAAGATGACATCTGCCATTTATTTCCTGCTTGAAAAATACAAAGGATCTGCACTACAGTGCTGTAACCTTGTATCTTTTAACTTGGACCCTGAGATCCTGTGCTCTCAGCACTGTTTACTTTCAATACACATGGAAAGAAATTACAAAGACAAACCTTCCCAGGGTCGCAGTGACATTGGTGCTTGTCCTTTTTATACCATTCACTACCATTCTCGGTACAAAAAACTCTTAGGATGGAAACTCTCAGCAGGAAACAATGTCCTGCAGCCAACAATTGAAGACTGCCTTAGTATACTGGCAAAGATGCCATAATCAGCCTCTGAGGAGGGATTCACCTTAGTACCAGCTCACATCCTGCAGAGCTGCCATAGGCATAGAAAGTCAGGATTCAGGCCTAGAGAAAAACACAAGTGCCTTACACAGAATGTAGACAGATTCCATTCATCCAAATCCAACCCAGCAATGCAAAAATCCCCATTTCATGGCCTTTGCAGGAAACTCTGCCTGCTAGGCACTCACCCTTCCTGCACATACCCAGAGCTCCCTCCTCCTGGGCAGCTTCTGCAGCAGTGCAGACATGAGGTGACCTACAGAAAAGCCACACTGGCATCCCTCAGCTCCCCTGGGACCATCACCCAGCACTGACAATATTTTCTCGTGCAGAAAATGACCAGATCTGTGTCTGCAGAGCTGCCTGCCGCTGGGCTGGAGGTGATGCTGCAGGGCTGCCATAGATGTGGGCCTCTTTCTGAAGAGGATACAAGCCCTGAGTCTCTGACTCTGACTGCTGACTAGGCTGGGAAAATTTTAACGTCATCTCCTAGGACTGGATTTCATAAACCAGAAAGCAAACCTTTCCTTGTGGTTGCTTTGGTTTAGGTTTGTCTCCAAGAAGCATTCTGTGGTGGCTTCGGGCTAGGCCTTTAAATTGTTTCACAGATCTTGAACAGAAAGTGGCAAAATGTAAACAGATTGCTTTTGGGTGTAAAAAGGAAAATGATGATCTCTCTAAACAATCCCATGGGAGAGTTATCTACCACAAGAATTAGTTTGGTAAATAATCTTGCTCTCTTCTTGCTTCCTCAGGCTGGGAGATACTAACTTGCTTCTGCTTGACCTTGGCTGCACTGCTTTTGTTGTGACTGCTTCTGTCTCTTGGCCCTGTTGTACGGAGGGCTAAGGGGCAGGCAGGGAGGGCGAAGCTGGTAGCTTCCCCTGGTCTTTGGCCAGGGGGGGTCCTTGTGCTCTTTATTAGTTGTAAATAACTGTAAATATTGTAAATCCTGGATATATTGTACATATTCATTGCATCCCATTGTAGAGTGTAGTTTTGCCTGCAAATACAGCTTCCATTTGTTTCCAACTGAGCTGCTCTGGCAAATTTAATCCTGGGGGGATGTGATTTTCAACCCACCACACATATGTAGGCCTTGGGAAAAATGCTGGGACTCCAGCACCTTCATGGAGAGACAGCCAGATGCCAGACAGGACCATGACTGATGCCAGGGTCCAGAATTCCCTACCAGTGAGCATCAAATAATCCTCCATTTAAATGGGGAAATTATGGATTGCTTTTCCAGATGTCTCATTCTCTCCATTAACTCCATATGGACATCAAGGACACAATTCTTTCTGAGGTGAGGAGTTTTAAGATGAGTCAAAGATTTGCAGTCCACTCAGTGGACTAAACTGGGTACCCAGCCTCCTTAAAATGGACAGCCACAACATCAGATATGGAGGTAATCTCCTTGGAGGACTTGAGAGATTGTGTCTGGGGTTTGTGAGTCATTGCTGGAAGTTCTACATTTGTTCTGTGCCTCAGTTGCTCATCTGCAGAAGGTCAGCTATTCTTCTACTTGTTCTCTGCTTTACCAATTTTGTGCCATGTTGTGAGATTTTTATTCAGAAGGGTGATCTGTGGTACTTGAGATACCACTGACTTTACAGAGACTGCCCATCAAACTACTCAACTTCTAGTTTATCAGCTCTCTGAGGTGAGGGACAGCCTGTTCTTATGGGTTTCATCAGTTCTGAACAAAATAAAGATCTCATTTTCAAAAGTTCATTTCCTGTGACCAAAACAGCAGCAAACCCGTGACAGGTTTTCAGTGCAGGCACTCCTCCTCTGCCCAGTCCATACATGTGACTAGCCCCTGAATACCACCTGCTGTACAGGCACTGGAATAAATTAGGGTATCAGACTAGACCAACAGATCAGTTCTGTGAAGGTGCAGATGTCTGCAGTTGACTGGATTCACTCTAGCATAGATTTTCCAAACTGGAGAGAAGAGTATCCAGTCAAATTTGTATGTCAGCAACATTTGTCCCTTCCACCAAGTTGCTGCACGGCTGCAGTTTTTATACTGCTGCCCCATCACCACCTGCTTGGTTTTATACCACTGGCTTGAGCAGCTCAGAATTGTCTTCACTGACTTCAGCAGGCACAAAGGTGCTCCAGATTGCAATATTAAACAACCTTTGGCAGTGGGACATCAATAAAAGGTTAGTCATGTATGGGAAATACCTCCTCCTCAATTCCCCTGCACATTCACAGCTTCAGTGTTCCTGCTTCCCTGGAAAGGAAATACAAATGTTGGGAGACTTCCCCAAAGCAAGACACTTGCCCCTTCTTTCACAAAGGAAGAGTGGTCAGGCTTTGGAATAGGCTGCCCCAGGAGGTGGTGGAGTCACCATCCCTGGTGGCAAGAAACAAGGTAGCTGTGGTACTTCGGGACATGGTCTAGTGGTCATGGAGGCCTTAGGTTGAAGGTTGGACTCAATGATCTTAGAGGTCTTTTCCACTGAAACAATTCCACGATTCTATGACAGTTGTTCCTAAGCAGCTATGTTCACTCTGGATCATCATCCTGTCAGTCAGAGGCTGAATGAGAATCAAACAAAAGCCTTAGCTCCAAGCTGTTGCAGACATGAATTCCAGCAGAACAAACAGAAACATTTCAAAGCAGAGAAGAGTATTTGGCCTCAGAAGCAGATATCAGGCTATCATTTTAGGCTTGGATTTCAGAATGACCCCTATGAAACACAAGATTCCACTCTCCAACTGATTTTCCTAGTCTGATGTGATAGATACTCTAAGCTGCTGGGAGCAGCTGCTGTTTTTACACAGAGAGCACATACAGTTTCCTGTACAGCACTCGTCTGCAAAGCAAACTCATCTGGTTTGTTACATAAACAGAACTGCTTCCCATTGCTGTGCTTTCCTGCGAAACAACCAGCACTTAGGTACATAGGACACTGAATGTCATCTGTCCAAGACACACTTGGGAATAAGATCAGGTCATCAATATGACCCTGTAACATCAGGTTGTCTTTTGGAAGCCCTCAGGGAATGGGAAGCAGCAATGAAGTTCCGGAAGCAGCATTTTACAAAGAGGGGGTGCAGAAAGGTTACAAAAGCAAGAGAAAGCACTGCATTTTAAAGCCACTGCCTCTCCTTTTCCTTCTGTCTACAACAGTCTGTAGAAAAAAAGTACTCTGAATAACAAATGTGAGCAGCTGCACGGTGCGTGGAGCGTTCGGGAAGGGGCAGAGACACCATTACCAGGAGTTACTCTAAGACTGCAGAGGATGTGGAGCATTGGCTCTTTGGGCACTTTGCCACTGTTCTGAGCTGGCACTCCAGTTCTGAGAGCAACCCATGACAGCCATGGCTTTGGCCAGGGGCAGCAATGGAAATGCACCACCTTGCCGCACAGTGCTAGGATGCATAGCATTGGAAATCTGGAATGCTGCTGCAGTCCTAGGCTGGGATGAAAAAGCTGGAAGGAAGAATTTGGGTGAGAGGAAAGGAGGCTGTAACACCCTCAGAGGATTTTCAGTATGTCAGTCAAGTTGCAGGAGTTAGCCACACACATTTGGTCTGCTCTGAAGTTGCAACACCTGTAAGTCCTACCCTGCCAGCACAGCATCAGGATCTCCCTTCTCCCTAGAGAACATGCACACAAGCAGAACTGAGGGGCCCAACCCAGAACTGAGGAACCAGGCTAGGGGCTTGTGGTGGTTTGAAAGGAAAGGCTCTGCTTTCCCTCCCCCACTGAGAAAGAGACCACGGCTAAACCCAGTCGGAGAAATGAGAGTATATTTTACAAGGAAACAGATTCTATGTAACACAACAAATACAGGTATTTTACAATATATACAGGAATATACAGCAAATGAACTCAACCAGAAACCAGACCCCCCACAGAGGGGGCTTCCCCCTGTGCCCCCTTCACCCCCCTACCTCCCTTCTCCCCCAAAAGAGGTAGAAAAGAGATGTGGACGGTTAACAGGGCAGGAAAGGAAGAAAGGCCTTGCACAGGGAGTTAGTATCTTATCTTAGTTGGCCAGAATCCCAGAAGCAGATCCAGCCGAGAGGGACAGCGAAGGAAGGAAGACTGAGAGAAAGTTCCCAACTCCCCTGGGTCCAATCTCTCCTCCCACAATCCTACCAATGAAATTAGTCCATCCAGGGTGCGGAGTGCCTCTGACATGCATCCGTGTAGCTTTGGTCTGCGTGAAAGCGGTTGGCTGCAGCACCCTGGATGGATTGAAAAAGGCAGTCGTGGAGCCGGATTGTTCCGACTGGCCTGCCCCAGGGGTGGAGAATTTGCCGCTGAATATGAGAGTAAAGGCTTGGCTGAGAAGTTGTGAGGTATTTCCAGGTGACCAGGATGTCCCAAGGAGCCCACAAGGAATTCACACTGCAGGAGAAGGACTGCGTCGCTGGGAGGTTCCATCACATGAGGAAGAACAACTGGAATGGACTGATGCTTGAGCCTGAATGAGAGACTGTTTGGGTGGACGCCCAGATGAAGATATGGACTCCGCCGGACATGTCATCAGAAGTTTTCTGATCTGATGATGTGTTTGGGTGCAGGGATTATGGTATGAAATAAGGGGTGGCTCCTGTCGTAGTTTGGGCTGGGTGCCCTCTGTTACAGGGGTGTTTCCTGTGTCCAGAAGTCCATCCCAGTGGGTGGACTCAGGAAATTAGGTATTTCTACCATAATCCCTTGCACCACTATAAATTTTGCAGTGGGGTCTGGCACTTCCTCTTTCCTTCCCTCTCCGAGACTTGGTAACTGGGGGAGAGATCTCCCGGCCATGGGCCTGATTGGGCCCAAGGCCACAGGGGGATGGGCAGTCTCAGGCCTGGCCAGCTGAGACTAGCCCAGCAGAGGGAGGGGGAAGAAGGAGCCCTGGGGGTTTTGGATGCACCCTCAGGTGGGGTTTGGAGTCTATCTGGGTTTACTTTGGTTTCTTTCTTGTCACCATGTTTCCTTTTGTGCACACTCACTGTTCTCTATTTAAACTCTCCACTACTTTTGCAATCCGTTTGTCTGAGTCGTTATTTCTGCCTGTGGTGGGGAGGGGATCTGCCCCAACCCATTACAGGGCTAAGGAGTCTATACGCCTGCCAGGACACCTGCCTCTTGCAGAGACTCTGTGGTCAAAGGAATTATAGTTGACAGTGCAGTGCACTCACTCTCCAGTGAGTGATGCCAGAAAACAGGAATGCTGGGAGGCCCTGACTTTTAAGCTATCTCCATCTTAGGCATCTTCGCCTCAGTTCTCTCCATCTCCTCTTCACCCAGCCCAGCCAGGGGACTTTGCAGCCGGCCTGCAATAGGCAACCTAACGATTTGCACTTTTACCTGTTGGACCTGTTGCTTCCTGTGGAGAATGCCAGATTCTCAGGAGAAAAACTACTGACAACAAGCTGCAGAGGTAAATATTTGCCACTGAACACCGCACAAATTACTTGCTCAGTAAGCCACATCACTATGAGAGTTTAATTAGCATGTATCCAGCTGACTGCTGTAGAGGAACAGACCCTTTGCAGTTGGCACACATCAATTAGGACAAAATTCACCAATTAAAAGACTGTTCTAATTAGAAGCTGGAAAAAGGTACCCACCACAAGCATATTAATGACCAGGCAACGTGCTGTTCTAGGGGAGAGTAACAAAAGATGGCACAGTGAATTCTGTAAGCAATATGACTTCTCAAAAGTTTCTGCAAAGCAGGAGACAATGACTCACCTCAGACAAAAGAGGAATGCTGCTCTCACTCATTCTTTTCCAAAACAAAGGGTGATTCTTTCAAAGCATTAAAAGACAATCTATCCTTGCAGGAGGATGTGGTTGGACACCCTCCAGTTCTGTTTCTGAATACGCTAGCTCTGCCCAAGGGAAGGAGCTAGATGCTGTCAGTCGTGTTCCTGCAGTTCCCCAGACAGAGACTTCCACAGAAGCTGATCTAACAGCTTGCTATCACAAAACTAGAGTCCCAGGCTCTCTTTTCCCAACTCTTCTGTTCCTTGTGGCAAGCTTCTGTGAGTAGAATTTACAACTCCTGTTGCTCAGTTGACCTCACTGTAATCTGACTGCATTCATAATTTTTGGAGGAAACTAGAATAATGGGACAAAAGAAAATAACATTTTTTCCAGGGTGGGTAGTTGAATCAGCTCTCAGTAAGCATCACAGAATGCTTTACACTAGAAGGGACATTTAAAGGTCATCTAGTCCAACCCTCCTGCAGTCAGCAGCAACATCTGCAGCTAGGGCAGGTTGCTCAGGGCTCAAACAACCTGAGCTGGAACAGTTCTAGGGATGAGGCTTCTACAACCTGCCTGTAGCCTCAATCTCCACTCTTTCATTTTAAAACCATCACCCCTTGTCCTGTCACAACAGGCCCCATCTTTTTGATCTGCCCTTTTGAGGACTGAAAAGTTGCAGTGAGGTCTCTCTGGAGCCTTCTCTTCTCCAGGCTCAACAACCCCAACGTTCCCAGCCTGTCCTCATAGCAGAGAGCTTCCATCCCATCCCATCATTGCTGTGGTGTCCTCTGGACCCACTTGTTGTGGTAGGGCCAAATGGGCCCAGCACAAACCCAGACAGGTCCTGGAATGCCTAGACACGGTCCCCTTCTTCCCCCTCCCACTTGCAGGACTCAGGGTGACATGGGAAAAGGGACAAAAGAACAGTTCCCAACATTTCTGGGTAAACAAGTCTCCTTTTGGGGTAAGAGCACGTGTGCTGGCCACTGCTCCTCCCCAGCCAGGCCTATGTTTCTGCCTTTTATGGCCACAGCCTGGCAGAGTCCCTTTTCACTGGGTAACTGTGTGCTGGCTTCAGCTGCCCTGTTGGCCCAGTTGAATCTCAGGCAATACACAGGCTGATTTCTGGTCGCCTTGCCTTGCCTGCTCGGGCCTGCCTTGCTTTAATTTGTCTTGCCTTGAGCTGCCTGGTCCAAAACCTGGGACAGAAGCCATCAGCCTTCCCACTGCAAGCTTGAGAAGCTGCAAGCCTTAGGATCCAAGCCTCACTTCCCCTTGCAACTAGAATTCGAGCTGTGCCTCAGTTTACCCAGGGGGACGCAAGAGCCCTTTATGTCATATCGCTGCCATCCTGCTGGAGCCAGACCAGCCCCCAGCCCGCCTGGCACTCCTGCCAGCAACCTCCAGAGCACCCCCAAACACCTCAACAGCTAATACAGCAGCAGCACTCCCCACCTGGGGTAGAACTCTTTGTGAGTAAGGAATTCATTGTCTCCTTGGCTTAACGGTTCTTGTCGAGTCCCCCTGCCATGGTCAAGCGCCACTTGGTGCCGGGGCATTCTCTCTTCCTGTTACACCTCCTGGTTTACTTAAAACTGTTGTAATTGTGTGCTGAAATGTTCCAGCCTTACATCAAACCTAACTGATATGGTTTGGGCAACTTCTCATATTAATAAAAAGGTACTAATATTTTTATTAATATTTCTATTTGCCATTCTGTTTTCATAAATTCTATAACACCACTCCAACAGGTCCACATCCTTCTCATGCTGAGGACACAAAACGCCAGCTGTGGTCTCACCAGAGCACACCAGAGGGGCAGAATCCCCTCCCACCACCTGCTGCTCACCGATGCAGCCCAGGATGTAACTGACTCAGGTCCAGCTTTTGATCCACCAGAACACCCAAGTGCTTCTCAGCAGGACTGCTCTCAGCCACATCCTCCCCTGCTTGTGTTGGTACTGAAGTTTGCTCAACCCAGGTGCAGTAACATCATGAGATTCATACAGGCCCACTTCCTGAGCTTGTCCAGGTCAAGATCTGAAGAAGACTGTAACAGAAAAAGGAGGACTGTATGGCAAGGAGCAGGGGTATGAAGAGGAGGGGAGGGGAAGAGAAATTAAGATTGCCCCTTTCAACAGGAACCAGCCATCAGACCAGACACCACTGCACCTCTAGCTACACATTTAGTACATCTTCAGCCAGCAGCTCTGCTCCTGCATGTAGGGCTGCCAACCTGCAGCAATTACGGGCTTCAGGCATTCCCACTGAGCAGGGAATTGCTAACTACCTTTGACTGCTGGCAGAAGATCAAGTGTCAGTTATTCCAGAGCAGAGGACCAAGAACAGGTATCTGAAACAGCAGCTGCAGAGAGCTTCCCCCTCCATCAGCTAAGTCAGGTGGTCACCCAGGTGCCACAAGAGGTTTAAGTTTGGGACACATGCTGCGTGTCGTGCCCTCAAGCACACACAGCTCCAAGGCACGGAGGCAGCCCTGGCATCCATCATGCCAGCACAGCCACCTTCTGTGGCATCTTTGTAGCCTCTCTTGTAACCTTTAAAGCAGTCCCTGTCCTTCTTGAGCTGGTGAGCTCAGAACTGGACCCAGTACTGCAGATGTGCCCTCACCAGGGCAGAGCAGGCAGGGAGGAGAACCTCACTCAACCTGCTGGCCACACTCTTCTTCAATCACCCCAGGACACCATTGATCTTCTTGGCCACAAGGGCACATTACTGGCTCATGGTCATCCTGTTGTCCACAAGAACTCCAAGATCTCTTTCCCTAGAGCTGCTCTCCAACAGATCAGCCCTCAGTCTGTACTGACACATGTACTGATGCCTACTTCAGGCGTTTCCGTCATTTAAAAATAGATCCATTTTGTCATCTTCTAGTGGAAGACATCCCTGCCCATAGCAGCAGAGGTTGGAACCAGATGATCTTTATGGTCCCTTCCAAACACAACCATTCTATGAATCTATGATTAGAAAAAGGACAGATACCCAACCTCAAAAGACAACTGCACTAACTAGTTGAGTTTAGAAGGTGCAATTAAGAAGTCATTGCTTTGCTACGTGCCACAAACACTAATAAACATAAATAGTAACACTAATTCTGGACTGGAAAGATCTAAAGGAAGCATAGCACAACTTCCATTGAACATCCTAATTCCTACTGACCGGCCCATTAGCAGTGAAGAAACTAGCAGGGAAGCCCTATAACCGGTTACAACCAAGTACCAATATGTAGGTCATAATGAATTGGTTAAGGGAGTGGGTAAAATTTGGAAGTGTCATTAAGAATACTTTTTCTGCTTGGAAGGAAAATTCCACTTGTACAGCTGGTGGTCAGACTTGAAGCAAACCAGATGGGGGTTTTAGGGCAAGAGAATTCCAGCAACAACTTCACATAATGAAGACACAAAATAAGGGCTGCCACACGACAGAGTTTCACCAGGCCCTAGAATGCCTTCATCAGATGAACTCTGAAATGTGAGGCCCTCTCCTCCCAGGACAGAGCAGTAACAGCACACTCTTTTAATCAGGACGTGCGTAATCAGGATGGTGCCTCATTAGGATGTGGGCCAGAGAACCCATTTAGCTTAATGACAGTGAATGGTAATGACAACTGCTTAACTGGGATAGTATTAGTAAAAATTTCACTTAATGGGATACATGCAGATTGTGTCAGGGGGTTAAGTGGTGTTTAACAAAGTGTGAAATTCTAAGCCTATGCCCCTTAATAAAAAAAAATTAAAAGGAACTGAAAGGAAATGCAGTGACTAAATTTGCAGCTTTGTGTTTACAGATAGCAATAGAGTGCTGTGCGCACCAACAATGTACCGCAGGAAAATAACTTCTTTTTTCCTCCCTGAACAGATTGCTAGTTTCCAAGTGTTTGCATTTTTGGAAGTAACTGGTAGACAGTTCTGCAAAACAAGTTTCTAGCTGAGGCTGATCCGAGGCAGCTCATTGAAGGGCTTAGCTCTTCCACAGTGCACGGCTGTACTGTGATGAGCAGCACGTGACGGGCTGCGGGTCTCTGGCCCGAGGGACAGCAGGTAGAATTGCATTCGTAAGCAGCAAAGCCACCACAGGAACTTCCTTACCTGATGATGCTCTCCAATATTGGCTTAAGGTTTAAAGATCAGTGAATGTTTGTCAGTAAATCCATTTGCCAAGAACACTCAGGATGAGAAATCAGCAAAGCTGCACAGGCAGGCCAGAGGCACTGCATTTTACACTTGCTGGCACATCCCAGGAGACTGTTTCTAACAATCAGGGATCTAATGACTCAGGGGTTGTTGCTAACTGGTTACTGAGGCAATGGTTAGGCTCCACATTTGGGGGAGCTGGTCTGCCCTGTATCTTCTCCATACCCTCATCCCCTGCAGACAGGCTTCTATAGCTACTTCCAGTCTCATCACACCTGGGCATAAGGTGTCATCACCCTCAGTATAAATCTGGTCCTGAGCATATGCCTAGGGCAGGCCACCCGCTGAATGGGGAGCAAGCTGGAAACAAACTGTGACTGCTGCACCTGGGACAGTGATTTGACACCTTGCCTCATGAACTGGACTTGGGGAGAAGCTGTAACCAAGTCTTTTGTCCTAACTAACCTAAACTTCATAGGACCTGGCGCTCTTCAGACTGTTTCTTTTATGGCTGCTTCAAACTGGGACAGCTTAATGAGGGGCAACAAAGTGTTGATAGATGCCCTCCTTGGAGAAAATTCAGTATGCCATTTCTACTACGATACATCTTGCTCTGGTACTTTGGAAAAAGTTGGCATTTAAGATTGATTGACTGCCCAGGTACTAAAGATTTCCCAGGAAACTGCCCAGATTAATATTCCTGAGCTGTGGGAGGGAGAGCTTGCAAAGCTTGTGGTCAAACCAGCTTCTCAGTCTGTACTGCTCACACTCCAGAACTGCTTCCATGTCATTTGCAAAGCTGGAAACATACTTTTGGAAACCAAATTCCATATCTGCTAGAGTTTTTACTAGTGCAACAGTAATGTTCAGGACAAACAATCCTGGACATCATAGGGACTGACAGCAGGGGCTAAGCTGTAGTCAGGCAGCTGTCACGAGACAGCGCTTCTCCTTTCTAATTGAATCACCCAACATATACAGGCAAGATCAAGGCTTGCACAAATTGCCTTGTAAAGACCAACATAGGTACATTGCTCTGTGTGGGCTTGTTTGCTTGCTTGTTTGCTATTTAATTCTATGGGCATCTTTTGATGAGGAAGGAGTTCTGTTAGAAAGTAAATAAAGGGATCATTAATGCTACTGAAGAAAACAGAACAGGTTTGCTGGCTTTTTTTAGGGGTTTTCTAGATGAAACTTGAAGTTTTCCAGCATTATTTAAAAGACTAGTTAGCATCATTAGCAAAGTAAACTGCAGTATTATTTATTGCTAAGGAATAGGGGGACATTTACTTGGGCAGGTCCAAACCCCCCCAGTCTTTATTATAAAAAGTCATTTTCACTGATAAATTTGCAAGTTTACATCAATGCAAATAAAATGTTGGCTGTTGGCTTCCTATTTTTTGTCCTTAAATGGATAAAAATACGTGGGTGAGGTAAAGTTGTTTCATTCCAAATCTATCCAAGCCCAAATTATTTTATGTGGACTTCCTGATGTTGTTAAAACATAAACAAATTATGCACCATGATAAATGACACAGAAAATACAAAATATATCAAATTACAGCAATGTAGAATTGAATACATGTTGATAATGAGATATGCCCAGTATGACACTGCTTTGAGACCATAAGAAAGCAATGCAGTATTGCTACTTCCATTGATTTCCTACTTCTTGTTCACAAAGATTTTTCTTTAGGTGTTTCATTCTGGTTCAGAACTTGCTTTGTCTGATTGTCTCTTCAGATTTTATGGCAGTGGAGTTATTTCTGATTTTGCTTATTTTGCTTGCTTAAGCCTCTCTTGGAAAACCAAGAGAGGTGATGAGAAGGTGTAGATGTGGAACTGCCCCTCATACAGCAGGAGATCTGGATGTGGCCTGTTCATCATGTGGGCGTTATCTGTTCCTCCGTGCTCTGGCACACAGAGTATTTGAGTTCGTGACGGCCCTAGATATGAACCTAGAGAGCCTCTGACACAAAGCCTGTCTCTCTAGTGGGCAGCTGCAAAGAATACATAGAATACATAGAAGACTAAGACTCATAGCTGTGGAGTCTCCAGCTGCCAGTGTTAGCTAGGAGAACAGGCATCACAAAAATGGCAGTTCATCCAGCAATGAAATGTACTTTCCATGCAAAACAAAAAGCAAATTATATAGGTGAAAATAATGCAGACAATTGAATATTATTGCAGAAAACAATAACTCAGTGCAAACAATCTTGTGGACTGTGAGTGCAACTGTGCCTTCTGCTGTACTGGCTGCATTTTATTGGCCTGACCAAGGTAATTTCCTAGGTGTTATTGCATGCAAAACATCTTTAAACACACGTGGATATTTTCACACCGTTACAGTCACATATTCACCCACCAGCCAAATGGAACTCTACACCAACATTGCCATGTTACTTTTCCAAGTGCAAAACTGCAACAGAGCCAGCCTGGCTTATTTGCCACTGTATCTCACTACAGCAAAACTTCTTAAGCCTCAGGAAGATAAATACAGTAGGTCACAGTCTAACTGTGGATAATCCTTTGCATCCATCCATGGCATTTCCTATTGTGGTGAGTTTCCCCAATGAGGACAACAAGACAGACATCTCTTTCTGCTGAGCCATTGCTAAGGAACATTTTGAACTGTTTCTGGATTGCATGGGAAAAAGGGGGGAAAAAAAAAGAAAAAGAACAAATAAAAGAAAAAGAACAAAACCAAAGACAGGCAAAAAAAATCCAAACAGTAAAGAGGAGCCAGGAGCGATGGAAAGGCTGTGCAAGCTCCAGAGCACTGTAATCTACAAGGGCTCTCCTCCTCGCTAGTGATCTTTGCTCTGTGCTAGCCGAGTTGTTCAGTCCGTGGACAAAGCAGCCCTAGGCCCATGGCCGTGGCAGCCCGTGCTGCCGTGGCGGCAGGGGAGGGATTGATTCAGCAGCCGATTCCTAAAGTCTGATTAAGTGATCTGATGGTGGTGGAGTCCTTCAGTGACCTGTCTGCTATTTCTGTGTCTAAGTCATTTGTGAAACAGCCCCAGCATGTGATGTCCTTGCTGACACATGGACACACCAACTGGGCAAGGCAGCTACTGGCTCTTATCGCTCAGCTGGGAAAAAAGCCTACACACAACTATTTCCTCTCATTTGTTTCTAATCCAAGGATTGAAAATGTCATGTTAGATTGGAACGGGAGCTTCATTAACAACAGGGAGAAAAAAAACACCACCACAAAAAGATAACAAACAGCCACACAAAAAGCAAGGAAAAGAAAATTAAAGACATTTCAAAATAGTTTTCAGATTCATTGACTAACCTGAATGAATTTCCTCCCCACAGCAAAACTGTCAGCCCTTTGAGAAGTACAGTGGCTTTAAGCATTGCACTTGATCTCTCTGATTTCCCAACCCCCTGCTTTCTTGTGTACATGTCATGGAAAAAGACTGATTGAAAAAATAAGAAGTCCAAGTTTCCCTGAGGAAGGTGAAGAAGGAGAGGTAAAAAAAATCAGTTAATGACAACTTTTGTCAGTGCCACACCAGAAACCTGTCCTTTCCTTGTCAGAAATATGATGCCTTGCACTGCAAATGATTCAGGAGCTTTCACTGCTTCCCCTTCTCTTCCTAAAGTGTTTCTCTTTTTTGCTATTGGAGCTGGAGTTCTGTCACACATAATTAAACCAGGACTTGCACATACACAGTAATGCTTTAATGAAGAGTCTCACATCTGAAAGTACTGACAGCAATTTTTTCCTTTGGTAAAAGAGAAAATGAAGACATTTCTTGAGTGGTTTTAATTATGGAATGAGAGTAACATGATTCATTATATATATACATATATAAAAAAGTCAGTCAGTAAGTCACTACCACCATCAGAAAACCTTCCTAGCAATGATGAGCAGGCTGATGTCACCCCTAGTCAGGGTGTTCTTGTGCTTGGTACCTCTCACTGTGTCTTACACAATTCAGCAGTTATGCTTCCTGTTGCTGGCTGGCTGGAGGGCATCCTTATGACATCAATGCCAGACACATTGACTACACTATGCTGATATCATTCACGCTTCAGTCAGCCAGAACCTTGAAGGTAGGAAGGCTCTACAGAGGGATCTGAACAGGTTAGATCAATAGGCCATGGCCAATTGCATGGGATTCAACAGGGGCAAGTGCTGGCTCCTGCACTTGGGTCACAACAATCCCATGAATGCTTCAGGCTTGGGCAGAGTGGCTGGAAACTGCTCAGCAGAGAAAGACCTCAGGTTGTTGATCAATAGTGGGCTGAAGATGAGCCAGTGAGTGCCGAGGTGGCCAAGAAGGCCAACAGCATCCAGGCCTGGAATAGCAATAATGTCACCAGCAGGACCAGGGAAGCAGTGATGAGGCCACACCTTGGGTACTGTGTTCAGTTTTGAGGCCCTCACTACAAGAAGGACATTGAGGTGCTGAAGCAGGTCCAGAGAAGGGCAACAAAGCTGGGGAACAGCTGAGGAAACTGGAGTTGTTTAGCCTGGAGAGGAGGAGGCTGAAGGGAAACCTTGCTCTCTATAACTCCCTGAAAGGAAGTTTGAGCCAGGTGTGGTTGGTCTCCTCTCCCTAGTAACCAGTGATAAGACAGGAGGAAATGGCTTCAGGTCACACCAGGAGAGGTTTAGGTTGGGTATCGGAAGAACCCTCTTTAGAATACATAGAATACACAGAATACATAGAATAAACCAGGTTGGAAGAGACCTTCAAGATCATCATGTCCAACCCATCAACCAATCAAACACCACCCAAACAACTAACCCACGGCACCAAGCACCCCATCAAGTCTCCTCCTGAAAACCTCCAGTGATGGCGACTCCACCACCTCCCCAGGCAGCCCATTCCAATGTGCAATCACTCTTTCTGTATAGAACTTTTTCCTAACATCTAGCCTGAACCTCCCCTGGCACAGCCTGAGACTGTGTCCTCTTGTTCTGGTACTGGCTGCCTGGGAGAAGAGACTGAAAGGATTCTCAACCACTGGCACAGGCTGCCCAGGGAGGTGGCTGAATCCCCATCCCTGGAGGTGTTTCAAAGAGGCAGAGATGTGGTGCTGAGGGACATGGGTTAGCATCAGCCCAGGTGGAGTTAGAGAATGGTTGGACTGGATGATCTTAAAGGTTTTTACCCACTGAAACAATTGTGTCATTCTCTGACTCTGAGTCCTGGCTGTGTGGCAGGGCTGCAACAATAAGCAGTAGAGCTGCCCCCTGCATCTACTGTCACAGACTGGAAATCCTTTCTCATGGGATAATCCAGTGGGCAAAATAAATACTCTTGTGAAACAGCACACTGGAGAAAAATGTGATCCCTCATGCCACTTGGTGCTGGGCTGGCTGTGGCTTCATGGTACTCACATATAGATATTCCTTCTTACCAGGTTTGGGAAGTCTCTGGAAATCTTTGGAAAGGGTGGAGGGAATTCTTTTCTGATAATCATCTCCTGCTCCACATTGTCTGCACTAAGGTGCTCTGGGATTTGGTGAATTTCTAGGAACTGCTAAAATGGGAAAATCTTTTATCTCTTTGTCAGTGCCACTGCAAGGCAGGTCCCAGAATGAATCCCTTTGGACAGGATTTCCAAGCACTGTGAGGTATCTGAGGACACATATCCAATATTTTAAGTGCAAAGTCAATGGTGGAGGAATACTTGACTGGGAAATGTTAACTTCAAGCACAAAGCCCACAAAGAGCCTATGTATTGCCTCTCTTTTGGGGCAATAAAAGGCTGAACTTTGCTACTGTTCCTCCCCTCACGTAACTCCAGTCAGTAGAAACCATGCCTCTTTCTCAGAACACTGAGAAATGGAGCAATTATGAGCCCAACTTTGAAATAGAGGCAATACACTACCAATGTCACATCAGGATCACCTCAATTCAGATCTGACAGGGCTCTCTCAGAACTCCTCATTCACAGCATGTTACATCTGCCAGACACAGGCAATGCTGATGCAGCCAGAGCTATCAGGAACACACTCGTTTATAAGAGAGATCTGAGCTGCTTTTTGACCTTGCCATACCTGGCCTGATGCAGACTGATTTGGGACTAGACATCTGTGTACAAAATCATCAGTAGCCTTTTGGAAAAGCAAGGCTGCCATGGAGCATGTTTTTGTCACAGGCAGTCTGGAAATGGCTATTAGGAGATGCTCTCTAGGACACTTGGGCAACAGGAACCAGCTCACCTTTCATGGAGGTCAACTAAAACACACCCAGGAGCATAACTATCTGTAGACCAAATCTGCCCTGAATAAAGACAGTGGTCATGACTAGCAGGAGGGAAGTAAGATATCCTGTAGGACACCAAGTCAGAGTAGATGGAAAAAAATCTTCTTCTAGACTCTTGTCATGAGACTTTTCTTATCACACATTGCTCAGTAACTTCCAACTGCAGAAGGCTGTAGGTATTTTGGAAAGTGAAATGAGAGGTGGGAGACAAGCAGAGGAACAAAACTAAGCTCTTCCACCTCTGCTTCTCTCTCTGCCTTAAGAGATAATGTTCAGCAGCACATTTCAAGCACTGAATGAAACACCCTATAACAACTACAATATGAATTATTTCTTTCCATATACACCCCCCTCCCCCCTCAGACAAACACACTGTCCTCACTCCTGGCAGGTATTATGGAGAAAGCAGATGCCTAGAGCCAGATTCTTCATTCTGGGAGTTCTCTTGTAGTGGCCCTGGCTATAAAACATTTCCTTCCAAGACAGCTCCTCTGACCTCCTTCCAAATAAGCTCCTCTGCAGCAGCAGTTATACTCCTGCAAACTTCTGTACAGTCTGAAGATGGGAGAGTTAAAATAGCAGCATCACCCACAGCCTCCCTCAAACACGACCAACACGGCAGTGCAGGGCAGGTCAATCGGTTTTCCACAGAGAGCACCCTGAAGAATTAATTAGATCCATACATTCCATCAACAATTGTGCACATTACTTTCATTCCTCATTTTCTACACACCAGTGGAAAATGTATGAAAGACAGGTAATGACTCTTATGTCCTCTGGTATCAACCATAAAACTGTGGATGCTTTCATGGACTGTCTCCTACCTGGTGCCACAACTTTATGCTCACCACCTGTACAAGAAAACATCCACAACTCAGGTTTCAGATTTAGTTTGCAATGCACTGTTTGTGCACATCTCAGAACACTTGCAGCCACCTGGTGAATATCAGCACCACCAAATCACAGAATCCCAGCATGGTGGAGCTTGGGAGGGACCTCTGGAGATCATCTAGTCCAACTCCCCTGCTAAAGCAGGGTCACCCACAGCAGGCTGCAGAGGAACACGATGTCCAGGTCATAGTCAGACTCCTTCACTTAGGAACAAACCCCATGTCTTGAGTTTGGCTCTATTTTTCCTGGCTAATGGGTTTCAGGCCTGTGAGGCCACAAGCTGCCACAGGAGACAGTGCTGGGGAAAAAGGTGCATTAACCCATTTCACACAATAGGAGTCCTCTGAAAAGTAGGTGGCCAGCTGCCTAGGACTCTTCATGGTCAGTGACAATACTTTCAAAGGGCATTTTATCCCTATTTTAGAAAAAATTACCCTTTGCAGTGGACAACTGAATATAAGTCAACTAATTTTCATACTCATTCCTTCATCCAGAGGAGACAGATACCAGAGTCCCAAGATTTCTGCTTCATTCTGTCTTGCTCTTTCAAAGATTAAGTAACTTCTACTGGCAGGCTAGTGAATAAGCACAAATAAATGAGTGCCAATGTTTTGCAGGAACCCAGACACCTTCTTTAGGAAAATGGAATTACTAAACACCTTTCTCTGATGTGCAGTACAGCTGTCCTCACATAGAAAGAGCATTTGTGGTTTTTCCTTACTGAATGTCAGGGATCAGTGCATGCTCAGCACAGGAGAAGGCTGACCCTGAGATAACTTCACAGCCAACCTCTCAGCATTGTGTTCTCCCTAATGGTGACAAACAGTTGAGGGTCCATAAGGAATCTAATGGTAGGGCACTCTGGTTCAGCAGGAGTGACAATTTAAGACACTCCTTCCCATCTGACACATGAAAAGCACCTGCATCTGAGGCTGAATGCTACAGCATGTTCCTGTGAGGCACAGAGACTGTCAGCTGGGATCATACTGGATTACACTGGCTGAAGCAAGCATTACCTGTGAAATTACTCCCTATGCTATTTAACATCTGAGCAACTGATTGTACACTAATAGATGCAATTTCACAAAGAAAAAACAACCTTCATTTCGAGGCTGGTGGAACCTTAAGGAAGATGCAGTACAGAATTATGAGGAAAAAGCCTTGTGCTGACTTTACTGCTTTTCAGGTACATTAATAAAAGCAAGGAATTACAGGAGCACAGAATCATAGAATGGTTTGGGTCGGAAGGGATCTCTAAAGGTCACCTAACCCAACCCCCTCTGGAGTAAGCATGGCAGATGCTATTTGAATTTTAGTAACACATTTCAGAGTTTTCCCAAACAAGTCTTAACTTTCCTGATTAATACAAATTATCATGAATGTAAAAAGTATCAGGAGGATTGAGCACTGGAACAGGTTGCCTGAGAGGTGGTTGAGGCCCCATCCCTAGAGATATTCAAGGTGAGGCTCAACAGGGCTGTGGGCAACCTGAGCTTGTGGAGGATGTCCCTGCTGACTGCAGAAGTGTTAAACTAGATGATCTTTAGAGGTCCCTTCCAATCCAAACCATTCTATGATTCTGTGCTCCTGTAATCTATGATTCTATGACTGAAAACATAAACAAAAGGTGATGATGACTTGCTGGACGGTGTCCAGAGTAGGGCAACAAAGCTGGGGAGGGGTTTGGAACACAGCCCTGTGAGGAGAGGCTGAGGGAGCTGGGGTTGCTTAGCCTGGAGAAGAGGAGACTCAGGGGTGACCTTATTGCTCTCTACAGCTACCTGAAGGGAGGTTGTAGACAGGCAGATGTTGGTCTCTTCTCACAGGCAACCAGCACCAGAACAAGAGGACACAGTCTCAAGCTGTGCCAGGGGAGGTTCAGACTGGATGTTAGGAGGAAATTCTACACAGAGAGAGTGATTGCCCATTGGAATGGGCTGCCCTGGGAGGTGGTGGAGTCACCATCACTGGGGGTGTTTAGGAGGAGACTTGATGGGGTGCTTGGTGCCATGGTTTAGTTGATTAGATGGTGCTGGATTATGGGTTGGACTCAATGATCTTGAAGGTCTCTTCCAACCTGGTCTGGTCTATTCTATTCTATTCTATTCTATTCTATTCTATTCTATTCTATTCTATTCATGACAATGTATCAAGCAGTGAGAATGCATCTGCTGATGATGACAGGAATCAGATCAAGGCATGGTTATTGCTAAGTATCTCCAACAGAGCAATGAAATATTATAGCAATGAAATTTGCACATAATGCAAAACAGAGGAGTCAAGTATTCAAATGGTGATAATAAACTAACACAAAGCAGTCTTCAAAAGATCAAAACCATGAACAGACTGACAGTGAATTATTGAATTGTTACAGAACCACAGACTGCCAGAGGCAGGAAGAGACCTCTGGGGATGATCTAGTCCCACCCTCCCTGACAAAGCAGGTTCTCCTTGACAGGTTGCACAGGATCATGTGCATGGCAGGCTTGGAATTCCTCCAGACAAGGAGACTCCATAATCTCCCAGCTTGCTCCAGGGCTTAGGCATCCTCATGGCAAAGAAGTTTCTCCACATGTTCAGATGGAGCCTCCTGGGATTTAGTGTGTGCCCACTCTCCCTTATGCTGATGCTGGACACCTCTGAAAAGAGTCTGGCCCATATTCTTGCCCCCCTTCCCCCCCGCCTTTAGTTCTTGCTGAGCATTGCTCAGATCCCCTCTCAGACTGCTCTTCTTCAGGCTAATCAGCCCCAGGGCTCTCACCCTTTCCTCCTCACAGAGATGCTCCAGGTCCTTCAGCATCTTTAAAGACTGCCCTAGACTCTCTCTTGAACTGGGGAGTCCAGAACTGGACCCAGTAGTCCAGATGTGGCCTCACTGGGGCAAAGTGAAGAGGGAGAGGAATCTCCCTTGACCTTTTGGTCACATCCTGGGAAAACACAAAGCTATACATGAACAGGATTGCATTTTAAGGCCGGTCTACGCGTGAAAAGTTGCCAGTACAGCTATGTAGATTAATTCTACTGCTAAAACTGCTAGGATATGTTCCTTGTGCAGCCATTCCACTCTGGAATAAAAATAATTTCTTTACTGTCAAGCCAAATCACTTTTATTGCAGAAAATCACTTCCCCAGGGTGTCCTGCTGGAGTGACTGGATGTTGCTGTGCTGTGCGCTGTGCTCTGTGAGGGGGCTGCACCAGCTTCGTACAGGATGTGGCAGCCCCTCTGAACCTCCCTGCACTCTCCTTAGCTACACCAGCAGGTCTTCCCTCTTTACAAGCCCCCTGGAGCCTACCAGGAGAGGACACCAGGAAGGCAGGAATGCCAAGGGGCTGTGGTAGCTCAGACATGACCCTGCATTGCAAAATTGCAGCAACACTGCGTTGGGAGGTGCAGAGGAATTGCATTAGGAGAAAGAGAGGTGGCCTGGTGCTCCCTGTGGTGTTCCCTTTATGTAACCCCCTACCATGGGGTGTCCCAGCACAGTGGCACTGAGCTCTGCTCACTGTCAGAAATGCTCAGTGCAATGGAGGGAGGTTAGAGAGAAGCAGTGGGAAGTGCTGACTCACAAGAAGAGACCAGAGGAGTTAGACTCATGGCTGCCTAAAAGCAGGGCTGAGTAGGGAACCCTGCAGTACTTCATAAATATATGACTCTAAGATTGATTTTCTTGAAGTGACACCAGAAATCATAGCACACAGCTAAGAAAGGAAACATTTAGAGTAAGAGCTGGATAAAACTTCCTGACAAGGAACAACATTAGCCTTGGCAGCCCCAAAGGGAAGAGGAAGAGATGAAAATCATTTAATATGTGGGAGATCACAGAATGCATCAGGTGGAAGGGACCCTCGAAGGTCATCTTGCCCCATCCCCCTGTAGTCAGCAAGGACATTTCCAAGTAGATCAGGTTGTTCAGGGCCACATCAAGTTAAACATTGAATGTCTGCAGGGATGGGGCTTCCACCACCTTCCTGTGCAACCTGTTTCAGTATTTCACCACTCTCATTGTAAAGAACTTCCTCCTGATGTCCAACCTAAATTCACCCTGCTCCAGCTTCAAACTAGTGTCCCTAATCCTGTCACCACAGGCCCTTCTAAACAGTTCCTCCCCAGCTTTCCTGTAGGTCCCCTTTAGATATTGGAATGCTACTATATGGTCTCCTGTAAGCCATCTCTTCTCCAGGCTGGACATCCCCAACTCTCTCAGCCTGTCTCCACAGGGGAGGTACTCCAGCCCTCTAGTCATCTTTGCTGCCTCCTCTAGACCTGCTCCAACAGCTTGATGTCCTGGTGCTGGGTGCCCCCAGAGCTGGACACAGTACTCCAGATGAGGTCTCACTAAAGCAGAGTACAGGGGAAGAATCACCTCTCTCCATCTGCTGGCAGGTCATGTAACCTGATTTTCCTCACTTGAATCAAAGTTGAATTCGCAGCAGGAACCAGGAGTGTAAAGCAGAAATGCCTAATACCTAACTCTTACCATGAAGAGGTCAAAGCTAGGGTGCTAGTCCTTCCCCTTTAGTCTCAGGGGGGCTGTGCAGACACACAGAGAGTTTGAAGAGCCTCATACCCAGAAGGGCAAATTATACCTGAACCTCTCCTGCAGCAAAGGGAGCCACACTCCTGCTGCAGAGCCTCATGCAGAGGAGTTTGCTGCCTCTCTCTTGCACTATTTCATGTCAAATACCTCGTGTGGAGGCAGCGCTACAAAGCTCAAATAAATTGAAAAGGATCAAAGTTTAGACACGAGCTCCTATTTCTTAATGGAATGGCACAGCTGACCCTTGCTGCTGCCAGGAGATAAAGCCTGAGCATGAAATCCTCCTGCCACTCCTCAGCCTTCATGTAAGGCAAACACACACAGAGGGGCAGCCCTCTGCTCTGACGGATGCCAAACCAGGGGGTTGGGCCTACCTGGGTGATAAAGGGGCTCTTGGCTCCATTTGTCTAGCTAATATTCCATGCTGCAGCATGGAAACTGTTCTCAAAATAGGTTTCTAATTTCTGTACAGATTAAATGCAACCAAGCTACTTTACTTGCTGGTAATTTATCTAATACCTCTTAGCTGTGCTGTCACATTCACTGCAGTGAGTTGGACAAGAAGATACCAGGTGTCCTGTAGAAATTCAGAGAATTACTAATAAAGGAAGAGCTTTCTTGGATTAGGCATCCATTGGTCTTGCTCTTCCAGGCTGACACCTCCAAATTCTGACACTCTCACTGTGCAGCTACCTTCTGTCCTGCCTGCCAGAATCATCTCCTGCTTGTTAAATTCCTCTGCCACGTCACATCTTAGCTTAGCTCCTTGTGAGAAAAGACCAAAGTAGGTTGTGACAGATCAGGGTTCATGCTACCATGAAGGAAAGGAAAGTCTAGTCCAGCCATCCCAAAGAGCTAGATGAAGTGTTACCTAAGTGTAAGCAACAGGGATCACCAGGAAAATTTCCATCAGAAAAAGAGTTTTGTATGATTCATCCAGCAGACCCATGATCGTGTGTGACTTAAGTCTGTACTCTCTAGGCAGTGCTGAACCTCTTAGGCTCACACATCACAACAGTGTGTGCTTTGGCATCCCCCCAGGATTTCCTCACAGGGACTTCTACAAGGAAGAATGATCTGATCCTTAGGTGTGAACTCTGCAAAACAGAAATACTCCTTCACTAGTCTGTAATCTCAAATGTGTCTCTGTAAATGACAAGTAGGAATATTTTTCCTCCAAAGCCATTATCCTGAACTGACACAACTGCAACTGGGTTCAGAAACAAATTGCACAGATCAGATCCAGTGTTACTTTGTATTGCAGAAATAAGGAGCATGCCCAAAAGGGAAGAACCAATCTCAATATCCCAAGTAAGTGCTTCAGGTCCCTACCACTGAGAAACATGAGCTAGAAATGAAATCCCAAACACACAAATACTCCTGGTTTGCTTTGCATAACAAATGAAGCTTGAATGCTTGTCCATGATTGCTTGGCTAATTCTAGAAACTGAGAACCAACCCAGAAAAATGCACTGAGAACCAAGGACTCAATGTCCATCAAGTCCTTACAAGGTTCTTCCCTGCAACAGAATAATTCAGCTACCAATGCCCTATCTGCAGAGTGCTGGGAGGATTTTGAGAGACCAGTAAAGCTGCTTGGTCAAGCCCTTCCTGCCCCAGCTCCTGCTGGTGGGGAAGCTCCACAGCTGGGGCAGAGCAAAGAAACACCATGTAGAACTAAAGCCCCAGGGAGTCTTCTGCTGGTCCTTCAGCAGAGGTAGCAACTGGCCAGGAAATCATGCTTTTCTCCTCTTTTCTTAAAAGCACCACAGGAATACACTTATTTATTTTGCCTCTGATTACCCCTTGCTCCCCTGCTCCTGGGGATGAATGACGGTCTGGTGACAAATACAGCTTGCTGTAGGCCTGGCTGTTTAAAGAACAGCCAAAGAAATACCAGAGGGTCAGCTGTGGCTGGAAGCTAACACATGCTACAAACAGATGCTTGCTAGTAAAGACTGGCGGTTCATTCATTCCGAATTGAAATATTAATCAAGGAACTATGGAGGTGTGGGAGGAGTGGATTAAAAATTTAACAAAAAAGGATTTGGTTTCTTAATTCCATGATTTGTCACATTCCTCCATCTGTGCAAAATGCGTGGGTGGAGCTGAAAAAAACCTGAAAGGGTGGGAGAGTTAAAATGGTTTACACCGAGGCTCCTGCACAGCGCGGCTGCCGCTTGCACCTCCCCGACAGCTTCCTTTCACAACACCTCTGCTGCTCTGCACAATCAAGCCAGACGTATTTATCACCAGCCAGACTAAAAGCAATTTAAATAGCTGGACTGCAAATGGAAACAAAGGCCACATCAAGCTTGGAAAATGTTGTTTACTTGACAGTGAGGTCTTCTACTTTGTGAGCGCTGATTCTGAGTAGCAACGGCGGCACACAAAACGCCGACCGACGCTTGCTGTAGGATGCTGCCAGGCTGCCTTCAGGGAATCTCAGGCAAAACAAAATCTGCCCTGTGAGAGCCAGCAAGGAAGACAGACTACATGAGATGTGTCTGAAGGGAAAAAAGGAGTCCAAAGTTTTAGTTTTAGTTTTCTTCCAAGAATGGAACTTGCTTTTTCTGAGCTTCAACTACCGATTGCTACACATTTCAAAACAGTGCTGAAGAGAGGCTGGTTCTGAGAAGTGCTCTCTGCAGTTCAGTGCTTGAACCTGACAAAATTAACCGAAAAATTAAGGTATTTCATAGAATCATAGAAACATATAACCATAGAATGCATTGGGTTAGAAGGGCCCTTTAAAGGTCATCTAGTCCAACCTCCCTGCAGTAAGTAACACCTTTAACTAGATCAGGTTACACAGAGCCCCATCAAGCCTGACCTTGAATGTCTCCGGGGATGGGGCCTCCACCACCTCCCTGGGCAACCCCTTCCAGTGTTCCACCACCCTGATAGTAAAGAATTTCTTCCTAATGTCCAATATAAATCTACACTGCACTAGTTCAAAGCCATTTCCCCACGTCCTATTGCTACGAGCCCTTGTAATCAGTCCCTCCCCAGCTCTCCTGCAGCCCCCTTCAGGCCATGGAATGGCACTATAAGGACTCCCTGGAGCCTTCTAGGGATCAAAGTAGGAAAGATGTTTGAAGTGTCCTCTTTGATTCAGAGCATGTGTATCTCCTTATTCATAAAGAAAGGTATCACAATCTCCCACTATGTCCTAGGTCAGGTAATTCAAAATTCCCACCTGGCTGATGTTTGCAAAGCTTCATCACAAGCCCTTCCCATTTCTGGTCTCTCATTATCTCCAAAAGAGTTCCTCACACTACTGGCAGCCATTCCAGCTCGTCTCTTTCTGTGAAACTACTCACAGTATCAAGGAGGTAGAATAAAGAAGCAGCCACTCAGCGAAAGTGAATGATTACATCTGGAAGAAGCCTACACTGAAAAGAAGGAAGAGTCATTCAAGATGCAGTCTGTGTGTGGGAAAGCCTCATCCCTTGGGATCTAGCTGGCTGGTTAGAGGTGGGGAACTACAGTAAGATACTTACAAGAGAACTACAGGAAGAATTACATGAGAATGATTCTTTGTGAAAAGGTAATAGCAACAGCAAATGCAGATGGCCTTTTTCCTCTCCCTTCTCCACCCTGTGTTGAAAATGCTGTCTCAGCCCCACAGATGTATTTGCCTCTCCTGCTCTGTGAGCTGGATCCAAGGCCTGCTTGAAACAGAGACTTCAATGGGTTTCACTGAGCTCAATGGTTCCTAGGATCTGATGACCCTGAGAAAATCCTTCCCCATCTCATGAGCCAAAGAAGGAAATGAGTCAAAAAAGCCCACCATCCTCTTTCCTGTGTGACAGAGTGACAAAATGCATAGTTCCCTTTAGTCCTGACTGTACAGACCAATACCTAAGAATCCATGGAGTCCCTGCTGACCAGGGCATGAACCTGAAATGGTTTTTTCACAGTAGCTGGAGCAACACAAAAATTGTCCCAGGCTACAAGGCAGAGTGCAGGGCCACCCAGGCATATTCACAAAGCAATTGCATGGGACCATGTCCAAATAGTTTCTGAGTATCTCCAAGGAAGGAGACCTCAAAACCTCTCTGTGAAACTCATGCCAGTGTTTGGTCACCCCCACAGTGAAGGAGTGTTTCTTTGATGTTCAGATTGATAGCTCCTGTGTTTCAGTGTGTGCTCATTGCCACTGATCCTGTCATTGGGTATAAAATGGGTAAAATCCATTCAAGAAGCTGGATGAAACTCAAGTGCTGCAAATTGAGCACTGGCTTGCTGATTAACCACTCCTTGCCATTCTTGAACTGGTTCATTTAAAATTAGCCTGGGTTTGCAATTAAACCTTTTTACTCCTATGCAAATCTCAGGCCATATAATCCCAGAGTCATAGAATTGTTTTGGTTGGAAAAGCCCTCTAAGATCATCCAGTCCAACCATCAACCCAGCACCACCATGGATGTTAAACCGTGTCCCCAGCTGCCGTGGCCACATGTTTCTTGAACACCTCCAGGGGTGGTGACTCCACCACCTCCCTGGGCAGCCTGTGCCAATCCCTGACCACTCTTGCAGCAGAGACATTTTTTCCTAATAACCAACCTAATCCTCATCTGGCACAATTTCAGGCCATTTCCTCTTGTTCTATCACCTGATACTAGGGAGAGGAGACCAACACCAAACTGGCAACACGGTTTAATGGTCATTGATGGTTGGACTCAATGATCTCAGAGGTCTTTTCCAACTGAATCAGTTCTACAATTCTACAATATCTCTCTGGGTTGGGAAGTTGTACATAGCTCCACCTCTTCTCCTGAAAGACTTTCCATTTGCTAAGGGTTACTTAGAAGAAGGATGGAAACCAGCGCTGGTTAGGGCACACCTTGAGTCCTGTGTCCAGTTCTGGGCCCCTCAGGTTAGGAAAGATGTTGAGATGCTGGAAGGTGTCCAGAGAAGGGCAACAAAGCTGGGGAGGGGTCTGGAGAACAGCCCTGGGAGGAGAGGCTGAGGGATCTGGGGTTGCTTAGCCTGCAGAAGAGGAGGCTCAGGGGAGACCTTCTTGCTCTCTACAACTACCTGAAGAGAGGTTGTAGCCAGGTGGGGGTTGGTCTCTTCTCCCAGGCACTCAGCACCAGAACAAGAGGACACAGTCTCAAGTTGTGTCGGGGGAGGTTCAGGCTGGATGTTAGGAAGAAATTTTTCATAGAAAGAGAGATTGGCCATTGGAATGTGCTGCCCAGGGAGGTGGTGGAGTCACCATCACTGGAGGTGTTTAGGAAGAGACTGGATGAGGCACTTGGTGCCATGGTTTAGTTGATTAGATGGTGTTGGGTGATAGGTTGGACTCAATGACCTTGAAGGTCTTTTCCAACCTGGTTAATTCTATTCCATTCTATCTACTAGTGCAAGAACTGCACAGACACTAATGGCTGTAATTCCTGGATCAAGTTTATTTCAGTAGAATAAGAAACCTACCTAGAGGAGCAAACAAGCTCCACAGAATATGGGATGCAAGACACATACCAGAACTTAAACATGTCTGGTATCCTCAGTACTATACTTTCCTACTCAGATCTGCATTTGACAGATATATATTTTCCAGGCAATTAATCAACTTGCAACTCAATCTTAAAGTCTTCCAGAAAATGTAAGATGGCTTTAAAAAGGAAATAATATCATAGTATAAAGAATAGTATAGTATAGTATAAATAATACCATAGTATAAAGATTTGTCTTCTGACTTCTCTGCATTTAGGCCATGATTTAAAGCTTCGTTCCACAAACACAATGGCTAGAAAATCACTTAAAAATTAGGGTAGAGTTTCTAACTCTCACTTGGTTTTGAGCTTTTCAGAGTATCAGAGTCTACAGGCAGCTGCAAAGACACGGCAAGTCTCCATGGAGCTCCACTGCTGGATTTCCCCAAACTCCTCTCCTAAGTCTAATGATTCTTCAGGTCATTCCTTGAAGGTGCAACACAGAGCAGCTCCCTAGCTCTGCACATGGATTACAGCTAGTTGGCTTCACACTCTGTAATGCTCTCATGGTGAGTGGCAGTTCAGTGCTCAAAGTGCTGCTTCCACAACTGCAAACTAGGCAAGGGAGAGGAACCCAGCCCCCCAGCTTGGTACTGTGCCACATGACGTACATTTGTCAGAAGCATCACCTAGTAAAGAACTCCAATCATTGAAATATTTCTAAGTAAAATACTTTGGGAAAAATGTTTCACATAGAGAAATATCAGCTGAGAGCATGTGCAGGATTAGAAGAATCACAGAATCACAGAATGTATCTGCTTGGAAGAGACCTCAAAGATCATCCAGTCCAACCCTTGACCCAGCACCGAAGGGCCAACACTAAATCATGCCCCTAAGCACCAGGCCCACACACAGCTTAAACACCCCAGGGATGGTGACTCCAGCAGTGCCCTGGGCAGACCATTCCAAGGCTTGAGAACCCTTTCAGTGAAGAAATATTTCCTAGCATCTAGCCTGAACCTCCCCTGGCACAGCTTGAAACCATTTCCTTTGGTCCTGTTGCTTGTCATCAAGGTGTCGAAGTTCGGGCTGGGTGCCCTCTGCTCTGGGGGTGTTTCCTGTGTCCAGCACCCAGCCCAGTGGGTGGGCACAGGCAGTTCTGGATTTCTACCATAATCCCTTGCACCACTATACATTTTACAGCGGGGTCTGGCACTGCCTCTTTCCTTCCTCTCTGAGAGCCAGTGACTGGGGGAGAGCTCTCCCAGCCATGGGCCTGGCTGGGCCCAAGGCCACGGGGGATGGGCAGTCTCAGACCTGGCCAGCTGAGACCAGCCTAGCGGGGGGGGGGGCGGAAAGGAGGAGCCCTGGGGGGTTTGGGTGCACCCTCAGGTGGGTTTGGGATCTTTCTGGGTCTATTTTGGTCTCTTTCTTGTCACTATGTTCCTGTTTTTGCACACACTCACTGCTCTCTATCTAAACTTTCCACCACTTTTGCAATCCGTTTGTCTGGGTCGTTATTTCTGCGCGTGGTGGGGAGGGGGTTTGCCCCAACCCATTACACAAGGAGAAGAAGCTGCCCTCTCCTTGCTCCAGCCTCACTTTAGGCAGCTGTAGAGAGCAATGAGGTCTGCCCTCAGCCTCCTCCAGACTGAACACCCCCAGCTCCCTCAGGTGCTCCTCACAGGCCATGTGCTGCAGGCCCTTCACCAGCCGCGTTGCCCTTCTCTGCTCACACTCCAGCACCTCAATGTCCTTCTTGTAGTTAGTGGCTCAGAACTTAACACTTGAGGTGTGGCCTCCCCAGTGCTGAGTACAGGGGGACAATAACCTCCCTGCTCCTGCTGGCCACGGTGTTTCTAATCCAAGCCAACCCAAGCTAATGCAAATTTCTAATAAAAGCTTAACCATGAGAACCTTAAATGTAGTTTAATATAATGGCTGCAATTTCATATCCAGTAATAACAGCTGATTATCAAATGATCAATTATACATCTAACCGGTCATTTCGACCTGCAGCACTTAGGACTCCAGCACAATCACAGTAACAAGCCCAGGGAAAAAGATTTTCCTTATGTTTAGACAGCACCTCCTCTGCTCCAGCTTGCACCCATTGCCCCTTGTCCTATCATTGGACATCACTGAGCAGAGCCTGGCTCTGTCCTGCTGACACTGCCCTGCACATCTTGATCAACATGAATGAGGTCACCCCTCAGGCTCCTCTGCTCCAAGCTACAGAGCCCCAGCTCCCTCAGCCTTTCCTCACAAGGGAGACGTTCCACTCCCTTAATCGTATTTGTGGCTCTGTGCTAGACTCTTTCAAGCAGCTCCCTGAGGTCCTTCTTGAGCTGAGGGGCCCAGAACTGGACACAATATTAAAAGCTGTTCTTCTCTATTGGATTGCAGCCTTCTGTGGCACACAGAGAGAAAGGGTGCAGATTTGCAAGGCAAGATGGAAGAAGGCTGAAGGAGAGAGAAGATTTCTGAAGACATGACAAAGCTGCAGTTCAGGAAAAGAGTTGATAGCTACTGAAGAAACCTTTTAGTTATGACTGAAGTGTGTGGCACTTAGAAACACTGAAAATGGCCAATTTTTAATGGGTTTTATACAATTATCATCCCAAACACATCTTTCACTTTTACTGCATTATTTACTAGGCTGGTATCGAACTCTGAAATCTCTTTTTGTGTGGGTTATATTTAAAACTTACATCCTTGATTTATCTCTAATGTCAGCTTCCCTCTGCTAGCAGGGAAGATGGATCTTTACTCCCATCTCTGAAGTCTTTGTAGCCCATGTGTATAGAAAGCCCTTGGCAGAAGGAAGCTGGACAGCCTCAGCCTGCACTGAAGTGCCTTTAGCTGGTACTGCAATGTCTGAAACCCATCTTCCATGCCCTACCAGAGTGACTGACAGTGAAGGGTCTGGGGGCAAGGCCACCCCCTGTAACAGGGAGTTGTGCATCTCCTGAAAGGCAGGTGGAAGAGGAAGCACATGCAGCTGGCTGACAGCAGCTGCTGCAGCAGTGGGCTTTTCATTTGATCATTAGCTTTATACCTATCCTAAAGTAAACTGCCTCAGGCAGACTCACAGGGGTGGTACTGGAGCAGCATCCCTGTCCACGCCAAGCATCCCAGAAAAGAAATGAAAGCTCCCCAGGACAAACAGGGGAGCTGTATATGGAATTCCTGTGCCAGATGCTTGCTGAAGTGAAAGAATTAGAATTAACCAGGTTGGAAAAGACCTTTAAGATCATCGAGTCCAACCTATCACCCAACACCATCTAATCAACTAAACCATGGCACCAAGTGCCTCATCCAGTTTCTTCCTAAACACCTCCAGTGATGGTGACTCCACCACCTCCCTGGGCAGCACATTCCAATGGCCAATCTCTCTTTCTGGGAAGAATTTCTTCCTAACATCCAGCCTGAACCTCCCCCGACACAGCTTGAGACTGTGTCCTCTTGTTCTGGTGCTGGGTGCCTGGGAGAAGAGACCAACCCCCACCTGGCTACAACCTCCCTTCAGGTAGTTGGAGAGAGCAAGAAGGTCTCCCCTGAGCCTCCTCTTCTCCAGGCTAAGCAACCCCAGCTCCCTCAGCCTCTCCTCATAGGGCTGTGCTCTGGGCAGTGGCAGTGTTCTGGGCATCCCAGGCAGCAAACTTGCATTTTTACCCCTAAAATAAATGCTCTTCATTTGCTTCATCAGTCCCAGCACAGAAGTGATGAGGATTTCTCTCTCATGCCTGCCCAGTACAGAGGGAATATGCATGCATGTGACATGGATCAATAATTTAAAATGCATCACAGATGGATTTCTACATCAAACACCCAGGTCTAGCTGCATGCATTTGTACAGACAGGAGCTTTGTTTTCATAATGCCTCCCTATCAAGAGAAAAATCTCTTCACTGTTTTGCCAGAAGCTTTCTGATCTCTGACACAGAATGCATCTGACAGGCTGCAGCTCTCACTGCATCACAACCTTTGAAGACTTTGCAGGGCTTTAGGCATCACACAAATACAAGGACTGTGGGAGGACTGTTGCTAACTGGAAGGCTGGGAGCCATAGATCAGCTGGATTTGCTGGCTGTCCACCGTCACCACCAGCAGGATTTGAAAGATCTCCCTCTGAAAAATAGGAGATTTCAATCAGAATGCACTTTTGCTTTACAAGAGGGGATAGAGAGGCAGTGGGGAAATGCCATAGGAGGGGTAGGTCCATGCCTGCCACTCCTTCAGAGGGCAGGTGCAGTCACCAGAAGGGCTTCCAGGCTGTCAAGGCAGTGTACCTAATACCTTGTGCCACACCTGTGCTGGCACTGTCAGTACTCTTGCAGGCAGCCTGCTCCTTCCCAGCCACACTAGCAGTGGCTTGTCTGGGTGCCCCACAGCAGCCCATCCTGTGCCTGCTGCAGGGGATGGGCAGGCAGTGGCTGGGCAGGGGTGGCCAGAGGCAAGGCTGAGCCTCCCACATGGGGCACAGCTGTGCCTGGGGCATGCAATGAGAAGATACAACAGAGGGACTGCCAGCTGCATGCAGCCTGCTTGGAAAGGTGAACTTGAGCCAGGCCTGGGGGAGGCCTGAAGCAGCCTGCGGACCTGAGAGACTGGGGCACTGCACCCAGCACAGTGATGGATGGGGACAGCTGCATTTAAACTGGGCTTGGGACGGTATCACAATACCTGGTATTTGTAGCTAATATTAATCTGATACCTTGCATTTATAAAGTATTTTACTGACTCAGATTTCTGACTCTGAAAGCTTTCTGAAGTCAACTAAACATCATGAAGGACAGCAGTCCTTTCCTTGGTGCCAATTCAATCTCCAGTTGGGGGAGTTTCAGCTTCGATGTCACGTGGATGGTTTCATGATTCCTTCAAACACAGGTAATGTCAGCAGGCAAACACACTCACAGGGACCAGGACCACACACAGATCTTGCAGGGGCCGTTGTGAGGATGTACAACACACAGCAGTGCTGCTGGTCCCAATCTCAAATGCCCATCTCCACCACAAGTTGTTTTTAAGCAAGCATTTCTCAAACTCCTGCTGGAGTCAGATCTACAGTGCTGCAAACCAATTAAAAATGTCATGTAGTTGCTTTAACATTGTATGATGCTGCCAGAGGAATGGCTGCATGACGAGACAGGAACTTCCCTTGCATAAAAGTAAACAATGTCAAGAATTACCTGTGCTGAATGCAAGGCAATCCTTGAATCCTGAGAGACTGTCTCCTGCATATAAAGGTAGCCTGCAAGGTGAGACAGTTTATGCACCTTCATTACAGGGACAGGTCACATATGAATCTTTGCAGGGACTCCTCTCACACTCATACAGCAAACCCTCTTTCTAATGTACCAGGGGAAAGTCTTGAAATCAGAAGACCTAAGAGCACAGAGGTGGGAGAGAAAACCAAAAGGGTATGGAAAGCCTTGGAGAAAGACAGCAAGAAGGACTTGCTGTACTGGAGGGAAGATAAGAAACTAGGCTGGTGGAGGACAGTGCAAGCTGGAGAAAGAAGGGAAATGAACCATCAGCTGGCAGGAGAAAAGGGAAAATAGAAAAAATGAAAAAGGAAAAACAGGGCAAACCTCTTCCCTGCTACTCCAAGCATGGCTTTGTGACTCAGAGTGCTTTCTGAGTGCATACTAGACTTAGTTTGCCATGAGTGATAGAGTTCAGAATAACTTTAGATTTCTCTAAGTACTGTGAAATATTTCCTGCTCAGCAGTTCGTGTGGAGTGGGCAAAAGGGCAGGAAATCATTGAGAACAACAGCCAGGGTTATTTTGAGGGAGCCATAATGGCTCATTTGCTTTGGTATCCATCCCTGCTGTAACTCCAACAAAAGCATTGCAATCGGAGACTGCACTGACTGGGAACAGACCTCTAGAGGTCATCTAGTCCAACCCTGCTGCAGTCAGCAGGGACATCCCCAACTATGTGGTTCAGAGACACATCTAGCATGGCACCAGGGATGGAGGCTCCACCACCTCCCTGGGCAACCTGTTCCATGTTTACCTGTCACAGCAGGCAAACAAGACACTGAGACACAAACTCTGTGATGTTCATGAGTGCTGTGGAAGCCTGCAAGACTGTTAGAGAAGCCAGGCGTCTCTCTGCAGGCAGAACTTAGACATGAAATGTATTAACGTTGAGGTACTCAAACCTGTGTTACCTAGTGGTGGAAATGGATTGGTTAGGGTCAGTTAGGGTCACAGAAAGGAGTGATTTTTCTTTTGCAGTGTATTTGTCAAATAGAAGAATATGCAGACAAATACTTTCCTGGAGCAGTTAATCCTTGCTCAGCCCTTTCAAAATGTACTCTACAGGTGACCAAAGTCAATAGATTACACAGAGATCCTAAATTTATCTCTCTTTTCTGTCTTTTGTATAGCCTCATGCCCACAAAGCAATGGTAACTCTGATCAAGAGCCAAGGAAATAAAAGGTGGCTCTGGATGAGTCTGCAAGAACTGTGTTTCCTTGGTCACAGGCCAGCCTGTTTCCTGAGACCCTTCCCTAAGCAGCTGAGAAAAGCCTGGAAAGCATTTCCAAAATCACAGTGCCTGCCACCAGCCTCCAAAGTGTCACACACTACCAGAGGGCACTGTCAAACGGCTCATTGATGGAAAGAAAGCGTAGGTTTCTTTCCACTCCAGGGTGAGTCTCCCTAGGACAGCAACTCTAGTGTCATCCCCAGCCACATCACAGAGCAGCAGGTCTATGCCCTCAGACATCACCTCTCTATACATCAAAGGAATGGACCTGAGAGTGATGGTAGCATTACAGGGTTTGTCTCTCTTGCAAGGAGCTGTCTAGGAATGTATAGTTTCCTTGAAGCTTGTAAAAAGAACAGGAGGAGGGGAGGCAAGAGTAATTTACTGCAATGCATCAAAAATACATGAAGCCTTCACTCCAAGAGATTTCTAGGAAGATGTCTTTAGTGTGCACTTTGACCCAGGCTCTGCATAGAAGAGGCATTAGCCTTCACTTCACTGTTTTCAATCACAGCAGAAACATCAAGCGCTGGACAAGTGCTGTTCAGGAGGCCTCCCACAAACCTCCCTATGGCATGGAAGTAATGAATGTCCATTTGAGTGCCAGCTCAACAGAAGTTTCTCTTTTACCCTCCAGGGCTATATATTATAAATGTGCAAAACAAGATGTGCTAAGATGCCAAGAAAGCGCAGTTCTTCAACACACCTACAGATAAACAGTGAAAAAGGTCTCCACAATAGACAACTAATCTCAAGGTAGCAGACAAAAATGACAGTCAGTTGCCTGCTCCTTCTCACATGCTGTGGTGTGTCTGCTTCTCATCTACTCATGTGGCTTTTGTCACGCAAGTCTCTCAGCTCCTGAGAGCTGCTGAGTGACTTGCACAGAAAACGTGTTTTTATAGAAAGAGAAACATATTTTAACTTCCAGATGATGACAGGCTGCCAAACACACACACACACTAAAAACTAGTGCAGTTAATAGGACAATCTGTGATGATCTGTATGGATCAGACCTTGATGTGGCCTACCTGTCTGTAGCACCTGGGTTTGGGGCATTTCCTTTTTAACTTTCCTTTGTCTTTCCCCCATCCCTGTAACACAGGAAGAGCTCTGTCCTCTTGGGCTGCAGAACTGCGCTTTCTTGGCATCTTAGCACATCTTGTTTTACACATTTATAATATATAGCCCTGGAGGGTAAAAGAGAAACTTCTGTTGAGCTGGCACTCAAATGGACATTCATTTCTTCTATGCCATAGGGAGGTTTGTGGGAGGCCTCCTGAACATCACTTGTCCAGTGCTTGATGTTTCTGCTGTGATTGAAAACAGTGAAGTGAAGGCTAATGCCTCTTCTATGCAGAGCCTGGGTCAAAGAGCACACTAAAGACATCTTCCTAGAAATCTCAAATCACAGTTGAAAAGTTCAGAACCAAATAATCCTCCACTTATACTGAGATACTCATCCAGGGGAGAAAATGTAATCATTCACTGGGCAATCATCACCCCATTTTGGTGTTCTTTGTTGCATTCTGTGTTTGTGTTATGCAGTTGAAAGCACTGAAAGGAGAAAATCCTGCAGAAATGGTTTTCTCCAAGAAAGTTTCCAACTCAATCTCAAGCACAGTCTCAAGGTATTCTCAAACTGTCTGTCCTGTATTCCATAGGACAAAGAAGCCAACACACTACTCCATGTTACATTTTGAGAGTTTGTGAGATTACTGTATTGCTTCAAAGTGTTTAATGATGCCTGTGTGGGCTTTGACATTCCTCTTTGAACTGACAAACATAATCTCCTCTCCACGCAGATCTTCCAAGCTATACTCAGTTGTCAATATCCTGCCCTGGGTTTCATGACCCAGGTTCAGCGAATACTTCAGGACATCCAAACGCATGAAATCAGACATCCTGATGACACCAAAGCTTGCACACTGCTGTTTAATGACCTCTTGTATTATTTTTGTCTGTTGACTTTCTAAACCCATCAAAGCAGATTACAGCCACTTACAGTGTTCATGTCTTCTGAGTGCTCTGCTCAGCTTAATTCAGCAAGGAAATCACCTTATCCATCAGATATTCACTGTACCCCAAAACCTCTCTGAAATACATCATAATCCTCCAGTTGGATTAAGAAAGGATCCTGTTTCCAAGACAATTACACACTCCTTTTTAAACATCTTTTTCATTCTGATATGCATGAAGGACCAGATTTTCCTTCTTTCCATTCAGTGAGCAGTTCGATGATGTCAGTGGTGTGAGGTAGGTATGAAGCAGAGGGCAGGGTATCACTTGCAGAGTTACTCCACAGCAATACAACATAAAGATGCACAAAACCTGAGCCCAGGCAACACAGAATCACATATTGCTCAGGCATAATTATTGACATTTTTGCATAACTTACACCCAGGATAAATTTTGCTGTGGTGAATACAAACATGTTTGTTTGGCTGGCTTTAGACAGCCACTCCTTTTTTAATTGGAAAGATGATTACTGCAGGATTTGCTGGGAGGTAGTGGTGCATCCTCATTCTCTACTGCTGTCCCTTCTCAGGTGCAGAAAAGCTAACATACAGGTATAAATATATACATGAAGGTGTTGGCCAGTCAGTGCTCTACCAGCGCCAAGTATTATTTCTGATGGAACGGGATAGAGGAAGAGACAGGAAATAATCATTTTCAAGGCTTTTGCTGCGATATATCTTAGCTCTAGACATAAAACCTGAACTGGGGTTCATACTCACCAGGAGAAACTGAAGCTAAAGAAAATGGAAACTCCTTGGAGCAGCACTAGCAAAGAGGTTAATGGAAGTGGCATATCTAGTTGTTTTGGTTTCTCCTCAAAGGGAGATGACACATTGCATTTATGCAGGAAAATATACTGCCACCTGACTAAAATTAGCTAGTGCACACTTATGCTTTGAGTTCATGTCATTACCCTAGGAATGGTGTGGGAGTTTAAACCTATAATCTCTGGGAAAGGATGAGGACGATTCTGAATAAATGAGACAGTCTAAGAAATTCAGATCTCAGCATTTGACTCATTTTTTAAAGGAACTTAATGCAGAGGTGCTGGAAAGCAAAAGTGGAGAGGAGAGGAAGGAGGGGACAAGGAAGCAAGCCTAGCATATGGGTATTTAAGCTATCTGCCAGCCTGCTGTTTAACCACTCTGCAGTCTTGTAAGAGTATTAGCTGGCAAAGACGTGTGACCGTACGTCTCAGACGTCACTGATGGGCTCAGAGACACGCTGCGGTGGTAAGCCTCAGCGCTGCAGTTGACACTGCACGCAGGAGCTGATTTAGCTCCTGCGAGTCATACTCCCAGACACCAACCGCACCACAGGAAACGAAACGCTGCCAGCTCTAACGACTCTTGATAGATCTTCTGATTTTCCTGATCTCCCGATTTGTCCTCTTGACAACCTCTGCTTCACTGAGTTGACAACTGTTTTAAAGCAAGCTCAGAGCCCAGATCCTTTGCAGTCTACCGTCAGCAAACTGTAGGGGAGGGGGGAGGTAACAGCAGCCCTCAGTAAACGACACTCGTTCCCAGTTGTAAGTTAGGCAACACCACGTCTCAGTTCTAGCCCCCGAGATCGTCTTTCTATGGCAGCTTTGCATATTGCAGCATGCATCTCTGCTCCTTACAAGTGGCTGTGAATTCAGAGGGGCAGCAAGTAAACACCTAATCCAAACCTGGGGTCAATGGTATTTCATTTGGATCCTACCTCACTGCAGAAAGCTGCACTGTGTCTTTCCAGAACCAAGATCTTACAGGGAGCTCATGTTATAAAAACAGGTGCAAGGCAATATTAACATGGAATGGAAAATACCGTAGTTTCCTTCAGATGGCCATTTCCCCTCAACCTGAAAACTTACAGTACTTCCTCTCTTACCTGATGTGTCTGTCAACATGGTATCTAATGTTCCAGACCTGTCACAAGTGTATTGGTTTGGATCATGACACAGATTCATGATGATGAAGATATCTGTTCAACATCCTCGAGTAACTCATGAGCCTGCTCTTTTCATTTACTCAAACATCTGTGTGAAGTCCTTGAGAGTGTTTAATGGATGCAAAAAAATTTCCAGAAATTCCTGAGAGGATGGCTCACATCTTACAAAAGGAAAAGTAACCATTAACCCTGAGAGCACACCAACAGAAAGCATTCATCTAAAAGCCAGAATACAGCAAGTCTCCATTATGAGGCCAATTACTGAAGATTCTTAGAGTGTTTCTCCATTGTACTGATATACTTCTTGCATTATTTCTCCATTATCTTTCAGACAATATAAAGCCAGAGTAGACTAGATACAGTGATTCTTCTGTTTTTCCACGAAATTATTAGCTAAGTAGGCAAGACAATGATTGTGCATCACTTCTGGGCACACCTACAGTCATGTCTGTGCCTGGGTAAATATGTGTACACGTATGCTCACGGAAATAGTTTTTCAGTAAGGTTAACAAGGCAAACCCTGCAGGGCTAATTAGCTTTTACTGCCCAAAACCTTGTCAAAATGCCCTCATTTTGTCCCATTTACCACTTTGGACTTGAACTGGCTCCATTTCTGTCCAACACAAAATCTGCCTTATTGTGCAGTCATGATGACAGTGCTAGTCCACAACCAAGAGTATTTCTCTGCTTCGGTGATTCGGTGCCTCGGACCTATCACTTACAGTGGAGCTGTACAATGGGCTGAACAATGAACACTGTCCTTCCTTAGCCAGTGTCCAGCCCTTATCAAGGTAGAACAGCCCTGAATAAGACAGCTTGCAGAATGCAGGGATTTTCAAGTTTTGTCCAAAATCAGAAAAGGATACAGTTGCTGGGATTCTCCTGCTGTCACATCAATTGCCATTCTTTCCTTCTGACAGATAGCCTTTGACAGGCACCTTTGACAAAGGGCCACCTCTCTGCCATGCCCCTTAGCACACTATGTTTTTTCTCAGGTTAGATGTCAACATGAGAGGCAAATGAAAGTTTTCCAGCTGGAGTAGAATCATTTCTTCCATGTGCCTTATACTGCCAGTTCAATGCACAGCACCTTGTGCCGAGGGCCTGATTTAAACTATCTCATGGCTAATAACCTAAAGTTACAGCAATGTGATTCACTTGAGGAAAACACAGGATACCGTCTGTCCCTCTGTTGCTCAACAGAAACAGTAACAGAAAAGTTTATGCAGACTAGCAAATTATTCTCACAGCAGAAGACATATTTTGAGACTCTGAATTACAAATGAGCACATATGCTGGTGTTCCTGCAAGCATGACATCCACAGTATTGGCAGTTTGGGGCCCAGTGTAACAGATTCCTAAGCAGTTTCCACCCTTCTGGAGTACCACATTAATTCTTCACAGATGAACATGATGTAAATATGAAACACTTGGCTCACTCAAAAGTGATTTGCTGACTCCCCCACTAGCATTTCAGCAGACTTTGAGCTACCTTATTGTTCCTCAGACGGCCAATGCCAAAAGCTTCTGCTACCCTCCTGACAGCGTGGCAACTGCTGGTGAGATACTCAGGACAAAACTGAGTCCCCAAAAAGCAGTTTAAATTCAGAGTCTGTGTCCATCACCCACCTGAGGGGATGAAGGACCTCTCTGTACTGTCAAAATCTTTAAAATGCTACACCGACTGTGAGGGGAAGCCCTGAGAACAGCCATAATCAGCAACGCTGGATGAGAGAACGGGGATTCGTTCATCGGGAGAAGAGGAAGCTGAGGGGAGATCTTACTGCTCTCTACAACTACCTGAAAGGAGCTTGGAGTGAGGCCAGCGTTGGTCTCTTCTCTTAACTGAAATTAGGATGAGATGAAATGGGCATAAGTTGTGCCAGGGGAGGCTTAAGTTGGATATTAGGAGAAAATTCTCTCCCGAAACAGTGGTCAGGCACTGGAACAGGCTGCCCTGAGAGGTGGTGGGGTGACTGTCCATGGAGGTGATCCAAGGAAGGAGTACATGTGGTGCTTCAGGATTTAGTTTCGTGGTCATGGTAGCTGGGTTACAGATGAACTTGATTATCTGAAAGGTCCTAACCATAGTGATTTTATGATCGCTGTGCAGATGCGCTGCTCTGTGGTGTATGGATGATGTAACTTTTGAGCAGTAACTAACAAGATGAAAATATATTTCCATTGGTGATCCATGCTTTGCTCTATAAAAATACCTTACTACCTGCTTCTGGGCAGAGCTGATTCATCGACTAAGTTGATCACACAATGTGAAGCTCCTGATACAAACGAAGCACTGTCAGCATCACCAGACTGTAATGTCGTCAGGCTTACCAGAGATCATTTGTATGCATATGAAGATGCATTTGGGGATTTTTACCCTCAGGCACAACATGTGCAGCATTACATTGTCACAATGTCTTAGAATCTGTTGCAGTTTTTCCCAAACACTGTGACACAACTGTTTGACTTATGTGCTATTTCTGTTTCTGTACTTATAAAGAAGACCATTTAATAGCACTGGCCTCCTCTTCGGAATAGCTCAGCGAGTTTTGACTTAGTTGTTCGAAATCTCAACCTTTTTTATCTTAAAGGCAAAGAATACAAAATCTATCCTATCTATACAAAACTATCCAGAGAACCAAGCCTGAAACGAGTGAGATTCTGAGGGTTTTGGCTGACCATTTGCTTATTTCAGAGAAGGTAGCTCACAGGACAAAAAAGTGCTGTATCCCCTCCCTGCTGCCTTAAACCAATCCTTGTACTAAAATGATGGATTTGAAGAGATGCCTGGCAACTAGGTACATGCTGAAGTTCAGAGTAGATAATATGCACAAAACAGAGCAAGGTACTCCCTGTTTATTCTGCAGACAATGTGGCCATGGAGTTTAACAGTACCTGTCATGGTTTCAGGAAGAATGGCTCTGACAGTTCCTCAGAGTGGTGTGTTGTATGTGTGCCACCAAATGTATTGCTGTGTTGCTACAATGCTCTCAGATCTGATGCTCTCAGGGTGCCTTTGTGTGACTAGCTGCAAAACTTCTCTTCAGAAGCTAAGGACAGTTTAAATAAAAATGAAATAAAATAAAGAAGGCATAAGTATTTCTCCTGCTGTCTGCCCATACCTGGCTAGGTGTCTGTGGAACACACTGTTTGCTGCTGTACCCTGCAGGGATGAATTACATCTCAGACTACAGATTCTGTATTAAGCAATGTTGCAGATGAACTCAACTAAGCCAACATTGTCTAAAACACCTGAAATGCCTCAAAATTAAAGCTCAGTACCTAAATGATTTAGACACCTAAGGAAAATGCATTTCATGTACAACAATTCAAGGTGAGTTTGGATTGTTCATCTCTTTCTCTTCCCTCCTCTACACTTTTTTACAAGTGAAAAAACAACTCTTGGAAGAAACCATCTGTCCACAGACTGCTGTTCCAGCAGCCACTGAAAATGGTGAAGGAACAGAAGTTCAGCTACCAAGTACTTAAGGAAGAACATCACAAAGTGGCACTCCTTGGGATTGATGTCAAAAACATTTCTGCAGAAACTACTTAAGTTTTTAATTCCTCTTCATAAAATAAGTGCCAGAAACTGCTGGCAGGGATTATATCCAGATATATACACAAACATACACACGAGCACAAGCACATACATATGTATAAAGAGACAGAACTGGTGCTTTGACAGGTGGACTCCATGGGAACGCAAGGCTCATGCCAGGGCAGGCATGTCTTCTCTCCTGGGCTGGGGCTCTGGGGGCCACTGATGACATGTGGCTCAGGTCAGTCACCCCAGCAGCACTGCTGCAGAACAGAAACTGTCACCACTGCATCTTGTGATTTCTATAGCTCTTTTGTCCCCTGTAATTACATATCAGATCTCATCAAGTGGTTTTCTGGCTTGTACAATGTCTCCAGGCATTGTGAGATTGTAAGATATTGGTGGATGGGATTATTGCTTATCACAGGACCTGCTGACACCTGAAATGTTCTTTTGATTCCCCTTTTATTTGCATAGGGTGTTAGACTAAAGAGTCAGACATGCTATCATTTTCCCTTGCACAGATCACCTTATTTCCTATAGTCAGAGAACCCAAACCACCACATACTGTGTCACCTGACGTTTCTTAAATGGCATAATACAGAAAAAAAACCAAAACCACCAAAACTGTTCTTTTGTGGTTTGGATTGATAACTTGTTTTCTGTTTCATTTCATTGCACTAAAATAGTTAAGTCTACTGGGTAATAAATATTCTCTTACTAACCTTCTAAAATTCTCTACACAGGGACTAAAATTTGCTCCAAAGTAATTTGATTCCAAAAGACAAGTAACTGAGAGAATAGAATAGAACAGAATAGAACAGAACAGAACAGAACAGAACAGAACAGAACAGAACAAACCAGGCTGGAAGAGACCTTCAAGATCATCACATCCAACCTATCATCCAACACCACCTAATCAGCTAAACCATGGAACCAAGCATCCTGTCAAGTCTCCTACTGAACACCTCCAATGATGGTGACTCCACCACCTCCCTGGGCAGCACAACCCAATGGGCAATCACTCTCTTTGTGTAGAATTTCTTCCTAACATCCAGTCTGAACCTCCCCTGGCACAGCCTGAGACTGTTGCCTGGCTACACCTCCCTTAAGGTAGTTGTAGAGAGCAATAAGGTCACCCCTGAGTCTCCTCTTCTCCAGGCTAAGCAACCCCAGCTCTCTCAGTCTCTCCTCATAGGGCTTGTGTTCCAAACCCCTCACCAACTTTGTTGCCCTTCACTTTGTTGACTTGCTGGAACATGTCCAGAGAAGGGCAACATCCTTCCTAAACTGAGGGGCCCAGAACTGGACACAGTACTCGAGGTGCGGCCTAACCAGTGCAGTGTACAGGGGCAGAATGACCTCCCTGCTCCTGCTGGCCACACTGTTCCTGATGCAGGCCAGGATGCCATTGGCCCTCTTGGCTGCCTGGGCACACTGCAGGCTCATGTTCAGCCTACCATCGACCAGCACCCCCAGGTCCCTCTCTGCCTGGCTGCTCTCAGCCACTCTGACCCCAGCCTGTAGCACTGCCTGGGGTTGTTGTGGCCAATGTGCAGAACCTGGCACTTGGATGTGTTCAATCTCCTGCCCTTGGACTCTGCCCATCTGTCCAGCCTGTTGAGGTCCCTCTGCAGAGCCTCTCCACCCTCCAGCAGATCAACTCCTGCCCCCAGCTTGGTGTCATCAGCAAATTTACTGATGATGGACTCAATGCCCTCATCCAGATCATCAATAAAGATATTGAACAGGATGGGGCCCAGCACTGATCCCTGGGGCACACCACTGGTGCCTGGCTGCCAGCTGGCTGTGGCACCATTCACCACCACTCTCTGGGCTCAGCCTCCAGCCAGTTCCTAACCCAGCTCAGAGAGCTGCTGTCCAAGCCAGGGGCTGACACCTTGGCCAGGAGTTTGCTGTGGGGGACAGTGTCAAAGGCCTTGCTGGAGTCCAGGCAGACTCCATCCACAGCCTGCCCCACATCCACCAGGCAGTCACCTGGGCATAGAAGGAGATCAGGTTGGTCAGGCAGGACCTGCCCTTCTGTGGTGGTGAGAGAAGATTCAGTTCTCCCTCCCCCACAAAGAAACCATGGCTGACTCAGTCAGAGAAGCAAAATGGATTAAAGCTGTATTTACAAGCAGTGAATATATACACAATACACAGTATCTACAATATATACAGGAATATACAGCAAAGAAAGTAATACAGAACAAAACTCCCTCCTCCGGCCAGGAGGGCCCCCCCCCCTGTACCCCCTCTCTCCCCCTACCTCCCTTTTTCCCAAAAAGGGTTAGAGAGAGAGAAAAGGGAATTGTTAAGGATGGAATTCTGTCAGTTCAAAGCGTATGCAAGGATTAGTTTCTTATCTGTTATTCAAGGTCAGCTCTGGTTAGTTGCTCAGAGAGAGACAGAAGCAGACAGGCCGAACAGAACAGAACTGTGAGAGACTCAAACTGAACTAAAACTTAAAGTTGCATTCTACCAATCTACCAATGAAATTCGTTTAGACTTTATCTTTGTTTTCATTGTCTTCACCAAAACATTCAGCCAGAGTATTGCAGCAACTGTCCCTTTCTTAAAGGCACAGCCTAAAACAGTCACACCTTGCTAAATCCATGCTGGCTGGGCCTGAGCCCTTGGCCATCCTGTCAGTGCTGTGTGATTGCACTCAGGATGATCTGTTCCATAACCTTGCCTGGCACTGAGGTCAGGCTGACAGGTCTGGAATTCCCTGGCTCATCCAACCAGCCCTTCTTGTGGATGGGCACCACCTTGGCAGCTTCCAGTCATCTGGGACCTCTCTATTTTTCCTTAGCAGATTTCTTCATCACATAGTACCTGTGCTTCACAAGCTAAGTCCTCTAACTGCCATATTCAGTATCTCCAGACTCCTGTTAAGGAATTTTAATGAAATTAGTGACAAAAAGAAAAGTTTAAATGCAAGACTCCAGATACAAAAAACCCCCAATCCAAACCAACCAACCAACAACAACAAAAAACCCCCAAGCTGCACTTGCTGTATTTCAGGTGTTGCCATTAGAGCACAAAACCTGACAAATTTTATTGATGAAATACTTTTGAACAATGCAGGGCATGGTATCTGATAGGGACTGGGGGGGAAATTAGCAGACTGTAAGATTTTCTCTAGTCTTGAAATTGTTCTCTATGGTTGTCAACTTTTACCTATTTGTCTGAGAAATTGCAGGGATGGAAGCCAAGGGATTATTCCTTTCCAATGGTTTTTAGCTCACCCCTAATGAAATCAGCATCTGCAGGAACGAATGAGCACTACTGCACAGTACAAGATGGAAGGCTACCCCATCAACCTTGCCTGAAAGCAGACCTGGCACTCCCCAGCACACTTGCTCAGGATTTGCTTTCCACTAGGACTGTTGTGATTAATGAGGGCTCATTGCTTTACTCTGCCAATGCTTCACACTAGCATTCCAAATAAAAAATATTTCTACTTTATACCTCAATGCAAACATTTTATGACCCTGAGAAAACCTAGGAGCTCAAAGCTATCAAGCCACAACCCACCCCCCCACCCTGAAAACAAAGTAAACTCAAAAGATCAAAACCTGGCTTGACTGAGGCAAAACAAGAGTGTCTTGTGTAGATACACCAATGCAGCAGAGATGCTAACCACCTGTCAGGGGGCAACACAGCATTGTCTTCCCCACTGCTGGAAACAGGCTCAGCTGCACTTTGTCACTGGCCTCTTAACAAGGCAAGCTGCTGTGATTTGCATTTTTCTTGACATTCCCCTTGGGTGTCTTTTTAGAACTACATTTCTGCTAATTCACCTCTGCACTGCTCCCAGCAACTGCTTACCCTTCAGTTTGCAGAGCCACAAAAAGCCCCTCCAATTGCACCTTGTTTGATCAACTGCTTGGGTAGGAACAGCACAAGGACATGGACTGACTAAATAAACTCAAGCAACCAAAATAGAACCGTTAACCAGAAACATCAAACAGACACAAAACTCAGCTCAGCAGCTGTGTGACCTTGAATTATCCCAAAGATGCTCAGCAATGCCCTCTGGCTCAGAGCACACCCAGCACACTGCAGCAGCAGTACCTGAAAATGGAGGAGGACCTTCTCCATAAGGACGGTAGAATGGACATTAGGAAAAATGTCTTTCCTCGGATGGAACAGGCTGTCCAGGGAGGGGGAGAAGTAACCATAGCTGGAGGCGTTCAATAAACGTGTGGACATGGCACTTTGGCATGTGGGTTTATGGCTACAGTGGTCTTAGGCTGTTGGTTGGATTCAATGATTTTGGAGGTGGCTTCCAACCAAAACAATTCTGTGATTCTATTCTATGAATGTATGCAGAAGACCCTGCCAGGGGGTCTGGAAGAGCCCAGTGCCAGGGAAAGAGCAGAAAAGGGAAGGCTCAGGAGATTTTCCTCAGCATGCCCTCCCAACCTCAACAACCCTAGGGACTTCAGATACAAAGGTTAAACTCATCTCATTGCCTGTAGCAGCATTCACAGTATCACAGTATCACCAAGGTTGGAAGAGACCTCAAAGATCATCGAGTCCAACCTGTCACCACAGACCTCATGACTAGACCATGGCACCAAGTGCCACATCCAATCCCCTCTTGAACACCTCCAGGGACGGTGACTCCACCACCTCCCTGGGCAGCACATTCCAATGGCCAGCAGCTCTCTCAGTGAAGAACTTTCTCCTCACCTCCAGCCTAAACTTCATGGGACATCTTCTTATGCTTATGCTCTCTGTTTCCCTTGATACTACATGAGTTCTACTTTGTGAAGGCTTATTGATTTGCAATAAAATGATCTGATGAGCTGTTTTACCATGCCAGCTTGTAGGACTTTGGGTTTAGTAACTGCTCACATAACTGTGCCGGTTTTGTTTTGCCTGTTTTTTTCTTTCCCTATCATATTTGCTCCTTTGAAGCTGATTCCAGCAAATTTTCCCAGCTTTGTGGAGTCTTTTATTTTGAAATTAAGTAATGAAATGATTACATGGCACCTTAATATATATTGATCTGTCTGTTTTTACCTCTCTGGCTTAATTAGGACTTTGTGAGCACTGGATTTGTTCATGATCTTTGCCCTGTTTTTAATTAAGGAGAGAGGAGTTTTTTGACTCTTTAGTGGATGACAACCCTGATTTTTTTGTGCTTCTTCTCCTGCTATATTATCCCTACTTTTTGATTGATTTTTTTTTCTATAATGTCTTCAGTTCACTTGTTTGTGATATAGAGGAATAGCTAAATACAATGTAAGATAAAGACTTTATACAAGCCTTACCTATTGCATCAGCTCTGGTTTTCAGAAGGTTCTGCTCAGCCTTATTCTGAGCCATGCAAGAGTGAGAAATTGGAAGACAGTGAAGAGAAAGATATGGAAAGGTAACTCCATTCACAGAAAATTCAGACATATTGTCTAAGAAAACATCAGGCCCTACTGAACCTTCAGCTGGCATCACATCTTGTAACCATGTCCCTGCTCAGCTCCATATGCTGCACCCATGTGTTGTTCCTCCCTCCCGGCCAACACCTCTCAGCCTGTGAGCTCGCTCAGATCAATGTGGTCTTCATGGTGATTCCTGATGCCTTGAAATCATCAGTGTGGTGTCCACAGTGATTCCCTGCTGGCTGCTGCACTACTGGAAATGAAGATTAATGGTAACCCCGAGTCACAGTGGCAAACAGACCTCCTGGCAAGACAGCAGTTGCAGGAGAGGTGTGACCAACTCTTCAGTGTTCTGAAGGTCAAAACTTGACTCCATATGCAATAGCCTTAGCCCTTGTCCAGCTATAGTAAATTTTGTTTCTTCTCTTTTACAAGGTGAAACACAAAATTTGGAAGACCCACATCTGATACAAAGAGAACTTCAGGATGAACTCAAACATCTGTGAGCATCCTGGTCCGTCCACAATGCACGGCAAGACTGAGACGGTATCCATGGCCCTGCATCCCAATCAATAAACCTTGCCTCCTACCAAGATGGATTAATATGAGAGTAGCACAAAAGAGTGATGCAGTAATCCAGCTGACAGTCCTGGAGTAGACTACCTGCAATGAGCCTCGAAACCTCTGCCCTGCAACCATTTCCGAATCTGGAGGAAGCTGCACCAATTGTAAACTCGACTTGTCCAAAGTATACTGGAAAAGCAGGGTGCAGCATCTCAGAGGAGAGACTTCTTATCTACTTACCCACCAAAAGGAATTTTCAAGCTGAAAGACCAGGGCAGAATCGAGAATCAATGGCTATGGATAAATATCAAAGCAAAACCTGGATGCATCTGAAGACCTTTTTACTCTTCTCTCTGCTCCTAGCATTTCTTTTTGTTTACCCACCCACAAAGTCTTCTTTTACTCACTTTGAATTAAACATCAGTTCACCTTTCAAGCTACACTGTAGAAATCTGATCAAAGGCAAATTGTTACTGTGATAAGCAGCAGCTAAATTTTGTAAGTGTGGTGTAATCTATAACTTTCTTTTTAAAAATAGCACTGAACTAAGCATGTCAAAAGACTCTGGGGTCAGCTGACACCTAGAGCATTACACAGATAAATCCACAATACATTGGCTAAACCGACATATTTCCTATTAAAATGAATAGAAACAAGACATCTGAGTCCCTTAGGCTTGTAAACTTGAAAACCTCTGCCAGCATTATTCCATGAGAACATCTTTTAATTAGTCATGGTAAGGGAGGATAAACTCTGCCTGCCTTAAGTCTAAAATATGTAAGAATAGATTCCCACAGGGAGAAAAGATGGTCCAGATGTTGGGGACTGTGTAGGATGTGAAAGATTTGGAGTCAGATGCCTGCTTTGTCAAGGACTTTCTGTGTGATCTTAGAGGAGCTGTAGCGTAGCTCAGGTCCAGGTTTGTACAGCAGGGCTTCTCTGCTCTGTCAAAACACCTTAAATCTCAAACCACTCAATACAACAAGGCTCTCAGTACTAAAACAATGACATTAGGGACAGATTAGGACATACATCTACTTGTCTGCATTTAATTTGTAAGTAAGGCTCATTAACTTGACTCCCCAAACACCATAAAGTGTTTATGCTTGCTTTTATAGATGTGTTTTCACACCAGAGGTGAGCCTGTGACACTAAATCTTTACTAGGAGTGATATATACAAAACACCTGCCAGTGTAATTTACATTTTTCCCCAAGCACAAGACACAGCCCTCTGTGGGGTACCTTGGCTCAGGGCTGATGTGGTGACATGCTCGTGCACAGCTGCAAAGCACCTCACTCTGTAGGGTTGCTGTTGTCTGCACATGCCTAACAGACATGCACGAGCTGTCAGTACACGAGGCAGCAGCTGGCCCCTGCTTGGTTTAAAATTGCCCCACACAGCTGGAGGAAACACTGCTTTCCTTTCACAGGAGGGATAACCTCACTCACAGGAGCTCTTCATTCAGGAGATGGCTGTCACTATGCTGAAGTTCTGTGCAATGAATGAAGACATGGCCAACTGGAGAGCTTTGTATGAAATCACACAGCCACTATCTTCTCTTTTGGACCAAAAGGCCTGACAATAGAAACAAAAAGCTACATGAGACACTGAGCTAAGCTTTATGAAGAAGATCTGAGTATTATTGCCATGGTTTCTAGATGCTAAAATGCACTTCATCATGTTCAGCTGTTTGGTGACCATTTTTCTCTTACTCCCTACCTCGTCCCTGGCCTTCTTTTATGCTGATCTCTTCCAGCCTTAGGGAAATTACCTGGTGACTTAGATGGCCTGTCCCTTTTTTTCCTGAGCCCTTACCACAGGAAATAACATCAGCTCTGCAGCTCAAGTATACAGAATGCAAGCATTGACCTGAACTGCCTGTGATGTTCCCACCAACATGCATCTTGCTGCTGGTACAGGTTTCTGTCCCTTGGCAGACAAGCAGCCAGACAGAGCACCAGCACCTCACTCTGTCCCCAGGCAGCTTGTCTCCAAACCGGGCTGCAAACCCATGTGCCCAGCGTCCTTCTGTGGTGAGGCTCCAAGCAACACCAGCTGCTGGGCAGAGGCAGGGCTCTCTACAAGCCAGTTATGCTGGAGTGTTTCCTGTGGGCAATGGACTGTACTGGAGATGTGTACTAATGTGCAAAAGAAACAGCATTTGCTGGCACAACTGTGACTTCAGATTTTGCATGGGAGAGGAAGAAAAGGCTGCTTTTGCTGTTCAGACACAAGCTGGCTCCATGTGTTTTGTCTTCATTTTGATCCATTATCTAACTCCTACTTTTTTAGCGTACTGTAAATCTCCTTTAACAGCAACTGTGTTTTAAAATAGCACCCTTAAGCCTAGGAAATCTACCTTATCTGTGACAACTCCCCAAACAGCGAATGCCAAAGTATTGGACATCACTGTAAAAAACTATCAGAGTTTTTCACCCACTGAAAAATCTTTCTTTTTTGTCTTGTATGCCAGATCAGCAGGAGGGAGATGCACACCACGGTCAGTGGGTGTTTGCCGCTCTGCTATAAATACCTCAGAAGTCTTAGGTGAATGAACATCGCTCTGCAGGGGAGGTTCCACTTTAGACAAGTTTTAAAGCAACAGCTGTAGCAATATTAACAAATAACTATTTTAGCAAAAGTAGTAAAAATACTGTGATATTCTTCTATATTGACCTGAGGAAAGCAGAAAGACAGCACTATGGGGTTTCATTTGACTCCTTCCTGATTGATTTCTTCATGCCTGCAGAATAGGGAAAAGAAAACTCTATTTACACAGGCATGGGAAATGAAAAGGGGAAATGCAGTTAAAATGCCTCCATTCCTCTTTTCAATTTCACTAGTGTAGCTATATGCAGGTTCAGTGTCATTTCTGTGCCCATGAGGGCTGCCTGCCTATGACAAGCAGTGGAGGAAGTGTGGGAGAGAAGTCTCTTTCCATCCATCACCACTCAGGTAGAACAAGGAAGAGTTCTCCTGCGTACTCCTGCAGGAAAGACGATGGATCTGCTGCAGGAAGCCCTGGCCTGCACATGCCTTTGAACATCACTCCTCCTGACAGCCCCACTCTGAGTTCAGCCCAGCTCCCAAGGGCTAACACTCCTTTGCACATCACTGGAATGCGGGGCTCTTCAGAGCTTGTGAAGGTTTTCTTTCCATCTTTCCTTTTAAAGAGGGAAGGGGCAATGGCATCAGATTTGCAGCTGTGCCTCCTGTTCCCAGGGACTAACACGGGGTCTTCTGTAGCTGGCAGGCTGACTTTCAGCTTGACTTCCCAAGCAGAAGACATCTGTGCCTGCACAGTGCCCTTGCAGCTGCACCCAGCCTTTCCAGTGAAGCCCTGGGGGAGGTTGCCTCAGGGAAAGATTAACAGCAATAAAACCCTCTGCTTTGTCAACCCCTTCTGTCACACACAGCCTCCTTCTCAGAACACTGGCTTAGGCAAGAGTTGGGTTCTGGTTTCAAATCAAATTAGGGAGGAAACACAGGATGCTGGAGTTATAAATGCTGAAGTGACCTTAATGGTAACACAGTACTGCTGAGGAGTATCAGACATGTTAGCAGGGATTCACTGCAGCAATGGATATCTCCAAGCTTATGTTTATGCTTTCAATTTCATACTTCCTCAACTGAAACATTATTTTTTTCCCCCAAAAATAATGACAGAAATCAGTCTGAAAGGGAAAAGCACTTGAGTCAGACACACCAGCTCCCTTCAAAGGAAATTACTTTGATCTCAGAAAAAAAAAGGAAGTATTTCAGAAGATCTTATTCTCCATACAAGCATTACTAACATCAGTGACACAAGACGGTAATAAAACTTGTCACACCATTCCATCACTGCTGGTGTCAACAAGTACTAAGAATGCTTCCTAAAGAGCATATCTAACCCTTACTTATTTTCTCTATTATACACTCAACACACAGATTATCCTTCAGTCCAAGGTCCCTCATCTTCATTAGCCACCCTAGTTAAAACACTCCAACAGACATATTTCATCCAAAACCACACATACAAGCATGTAACAAGCTGCACTGATTCTTCCTGAATTCAGCAGACTGGAGGAGCTTCTGACCAGCCAAGAGGAATTAGTCACTATTTCACTGTTCTAGCACCTGATACAGAATTTTGAGCTAATTTTCCTTATGTGGTTTTGAGCAGAATCGAGATCACCAAGCTCACCGTCAAGCAGTAGAATCCATCAACCTAAAATTCAAATTGCAATAAAATAGTACCAGATTCACTGAGGCATGTGTAAGGATGACCTGAGGGCCAAATGTTGCTTAGCAAAAGTACTTAAAAAATACAGTATTTACCATATGAAACTAAATGCCATTAAGAAATTGCTCCTACCTGTATGCCTGTGATACTGAGCTGAATTTTGCCACTTAAAAATGGCCAAGCAGAGCATAACAAACATGGATGAATCAACCAGACTTTCTTCTTCTTTCTCTTATTCTCTTCCCTGCCACACACACTACTCTCCTCCTATTCTGCGTCCCCAGAACTTTATATCTTCATTTGCCAAGCTGGGTGAGATTCCACAGTTCATTTTTATATGGTGCATTGACCTCCTCTAGTGAACAGACCGTCCTGAGGACAAGCAGGAAACACAGTGTGTAAGATACAAACAGGGCCAGGTGGAGTGATAATACTTCTAGTGAAAATGTTTGAGTGCTCGCTAGGATGGCCTAATGATGGCCTAATATTCATCTAAGGGAACAGGGAGACTCCTTCATCAGTAGCTGCATCCACTTCATCCCCTAAGCACTACACCTCATAACTGACATGTGGAGAGAAAGAACAAACCTTTACACCGCTCTCTGCAGCTTCCTGACAGACCACTCCAGGGGCCTTGTAAACCAACTGATAAAGGTTTGGGGGTTTCTTCCTCTTTGTTTTATTATTTTGCACTTTAAAGTCAACTTCCAAAACATTTGAAAGACGCAGAGAAACTAGTACTTATCTTTCACGTCACAGGATTTAACTTGTGTACCTTCTCATACAACTAGCCAGCTCTTTTCAGCTTTTCCCCCCATATAACTTACTGATCTTTGCCAGGACAAATAGTAGAACTGCAGTCATTTCTTATGGTATTTCTTGTCAAAAACAACTGGGACTTTTCCTGAGGTCATACTTTCTTCTGTAATGGACTTCACTCTAGCATGAAACCACACCATACTTCTGTCTTCAACTCCAAGCCTTCATGGGTCATTTATTAAGGTAACAGAACACCAGTCTAGAGTTCTAACCCTGTGTGAAGAAGCATTCTCCTTCTTCCAAAGGCACAACTTACTCACTCCACAGGATTTTCAACATTGTCCTGATGAACCAGCTCTTTCATGGACCTAGCACCACACTTGTGACCTCAGCTAAACACTGTCAAACACAGCAAACATTGCACTGCACAACCCTGCAGTTTGGTACCAGACTGTAAAACAACACAGGAAATCTTGAACTGTAAGACGAGAGGACATGCTGACCACACACAGGGCAGGGGCCAAAGGAAAGGCAGGAGCAGCCACCTGTGCTCAGCATAAAGGGCTTCTACGTGTTCTGCCAGGACACAGGGGAAAGCAGTAGAAGCATCTCAAAATGAGTCGAGGCTCTTGGTCCTCATTTTGGATTCCTGAGCATGGCTTGCCCATGCACACAACTTTAAATGGTTTTCCAGCCACCTGAGTTAGAGATGCAGAGGCAGCTGTCTGCAATTCCTGCCATGGCACTGCAGGTACATGCTATTCCTGCAATCACCTTGTGTACCACCAGTAAAGAGAGTAAGCCACACCAACCAGGCCTGAAGAGCTGCTAAGCACAGAAGAGACATCTCATTAGCCCAAAGTTAAATGGCCTCAGCTCTCTATTATGTCCAAGCTGTTTGCCTCTCCTGCTTAAATTCTTAATTTGTGAGGTCATTCTCCCACTCTGCTCTGTTCTCATGAGACCCCACCTGGTGTACTGCATCCCATCTGGGGGCCCAATGCAACGACATCTAACTGTTGGAGCAGGTCCAGAGGAAGGCCCCAAAGATGATCAGAGGGCTGGATCCCCTTCCCTGTGGAGACAGGCTGCCAGAGTTGGGGCTGTTCATCCTGGAGAAGAGAAAGCTACAGGGAGACCTTAGAGCAGCCTTCCAGTTCCTGAAGGGGGCTACAGGAGAGCTGGGGAGGGGCTTTGTATAAGGGCTTGCAGTGACAGGACAAGGGGCAACGGCTTTCAGCTGGAAGAGAGCAAATTTAGACTGGAGATTAGGAAGAAATTCTTGACAGTGAGGGTAGTGAGACACTGGAACAGGTTGCCCAGGGAGGTTGTGGATGCCCTCTCCCTGGAGGTGTTCAATACCAGGCTGGATGAGGCCTTGAGCAACTTGATCTAGTGGAAGATGTCCCTGCCCGTTAGGGCTCTGGGGGTTTGGAACTAGATGATCTTTAAGGCCCCTTCCAACATAAACCATTCTGTGATAAAACAGGCAGTAGGGCTGTGTATAACAGGCCTGGCCTCCTACCTATGCTCTCTTTTCATATGAGATCTTTGCCTCTCTGCACTATGCAGGAGTGGTCTGAAGTGTTTGAAATCAATGTCAGTGCTTCCACAGAATCCAGGGGCGCCAGCCATCTCCCCTGTGCTGTCATCTCATGAAGTACACTTGCACTCATGCATGGACCACATACCAAGAAGCTCTTAGGACAGTTTTTTCAAGTGGCATTGAACTCCACAAAAGAATTGCTATCAACATTTAAAAAAGATAATCTATGAAACTAAAAAGGAACTGAGTTCCCAGTTTTTCTCAGCACAAGCTGTAACACTTTAAGGTTACCTCTTGCCATTGGCAAAAATTACCCTAACAAATTCTGTTTAGCAATATCCACTCTTCTCCAGAAAAAAATCCTCCCAAAGACAATGGTAGATGCTTCAGTGAAGAACAGATCACCTGAGGAGCCTTCAGTAAGGCACAGGAGATTCAATAGTGCTTGGGAAAGAAGCTGAGTGAACATGTGTTTATAAACAAACCTCTTTGCCACTGCTGTCTGCCACAGAAATTTGATTGACTGAGGAAGTGCAAACAATGGGACTGAAGTTCACCAAAAGTACTTTAACAATGCACTAAATCAAGGCAAGCTGGACTGACCCAAAGCATGCCAGCAGCTGCTCCTTCCAATGGGCATTCTGCGAGTGACCATTGACACCTGAGATCGTCACTGGAACTTGGCTGTCCTTGGGATAGCTCTGACATATGCCATACCTGAGCCATTTAAAGTAATGCCTAACCCTTGCAGTGCACCTGGAGGGACCCAGATGGCACACCAGGGCAGCCTGCTCCTGCACCTTAAATATTTCCCTCCCTTCCTAGATTCCTTTGCCCTTCAAGACTGCCTCCTAGCAGACCCTGTCACCCAGGCACCTAAACAGGTTAAAGCCTGCCCTCCAAAACTCACAGGTGGCAGTTCTGCTGACCTTCTTCCTTACTTCCCAGGGAACTGAATACTCACTTGGGCGTAGTGATCATGAAAACTACTTCACGATCACTATGCCCAAGACAGCCTTCAACCTTCACATCACCCACAAGTCCTCTGAACAGAAACAGGTCCAGCAAAGGAAGTCTTCCCTAGTTGGCTCCCTCAGCAGCTGTCAGGAAGTTCTCTTTCACACCCTCCAGGAACCTCCTGGACTGTTTCCTCTCTGCTGTATTGTATTTCCAGCAGACATCTGGGAAGCTGAAGTTCCACATGAGAACAAATGGCAATGATTATGAGACTTCCCCCAGATGCTTATGGAGTATTTCATCTGCCTCTTAACCCTGGCTGGGTGTTCTATTACAGCCTCCCACCATACCTGCCCTGTTGGCCCTTCCCCAGTTACTACAAATAAACGCTCAACCCTATTGTCACCATCATGAAGCTCAAGACAAGGCCAAACAGCAGGGTTACTCCACTGCCTCTCCTTCCTGGCCTATCCCTCTCAGAGTTGAGAGCCATCCAACACACCACAACAGCTGTGTGAATCGTTCTACATTTCTGTGACGGCAACTGCATCATAGTTTTCCTGCTGTGTAAGGGCTTGCAGCCCCTCCTGTTCGGTGCCCATGCTGCCTGCATTGGTGTAGATGCACTTCAGTTGCACTATTGACCATAGAACTGAATTACAGAATTGTTTTGGTTGGAAAAGACCTCTAACATCATCAAGTCCAACCACTGACCTAACAGCACCATGACCACTAAACCATGTCCCAGAGTGCCACGTCAACGCATTTCTTGAACACCTCCAGAAAGGGTGACTCTACCTGGCCAGCCTGTTCCAATGCCTGAACACTCTTTCAGGAAAGAAATTTCTCCTAATATCCAACCTAAACCTCCCCTGGCACAGTTTCAGGCCATTTTGTTCTCATCATACAACGTGATAGCAGGGAAAAGAGACCGACCCTCCCCTTACACCAAACTCCTTTCAGGGAGTTGCAGAGAGCTATGAGCTCTCTCAGCCAGCTCTTCACCAGACTAAACACTGATCTGGGAGAAGAAGGTCTAATTTCTACCTGATCAATGATTCAGGAAGTTTGTATCTGCTTAAGTACCGTGAGAAAACCACTGACTGCTCTGACTGCTTCTATCACCTCACACATCTAATTGTGCAATACTGTGACTTCAAAGAATGAAAAGCCTCAGCTGTCAGTATTCTATATTCCTAGACACAGGATAAGTGCAATTAAAAGCTCCAGCAACCCCTAACACCCTTTTTGGAAATAAGCATTGGTTTGTCAATATGGAACTGTGGAATGGTTTGCATATGATATGGAGTGCAGGTACTCACTCACACACAACATTCTTGTGGAACCGAGACTGGACATCTCACCAAACATCTTCAAATGCAGAGCTCTTGTCTGGGCTCCAAACAGTGCAAATCAAATACACATAGATGAGAACACACTTCCTGATCCCACCTGAAAACCTGACTCTGTTGCACGCCTCCTCAAAGACAGACTCCCAATGCATGTAAAGAGCAGAGTCTGGTGGCTTCATAAAAAGATTCTCTTGGGATACTATTTTGATCCCAAAGTCACTTTGAAACAGCTGTGCCAGTGTGTTTTGTTGGTTTTCACTGAACCCCGAGGGACCTGGGGTTCAGTGCCAGGCCTCAAATATTCACCAACAGAAACCTCATGAGTCTGCCATATGCCATGATAAACACCATGGTGTGTGTGGGGGGGGGGGGCTGACATAAGTAGCATGTACAAATCTCTTTGGTTTCCCAGTCATCTGGGAGCATTTTTTTGCTCTTCTGCCTCTTGCAACAAAATCAGAGACTGAAGCAGAAAAGGCAGTTTGCAGATTAACAGATAGACTTTGCTTACAGCTGAACAGAGCAGGACGGAGTCTGCTCATCCAGAAAGTGCAGCTTCAGGCACATGTGGGCTAGATAATCTTTCAAATAATGTCATCTTCACATCATTTAATTTACTAGTACAGCTCCCTGGCATCTGATTACCTCCAGCTAGCTTGCATGAGAGAAGACAATGCAGCAGCTGCTGCTTATGAAAACATGGAAAATGCAACATCTGCCTCTGGGTACCTGGTCTGTCTGCTCAGCCATGACACAGCTTAAGTGATGTCACAGATGAAAATCCAGCTTGGGAGATGCCTCTGATGTTACTGTAATGAACAAAGCATGGCCATCTGAGGCAGAAATACTGCAGCACAGAGTGCCAAGGTGTACCCAGTTGTTGCTGGTCTGCTCTCAATTTGTGTTGCTGTTGCGATACAAAACCACTCCCACACTGGAGTCACTGCATCTTTGTCAGTGGTGCAGCTTCCAAGATTTCAGCACATGATTTGCTGAGAATTAAGTGCTAATAACACACAGGTCAGCGTGAAGGATGTTTTATTCATTTGATTCCTATAGTAGTTTCAGTTCTTTTAGTAAGTTTACAGCAAGACCTGTCAGCACACCACAGCAAAGACCTCAGGCTGAAGGGGAGCCCTTGCTAAGTGAGGTATTGAGCACCTCGGGAGAGAGACAGATCAGATGGGATGACTTAGGCTGACCAAAAATGCTGAATCATGGGTTACTTGACACTTCATATAAGAAGTATAAAGGAGGTAAATAATCTTTTAATGACTGACTCAGCAGTGAGCATACACAAGCTCTGAAACCAAAATCAATTAACTACTGCCAATCTCCTGTGTCCCTTGAGACAACATCTATCGAAAATACCAAAGTATTCTCTTATCATTAAAGACATTAAAACACTTTAGTTATTAAATATGAATGACTAGGATCAAATAGAATCTCTTTGTTTTACAGTCACATTGACTGACTTTATAATATGGCACAAAAAATAACTTCACCTTAAAAGCAAAGAGTGGTAATAAGTGTCCTGGCCAGAAACAAGGGCGATATGAAGATACATATTCATTACCAGTGACCACGCTCTGTGCTCTACCACAACTTAGGTTTCAGCAGACAACCATCTTCAAAGTGCTGAGAATGACAATGCAAATTTGAATGTTCCTGGTAGTACATTCAGATAAAAGCTCACAACAGGATTCTCCCAAAAAATAAGTTGAAATCAGAGGTCAAACAGAACTTCAACCTGCAGATCAGCTAGGAAGCATCCCCTGTCCTCAATGAGCGCCATGCTCAGGGGTATACTATCTGCAGAATAAAAACCTGTGCAAATTACAATAGTACAAAAGCCACTCCTCACCCTTTAAAAAAGAAACAGTCTTAGTTCTGAAATCTTCATCTTTGGTCTGCAGCTAGATGGGAAAGAACAGAAAATATAAGATTTTGTAGGGAGAAATGATAACAAAATCAGGACAACCCAGAACATGCAAACCTAACCTGAGAAGGGACAAGAGCCAGAGGAGTGTTTTGTTCACTGAGCAGGACAAAGGATGCAAACACAACAGAAAGTGTTTCTTTCACTTGAACACTTGAATATTCTTAGTGTGAATGTCACTGGAATCAGGAACCAAACCCCTTGCTGCTGGGTTTTGCACTAACCAGCAGCCATTGCTTTACTGCAAAGCTGGCCAGGTTTGGGGAAGGCAAGCAGAAGGTTCTACCTCTTGTTTCAGGACTAATGAGGAACTTCAGTGATATTATTCAGACACTTCAAGTAAGACCTTTCCACTGAGCCTAACATAGACTGTCATAATTCCAGACCATTTGGAAGTACACCCAACTGCTTCCAGCATATCTTGTTTTACATGGAGCTCTGTTTGTTTGCCTGTCCTCCCCAAGTCTGAATGTGCTGCAACAGTTTTTGCTCTCCTTTTGCATCTCCATGAGATGCCATGGGTCTATCTGACTATTATTTTGGCTCATGAATGTATTTACAGGCTAAGGGTCACTAAAACCAGAAACTGAGTACATGTAATAAAGGTGACTTCCAGCTGCTGGAACTACAGGAAAAACATCAAATGGAAATAGTTTAGACAGAAGGCAACTGAAATAATGCAAACCACTGCACCATATACAAGCACAATGTGTTGCTCCCTATAGAAAGCAAGCATAGAGCTGTGACATTCAACCAAAACAGGAGATGAGGGAAAAGGTAAAAACCCCAAATATTTAAGCATCTTGGTAAGTGGAAGAAATAGCCACTTTCATTTGCAAAACCCAAGCAGACATCTGGTCTGAATGGCCAAAGGGAGATTTTCTCAAGAGCTCAGAGCGGGCCTGGCTCCTTTGGGTTTAGCTTGGTTTTTTGTTCTTTAATTGAAGGCAGTGCACTGTTCAGCCATCAGAGGGGTTTAGCCAGGGAAGAGCACTTGTGCATGTTAACCATCCTGTATTTCAGCATTTCTCCTCCACACAAAATAATGAAAGCAGGTCACAGGCAAAGAAGCTAAGAATCAGTATTGCAGGTTTGCCCTGTTCACCTGGCCATCTTGTGCTGACCCCTACCTAGTCTTAGGAAGCACCAATTAAGCATGTCTCAAACCTATAGGCAATTGCATTCTCCTCTGTGTTAATGAGTGCTAGCTAGTACCAGGGGATTGTGGTGTGGAACACTGCCTTGCTGAACCCTTTTTGGCACAACTTATGCCCATCTGCTTCCACTCTGCTCCTTCTCCTGGAGAGAAACATGTCCTAGAACATGTATCTCAGAAATGGAAAGCATCCATGTTGCTTTCTAAAATATTCTGAATACCTTCTTGTTTTCTTTTCTCTTTTCTTCCCTCCCCCCGCCCCCCACACCAAGCTTTTATTCCACTTCTGAGCCTCATCTTCTGGCTTAACAAATCACTTCTTTACAAAAGTAAGCCCTTGCTTAAAGAGTTAGGCAGCTCACAATGGAAAACTAAGATTAAAAGCACTCATGTACTGTTCCTCAATAGTAAGATGTTGCTCTTGGAAGAAAAAAATCTTTGCCAGGATTCTGGATTTGTCCATTCGTTCCACCATCACATTTCAGTTCTTACCTTAGTCCAACAGCATTGCATCAAAGAATGAACCAACAACAGATGGGGAAAAAAAAGCCAAAGTTTAACATGAACATCGAAACACCAAACACTTCAGCTGTGAGTAGCTCAAACTGGAGACAAACTTCCACAACTGATGTCCCATTAAACAGTACCTCACAAACAGAAGCACGAAGCTCCTCAAGAAGTAAGAAAATATTTCTTTTCAATAGCAGTACCAGCACTGTGTGTGCAGACCCACGTCCCCACCAAGGGTAAGCCTGGCCCCTGCACAGGCCAGGCTTCTGCCAGTTTGCCTGTTAAAAGACAGCAGCACTGGAACAAGGCTTCATCTGAAAGTCTCCTCATTTCTGCCTGAAGGCATAAAAACTTTACATCTCTCCATATGCACATGTTTATGTATAGAACATACACTTGTTTAGATACATATACACACATACATGCTAATATTGATATGCCTGCATTTATATATGCTATTTTTACACAAAACACTAATTCTTGAGCAGAAAAATGTAAGAGAAGATACACAGCAGTCCTTGCCCTGTGTAAAACTGTGCCAGGCAGAGGCTGTTGGCACCACTCTGCCAACCTCTCCAGCACACCACGTGAGCAAGTGCCACCCATGCAACACCAGTAGCAGGACAGGCAGCACTACTGGAAGGAATACTTCTCATCACACAGTGCTTTTCTAACAGGCCAGCAGGCAGCGTTCACTGGCTGCATTTTCATCTCAGCATTCAGTATGAACTCCACTGATGTTTCTGATCAAAGTGTAGCAGTTGCCTAAAATCAACCAAAGTCAACAAAATTCCTTCAGCTGATTTCAGTAGATTTTAGGACAGATTTGGGTGCATTCACTTCATGATGTGTTGATTTTTAGATTCCTCTTGTCTCTAAATATTTTAACCAAAGTCGTTGATTCCTGCAAGTCAGACACATGGGTCATAAAACCATTTCCTACTGCCTTTGTGTCAAGCTTACTGTCACCTACCTTTGCTGCCACGGATGAGTTGGGTTTCTCCAGCAAGTCCCAAAGCTTCTTCCTTTTCTCTGGGCAGCAGGTATTATCAAACTCCTCCCCTTCTCTCTCTCGCATTGTCTCTGCCTCTCTCCTCAGCTCCTCATTCATCTGCTCTTTCTTTTGATGGTATCGTGCCTGGCAGCAAGATTCTAAATATATCTCATCAATCCCCCAGTAATCAAGCTCCTGGCCAAAGGAAAGAGCACACATTTCTTCCATCATATGTAGTTTCCCTGTCCTGTAGAAATTCAAAATGGAAGTAAAAGCCCCTGGGTGTCGATCAAAAAAATACTCGTTTTCCTGCAGATTATAGTCATCACACACTTCCAGCAGAGACTCGTGAGTATTGCAGTCTCTGAGCTTTCCTAATCGTGTCCGTGGAAGTCTGTCCAAAGTCCTCCACAGCACTTCATGGTTGAGCCCACCAACATTTATTTTAACTCTCCGCGAGCAGGCTTTGCTCCTGATGATCTCCACTGGTTCTGGTGGCAGAGAAAGATTAGACCTTGACGACTTTTTGTTGATCCCTGGCGGAGCCTTCTCAGCCATTCTGAAAAAGAAGCAGTTGTAACACCAGAGCTGTTGAGGGACTGAGCTTGGAGACTACAGATATTTGGGCAGAGTCCTCTTCAGACAGACAGCTCCATTCCTGAAGCTAAAAAAGACAGACAGACAGACACAAAATTAGAATACTGCAACATACAATATATTCATTCCCCAATCTCTCTCCTTCCACTCTTTCATATGCAGATGAAAATTTAATGATGGCAATTTTCTCTCTCTACAGTGAGACTCTTTTGTGGTAGCATCCAAACCCAGTGGAACAACCAGGACAGCAAAGAGCACTATGTTTCAGCAAAGGAAAAATCCGCTGGAATTTCTGCTTTCATGAAAATCAGCTGTGAGAGTTTGCAAAAGGATGTGGGGGTTTGTGGTTTGTTTTTACATCAGTTTCTGATGCAGTGAGGCTGGCTTCACCTGATTGCTCCTTTGGTTTGTGAGGAGTGCTAATGCAAAAAAAACAGGGACATCTGTACAGGAAAAGCAAGACAGCAGCCAGCTTCCCTTCTGCTGGAAAAGTTCAAGTTTAGGAGACACTGAAACTGAATACAGCAATGAGAGCATATCAAAATCTGTGAAACCATACAAGGCCTCCCTCCCTCTCCCAGCTCAGCTTTGTGTTGGTTTTCTTTCACGGTCAAAGGTTACCAAACAACTCAGTCACATTTTCAAGTCAAATTTTCTAGCACCAACTGACCAGCAATACATGATAGATAGACAAGGACTGAGCACAGCATTCCATGGCTCATCAGGAAGGTTCTTCCCCACCCTACTTGTTCACCCATGAAGTTACTACAGGGTTATGACTGCGTGACAGCAACCAGCAATCTTAGTTCTAATAATCCACAAGTGTATCCTCATTCTCTGGGCCTAGAGTTTTGGGGAACTATGAAGCACAGCTGTTTATCACCAAAATTGGAGTATCAGGATCAAACAAGAAGGAAACCATCACTACTATGGTCCATTATCTGCCAGAGTGCTTCAGTTAATAACCTAACAATGGTATCATGGCCCAGACAGAAACTCTGTTCAGTGCCTCTCACTACAAGACAGACATTGAGCTGCTGGAGTGGGTCCGGAGAAGGGCAAGGAGGCTGGGCAAGGAGGCTGGTGAAGGGTCTGGAGAACAGGGCTGGTGAAAAAGAACTGAGGGAACTGGGGCTGCAGCCTGAAGAAGATGAAGCTGCAGGGAGACCTCATTGCTCTCTACAACTCCCTGAAAGAAGGATGGAGTGAGGTGGGGGTTGGTCTCTTCTCACTAGTGTCAGGCAACGGTCTGAAATTGTGCCAGGGGAGGTTTAGCTTGGATATTAGGGAAAAATAATATTTACTGAAAGGGTAGGTCAGGCATTGGAAGAGGCTGCCCAGGGAGGTGGTAGAGTCACCATCCCTGGAGGTGTGCAAGAAATGTGGATGCGGTGCTCTGGGACATGGTGTAATGGCCACGGTGGTGTTAGGCTGATGGTTGGCCATGATCTTAGAGGCCTTTTCCAACCAAAACAATTCTGTGATTATATATTAAGAATGCCTAGGCAAGCTTCTCTTCTGGAGTACAGAAATCCTCCTTAGTAATTTCCCTGAGTTGACATCTCCTTATCTCCTCCTCTCATTCTCTGAAAATCAAATATTCAACAATGTGGCCTCTTTCTTTCTTTTATTTATTTATTTTTAAGTGAAGTAACTCCAGCTTCAAAACAGCACTTGATGTGGACATGAATTTGATCCCCTTTGCAGAGTTAGGCATGAAGGTTTTGACAGGAGGGATTATTACCTATAAATACTTTGGGGTAAATGCCAGAGAGGGAGAAGAACTATTTGTATAAAAGGACCATGAGGGCACAAGGACAAAGGGGTACGAACTCAGGAGGGAAAAAAGGTGGCAATTGAAAGGGTATTGGGAGGTCACAAAGACCAGCTCCTCACCAGAGCAGTGAGGATATAGAATAATTCTTCACTGCAAGTGTCAGGAAAAACAACTAATAAATTCAGCATGTCATGGGGCATGCCTATGACAGTCCTGACTATGTCACCCAGAGAAAGCTCCTAGACGTCGTCCTGTCTCAGCTTTCAGAAGTCTGTCCACGGACAGATCAAGCAATGATGCAGCTCATCCACATGTGACACAGGCATTGACAGATGTCCATGTGAAATACCACAGAACAGGAAAATTACCCATCACAGTAATATTTAGCCTTCTAGTCCGTCTCTTCCCATCCAGTCTCCACTACTACACTGTGAAGCTCCCTCCCTGATCTTCCACTGCAAGCCAGAGCACCTCTGTGCCTGTTTATGTAAGGGATTAAGCCTGGAACATGTAACTTCATTCATGGAAAAGATAATCAGATTACTTCATTGCAGAGAAAAATGTCGTATCAAATTCCAAGCCCTGACATCAGGAGGTTTACACAGTAAATATCCCTTCCTGCCATGTTTGGTTTGTATTTTGCTTTTCTTCTTTAGGCACTTTTTTTCTCTACTTTTACCTTCCTCCTTATCACCTGAGATACAAGGGGATGATGGGACTTCTGAGAAGGGAAGGACTCAGGTCTTCACAAGCCACTCCTAGTGGTCTGCAATAGATTTCTGGTTTCTGACACAGAGACGACCGCACAAACAGCCAGCAGTCATCAGAGGCTATTTCTCCACAAAGGAACTTTTTTGGATAAAATCCTCTTAGATTTTAATGCACAGTGATGTTTCTCCTTTAGAGGATGTCTTACATAACAGAGCAAGAATGCAAGAAATTCATAGGGAGGTTCTATCATTCTCCATGAAACCAGTGGAGCCTCCAGGCTTCCTCCAGAGCTCGACTAGTTTATTCACTATTCAGTCTGAGGGATTCTTTTTTTGCATTAATGTGTGCACTCTAATATTAGCAATACCGTAAAAAAAAGCAGCTGATCCGACTAAGCCATGCCCTCATGCTTGTTTGCTTACAAAAACTAAACACATGCAAGGTAATGCAAAACTAAATGCATGCAAGTTTTAGCTTTTCTGCAGTGTAGCTACCACGCAGATTTGTTAAACAGTGTAAACTATAGTGTCACCAAGACTGGTCTGAAGTCCATAAAACATTTTCCAGATGGTGGCTATAATCATTGGCTGTATCTTCCTACTCAAGCAAATGTAATTTTTCTGAAAAGCTTTACAGACTTTGGTTGACTGTGGTCATACTGAAGTAGGGAGTGGAGCACCATGAAGTTTAGCATTGAGAAGACTGGATCCAAGGTGCTATGTAGGGACACACGTACAAGCATATCACATGAACCAGCCTTCACATGCAGCACTCTGAAAAGATCAACACTAAAAAGCAAAAGAGGAGTCTTGAAACCTGAGGGCTAGTTTTGCCCTTTTTCAGAGCTCTTTTCATTCAAAAGTGGTGGACTGTAAGTAGTGTTGACAAGTGTTCACTACGGTGCACAAGTAGTGGACTACATAACCAAAAAAAGAACAACCAACCAAACCCTTTGCTTTGTAAGTGCCTTTCTTCAAGCCTTTCTGATAAGAAATGTTAAAACTTTCTTCCTATGCAGCTTTTCCCCAAGCCTGAACTACAGAGGCTGTATTTACAGAATCACAGAATGCCTCAGGTTGGAAGGGACCCAAAGGTCATCTTGTCCACCTGCCCTGCAGTCAGCAGGGACACCTCCAACTAGAGCAGGGTGCTCAGGGCCCCATCAGGTTTGACCTTGAATGTCTCCAGAGATGGGGCCTCTACCACATCCCTGAGCAACCTGTTCCATTATTTCACTACCCTCACAGTAAAGAGCTTCCTCCTTATGTCCAACCTAACTGTCCCCTGCTGCAGTTTCAAACTACTGCCCCTCATCCAATACTACATGACCTTCTAAACAGTCCCCCCCAGCCTTCCCATACATCCCCTTCAGGTACTGAAATGCAGCTCTAAGGTCTCCCTGCAGCCTTCTCTTCTCCAGGCTGTACAGCCCCAACTCTCTCATCCTGTCCTCATAGGAGAGATGCTCCAGCCCTCTGATCATCTTTGCAGCCTCCTCTGGACCTGTGTTGGCTGCCTCAGAGCTGGACGCAGTACTCCAGGTGTGGAGCGTGCTATAATTGTGCCTGTAACAAAGACATAGCCAATGGCCTCTACTTCTAACTCTGGAATCCACACTGGCAATTTGGCACAAAGTCACCACATCTTTCATGACAACAAAACTACGCAAGCGAGGTTACTTTCACAAGTTACTGCATAACCTCTCTGGCTTTTAGCTACTGCAGCTAACTCTCCAAACACTGCAATTTTTGTCCTGAAAAGGCTAAAAATATTTTTCAGCTGCCTTAACCCTTGGCTATGTGCATCTCCACTGTGCACTTGGAACACCACAGCTTGGTGTTGCATGTGCATCTCCACTGTGCACTTGGAACACCACAGCTCGGTGTTGCATGTGCATCTCCACTGTGCACTTGGAACACCACAGCCAGTGCACAATGCCACTGCCCCTCAGCAGGAAGACTGAGGCATTCTGTGCTCACCAGCATCACCACCAGCACTGACCACTGGGACGTAAAAGCATCTCCAGATAACCCTCATCTTCTCTCCCTGCAATAATAAAATGACTTTGTAGGAAAATACCTTTAAAATTGAATAAAACTCTCCCAAAATCCAACCAAATTATTTTCATTAAATACAAGTTGAAACTGCAACCCAAGGAAGCTCAAAAAGATAGGGAAGGCCTGAATGAAGCCTAAGTGTCTTCACCCACACCATTATGTGTCCAGCTTTTAATGGCGTGGTTCCCCCACACCCATCCTTTCTTCTCAGTGGAATGGGCAATTATTTACCACTTCCTTTCATCTTTCTCATTCAGTATTGCCCTCTGATGTTATTTAGCCTGTCCTATTGCAAACCCAGCACTACATGTGAAGCGAAGGAGTTCTCTCAGGGAGCTATCACTACCCAACCCAATTGCTGCCAGGATATCCCAGATGCTCCATTCTCAACACCATGAGAATCTTCCCTCTAATTCTTATCCACAAGCACTCAACCCAATCGTCCCTGATCTCCAGCTCAATGGCATCTAGTGCCTCCCTGATGTACAGGGCCACCCCTCCACCCCTTCTTCCTTGCCTGTCTCTCCTGAAGAGCCTGTAGCCATTGATTGCAGCGCTCCAGTCATGTGAGTCTTCCCACCACATCTCACCAACTTTGTTGCCCTTCTCTGGACACGCTCCAGCAAGTCAACATCCTTCCTAAACTGAGGGGCCCAGAACTGGACACAGGACTCAGAGTACAGGGGGAGAATCATGGTTGGGTTAGTTGATAGGTTGGGCGCAATGATCTTGAAGGTCTCTTCCAACCTGGTCTATTCTAGTCTATTCTAGTCTAGTCTAGTCTAGTCTAGTCTATCAGAAGGCCACTATTGCCGTTTCCTTATAACAAATAAATTAAGGTCATAGGGCCTGAAGTATACAATAATTTGGGCTGCTCAGATTGAGCTACCTGCATTTTACCAAGTCCTTGGTGCTTCTGTCACAGCCAAGGAACATTCCTACCTGAGCTGATCAAACCCTCAGGCAGAGGATCTCAATTGCCTGTGCCTTCACATTGCTGGAGCTCACCTGGCATGGAACAGTTGGGACTCTCCCAAATCATTTTCAGGGATGGCTGGAGAGTCAGTATGCTTCATGGTCTGCTCCTAATAAATGGTTTGTCCACAGCCATCTTCTTTGGAGCTAAGGAGAGTTTAACCACACACATAGAGGTCACCATGCCAGCTGGCCCAGGCAATACCAGCCCCTTCCATGGACTGCATGTGCAAGATGTCTTTCCAAACAGATCCACACCTGAGCTACTTTTGAATATCTTAGTCATAAACTTCCCTCCCAATCTTTGCCATATAAATTGTGTCAAAGAAGGTGAAGAGGCTGCACAATATCATCATGCTTCACTGCTGGAGCACATCCTCTGTGTGCATCTGAAGAACTGTGAAGGAAAAAAATGTGGTACACAAGAAAAGGCTGCACAGCAAGGCCTGCAGGAAAGGGATTACATTTTGCTTTGTGCTGACTTTTAAGAGACAAACTTACACCATTTCTGTCAGACATCCTTGCATCAAAACTTGTCAAGTTGTTTGCAAGGAAAGATTGTATTAATTCACTTTCTTCCCTTAGAAACAAATGGAGTAAGATTTCAGAATTTGTTGAAAGCCTGTCTTCAACATTCTTAAACAAAAGTGGTTCTGGTTCTAATTATTTTGGTTTTAGATAAGGGTAAGAAGGCTTTGGATCAAAATGAGATGTTTTAAAGTTATTAAACAAAATAACTTGGGTGATCCCAGGCGACACATTAGGTTCCAGATCTTGAAAATCTATGATCAATGGTTTTCCTTTTTTTCCAGGCAAAAAACATTTGCTGAAATCCAGGAAAATCTGGGGACACAACTAAATCAACCTGTCTGCTGACTCCCTGTTCTCATCGTCTTGAGCACAGAAGCGTCTTTTAGATGGATGAGTTGAACTTCACCAAGGAGCAGCAGACTCGGAGGCTTTTATATATTCCCTAAGAGCCCTGGATAAGAAAAGCCAGACAGAAATAGGTAAGGAGACAGAAGACAGAAAACAGAAAAAGAGGGTGACTGTAACTGATAAAACACTTGAAAATCTCAAAGTCACACAAGCTTGGCAGTTTTGACCTAGCTGAGCTTTCCAACTACCCCCATGGCACTTTCAATTACTTACAGGAACCCTTACTCAAGGTAAAAGCCTTGTGGATGGGTCCTAGACTCCACTAGAGCTGGACAATTTTATACCAAGGAGTCAAATGCTCTCGACAGTGTTGGGTGTAATTTTACTTCAAGGCTTATATGGAATTTTGGATTTAAGAGACCTTTTTGAACTGGACCTCATCATAACTCTAGAGCTGGGAGCTGGGTTTGGTGACCTGACTGCACTGAGGTCTCAAGGCAGCAACGAACACGGCTTGGCAGCTTGATCTGTGCCGATTCTAGATCACCACCAGCCTTTATTCCAGACCAGCTCTAGTTCTCTCTCTTTACTTATTATCTGCTCTTGGTACTTGTGTTGATTGTGGCTATATAATCCTTACAGAAGAATCCTGAGGCCTTCTTGCTCCATCTACAAAACCAGTTGCATTTCCATTGCAGCCCAGACTGGAGCATCTCTTCCTTAGGATGTAATTGTCTGCACTTGACTGTTTGTGTGTGGGGCTGAACTTCTGCTTGGGCCAAAGATAGTGTCTTCAATTGCATATTTAGCCTTTCCTGAACACTTCAGAGGGCTAAGCTGCTACAGAGAAGTACAAGGTCAAATGACAGATCATTTTCTTTAATTTCAAACGACCAGATATTACAGAAACATGAGTAAGATCCTCATTTGAGAGCTATATCAGACTTATTTACTAGCACTCTGTATCCAGTTTTGACTGCTGCTTCCATACAACTCTTTGAGAATGTACAGCTATTACATACACATCATACAGCAACAATAGTAAATGCATTAACATGAATGAATTGGAGCTTTGAATTGCAATTTATTCATCTTACTTTTTGTTGTTTTGTGGGGTTTTTCCCTCCTAATTGCATTGCAGTGCATTAAGATGATGGAAGAGATTGTCAACACATCATTTGTTCTTTGAGGAAGCACCACTGTAAGTGAGTGTCCTACAGTAATTAGTTTGAGGTCTATTCTAAACATGCTATCTTCTACGGCCCTTCAATTTTCCTGTGCTCCCTACCAATAATGCTGCTGCCAGCTAGCTGAAAGCACTGAAGAACTTTACAGATGTCTTTTTGTTCTCCTGAAGAAAAGCTTGTACAGTGTAGTACTGAATGATGATTCCCTGTTTTCAGGCAGGGAAATACCACACAATATATAATATTACGTTATATACATAGAAAATTATGTCTGGAGCAATGAAGCACATTGAGAAGGGTCGTATTTTATCCCTTCCTGAATGAAACTACATCCAGAACTCTGGCCATGGCACTTTGTCCAGAATCCTAGCAAAATAATTGAATTTTCTAATAAAGGAGAAACATGCAATGCCACTGTCCTAGACCTACAATTAAGGAAAGCATGGCTGTGTTCTTAAGTGACTTTTGTGGAAATGAAAACATCTGGGTTCAACTGTTCCCCTCTGTTGAGGATTTCATTTTGAACCATCCCTAACTGGACCATTCCCTGCTTCAGTCCTGGACCTACCTAGATAGCAGATAGGAAGAGACATGGCCAAGGATTTCAGTTTCAGTTGGGCAGATTGACCAAGGGATGTCTGTCCTCAACCCAGTGACCTTACCCAGCAGGAGTACGGTCTGCATTCCTATCTCCAGTGCAGAAGCACTGAAGCTGGAAGGAAGGAAAGAATCAAAGCCTGGATGTTGGGGTGACAATTCTGACAAGTGACAGAAAAATGACAAGCACCTTTGTACGTTGCTGGAAATGCTCTCCAGGTCATAGTATCAGCAAGTCTTCAAAAAAATATTTTCTCATTAAAAATTAAGACAAATTTCAGTCTCGGCTTGATTATAGAGAATCAACATTTTGATGCCTCAACCCATGGAATGCCTTGAAAAAACACCCCAAACTGCCACCAAACATTGTTCCTCTTGTTTAGCCCATCTGAGAGAAGCAGTCCCTCAGGAAGCAGAAAGCTGATTCCCAACCTTATCTGAAGTGGTTTGGCTCCACATGCTGAATGAAGCACAGCTAGTTTGGGGAAGGTGTATGGGATAGCTGTTCTCAGGAACTCCAGTTTAACAGTGGAAAAGAAGCTATGCTTCATTACAACACTGTCTTTTAGTCCTACCATGAGAGGAGACAGCCTAAGTTTTGGAAGGCAGAATGACAAGCCTAAAGGCAGCTGATACCAGGAGAGCTGATATTTTTGACCTTCAGATTGACCTGACAATAGAAAAAAGTGAGGACTCAACCCCATGCTACTCTTGCTCTAATTCTGAAATCAAAATAGGCTAAAAGGAGAATTCTTATAAAATTGTCACTGTTAATTAATTTATTTACCTCTATCAAGACAAAATGTGTTTTTAAAAGCCACAGCATCCTCTTAAAAAATGTGCTTCATCAGAGCCATTAGTTCAGGGTTTCTAATATTAAACATGCAAGATGCAAGTAGGAAGAAGGGTACGAGAACCTTCAAGGCAAGATCAGCACCACACTTCATAGTCAGAAAGAAGCTATCCCATCCAGGCCCAGTGCACCAGCACGATCAAAAGGGATGTAACTCACTGACACAATATTCTAAGCACAGAAATCTCCTCGTAGAAGAGGCATGTAAAACACAGTCCTTTAGAAGAACAGAGCAAGATCCATTCTTTTCAAAATATACCTTGAGGTGGTGGCAAGAACCCACTGATGCAATTGCCAGGGGTCACACTCATCCCTGGTGAGTCAAACTTGTGCACTACATTTTGTAGGCTGCTGCTGCTACCAATAATCTCCAGGGGATGCCCCAGACCACCCTCCCTTTTCCTACTGGGCAAGGGGGGATCCTGCCCTTGAAAGGCAGCTAGATTGAGTCTGTAACTAATAGGCATGAGCACTCCCTCTGTCAGGGAAATTCTGGGTTACAAGAGGTGAACTATTTGTTTGGATCTTATTAATCTAAGAAGCATCTTAAAGAGTGTTCTTTTCTCAGTGAGCACCCTAACCACAAGACTACTGAACAAAAGTCAGACATTTTTTGCCTCTATTAGGTGACCTAGAAACATGCTGATAGTAGCCAAATATTCTCACCCTGTCTATAGTTAAAAGGTAGCAAAAGATACCCGGCACTGCCAGTGCTACTTGAATGGCATACCCAAGCAGGGACTCGGGTGACTATCAGCAACCAGGCTAGTCCTGAACATAAATTCAAGCACAAAGCCAACCCAGTTAAGAATTTTGCTCTACCTCAGCAATAATGAAGAAAGCACGAGATGAAAATATTCTAGAGGGCACTTCTAGATGGCACTACTGTCATGACAGATAGGCTCTGTGTGCCATTAAACTTAGCAACTGCCGGATGAGCACGCACAATAGTGTCAGTCATAGCTTTGTGATTTCAAGGCTAATTAGGCCTGTTCACTGTTTTGAGGCTGCTTAAATACATTAGTGGGATTCTTTTAGCTGCTGCAGCCTGCCAGCACTTTCTGCTCAAACCATCTCGGGGTCTTTCTGGTATCTGCAAATTTACACTGAACGTACGGCCATAAATGCTAGTCGGAATTTCCAGTCAGCGGAGATTACATCCAGCTGAAATGAGATCATCAACCTTGTAGGTAAACCAAAGCCTCACACTTTAAGAGAGCAGAAGACACAATGAAAAACTCTGTCAGAAGCAGCTTTATGGCCTCATGGAGTTGTGGAGTTTGGTTGTAGTCTCTTCCTCTTTTTATTTTTTTTTTAATACAGATAACTTTCTAAATGAGGTACCATGAAAAACTGTTTTATGAACTGCCTCTTAATCCTTTGAGGCAAATTGATTCTGTATTTGGACTGCCATAATTGATTTCTGTTTCTTAACTTGTTAGGCAGTTAGAGGGGGAAGATCACCTCCAGTGTCATCAAAGAAGATTACGTGTGAAAGCTTTATTCAGCTAACTGCTAGCACAGCTCTGCATTCATTTCCTCCTTACACCGTTTTACCCAATTGCCTGGTGTTTATTCTCTAACAAGCCAACACCCGAATGTGATGGCAGGATTCCCTACAACAGCAAGCATGGCTTCCCAGGGAGAAGCACTGACCATCAAAGAGGCTTCTCCTGTGCCACATGCCAGCACTGAAGGGAGATGCTCAGCCCCATCGTCTAGACTCAGGCTGTATCTGCCCTTTCTGTGATGCCCCTGCCATGCTGTTAATGTCAGGTAAGCTGGTAGAGTGCCACTGGGTTGCAAAGACTCCAACTGCTGCTTACAAGAGCCTACTCCTAATTACTCAAAGCTGCATTGTGCCAGAATGACATATAGTACTTATTGTTATGGAATTGGTTTCATTTATAAACTATATGGCAAATGCAAATATTAATACAAATATTAACTTTGTATTAATGTTTTAAATTTGCCAAAACGCATTGTAAACCCACCAGACACCTTTAAATGGGAGCGATGTACAGTCCGGATATTTGCAGTGGGAATGTACAGTATCCAGGCAAATACAACACTTGGAACAAGTTAAGCAAACCGGAAGGAAAAACAGAGAGACTCCCCGGGAGTGAAATGGCACTCGGGCACACGGGGGGAGACCCGACCAGAACCGTTAAGCCAAAGAGGCAATGAATGACTCGCTCACAGGTGGCTCCAGCCAAGCGGGAGCGCTGCCGCGGGGCACCGGCGCCGGCGCGGCTTTGGGGCGCCCTGGTGCGGCGCTGCAGGGCTGGCTGCCGGCAGGAAGGCCCCGAGGTCCCGGGGCTGCTCTGGCTCCAGCAGATGGCAGGCTGCACAACGCTATCACCGAGGGCACCTGGCTCTCCCGGGGAAACCGACAGGGCAAAATTCGAGTTGCAAGGGGAAGCAGGCTTGGCTCTGGCTCCTAAGCTCCTGGCTCCCCTCGCCTGCAGAGGGTAGGCTCGTGGATTTTATCCCGGGCTCTGGAACAGGCAACTGCAGGAGACAACTCGAGGCAACTTCCAGCCAGATAGGTCCAAGCAGGTTCCAGCAAGGTAAGGCAAAGGTGACTAGAAATTGGCCTGTGTATGTATCTTGCTCAAGATCCGGTTGGGCCAAAAGGGCTACTGAAGCCAGCACACAGTTGCCCGATGAGAAGGGGCTCTGCCAGGCTGTGGCCATAAAAGGCACAAGCATAGCCCTGGCCAGGCAGGAGCCATGGCCAGCACATGTGCCCCTACCCCAGAACTATACTTGTTTACCAGACATGCATGGTCCTGGCACCTTTGTTGCTTTTCCCACGTCACCCTGACCTTCTGCAGGAAGGAGGGGGAGAGTGGGACCATGTCTAGACACATCAGGGGCTGTCTGGGTTTGTGCTGGGGCTTGCTTGGCCCTACCATGACGCTTGTTAGTTAATAGTTGGTTCTGACTCTTGCTGCTGCCAGCGCTGCTGCTACTGACCACTCTTTATCGTCATCCTATAGGAATAGTGTCACATGGAAGCCAGACACCTAGGTCACAGCTGACCTACTGTTATGGCTAAATATAGCCTGTGTTAGAAACCAATACATTAAAACCCCCCACCAATTTCAGTGGCCTAAGACTTTTCCATTACTGTTTCCATATTGTCATAAAATCATAGTATGAAGTTTGGGTTGGAAGGGACATTGAAGATTCATAGATTCATAGAATGGTTTAGGTTGGAAGGGACCTCAGAGATCATCTAGTTCCAAACCCCCAGCCCTGCCAGTCCCCAGCGGGGACACCTTCCACTACATCAAGTTGCTTGAGGCCTCATCTGGCCTGGTATTGAACACCTCCAGGGAGGGGACAACCCCCCTGGGCAACCTGTTCCAGTGTCTCACCACCTTCACTGTTAAGCATTTCTTCCTAATATCCCATCTAAATCTTCCAGCTTAAATCCATTCTCCCCTCATCCTATCATTACAAGCCCTTGTTGAAAGTCCCTTCCTGGCCTGCTTGCAGGCCCCTTCAGGTACTGGAAGGCAGCTCTAAGGTCTCCCTGGAATCTTCTCTTCTCCAGGCTGAACAACACTAACTCTGGCAACCTATCCCCACAGGGGAGGTGGTCCAGCCCTCTGTTCATCTTTGTGGCCTCCTCTGGACCCGTTCCAGCATTTCAATGTCCTTCTTATGCTGGAGGCCCCAGAACTGGACACAGTGCTTCAGGTGGGGGCTCACAAGAGCAAGGCACAGGGGCAGAATCACCTCCCTTGTCCTGCTGGTCACACTGCTTTTGATGCAGCCCAGCACACAGCTGCCTTCTGGGCTGCAAGCACACATTGCCAGCTCATGCTGTGTTTTTCATCAACTGATGCCCCCAAGTCCATCTCCTTAAGACCCCTCTGATGCCACCATATTGCTCATGCAGTCTCACCATCATCCACAAACAACTAAGTTCAAAATAATATTCCTTATTTGCTGATTATGCCCTTAACATCATCATAGTTTTACACCAGAGAAAAAAAATAGTAGCTCCTCAGTTAAAAAACTCCTCAGCTCACCCCAGCCCCTTTGAGAAAGAGAGTTATTGCACAGGAAACAAGGGAAGCTTCAAGAGGATGTCAAACTGCAGCTTGCTCTGATGCTTCTGCATGTGCTGTAATGAGCACTGTGAAGGACAAAAAAAGAGACCGGAATAGCCTTTGCTATAGGTCTTCCAGCTTTAATAGGGAATACAGATAGCTCTAAGCTGAATAGATTATTCAGCTGAATATGCATCTTGATAGATGCATATTATATCTAAGGCTTTTATGGTATTTAGTGATCTGGGAAGCTATATTGGGACTCTTTATACCTAGATCTAACCAAGTTAAGATACTTCCCAGTTATATTCAATAAAAAATTGGGAGTTGTTCAGATTCTCTGCTCACTTGTTATATTTAATCCTACAACTCAATATATGTGTGCCTTATACTTAGATTGAATTGGAGCATCACTAAGGAATCTATTTATTACAGCATGCAATAGATATCTAAAATTGCATGCTGCTCAAGAAAAAAAATTAAAATATTGAAATTCATTAAGTTCTTCTAATATAACCAGAGAATTCTAGATAAGCACAGGAAGCTATGATATTGCAGACACCTCCATTTACAGATTCCACAGAACGTCTTAGAGATCTCTGCGCTTGCAAGTTGGAAAATTTATTATGGTTTACAGTTAAAATTATCATTAGGAAGTAGGCACTCCTTTCGACCTGCCAAAATGCAAGTTAGAACAACCTGTCCCAAAATATTTATTATAAAACCCAATTCAATAGCCAGTGCCTCACTAGTGACTTTATGAGAAACAATAAAAATCAACTTTCTCCTAAGGTGTTCATAGCCTGAGGAGAGCAGAAACAGCACAACTCAGCAAAGTAAATAACCGTCTGCTTTTAATTCCAAGTTTGTATTTTCAGAAACCTGTTGTGCAAAAATCTTTGCTTCTGAAAATAGAAACAAATCCTACAGTAATATTACAGAAAAAGGTGAAGGTCCCTTCTGAGGCCATCATCATGGGTAAGAGCTGCGAGTACACTGTTGCTGGGTCAGAAGAAATTATGCAATAACGTGATGAGTTAATAGACATTATTATGGAAACTGTCCCCAGAACTCATTTTTATAATGCTTGCATGTCTGCTTTGAGGAAGCTGAAGTGAACTGGCTGGCAACTTCAAGAGCTTCCCTTTCTGGCTCCCAGCTTTCTCTCCCGGGTTATGCCTGTTGGGAGCAGCTGGTCTTGTACTCCGAAGAGCAGACACCTTCAAAGGGGTCTGCAGCAGGATTCCCACACACAGCAGCACCGTGCTCCCAGCCACTGCCCCCTTCTCCATATACCTCATCTCACATTCACTAAGCCTTCTTTTCCCTATACCATGCAGAGCTGAGACCAGAGAGTCCCTCCCCAACCTGCTGTTTATGTAAGAACAACACAGTGAGTAAAAGGCTGACTGAAATGTCCTCCATCAGGTAGCTTTAAATATAGTAGCACCATGAAAATTATCTTCTTACCTGCCTGTGAAATGACATGCAGATCAAAGAAGTCCCATAAGACCAAGATTTTCATCTAAAAGTCACAATAGCTAGCTGTTTGGCAAAATCCCAGATGCTGGCAAGAAAGCAATTACAAATCTCAACTCCTCGCCTAGCCTCGAATTGCAAGCCAGAATTTGCCAATTAACTTGCACTTAGAAAAAAAGGCTGAGCATGAATAAATAAATACGTGTGAGATGGCATCATTACAGCAACGGGACGTTTCAAAAGGCCAAAGCCAAGGGAAATGTGCTCAGGCTGAAGCATACTGCTCCAAACGGCACTTCTCATTTCCAGCTGAACGTGTTTGCACTCCTTCTATCTGCCTCTGCCTGAATGAGGCCAACCTGCTGAGCCCTGGTGACAGCGTCCAGCTGAGAAAGGAGGAGGCAAGAACAATTCGAATTTGGTTGTGAGAGCTGCCCCTGGAAGTTATTGTTTAAAAAAAAACCAAGAAGAGAGGAGAAGGCAGCTGCGAGCTCCGGTGAAGCTGAGGCAAGAGACGGTTTATCGGTTGTTTGAACGGAAAAGACGGCAGCGTTGAGAAACAGCAACAAACTTTTGTGTGCTGCACTTCATCTCTCGGGGAAGGATTTCCAGAGCCGTGCTGACACATCTCAGGTGATCACACAGCACGCAAGTCGCACAAGCAGCACGTACTGACTGACCTGGCTCCCCTGACAGTTGATAGTAAGACTCCCCAGGCTTGGCAGAATGTTTGCTTTCTCAGAACTTGCCCAGCCTCCGAGGTTCGCTGCTAGCTCCGCACTAACTTAGGTGAGAGATGCTAGCTGAGCAAACTTGAACTCCAAGTGGTTTTAAAGCAAAACCTCACCAGACAGGCTTTCCCTGCTCCCAAGCCTGTGCAGCCCAGCTGCTATCCTTCCTCTTCTAAACCAGTCCTGGCACCTACAGGATGGGCTCACTGAAATCCGTTGCTTAAGTGCCCTTGTAATAGCATGGACTCCATGACTCTATTTGCTGAGGAATCTTGCCTCCACCTGATGCTACTGCTACTTCCCTCTTAACAAAAACATTTTTAAAGTGACATTTTTTGGCAGCAATGCTAGAGAAGGTCTCATCTGCAATGAACTGAATGTCCAAGAAACTGCAAACACACTTATTTATATCTTGACCATTACATAATTTGAGTTGAAGTCCAAAACCTCCTGAAGATACGTACAGTACATACACTGAGCAGAAACCAAGATCTGCCTTCAGCTGGGCAGTGAATTTCTGATGTAAGAAACACACGGAGTGGTTTGCAGGAGCCATGCCGTGAACACGTCTGTTTGCAAAGACACTAGGGTTTTAACGTAGGGGCTGACAGCATGTCGGCATCTCCACAGAGCATGAACGGCAGTGTCTGTTAGACTAGCACAGGCTGCTTTGGCACAGAGGCTTTGCCATCCCGCGGGCACACGGGTGATCCCAGCCACCGCTATCTGTCGGGAATGCTGGTTCTGTATCACCAGCCTCCCATAGGCGCTGCTGGAGCATCAGAGCCGCGACTGGCGCTTTCAGCTCAACCACGGCAGGAACAGAATACTATGACATGCCATCCCCCTTCCCCCTTAGCAGCGCTGAAGGAACGCAAATACAAGGCACTGTTTCCAGCGCTCCAGCCCGAGGGCTGCCTTGTTCTCCACACACGGCTGCCATCAGCGGGGAGAGCAGCGCGGAGCCGTCCCGCCTCTCCCGGGGGCTCCCCAGCCCGGGACCGCCGATGCGCAGATGAGCGGAATTACCCGCTGCCTCCCGGAGCTCCCCGCAGCCCCTCGGAGCAGCCGGCAGCTCTCGCCTTCCTCGCAGCTCGCCCGGCGCCGGAGGCGACCGGCTGGGGCTGTAATCCGCGATGAAGCCCGGCCGCGGTGCCCGCCCGCTTACCTGGCTGGGCGGGCAGCCCCGGCACGGCCGGGGGCCGCGGGAGGGATTCCCCGGCGCTGGCAGCGGCCGCTCGGGCTTCCCCGGGCACTGCGCGGCCGCCGGAGCCACGGCGAGACGTTTGTTTTGGTCCCTCCTTCCCGGGGAGGGCTTGGCTCTACATTCCCGGCTCCACATTAACGCCCCCCCAAGCACGGAGCGGACCGGGCAGGGAGAGCGGCGGCAGAGCCATCGCTCCTGCCCCCGGAGATGCAAAAGCCGCCGGAGCAGCAGCGCGGCGGACGGCTACGGGGAGGGGGGGGAAGGGGGGCGGATAAAGGCCGACCCCGCGCTGCCCTCGCCCCGCGCTAATCCCCGGCCGCGCACGGTGTCTGCGGCTGTGCGCGGGGGGGCCCGGCCGCTGCCGCCCGGGGATGCGGGAATCCCGGCCCCCCCGCGCCCCGCCGCCCCGCGCACGGCTGCGCGCACCCCGCCCGTGCGCGCTCCTCGCTCCTGGGCACGGGCAGCGGCAGCGCGCACACTCTACCCAAGCCCGCCTCCCCCCAGCACTCCTGCACTAACGCCCCAGGCGGGGGCTGTGCACCCCCGTCACACACACCCCGACCCCAGGCGGGGGCTGTGCTCCCCCGTCACACACACCCCGACCCCAGGCGGGGGCTGTGCTCCCCCGTCACTCACACACCGACCCCAGTCAGGGGCTGTGCACCCCCGTCACACACACACCGACCCCAGGCGGGGGCTGTGCACCCCCGTCACACACACCCCGACCCCAGGCGGGGGCTGTGCACCCCCGTCATACACACACCGACCCCAGGCAGGGGCTGTGCTCCCCCGTCACACACACACCGACCCCAGGCGGGGGCTGTGCTCCCCCGTCACTCACACACCGACCCCAGTCAGGGGCTGTGCACCCCCGTCACACACACACCGACCCCAGGCGGGGGCTCTGCTCCCCCGTCACACACACACCGACCCCAGGCGGGGGCTCTGCTCCCCCGTCACACACACACCGACCCCAGTCAGGGGCTGTGCACCCCCGTCACACACACACCGACCCCAGGCGGGGGCTGTGCTCCCCCGTCACACACACACCGACCCCAGGCGGGGGCTGTGCTCCCCAGTCACACACACACCGACCCCAGGCAGGGGCTCTGCTCCCCCGTCACACACACACCGACCCCAGGCGGGGGCTGTGCTCCCCAGTCACACACACACCGACCCCAGGCAGGGGCTGTGCACCCCCGTCACACACACACCGACCCCAGTCAGGGGCTGTGCTCCCCCGTCACACACACACCGACCCCAGGCGGGGGCTGTGCTCCCCAGTCACACACACACCGACCCCAGGCAGGGGCTGTGCACCCCCGTCACACACACACCGACCCCAGTCAGGGGCTGTGCTCCCCCGTCACACACACACCGACCCCAGGCAGGGGCTGCGCTCCCCCGTCACACACACACCGACCCCAGGCGGGGGCTGTGCTCCCCAGTCACACACACACCGACCCCAGGCAGGGGCTGTGCTCCCCAGTCACACACACACCGACCCCAGGCAGGGGCTCTGCTCCCCCGTCACACACACACCGACCCCAGGCGGGGGCTCTGCTCCCCCGTCACACACACACCGACCCCAGGCGGGGGCTCTGCTCCCCCGTCACACACAGACACCGACCCCAGGCGGGGGCTGTGCTCCCCCGTCACACACACACTGATCCCCCAGGCAGTGGATGGTTACTTTCTGCTCTGGGCCAAGGCTGTACATCCCAACATTGATTGCTTCCCTCCCTGCGTTTGGGGTTTGGTTTTTTTTCATTTCCAAGCCCCCTCAGTCCTCCCCCACCCCTACAAGCTGCTCTCTGGGTACTATTACCATGGTGACTTCACCTGGAACAAGCTACCCAGGGAGGTTTTGGATGCCTGGTCCCTGGAGGTGTTCTGTGCCAGGCTGGACAGGGCCCTGAGCAGCCTGGTCTAGTAGAAGGTGTCCCTGCCCATGGCAGTGGGGTTGGAAATAGATTATCCTTAAGGTCCCCTCCAACCCAAGCTATTGTCTGGTTCTGTGAGTACAAGCAGCTGGCTGTTAGGTTGCACTTTGGACACTCATTTGCCCTGTTAACGTGCTCCTGGTGTATTCCGTTACTCACCCATCAGCTTGAGAACAAGCAGATGTGGGATCTATGGAAAGCAATCAGCCTTCTCCCAGCCTACCTCCTGACGGTTCCTGAACGGACACCACAGTAAGGGCACAGTGTAAGCAGTGCTGATTTCAAAGTTAGTTTTCCATAAACATAATGATTTATGTCCAAATCTCCAGTAGAAAGCTCTTCATCTGAGACCACTGTCTCTGCCACAGATGCAGGGGCCTGTACCCCTCACCTTATAGTCAGTCAGGGAAATTTTCCTCCATGTCTTGTATATAACAAAGCTCCATAGCAACCCATTCCTCTCCCAAACTACTCCCCAGCCGAACTGTAGGAATCTACGTGTTCCATATGTTCCACATCTTGCCTGTCTTGTTACTGGTCTTTGAACTCACTGGTGAGTTTCAGCTGAAGGGGGACCATGGGCAAAACTCTCTGAGACAGGTAAACTCCTCCAAGCTTAAGAATCACACAGTGGATTGGGTTGGAAGGGAGCCTAAAGGTTGCCTAGTTCCAAATGGCCTGCCATGGGCAAAGACACTTCCCACTAGCCCAGGTTGTCCAACCTGGCCTTGAACACTCCAGGGAGGGGCCATCCTCAGCGTCCCTGGGCAGCCTCTTCCAGTGTCTCCCCACCCTCACTGTTGAGAATTTCTTCCTATCTCTAGTCTCAGTCTGCCCTCTTCCAGCTCAAAGCCATTGCCTCTTGTCCTGCCACTACAAGCTCTTTTAAAATGTCCCTCCCCAGCTTTCTTGCTGGAAACCAGAGCTGGTTTGTTTGGGTGCTGGAGAGATGGTAGGTTCTGAGGAGCCCAGTGCTCCTCTGCTGCTTCTTGTGATGCGGTGCGTGGCTTTGAAGGCTGTGCTCTATGGAAGCAAACTACCTTCTGCTGAGATTTTAGTATTTGATTTTTTGAGTATTCTTGATAAAGGGAGACTCTTATTTCTCTCTCTTACACACATCCACCTCCAGACAGGGGGTGCCTACCCCTCTTACAAGACCTGCCTGTGGAGAAAACTGAGGGAGAGCATCTGACTGGCAAGTTCCTGCAGTTCCCCAGCGGCACTGGTGCGCATGCTGTGGGGACACTGCTCCAGAGCAAAGCGATCCATCTGCTTGCCAAGAGGAGCAGCTATTCTGGAATGAAAGTATCTTTAAGAAGCTAGTGACTCCACAGTAGTAACAGCTTCATTCTGGGGGAGAACTTCTGCATGCAGAGGTAAGTTCCCATAGCCACTGGATCCACATTATTCAGTTCTGTGTCATAAACACCAACTGTTATTGGCTTGCTCCTTCTCTAGGCCTGGGCCTTTCCTGTTCAGAAGCACTCACCTGCTGTTGGACCAGTGTGTTTGGAAACTGAATGTGGCTTTTGTGGTTCCCCTGTTTACCAAACAAAAGTGCAAACCATATGGCCATGCTGATGACCCGTGTCTTGCAGACCATATGGAAAGATTTCCTTCAGGGGAGCTTTGTTTCAGTCAGTCAAGCAGGAGGAAGAAAGAAACAGCTTCAATGGCAGAGAATTCTCTTTCGTGCTAAGTGCTCTGCGGCAGGAGGTTTCTCCCCCACTATAGCAGTGTTCTTCAGAGTACCTTTCACCAAGAGCAGCCTCATAAACCTCTTTGTTCTTGCTTCGTGACTGGTTTGCACAGACAAGCTCACTAGGTCTCTCTGAGGCAGTGCTTCCCAAACACCTTCCTGTAATGAAAGGGAAGACATGGATGGAAGAAGATGAGCAGACATTTTGAAAGGTATAGTTAAATCCTGGCATGCAGCAGGACTATCATGCAAAATCACAACCTAGCTGTTGCGAGAAACAGTTGTCCTGTCCGCTACTGACCGCCATCATCTCACCAGTGAACATCTGTCACCCACACATTAGCTTCTTTTCCAAGAAGAGTGAATTTGTGTTTGTCAGTCTTGAAGGCACTACCAGGGCTGCTGGTCCTGTCCAGCCTCCCCTGAGGGCTTCCCCAATGTCTGACCATGGCCCAAGACCCCATTTCACCTGGGGCTTTTGGTCCCTGTCCCACCAGTACCAGGGATGGCGCCCTGTGGAGGAGGGAACGATCCTTTCACCGAGTGTTTTCACAGCTGTTCTCGCCATGTCCCCAAGTGCCACATCCACACATCTCTTGAACACCTCCAGGGGTGGTGACTCTCCCACCTCGCTGGGCAGCCTGTGCCAATGCCTGACCACTTTTGCAGTAAAGAAATTTCTCCTAATATCCAACCTAATCCTGCCCTGGTGCAACTTGAGGCCATTTCCTCTCATCCTATTGCTTGTTACTATGGAGAAGAGACCAACCCCACCTCACTCCAACCTCCTTTCAGGCAGTTGTAGAGAGCAATGAGGTCTCCCTTCAGCCTCCTTTTCTCCAGAGTAAACGAACCCAGTTCCCTCAGCTGCTCCTCGTAAGACCTGTTCTCCAGACCCTTCATCATTGCCTGTCAACTTGAATTAAACAAAGGCTTATTGGTACACTTACAGCACAATCAGAGTGGTATAAACTGATTTATTTCAAATTTAGTTATGTCCTCAGATGTAGAAGTCAAACCGATAAGATTTCCTGGCTATCTGTTACATGGAGCAGACAGCACACCTGCTGAGTGTCTCCTAGAGCTTCAGCCTGCAACATTTGGATGCAGAGCTCTCCTTTCTGAAACACACAGTAGCAATGATTTCCACAAACTCAGAAGTCTTTCTAACCTCCTGGAATGGGTTTACCTGGCTTATGTTTTGACTGGGAAAAAAAATCAAACAACAAACCATAAACAGATGTTGCAATGTAATCTTCATAGTTGGTGGCATTTGGGGGTTTTGGTTTGGTTTGTTTGTTTTTTTTGATGTGTGTGCTGCATGTTGATCCCCTCTGTCAATTAAGATGTTGTCCAAGGTCATTCACAGTCATTTAAATTGAGATCCCTTACTTTGGTCCCACGCCAAGTCACAACCTGAGCAATGATTCAGCTTTGCTCATGAGTCTCAGGTTGGATACACCCCAGGTTTAATCTTGCTCTGCTATTGCTTTCTTGAACTTACTTGGTCCAACTTTATGACAAGAGAGTGGTCAAATAAGCCCCACTTCTGTCACGCTTAAAGAACTGATGATGTAATGTGAGGGAATCAGGGGATGCTTCTAACCAGAGGTATACTTAGCACGGGGCTTGCTGAGGCGGCCAAGCACTGCCTTCTAGCTTTGAACTCTTCAAGCTCTGCAGCATGTGTTTCTCCACATACCCTCTCTGAGGAGATGGCTTTTGTGTCTTTGGAAACATCTACCACCTCTTCTACATTGTCTTATTGCTATGGTGAGCAGGCAGGCAGGGCTGAGAGCACTGTTGTCTTCTCCATGCCCATGGAGGCAGAGCCACAGAAGTAGGGCTCTCCATTCCTGGGAGAGCTGCAGTGGAAGATGTCCTTTCTGAGCTCATTTGAAGATCTGCAGTCCCTAGCCGGGGTTTGTGTAGCAGGCAGCAATTTTTCTGCCAAATGGGAGCCAGAATTTTTAGCCCATTTGCTTCAGATTATTCTGCTTTATGTCAAATAGAATTTAATGATAGATTAATTAAAAATAATCTGTCACAATAGTGTAGGCATAAGCAGAAAGCATTTCCTGCACAGGTCAAAGCTGAAAAAAACCAGCAAGGACTGGAAGGAGAGATGCTCAGCAGTCACTCAGAATGACCAGCCAAATACCTCTTTATTAGCAAGGGAGAATGAAGCATCCAGGAGCAGAGGATTTTGCAATGGGAAGAAGCTGACTGCAGAGAGAGGAGGATCTGACTGTGATTAGCTGCAAGAGGCATGAAGCTTCTAATTATAAGGGCAATCCCTATGTTTCTCCCTTGCAGCCAAGTAGAAGAGGATATAGACTGTGCAGAGAGCTAGAGCTTGCTATCTGAGGGAGAACTTTTTCCATGTCTTGGATTCTAATGGGCTCTTGGAGGAGCTACAGGGAGATTAATTTTCCTGAAGCAGAGTCTGAGGCTTTCCCTGGGATGGCAGTTCTGCACTGAGGGGTACACAAACACTGCACTGGGCACTGAGGGGTGCACAGGCAGCAGAGCCCTTCTCTGACAGCAGTGAGCTGGATGCAGCTTGGACTGAAGCTGCTGCCGATATATCTAATAAATATGGTAAATTAAACGTGGAGAATTTGTTGACAATTTACCCTATTCACAAGTGAAGTGTGAGGCCTAGGAGTTCTCATTCCCATCACTGTTTTTCACTTTCAACTTCTACCCCATGGGACAAGTCTCAGAGTCATGGAATTGTTTCAGTTGGAAAAGAGTTCTAAGATCATTGAGTCCAACTGTCAGCCTAAGATCACAGCCAGTAAATGATGTCCCAGAATGCCATATCCACATATTTAATGAACACCTCCAGGGGGGGTGACTCCACCACCTCCTTGAGCAGCCTGTTCCAATCCCTGACCGCTCCTGCAGCAAAGACATTTTTCCTAATCTCCAATCTAAACTTCTCCTGGCACAGTTCCTCCTCTTCTATCCCTTGATACTAGGAAGAAGGGACCAACCCCCACCTCACTGCAGCCTCCTTTCAGGGAGTTGTAGAAAGCAATGAGATCTCTCCTCAGTCTCCTTTTCTTCAGCCTAAAGAATCCCAGTTCCCTCAGCTGCTGCTCTCCAGAGCATTCACCACCTTTGTTGCCCTTCTCTGGTCAGGCTCCAGCACCACAGCCTCAGGACTGCGAGGCAGAAGGCTTTCAGACGTTTTTTAGGGAAATGTCTGGGTATCACTGGCAACCCCTGACCCAACCTTGAGCCAATGTATCTACAGCTGTGAGAGACTGCAGGGAGCACAGTTCTGCACAGAACTCCACCCATTATTTCCAGCTGCTTCTCAGGGTGAATGCAGAGCTCTTTCCCCCCTGTGTGATTGTGTATGAATCTGATAGAGTGATTAATGAACCTAGTTACTTTTTCCCTTTAGCTTCAGCAGTGACCTACAGCCTTTTTATGCTTTGCAGTGCCCAGTGAGTGCGGGCAGGAAGCAGACTTTGTTTGGAGCTAGGCTTTGCCAAAGTCAATTTCTCTGAGCACCTTAATACTGACACACTGGATTTGCTGCAGCATTCCAGGCAGCTCTATGTTCATAATGATCTTCAGAAATAAAAACTAGCGAGGGATTGACTTTTTGAAACAATTCCCTAGGCCATGCACAGTCTTGGAGTTCCTTATGGTGCAGCTTTCTGTTGCTTCTCTGCTTTAGATGCTGCATAGCTGAACATACTGGCTCTGTGGGGTAGACTGGGAGAGGTGATTCTGCTGCTTCACTCTGCTCTGGTGAGACATCACCTGGAGTATTGTGTCCAGTTCTGGAGCCCTCAATACAGAAAGAAGTTGGACCTGATGGAGAGGGTCCAGAGAAGGGTCACGAGAATGATCAGTGGGTTGGAGCAGCTCTGCTACAAGAACAAGCTGAGGGAGCTGGGGGTGTTCAGCATGGAGAAGAGGAGGCTCTGAGGAAAACCTAATAACCTTCCACTACCTGAAGGGGGTCCACAAGAAGGATGGAGAGAGACTTTTTACAAAGGCTTGGAGTGACAGGACAAGGGGCAACAGCTTCAAACTAGAGCAGAGCAGATTTAGATTGGATGTTAGGAACAAGTTTTGCACCATGAGGGTGGTGGAGCACTGGAACAGGTTGCCCAGGGAGGTGCTTGAGGCCCCATCCCTGGAGATGTTTAGCCTGGAGAAGAGGAGACTCAGAGGTGACCTTATTGCTCTCTACAACTACCTGAAGGGACGTTGTAGACAGGCCGAGGTTGGTCTCCTCCCAGGCAAGCAGCACCAGAACAAGAGGACACAGTCTCAAGCTGCACCAGGGGAGGTTTAGGCTGGAGGTTAGGAAGAAGTTCTACACAGAGAGAGTGATTGCCCATTGGAATGTGCTGCCCAGGGAAGTGGTGGAGTCACCATCACTGGAGGTGTTTAGGAGGAGACTTGATAGGGTGCTTGGTGCCATGGTTTAGTTGATTAGATGGTGTTGGATTGGTTGATGGGTTGGACATGATGATCTTGAAGGTCTCTTGCAACCTGGTCTATTCTATTCTATTCTATTCTGTTCTATTCTATTCTGTTCTATTCTATTGTATTCTATTCTATATTCAAGGTGAGGCTGGACAGGGCTCTGGGCAACCTGATCTAGTGGAGGATGTCTCTGCTGACTGCAGAGGGGGTTGGACTGGATGACCTTTAGAGGTCCCTTCCAACCTAAGACATTCAATGGTTCATAGCATGGGGCACTGTTTAAGTCAAGGAAATGTAACTTTTCAAAAATGATACATCAGGTCCTCAGGCTTCCCTGCAGTATATCGCCTCTCAATTGTCAAGTTAGACGCCATAATCTCTTCTGAAATATTCCATTAGACATTTGTATGCTTGCTGTATCTGCTGTTTGAGTCCTGCAGCACAGGGTAAATGGCATGACGTTTGAGAAACCTCACCTTGGAGGTGGAAATTTGCATAGTCACATTTTGCTACATTGCCTAGAATATATTTCTCATTATTTCCATTTTAAAAACCCCAAACAAACAACAAACCAAAGCACAAAGCCAAGCAAACCCACAACCACACACCACCAACACAACCTAAAACTCGTGTTCTGAAATTCCTCATGTCAGCCCTTTGGGAATCAGCGGCAGAGCACATAAAAAGCCCTGCGGAGACACCACGGTGAAACACACTGTTTTCAGGAGCATGAACTGATGCGGTGACTTAAGTGTGGAAGGTGATGAGGACTGGAAGCAGAATCATAGAGCTTCATAATAATGGAGCTTCTATGCCCAGGTGACTGCCTGGTGGATGTGGGCAGGCTGTGGATGGAGTCTGCCTGGACTTCAGCAAGGCCTTTGACACCATCCCCCACAGCAAACTGCTGGCCAAGCTGTCAGCCCCTGGCTTGGACAGCAGCTCTCTGAGCTGGGTTAGGAACTGGCTGGAGGCTGAGCCCAGAGAGTGGTGGTGAATGGTGCCACAGCCAGCTGGCAGCCAGGCACCAGTGGTGTGCCCCAGGGATCAGTGCTGGGCTCCATCCTGTTCAATATCTTCATTGATGATCTGGATGAGGGCATTGAGTCAGTCATCAGTAAATTTGCAGATGACACCAAGTTGGGAGCAGATGTTGGTCAGTTAGAGGGCTGAAGGGCTCTGCAGAGGGACCTCGACCGACTGGACAGATGGGCAGAGTCCAACAGGATGGCACTGAACAAGTCCAAGTGCCAGGTGCTGCACTTTGGCCACAACAACCCCATGCAGAGCTACAGGCTGGGGTCAGAGTGGCTGAGAGCTGCCAAACAGAGAGGGACCTGGGGGTGCTGATTGACAGCTGCCTAAACATGAGCCAGCAGTGTGCCCAGGTGGCCAAGAAGGCCAATGGCATCCTGGCCTGCATCAGGAACAGTGTGGCCAGCAGGGGCAGGGAGGTCATTGTGCCCTGTGCTCAGCACTGGTTAGGCCACACCTTGAGTCCTGTGTCCAGTTCTGGGCCCCTCAGTTTAGGAAAGATGTTGAGTTGCTGGAAGGTGTCCAGAGGAGGGCAACAAAGCTGGGGAGGTGTCTGGAGCACAACCCTGTGAGGAGAGGCTGAGGGAGCTGGGGTTGCTTAGCCTGGAGAAGAGGAGGCTCAGGGGAGACCTCATTGCTCTCTACAACTACCTGAAGAGAGGTTGTAGCCAGGTGGGGGTTGGTCTCTTCTCCCAGGCAACCAGCACCAGAACAAGAGGACACAGTCTCAAGCTGTGCCAGAGGAGGTTTAGGCTGGAGGTGAGGAGAAAGTTCTTCACAGAGAGGGTTTTTAGCCATGGGAATGTGCTGCCCAGGCAGGTGGTGGAGTCACCATCCCTGGAGGTGTTCAAGAGAGGATTGGATGTAGCACTTGGGGCCATGGTCTAGTAGTCATGAGATGTTGGGTGATAGGTTGGACTTAATGATCTCTGAGGTCTTTTCCAACCTTATTGATTCTATGATTCTATGATATGCTGTTGGTGATTCTGAACTCTGTGCTGAACGGCCTAAATTCAGCAAGTAGCAGTAAAGGAGTATAGCAGCCCCAGCAGAGACACTTGTGTGGCTTCCTCTCCTGTCACTGCTTTTCAGGAAAGTTGGTAAGAAGTTTTGAAATGAGATTGTGGAGAGAAAATGGACCTGAAAGGCAAAACCACAGATTTTTCTCTAGGAAGTCATACACAAAGCTGAGCAGGCAGAATTGCTCAGCAGACCCTCTGCAAAGTGACTTTGCACAAGGAAGGAACCCCTACAAAATCTGATTTGAAAACCACTGCATTTGTTATGCATGCCTGGAGATGACTGCTGAACATGCAGCTGGCAGGAAATCATAGAATCACAGAATGGTCTGGGTTGGAAGGGACCTCCAAAGCTCATCCAATCCAAACCCCTCTGCAGTCAGCAGGGACATCCTCAACTAGATCAGGTTGCCCAGAGCCCTGCTGACCCTCACCTCAAATATCTCTAGGGCTGGGGCCTCAAGCACCTCCCTGGGCAACCCATTCCAGTGTTCCACCACCCTCAAAGTAAAGATCTTGATCCTAACATCCAATCTAAGTCTACTCTTCTCTAGTTTGAAGCCATTGCCCCTCATCCTATCACTTCAGGCCTTTGTAAACAGTCTCTCTGCATCCTTCTTGTAGGCTCCCTTCATGTACTGGGAGGTCAGACCCCATACTTTGCTAGTGACTTATGCACAAATACATCTGTGTGAATATTATTATCTTATTGACTTAATTTACTGTAAAATGACTCAGACAAATATCCCACCTTGTGAAGTTTTTCAGCTGGTGCCCTGTTCTTGCTTTAAATGTTCCTCATTCACTTTTGCTATTTGCACAGCACTCTGGGGCCCTAGCAATGCATTTTGGGTGTTGTGGTATGATTTCACTTCCTCACCAGGCAATCCTCAAACTTGCCAAAGACTCAGGATGGCAACGTGATCCCAGTGCTGTAACACCCTGCTGCCAGCCTTTCACTGTTTATTTAGCAGTTCTGCTGACTCTTGCCATTGCCCTTCCATTTTCCATCGCTCATCTTCCACCAGCTCCCCATCACAGCACAGTGTGCTCAGTCAGTGGCAGCTGACATCGTGGAGCTGTTTTAATCCATGATGACATATGAATGTCTCTATGTTTACTGTATGATTCTATGTTTAGGATCTTTCCCATATGTGTGTTTTCTTACAGCATAGTATTTCTGTCAAAATAACTGCTGCAGATACAAATACAGTGGCCTGAAGGAGCATATATTTGACCCTTCTCTAATAAATCACAGTACTGAGACATCAAACATGCTAGTAGAAAGGCACAGGGCATGCAGCATGCAGCTATGAAGCAGCCATCCTCTTGCCTTTGCTCTGCATTCACACACTTTGGAACTCATTTCCACTATCACTATGATTTTAATTGAGAAAGCAGCTGTGCAGATAAAGTCATTTCATGAGTTCAAAGCATTTCTTGAATGAGTCTAGCAAATCAGTTGCTAAGAGGCCATGCAAATTTACTTTAGAAGGGAAATTAGATGATCTGTGAGCATGCAGTTCATGAGAGGCATAGTTAGCTTTGCCTTCAGCTGCTGTGTCTGATGGTCATAAGAGTGAGGACCAGGTCCATAGGAGTACCAAACATGCCATGCTGCTGCTGCCAAAGCAAGTTATGAGCCAGGGAAATCCTGTGATAGGGGAAATGGTACATTTGCATTTGGCCTGGAGAGCCAAGTAAGATTTTGCTGTTAATTGAGCTCATCATGGCAGACAAGCCTGTGTGTCTGAGGCTGAAGAAAACTGTGACTGCAGAGAAGGAGGAAACTTATGACAAGTCACTGCCAGCTTAATCCACCCACAGAAGGTATTGCAGAGGCACAGAAAGAGTTGATGGGGGAATATGGCTACTTTTCTCTGCTCTCCAGTTGTCAGCCTTTGCTGGCTGTGCTTTTCTTCTCAAAGGCAGATGTTAGCATCACGTGCATTGCACAAGCAGGGCTGGTCTCTTAGAACAGACCCTTGGGCCTGAAGCTGTAATTTTGCAGGCAAATTTGAGTGTCTGACAATGCATGGCTTTTACTGTGGATATATGCTGTGACCCTCCAATCAATCAAGTTAGGCTATTCTGGGTAAGCCCCAGCATAAGTTCTCAAGTAAATATTTCTCAGAAAATCCCTTCTTTAGAGAACTGGATCACAATTCAGAGGAATTCCTGCCATCACTTAAAGATGTAACCATCCATTCTGTGAGCTGAAGATGAGCTGACAATTTCAGCAGTTCTGAGGTAGAAAAGTACTTTCAGCTCTTTCTCCTCCCATGTAAGAGACTCTGAAATAAAGGCTAACGTCAAGCAGGTGAAGAAGCAGAGCAATGAGATCTGTTTTCAATTCTCTAAACCAGAGGCAGTTATAATTTCCACACATTTTGAAACTAGATGTGGATTAGCTGAAGCCAAAATCTGCAATACTTAACTGGCTGGATACTTCTGTAAGTACACAGTCCTCCTCCAATCTTCTGGTTACTTAGTATAACTAGGCAACATTTGAACCTCTTTGTAAGGAGAATGCTTCCCAGAAGATACTTTGTCTCTTTCCATTATTTCTATTGAAAATGTCTAATGATTCTCACCACAGGAGTATTTTAAGCAGGTTCACTCAGAGTAATGCAGAGCTGCACTAATTTATTTAGCTCCTTTTAGCAGAATAATCCTTTCATGAGTGAAAACCCCTAAGGCAGCAGCTGGTTACAAATTTATATGAAAATCTGTGTTCTTCTCAGAGTCACAGAAAGTTAGGGGTTGGTAGGGACCTCGAAAGCTCATCCAGTCCAACCTCCCTGCCAGAGCAGGATCACCTAGAGCAGGTCATATAGGAACGTGGCCAGGCAGTTTTGAGTATCTCCAGAGAGGGAGAGTCCACAGCCCCCCTGGGCAGCCTGTTCCAGGGCTCTGTCACCTTCACAGAGAAAACCTTTTTCCTCATGTTTCCATGGAACTTTTTATACCTCAGCTTCCACCCATTGCCCTTTGTCCTGTCACTGGGCATCACCCAGCAGAGCCTGGCTTCATCCTCTGGGTACTCACCCTGCACATCTTAATAGCCATGAATGAGGTCACCCCTTAGTTTCCTTTTCTCCAAGCTAAAGAGACCCAGCTCCCTCATCTCTCCTTGTAAGGAAGATGTTTCATCAGGTAGTGGGGGAAAAAAATGTCTGCAACTCCACCAAAAGCTGCAGTGTGAGCACCAGAGAATTCAGGCCAGCGAAGCCCTTATAAATAACCGAGCTACAGCAAAGGCCTCTCGTGAGCATTGCATTTTCCATCCAATACTAACAACCAGACACAGATCTTTGAGCAATCAGGCTCCGTGGGTTTGGGTGTTCAAAGAATTGCTGTTTGCTATGTTATCTCCAAGTGAAAAATTTGCTGAGCACCACTCATGCTTTTTTTTCTGACACAAAGCAGAAATGCTCCCAGTTGTCTCTAGCAGAGCAGTTCTGTAGCTAATTTGATTGGTGTGCAGGGAGCTGGCATGTAGAACTACAAGGCATCTGGGACAGAGCTGTTGTAAGGACTGGGTCCAGTCTGAGAAAATGTCAGTGTCTCTTTACCCATCATAGCACCTGCACCCACCTGAAATGGGGCTGCAGTGCTGTTCTTTCTCACACTTGTCAGACCATGTCATTTCTCCTAGGAGTGGAGCTGCACAATGCAGTGAGAGCACTCAGGTCACTGCAGCAGTGGTGCTGAGGGACATTAGCATGGCTGGACAGCTTTCAGTTCAGAGCAGACCACAGGGCTATAATCTTTAAGTTGGCTCCACACTGCCTCCCTGCTTCAGGATAAGTAGGATTTCACTCAAAGGTGAAATCACACCCCCTCATAGTTTAAGTGATGGTATTGAAATGTATTTTTAGTGAGCAATAATGTCGTAGGCATAATATGCTACTGCTCCTGCACCACAGCTGCTATCACACCGGAACTGAGTCTGCCACCAGTGCTAGTTAGATTTGAGCTATCAAATAATCCATCAGACCATGACTGAACTCCTAACTAAGAAGCATTCTTGCCTACCTTGCTTTTAACACAACTTCTGTAACATAAATATTGTAAACTTGATGAAAATGTGGAGTTTTCCTGAATAGTTTCTTAGCTCAACTGGTTGGGTTTCAGAAGGAAGTCTGTCAGTGAGAACTGTATGAGCAGAACAGAGCATATAAGCTGGAACAAATGAATACTTTAATGAAATGAACCTGAAATTCACCATCATGATTAATGGTTCTCTAAGCTCTAATAATGATACAGAATCATAGAATCATAGATTTGTTTCATTTGGAAAAGACCTCTAGGGCCATCGAGTCCAGCTGTCAAACTAACACCACCGTGGCCCTTAAACCATGTCCCAGTGTGCCATGTCCACACATTTCCTGAACACCTCCAGGGATAGTGGTGCACTTGGGCATTCTGTTCCAATGCTGCAAGTGCCCATTGCTGGCTCATGTCCAGCTTCTCATCCACCAGCACCCCCAAGTCCTTTCCTGTAGGACTGCTCTCAATCTCATCATCCCCCAGCCTGTATTGATATCGAGGGTTGCCCTGACATAGGTGCAGCACATTTCACTTTGTCTTATCGAACCTCTTGAGGTTCTCCTCCAGCCTGTCCAGGTCCTTTTGTGTGATGGGTTATGCCCATCCTGAAAGCAGGAATGGCGGGGGGAGGGCTTGTGAGAGCATTTCTTTCCCTGGAAGGGAGTTTCCCCCTGGGAAACTGAGTTAGTCAGTTCCACTCCCCCCCGTCCAGCAAGCCTATAAAAAGGAGGACACCGCAGCCATTTCCCAGACCAGAGCTACTGCTGCTGGCTTCCTGCTCTTCTGCCACGTGGTCAGGCCTGTTCCTCTCCCTGCTACATCCACGCCTCTGCAAAGGGCTGGGTTTGTAATCATATTTTCCCCATCCATCCTTGTTCCTCACCCTTGTGAACCCTTCCTGTTATTGATATATAATATATATATATATCAAAGACAACTCTTTACCTCCTTACTTCCAAGCCAACTCCAAATTATTTCTGGGTGAATTTGCTCCTTCCCTTTCTTTCCCTCTCTATTGGGAAAGAGGAGGGGGGAGCAGGGGAGGGATTCTCAGCCTTGCCCCCATCTGAGCTCTTAAATCCCAGTTAAGGCTTGAACCACATTTTGGATGGCATCTCATCCTTGAGTCTTATGAACTGCACCACTTAGCTTGGTGTCTGCAGACTTGCTGAGGGTGCACTCAATCCCACTCTTTGTGGCTCTGATACTAACTAGCACCGGATCCCATATGAGCCCCTGAAGGACACCGCTTCTTACCTGTCTCCATCTGGACATGAAGCCATTGACCACTACCAAACAACTACTTCCTGATCCACTGAATAGTCCACACACACATCTCCAGTTTAGACAGAGGGGGGCATCATGTTAAAAGCTTTACTGAAGTCTAGGTAGATGACATCCATGGCCCTTCCCTTGCCCACCATCATCTTTCATATACAGCTCTTGGGCTTTAGCAGGAACGAACCCTCTCTGCCCTGCTCTAGTTTAGGTTGGACATAAGGAGGAACGTCTTCACAATGAGAGTGGAACAGGTTACCCAGACATGTGGTTCAGACCTCATCCTTGGAGACATTCAAAGTCAGACTTGATGGAGCCCTGGGCAGCCTGATCTATTTGGAGGTGTTATTAGTAACTGAGCTCAAGATAAACATTGCCATAGTGACATTAATGTTTCATATCACACAGTCAGCAAAGCTGCCTGGGAAGACACGGAGGCAAGGGGACAATTTTCTTAGTGATCTGTATTAATTTTTTATAGAAGAAAGTACACCAGATTTGAAGTTGGAAGGATGTTCACTTGAAAGTATCCAGAGAAATTCTGATCTGTGAGCTTTTTCATTGTCTTACAAAGCTTTGCAACAGGCTACCCACTCATGGCTCTAAACACAAGAGCCATCCTCCTAGTGCTGGTGCAGTAGGGGAGCTGCAGCTGTTAAATCTCTGCCAAACAAAAAAACCCCAAACTCCATGGCTGGAAGCCACTGCTAGGAGAAGAAAGCTCTCAGGCTAGCCAAGAGTGGACAGCACACAACAGAAAGGCTTCCTCTGCTCCCTGTGCACTCCCACTCTGCTGTTTTGCTTTTCTCCTACCTGTGTTATTGTTACAACTTACTGTGTTTTTCAAGCATTCAGAGAAAACAAACAAACAAACAACTGTTGCTCAGGTAAACAACAAGGGAAGGCAATGGCTTGTTCAGAAGCACACTTGCACAGAAGCACTGAAACCTGCTGCTTTCCCCCTCCCTCCTGCCCCTCCTTGTTACCACCAACTTGTCTCTAAAGATTAAAACTTGTTTATTGGGGAAAAAAACCCAAGCAACCAACCAGCCAGGGTGAAAGGAAACAACCACAGCAACAACAACTAAAAGCAATTGGTGACAGTGCAAGATGAAAAATAACAACCAACCAACCTTAACAAATATTGCTTTAAAATACTATTCAGAAAGACAAATATTAGGAGCTAGGAAAAAGTGATCTTATTTGCATCAGATTTCCATGGGCAGAGGTCTGCTGGATGTCCCCATGTGGCAGGCAAAGCTCAAGCTGAGGGAGACAGCTCTCTCTGAAGGGTAAATGATCCCTTTTCCAAGGCAGAAAGGATGGGGTGCTGATTGACAGCCACCTAAACATGAGCCAGCAGTGTGCCCAGGTGGCCAAGAGGGCCAATGGCATCCTGGCCTGCATTAGGAATAGTGTGGCCAGCAGGAGCAGGGAGGTCATTGTGCCCTGTGCTCAGCACTGGTTAGGCCACACCTTGAGTCCTGTGTCCAGTTCTGGGCCCCTCAGTTTAAGAAGGACATCGAGACACTTGAAGGTGTCCAGAGAAGGGCAACAAGGCTGGGGAGAGGCCTTGAGCACAGCCCTGTGAGGAGAGGCTGAGGGAGCTGGGGTTGCTTAGCCTGGAGAAGAGGAGGCTCAGGGGAGACCTCATTGCCCTCTACAACTACCTGAAGGGAGGTTGTAGCCAGGAGGGAGTTGGTCTCTTCTCTCAGGCAACCAGCACCAGAACAAGGGGACACAGTCTCAAGCTGTGCCAGGGGAAGTTTACGCTGGAGGTGAGGAGAAAGTTCTTCACTGAGTGTCATTTGCCATTGGGATGTGCTGCCCAGGGAGGTGGTGGAGTCACCGTCCCTGGAGGTGTTCCAGAGGAGATTGGATGTGGCACTTGGTGCCATGGTCTAGTCATGAGGTCTGTGGTGATAGGTTGGACTCGATGATCCCCGAGGTCTCTTCCAACCTTGGTGATACTGTGATACTGTGATAGTGTTTTGTCATTAACTACTAGATCAAGAAAACCCTCACAAATTCATTACTCTCTGGCACCCCTCAAACTGTAAGAGTTTTTTCTGAATCTACATTTATAACAATGCATCCATACACTTAGATTGGGACCAGGGCTTTGATCTTGCAAGCATTCCTTAAATACTCCTTTATGCAGAGTTTCTTCTAGCAGTAAATCTTCTCAACTGGGTTGATAAGAAGCCAGATATTCAGAGTTTGATTCCCTTCATAGGGATACCAGCAAAGTGCCAGTTACCCTGTTGTGCCCCTTGGGGAATGTATCTGCTGGCTGAGGGGCTGTAATGTTACCACCTTTCCTTCCCTGTTGATTTTGTCAAGAAAAGTCAGATTTCAGTCCAGCTTGGGATTTGAGGACTTTGCATGGTGTCCCACAACTGCAGATTCATCAGAAAGCTCAGGTCTGACAGACAGCTTCAATGTTTGTCCATCACCTTGTACAGATGCTACTCCAAAAGCCCATTTGTAACCTCTAAGGGTCCTTGAAATGCCCTTCTCTCAGGAAATCAATTCCCAAATGCAAGGTGTGTCAGGTCCGGTCACAACTGTATGCTTCCTCCACTGTTTACCAGTTAGACTTGTATTAACCTCCACCTTACTTAACTCTTGAGATCCACCAGTGACTCCCAGAATAGTTATAGGCTCTGATCCCTGATAATTTGCTGGCATTATGGTGCACTGAGCTCCTGTGTCAACCAAGGCCCTGTACTTCCGAAAGTGTGAAGTGCCAGGCCACCCTGCCTTTCTCCCAGTCTGGCTTCACCATCCATCTACCAGCTGCACTGGTATCTGGGGGTTATTTTCACAAGCTGGCAACCCACATCTGACATCCAGCTGTAAGAATCCTCTCATGTTCTCCCAAAAAAGCCTGCCAGAATTTCTCCACACCCTGGGTTCACGTCTGGTCCAAATGTAGTCTTACCTTGACTCTAGGTGATCCCAGTGGCCTGTTCTGTGTTCTTTCACATGTTTCCAACAGACACTTGTGGCTGGAAGCAGAGAGTGTAGAACTGCCACCTGGTAACATGCAAATGCTGAATCCACAGGATCATGGAATCACACAGAACCACAGAACGGTAAGGGCTGGAAGGGACCTCTGAAGATCATCTAGTCCAGCTCCTCCCTGGCCAAAGCAAGTTCACCTTACAGCTGCACAGGACAGTGTCCAGGCAGTCTTTGAACGGCTCTGGAAGTGGAGACTCTACCACCACTCTGGGCAGCTTGTTCCAGTGCTCTGTCACCATGAAATGAAAGAAGTTTCTTCTCATGTTTAAATGGAACTTTCTATCCTCAAGTTTGCACCCACTGCCCCTTATCCTGTCACTGGGCACCACTGCAAATAAGACTGGTCCCTTCTTCCTGACACCCACCCTTTAAGTATTTGTGAGCACTGATAAGATTTCCCCTCAGTCTTCTCCTCTCCAGGGTAAAAAGCCCCAAGTCCCTCAGCCCTTTTTCATAAAACAGATGCTCCAGTCCCCTAATCTGGGGACCCTAGAACTGGACACAGCACTCCAGATGTGGCCTCACTGGAGTAGAGGGGAAGGAGAACCACCCTTGACCCAACCTTCTTTTTCTCCAGATGCTTTGGGATGACACCCTGAACAAGCTGTTCCATCAGCTTTCCAGGGATGGAGGTGAGGCTGACTGGCCCATACTTTCCTAGGTCTTGCTGGTTCTTGAAGACTGGATTGACATTGGGTTTCCTCCAGCTCTCAGGCACCTCACCTGTTCTCCAGCACCTTTCAAAGATGATGGAGAGCGGCCCAGCAATGACTTCTGCCAGCTGCCTCAGCACTCATGGGTGCATCCCATCAGGACTCTTGCACTTGTGGATATCCATTTTTTAAATTGATGTCTAACTTGGACCTCATCAACCAAGGGAAATTCTTCCCTTCTTCAGGCACAATGCTTTCCACAGGTCTGGATTCACAAGCCAGGTGTGCAAATTTGAACACCTGAGATAACCCATCTGTATGCAACTTTTGATAACCATTCATAAATAAATCCTGCTTTGAGTTACTTGTAGCCCTTCAGAAGCAATTTGCTCTTCTCAGGGGAGAGCACTACTATTAAATGCAACTCTTCCTCTTTATGAAATTTGTAATACTTGGGGGAAAAATATATTACAATCTGCAGGAAATAATAAGTCTTCTTTGTATGTGAAAGACATTAAATGATCTCCTTACAGCCATGGAACTGAAAGTTGCTCTCAGTAGAAACTCTCTGCCTGGTAATATCATAAATAACACTTTGATGATAGTGGTAATTTCTAGAGTTACTCCATACCCAGGGCAGTGGTCAAATAATGTTGTATCCTTGTTTGCAGTCACAGAGTCACAGATTGCCTTGGGCTGGAAAGGACCCTCAAAGGTCCAAACCCCCATGCAATGAGCAGGGACACCTCCAACTAGTTCAGTCCTGTCACTCATTATCACAGTCTCATCTGCAGCTCCCCAACAAGAACTATTGTCATTTATTAGTATAATTTGAACGGCAGATTGCTGAGGGAGATCTTTGAGGGCTTCTGAGTGCTGATTTCCTCTTGCAAACTGGAAATGAAAATGTCTGCACAGAAACATTTGTCTGGAGACAAATGCAGTTTCCTAGCACCTACCTCTGGTACATCATCAGTGAAGCACAAGAGGTGTCATGGGAGATGCTTGATGAACCAACAGCAAAATCAGTCTGGAGGGAAGCAGCACAGTAATTAAGGCCCAGTGAATTCTGATGTCCCTCCGGCAGCAGGGGACCTCTCCATCTTCCACATGCAGCTGAAGAAAAGCCATGAGAGAAAACACAGAAAGAGATTCAGATTCATTTCTAGGTCCTGGACTGTGCAGGGGAAGGACACTGCCAGCTTTGCAGGAATTTGTCTGAAGATAAATACCTGTCTCATTTCAACTGTTTTTGTTTAGTGTCTCCCTCACCTCCTCCCCACGCACACACACGCTCTGATCAGTAGCACATCACTCCATCCTCTTGTTACTCAAGCAGGCCAAGAGCTGAAAGAATGATTTATTTACACCTGCTGCTTCTTTTCATGATTGTCACTGCCATGAACAGTTTTCTTGTTTCACCAAACACATGCTTTAATGTACTGAAATGTTTTGAAGGCACACTCAGGCACCAAACACGAAAAGCAACTCTGGTGGACTTTCATTACCATCAGATACCATGCTAGCAGAAAAGCTTCATCAGCCTGTCACTGCAGACCTTACAGAGGCCTTCCAGTACCTGAAGGCAGCCACGGGAGCTGGAGAGGGACTTCTTGCAAGGGATGGTGGAAGAGGGCAGATTTAGACTGGAGATTAGGAAGAAATTCTTTGCAGTGAGGCTGGTGAGACACTGGCACAGGCTGCCCAGGGAGGTCATGGATGCCCCCTCCCTGGGGCTGTTGAAGGCCAGGCTGGATGAGGCCTTGAGCAGCCTGGGCTGGTGGGAGGTGTCCCTGCCCGTGGACGGGCCTTTGGAACTAGATCACCTTTAAGGTCCCTTCCAACCTAAACCGTTCTGTGATTCTATGATTCTATGATTTTGATTACGTCCCAAAGTCATAGTTTTCCACATACAATTGTGGAAGATTTTGTTCAGAAAATGAGATCCCTGAAATTGTCAATGAAAATGTCCGGAGTCTGTCTTTCATGCCATGGATTACAACTCGGGAGAGAAGTTGATGCATGCTACCACCCCAGCTCAAACTGTCACTTGCTGAAACCATGCTTCAGTTTGCCCCCTTATTCTCTCTGAGAGAAGAGGACACTAATACCTTGTGTTCTCATATGGCACTACAGCAAATTGTTCCTGTCTGTCAACACCAACATCAGTTACATCCACAAGGCTTTGGCCTGATGCTTATTCAACAGTAATATTGTTGTGAACAGATGGATTTTGTCCTGCTGATGAAACTCCCAGCCATAACACAATCTTACTTTATCCTTGGGTATTTTTAAAGACCCAGTTTAAAAGCCATGACAAGCATGGATGCTCAAGGCAAATGCCTAGCACTACGTGTTACCTGGTAACCAAAAAGGGATGGTCTGTTGGGAAGTGACAACAGCAAGTGAATGTATGCCAGATCGGCTCTTAGCAGACAGAGAGGTGGTCACCATGGATTTTGCTGCTCTGAAAGGAAAGATCATCATGACCTAGTCTCATTTCATGGGAGAAATAAAAAAAGGGTTTTCCTTTTACATGCTTCTATGAATGCAGAGGGCATTCATAGTCTCTGATATCAGGTACTGCTGGAATTGCTACTTTTATCTGTCCATGAAGGAGGGAATTTCCCAGAACTAGGGAAGAAAATGAACCACAGTTGTCCAGTGAAAAGAGCTTGGAAAAGTTAATTGCTCACAGTACAAAGTTCCTGAGTGTCCGGCAGCACACCTTTGGCCAAAACAGACCTATTTCATGGAGCTGTCAGGATTTGTTTTCTTTCAGTGGGCTCAAATATCTGTTTATTTTCCCTGGGCTTTCCTCAATATAACAAACAAACCTGGCTGTCTGGAAATTCATCATCTCAAACCCACAAGGTGTTTCTTTTGGTTGGGAGAGCTGTTACTCAGGGATTCACCGGGGTCAGCTGCTAAAGCAGAGGCATCATCACAGCATCCAGACAGATAAATCTTTTTTCTGTCAAAACAGGGAAAATGAACAATATTTCTAAAGAAAAATCCTGCTTTAAATATTTTTTACAAGTGTTGTCCAAAGCACCTACAAAGCCAGCAGAAACCAAAATGATGCAGATAGGAACCAAAATATTGGAGTGGCATAAAAAAGGTTTCTATTTAGGGAGGCATTGGTGCTATGTGTTTTATTTCCCAGTGATATACAGGACAACCACAGCTTAAATGTTTGGGTTTGCAGAGCAGGCTTAAAATAGCTCCCCAAAATGCATGATTTTTCTGAAGCTATTCCTGGCTGGCGTCTCGTGTTGCATCGTTCTGGGCTCTTGCTGGGAGCAGAAGTGTCAACAGCCGAGGTAAAGGAAAGAAAAAGGACTCATGCCAGACAGTCTACCATGCCCTTACAGAAGTCACATGCAGTCCTGGACTCTCACAATTCACTTCTCACGACTTTTCAGGTGCCATTGCCTGCACTTTCATCGGGGCTGCAGAATCCAGCCCGTCCCAGCATCTGTAGCAGATTTCAGATCATCTTTGTTACTGGGGCACGTGCTGCAAATAGCCAGACTGACAATACTCTGAATTCACAGAATCACAGAGCCACCATGGCTGGAAGAGACCTCAAAGATTCATCTGGGAAACTTCGGTCTTCAGAAGGAGGTCCAGCTGTCGGGAGAGAAGGCACTGAATTAGATCTCTAGAGCAGTTAGTGATAACGAGGAAAAGGCCAAAGCCTGTAGGGAAAAACCAGGGCCTGTTCCCCAAGGAAGTGATTCTTCACAATGGATGTTTTCTGCTTCTCTCTGAAGACCACGGGAGCACAGCTTGTGCTTGTTCAAACCACAGTGGGAGCAGCTTGCTCTGTTAAGATCTGTATCTATCTGCTCGTCAGTTATTTTCCAGATTTGTCTGAGACATTTATTAAACACATCCCAAATAACTAATCAGAAAGCTTTTAAGAATGTTTACATGCAAAGACAAGGAATAAATTATTCAGCATCTACTCATGCACAATTTTCTGGAAAGTACTTCAGTATGTGCAGCAGGCAGCTGGAGGGAAGGATCCATCCAGAGGGACCTGCACAGGCTGCAGAGCTGGGCCCAGGACAACCTCAGGAGGTTCAACAAGACCAAGGGCAAGGTCCTGCAGCTGGGACAGGGCAATCCCAAGCACTGCTACAGGCTGGGCAGGGACTGGCTTGAGAGCAGCCCTGGAGAAAAGGCCTTGGGGGTGCTGGGGGAGGAGAAGCTCAGCAGGAGCCAGCAGTGAGCACTTGCAGCCCAGAGAGCCAAGCAGAGCCTGGGCTGCAGCAAGAGAAGTGTGGCCAGCAGGGCCAGGGAGGGGATTCTGCCCCTCTGCTCCACTCTGCTGAGACCACAGCTGGAGCTCTGGGTCCAGTTCTGGAGCCTCTGTGCCAGGAAGGCTCTGGAGGGGCTGGGAGGTGTCCAGAGAAGGGCCACAAGGAGGAGCAGAGGGCCTCTGCTGTGAGGACAGACTGAGAGAGTTGGGGTTGTGCAGGCTGGAGATGAGAAGGCTCCCAGGAGACCTTCTTGTGGCCTTCCAGTATCTGAAGGGGGCTCCAAGAAAGCTGGGGAGGGACTTTTGAGGGTGTCAGGGAGGGACAGGACTTGGGGGGATGGAGCAAAACTAGAAGTGGGGAGATTGAGATTGGATGTTAGGAAGAAGTTGTTCCCCATGAGGGTGGTGAGAGCCTGGCACAGGTTGCCCAGGGAGGTGGTGGAAGCCAGGCGTTTGCAGCCAGGCTGGATGTGTCTGTGAGCAAGATGCTGTAGTGTGAAGTGTCCCTGGCCATGGCAGTGGGGTTGGGACTGAATGATCCTTGAGGTCCCTTCCAACCCTAACAATTCTATGACACTATGATTCTATGTGCTTACCCTGAAATTACCTGAAAGGTAATTGTAGACAGGAGGGGGTTGGTCTCTTCTCCAAGGCAACCAGCACCAGAACAAGGGGACACAGTCTCAAGCTGTGCCAGGGGAGGTTTAGACTCGAGGTGAGGAGAAAGTTCTTCACCGAGCGAGTCGTTCGTCATTGGGATGTGCTGCCCAGGGAGGTGGTGGAGTCACCGTCTCTGGAGGTATTCAAGAGGAGATTGGACGTGGCACTTGGTGCCATGGTCTAGTCGTGAGGTCTGTGGTGACAGGTTGGACTTGATGATCCTTGGGGTCTCTTCCAACCTTAGTTATACTGTGATACTGTGGTACTGTGATACCCTTCCTCAGGAAAGCAGCAGATACTCACCAGATTTGGGGTTCATGCTCCCTAGTTGTGCTGCACTGAGAGCTATGGCCCCAGCCTGGGCATGGCTTTCACACTGCTGAACTGCTAATTTCCAGATAGACTATGCTGAGGGAGAGGGGCTGCAGAGATGCTATTTGCAAGAGCTAACTCCCCAGACTGCTTCTGCAGGTGCTGCTTCCCTTCCAGTCTCCTCAGACTCCAGGAGCACTTCTGTCCAGGCCTCTCTACTATCCATGCTCCAGAGTCCTGAGCAGTTAGGACTGCTGGTTCCATCAGCAGGTTTTTCAGTATTTAAGCCTGGGTGGCACCTCAGGAACCTTAGTGATAAATTAGCTTCCTTCCTATGTATGTGCTTGACAATACCGAAAAAATTGTGTCCGTGTCAAGCCCTGTCCTACATGAAATGCTTTGGTTTTAGGAGGGAGGTCCAAATCACAGATCTGCCAACAGAGGGATTCTGCCATTGGGAAAGTGTATGAAAACAAGGAGAATGAAAAAATAGATGTTGCTTTTTTCCTCAACACTTGCAAGGTCAGCTGCTGCTTTTATGCCAGATCGGTTCAGCCAGCGCTGTGATGGGAGGCCTGCAACTGCTTGCAATAGTTAATGGAGAAGATTTGCAACACTGTTTGGTTCTGGAATTTATAAGGCAGAGATCTTGACCTGGAGACTGTACAGGGAAGATTTATGTGCATGCAGCACAGCAGCTTCTAAACATGTTCCCAGTGTTATTTAAGGAAAGTGTGTTACAGCTCCTCCACACATCATTGCACCTTAAATGAATGGAGCTGCTTAATAGTTTTGCTAATGAGGGCACCAAACACGGAACTTCCACTGGAGCCTTTGAGCACAGGGATTTGTTTCTAGCAATGTGTCATCTCCAGTTCTCAGTTACACTGGTGGCATTACTCAAGTGACAAAAATAGTAAGATTATTGCTCATGTATGTATGCATTGGAGTTCTTTGCATGAGATTGACAGGGAATGCCTGCCTGTCCTTAAAAACAAGCCAAAAAAGGAAAATATCGTATGATGCTGCAAAATGGCATCTGAATTACCTCACTTTCTCATCTCAGGCTGTCACTCACTACGACTCACATTATAGACACAATGGAATACTCCACATCTTGAAAGGAATCTACCACTTACAGCCAGAGGACTCTTTTAAGCTTTATACTCCATTGGAAAAATAGCTCATTCCTCTGAGAAGTGAACACCAGCCACTGAAAGCAGTCCCAATATGGGATTTTATTAAACTAAAACATATGTGCAAGTACAGAAGTATACACATTTGTATGCATGCAGTCTTCAGTGTTGTACAGCTAGCTACAGATGAAGACGTGTGTGTGTGTGCATATACACACACAGAGCGAGTGGGCGTGTACCTTGTGCACGTCCATGTACTCACATTGAGAAAAACAAAGATATCCATACACAGTAATGCAGCTATGAAGCAAAATCACTTTTCTGCAACAGCTGCAACCAAGCACTATGGAGCATTCAGTAGGAAAGTTAAAGCAATTGCAGAGTTAAAATAATTGATTAATGTCAATTATGTTCCAAAAGAAGGGGAAAGCAAAGGAGTGGCAAAACAGGAGCAGCAACCAACGTATGACATCTTGATTTTAAAATACCTTTCAGTTAATAACGATGGATTTGCTGTTATTATGGTACACATACAGTCTCTCCCTCTGAGAGGTTGAGTATCTTCAGTGAGAAGTTCACCAGATAGGGTTTTTGATGTCCAACTATAAAGGGAAAAGCATCTAACAAATCCCAAGCATTAGCAGAGCTGGGGGCACCCTTACAAGCGCGGGTTCGGGGGCCCGCGCACGTGCGTGCCCACGCGAACAAAGAGCGGGGCTCAAGGAATCTGAATGATCTCGCCAAAAATAGAGAGTTGCCTTGGCTTTGTTTAACAGCAGGCTGCTACTATCAAAATTTACCAATAGTCTTCCCAAGTCAGAGTCACTTTATGCCAGGCAGAAGAGAGCTGAAGGCTGGCCTCTTTCTCTGGGAGCTGTATTTCAGCTGAGCTCAAGAGAAATCCTAGCTAGTAGCGAGCATTAGTGAGAGGCTTGCTGGATGTTTATGGCACTGAGCTCACTGCAGCTAGCGAAGGCAGAAGGTGATAGCACAGGAATTATTTAACAGCTTCTCAGGCAGTTTCTGTTGTGGTTCATTTCAGAATGCCCACAGTATCACTGTTCATTAGAGGTTGGAAAGGACCTCCAGAGATCATTGGATGCAACTCCCCTGCCAGAGCAGGATCACCCAGGGGAGTCTGCACAGGAATGCATCCAGGTGGGGCTGGAAAGTCTCCAGAGAAGGAGACTCCACAACCTCCCTGGGCAGCCTGTTCCAGTGCTCCATCACCCTCACTGTAAAGAAGTTTCTCCTCACGTTGAGGAGAAATCCTCTATGTTCAAGTTTGCACCTGTCGTTTCTTGTCTTGTTACTTCACACCACCCAAAAGAGCTTGGCCCCCTCCACTTGACCCCCACCCCTCAGATATTGACAGGCATTGATCAGTCTTCTCAAGACTCAACAGCCCCAGGGCTCTCAGTCTCTCTCCATCACTCTGATTCTTTTCATTTCAGTTGTGATCTCAGCATGCAATAGAAAAAATCATGAACATTTGACTGTCTGAACCCCCTCTCATCTTACACACAGGAGAAATAATTACCCTGGCTCAGAGTTTCTGTCCCCTCTAATAATTTTTCTTCTAGAAGGCTGCTGAGAGCACTGAAAACGAAATGCAAAGTTTTCTTTGGGTTATGGCAGTAATTCTAACTTCTCAGACATGGCAATTTTGAAGGCTCCCCATCTTTGACACAAGACAACACCACAATCATTTGTGGAAGTTTATTAGTTGAGCATTTCCTTCCACACCCACTGGCACAAGAGACCTGGGTACATACAATAGTTTATTTCATCCTTTCTACAGGCCACATTTCTAAATACCAACGGGAGCTGTACTGAAGGCAAAGACTTGGCAAGCTTCAAAAACGTAGTAGATGGTTACAGAGCCAGTAAGAACAGCCCGTTGTGAAAGCAAACACTAAGAAAGTGTTTTAGAAGCATGAACCCCTCAGGGTCTAAGACTATTCACCAAACGATCTGGCAGATTGTTTTAGAATAATTCCCAGCTGCAGTGTGCCCACAAGCAGATTACAGCATCCTCACTGCCTCCCTGTCTGCCCGTCCCTTGCTCCTAATGATACGTGTGCTCTTCTTAATGGCTTGGATACTGCGGTGACTTCGAGTGTAGATTGTCATGGGGAAGGGAGGGACACATAGTGACACATACTGTTACACCAGCAGAGATACATACATGCAAAACCGATACTGGTGAGGACAGATGCAGCCTGCTACACGTGTTTTGCTAAAATAAGCCTGAATTTCTCTACATTTATTTTGGCACCTTAGCCAGAAATACTTTGGTAATGTCACAAGATGTGAGATTTGGAACAGATCAGTGGGACCAGCACTTTGTTAGTCTGATTTGACAGCAATAATGACCGTGGAGTAGCGTGCTGATGACGTGTTTTCCTAGCCTGTCGTTCGCAAAGCAGAGTTTTGATCCTTCACCTGGAAACCACCCAAAGCAATTATGCCCATTTCTATTTGTAAACCTATCTAATTCTACTGTTTCAAACTTGTTTTCAATATGCCTCTAAGATCACCAAGTCTGAGCCTTTGAGTTAACCCAACCTGCTACAGAAACTCAGTGCTTCATGGACGCTGCTTGGCATGTTGATAGACCACTGCGAGTTCATCTCCTCCTAAAACTGGTTTCCTTTCCGTTTCTGTGGCTGGCAGTCCCAGTGTGTGTTTTTATATCAGGACTGTGCCTGACTGGTGTATAATTGTGAAACTACAGTTTAGTAATTTTTTCTTAAGGGCAGAAGGTCTCTTCTAAAATTATTTTAAAGGACTTCAGCCAGCAGTGTTGGAGAGCTGTTACTGAGTGTGGGTTAACCATTTTGCTGGCTCGGACCTGTTTCTGTACCTGGACTGTCACATTTGAAAACAGAGAAAACTTTGAGAGTTATTAGTGTCCTGCCTGTTATTCATGACATGTTAAATACCATGCACACTGCCATTTTCAGATTAGGCTCAACAGGACATATTATGGCAATTACCTTTAATTTTACCTTGCTGGAAGTACTGCTGGGATCGGAGAGGTTAACTTTTACATCAATAGATAGCATTATATTCTTAGGGGTATTAGGGTGAAAGCTCAAAGTAACAAACATATCTTACTGATTTTTTGTTAACAAGATTTTTAAGTCATAGAATCATAGAATCATTATGGTTGGAAAAGACCTCTAAGACCATCAAGTCCAACCTTCTACCTAACACCTCCATGACCACTAGACCATGTCCCAAAGTGTCACATCTACTTGTTTCTTGAAAACATCCATGGATGGTGACTCCACCACCTCCATAGGTGTTCCAACCTCCAGGCTGTTCCAATCCCTGACCACTCCTGTAGGGAAGGAATTCTTTCTAATATCCAAACTAAACCTCCCCTGGTGCCACTTGAGGCCATTTCATCTTATCCTGTTGTTAGTTACTGGGGAGAAAAGGTCAACCCTGGCCTCATTCCAGCCCCCTTTCAAGTAGCTGTAGAGGTCTCCTCCCTGCCACTTCAGGCTAAACACTTCCAGATTCCTCAGCATCTCCTCACAACACGTAAGATGATTTGCTTTTAAACAAGTCTGTGTTTTTTTCCAGACTGAACAGCAGATCAATGCTAACAGTTTCATGACGTTCAGTCCTGACGTCTCCAAAGTGGCACTGCCGTACATGCAGTGTTATTGCAGTAAGAAGATCTGATTTCTTAATCTACTAGTCAGTTTATTCCCATGGGCTCTAGCAGAAAGAATTTTCATCAAATAAGGTTGGAAAAGACTTCAGAAATAATCAAGCCCAGCCTATCACCCAACACCTCATGACTACTAAACCATGGCACCAAGTGCCACATCCAATCCCCTCTTGAACACCTCCAGGAATGGTGACTCCACCACCTCCCTGGGCAGCACATCCCAATGGCAAATTACTCTCTCTGTGAAGCCCTTTCTCCTCACCTTGAGCCTAAACTTCCCCTGGCACAGCTTGAGACTGTGTCTTCTTGTTCTGGTGCTGGTTGCTTGGGAGAAGAGACCAACCCCCAACTGGCTACAACCTCCCTTCAGGGAGTTGTAGAGAGCAATATGGTCTCTCTTGAGAGAGCAAGAAGATCTTCAGTAAGAAGATCTGATTTCTTAATCAATTAGTCAGTTTATTTCCATGGGCTCTGACAGCGAATTTTTATCAAATCCTGTCCCTAGAGGCATCAGTCATTGTGCTGTATCACTCTCAGATAAAGAATATTGGACATTTTGGAAATGGTAGAAAAATGCACAGCAGCTGAAATTCTTCCAGAAGTCTCAGGACTGCTCATCACTTCTGTGACAATACCATGTGTTTGCCAGTCGTGTGCAGTTCAGTTAACACTCTACAACCATAAAGAAGATTTCTTCTTAAGGTCAGCTAGCTCATGTGTGTATAAAGTTGTGAATTCAAAGGATGGTTGGAATTAGCTTAAGCTCAAAGCCACATAGTTAACTCACTAGCTCTGCCAGCGGTTCGTTAGTGCTGCTGTTGTATTTCCCAAGGCAAGTAAAAAGCTATTGTCTGATAGCCAGTCTGAAAGAAAATCAAGTTTCATATCATCAGAATCCCGAATAAAGCAGTTGCTTTATGTTCAGATTCAAAACCCTGCTGAGGATGACAGATGCAGTAAATACTCTGCATCCAGTGCTATAAATGATAGGAGTGATCTCACAGCCACTCACGGAGGAACCATGTGGCTTCAGCAGCCCTGAAAAGTTAGCACCACTTATTTGAACCCAAGTCTATTCTTGTCTAAGTCTATTAGTACAGAGCTGCTTTTTGGGCTGGGTTAGCATTTGTTATGTGCTGCTAAATTAGACCATAATTTCCTCTACAGTAAGATCTTAATAGCCACCAAATTAGGGTTATCTCATGGAGAGTTTACAAATAGTGTGGCCTCTCTTTTGCTAATTGGCTCCCCAGGAATGCCAGAGCAGCACAGCCTCCTACCCATTGTTGTTGTGCCGTAAACCGTACACAGTGCAGTTGCCAAAGGCCCTCAGCTGCTACCCTTCTGCCAAAACACATTTCCGATTTTTTGGGCCAATATTTCAGCCAACTCCAGTCCTAGAGGACTGGATTACTGAGTACAGCTCAGTCTGAAGTCTGGAATGTTCACTTCAGTTTGGATATGGAATTTAAGTCAGGTCCTGACCTTGTGGGAAGTGTACTGCAGATGCCTTATGGATCCTTTTTATGAAGCCCCAAGCTTCTGAACACGCAGAGATTCTTCTGTAATTGATCCCAACTGGATGCACAACAATTAATTGTAACATTGACTGGAAAAATCTTAAAGCACTCCAGATGGCTGTGAATCAAGAAAGCTGGTGTTGACTTGCTGGCACTGAAAGTGAATATTTGACTTTAGGACAAGACCTTAACCTTTGAAATCTGTATATTAAATAGGAGTCAATTCCCTTAGACCACTGGGATTTTGGTAGGCTCAGAAACCCGTTGCTGTTTACAAAGCACCTCTGAGCTTTTGACAAGAAAGCGCTGCGATGTGTTCACACGTCAATGTTCTACCATTACAGTCATGTTTTGAACACTTCCGGGTTCTTGGATATCTAAAGTAGCTGACAAAGATGAATGTGTTGATTAAGCAAAGGGAATCTTAATATAGCTTTGTGGTGAACAGCAGCAGTAATGGAAGAAGAAATGCAGAGAAGTATGTGACATTTTAATTGACTGTTAGAAAAATATACTTTTCTTAAAAGCTTATTGTGAGCATGCCAGGGCTCCTTGCAGTTTGCTACAGCTTTTGAATATTCCTCCAGCTATTGCAAAGCACTGAAAGAAAAGACAACAGATTTTACTGAGGCTTTGTGGTCCCCACTGAAGACTACTGATTATTCTAGACAAATGGGAGGAGAGGAAACAGGCTGCAGAAAACACCAAGCAGAAGAACACAGTGTTCTATGCTTTAAAGTCCCAAAGATATTTGCCTGTACTCTGGGCGGGTCGAAGAAAGAAGTGAACTGTCCCCGGGCATCTATTTTCAGGGTTTTTCAGCTTGCAGCTCAATTTTTCATTCCAAAATGACAGAGCTATTTGAAGAGACAATGGTTTTAAAAGCTAAACTTTCTTCCCAGTTGTTGTCACAGAGGTTGCAGTCGATTTTGAACTTGTGGCTAAGGCCAGCAAGAGATAAAACCCAGAAGCAGATAGCAGGGTCTGGGACAAGTCCCTGGGCTAGGAGACAGCCATGACCTAGACTGGAGTACGCAGACACTGTGTCTGGTGGAGCACAGGGAGGAAAAGCTTCAAGGATAGAATATTTGGTTGTGGCAAGCACAGGGAGCAGGCACAGGAGAATGGGCTGCTGTCCTTGAGTTGCAAAGTGTTTTGTGGGTTTGTTAATGGTGTAGTGAAAGCAGAGGTGTGGGACACAACTCTGGTCTGCACAAGTGAAGATCATCAGCAACACCCAAGCTACAACTTGCTTTACTTGCAAGGGAATGTGCAGAGATCAGTGCCCTGCATATTGTGCATCTCATCTGTATAAGTGACATGATAACCTTATTAGGGATAAATGCAGTAAGAAAAGTAGTGAGTTTTATATGGAATTATACTTCTTAATACTTTTAAAAATGCAGGCATCATGCCTATAGCCAGAGTATCCTTTTGCTGGTTTTCATATGAAAGCTTCTTGAACAGGTAATCCCTGTTCCCCTCTGAAATAGTCAGTGAAAGGGAGACAAATAAGCTAATAGTGATCCAAATGCCATCTCTGCAACAAAATGTTTTCTTGCAGTGATTTCCTTCTTCTAGCTTGGATTCAGCTTTTGCATTTTTTTTCCTCTGAGCTGTTTAAAGTGTTGTCAACATGAACTCCACCTTGCTACACCTTGAAAACCTTCCTGATATGTGGAAATTGTACAATTCTACTACACATGACAGGTTTTCTATTTATTTTTATGAAGACCTGAATGTTTCACACCACCAACAAGCTGCTGAACACATCCATGCTCTATTAAAGCCACTAACAGACCGCTTCAACAACCATGCCAGCATTTAAAGTCATTTGTGGGGACTTCAGAGGAGCGATTTCAGCTGGCTGACATCTCTGGAAAATGACATACTTTCAGTATTCCATATTGATAGAAGAGAAGGTTACCTAGGATTGAACTGCATACTACAGAGGAAGTCAGTGTAGCCAGCAAAGTGTTGGGCGTTTTCCCTGCTTTTTCCATCCTGAGAATGGATGCTGTGTCCCAGGATGTTGCTCTGCAAGAAGAAACATATTTTGTTTATGTTAAGACTTGAAATATCTCTCCTTCCTCTTAGAATGCAAACATATGCAAAGCCTTTTGCCTTCTTGTTGCCTTCCATGGCAAACACATTTGTCTTCTTTATAGGATGCTGCATAATTTTCCAATTGCAGCATAACATACAGCAACTCCTTGTTAGTCAGGCTGCGAGTTGCACATGAAGGAAAGGAGCACATCAGCCTTTAGGGACAAATTAATGTTTCAGGGCTAGGTTGCTAGAAGTGCAGTCAGTGCTAATCAAGTCTGTACAGGTCACAGATTATTTTTTTCTCTATTTTTTTTGCAGTTTAATAGCTTAATTCAAAGTATTCTAATGGGAAAGAAGAGGTGCTTCACTTGTGCATCCACCATTAGTCATCCTGCTGGAAGTTTCCACAGATTATGGGAGTAAAATGAGCATCTGCTCAGGGGATGAAGAAGTTAGGAATACGTTTGCCAATAATAGGAGAAAGGAAATTTTCAATGCCAATGCCTACAGTCCCCCAGAGGCTGTGCAATTTCTCCCCTTCCCTTCAGAAAGGGATTACTTTTACGTCCCTCAAATTCTTTCTGAATACTTTCTCCTGTGAGCCCCTGTGCCTTCTTTTCATCTGTATCTCTATGTAAAAAATGGATAAAAAAAAAGTAGAGAAAACTGAAGAACCATCTGAATGGAAAGAAGCAAAACAAGAACATCACGAGCAGGTTCAAGTTAAACAGTTACTGTACTGAGGCATAGAAATCTACAGCTGTGACGGCACAAAGCAAAGAAGAAAGGAACCATTTGGAAGTAATCAATAACTATAAAGCAAAGAGATGAAGAAGTCATGGAGAGAGAAAAGTACGAAGATATGTTCTATTAGGAGCTGTAGTTATAGGTACTCTAGAGACAGTGACCATCCATCAACAAATTGCTAATAGGATAAAGAAAAAAGATTTTTTTCTTTACATGCAATCTGTTGCAGACAAAAGGCACTTTGGATTTCTCATCACAAAATGTGACTTTGGTGAGAGCAGGAATCATTTGCACATGGTCAGGAAGCGTGTAGGACTGGAGAGACTGGAATCTCTGTAGAAGACAGCTATGAGGCACCAGCAGTAACAGATCTGGGGGATGAGGTGTGTTCTGCATCAGTTTTAGATAAACCCCTCAGAGGCTGAGATATAAACATTGCTTTCAGATGGGCAGAGCAAGAAAGAGTTTGGCTGAAGCCATCAAGTAACTTGAACCAGATTTATTAGCCTGTAATTGATGATATATGTACACAGCACAAGGGGCACCTACTGTAGCATGAGCAGATGTAGGGTTTGGGAGCTACTAGAAGTAACAGTGTCTCGGACTTCAGAGAAGGCCACTAGAATTACCCAACACAACACTGACGAGCTTAGAAAGAAATGAGAAATGTTACTGCAATGCAAAGAGCACTAAAGCATCCTGTACAGACCTTCCTGCATCCAGCTGATGATCTTACTCCTTTAGTCAGGGAATTGCGAAGCAGGAAGCCAGGGCCCAGAGTCCCATTGGAGAAACCTCCCTTGAGAGTCCTTTACCACTGCAAACCCTAACAGTTAATGTGGCTTTTATTAGAGACACCATGGCCGGCAGGGACGAGGAGGTGATCACCCCCCTGTGCTGAGCACTGAGGAGGCCACACCGTGAATGCTGTGTTCAGTTCTGGGCCTCTCACTACAGGAAGGATGTTGAGGGGCTGGAGTGTGTCCAGAAAAGGGCAGCGAGGATGATGAAGGCCCTGGAGCACACAGCCTTCGAGCAGTCTCTGAGGGAGCTGGGGGTGTCCAGGCTCAAGAGGAGGCTGAGGGAAGACTTCATTGCTCTCTCAGCTCCCTGAAGGGAGGTTGGAGTGAGGATGGGCAGCCTCTTCTGCCTGGTGACAAGCAACAGGACCAGAGGAAATGGTTCCAAGATGTACCAGGGCAGGCTCAGGCTGGATGTTAGAAAATATTTCTTCACTGGAAAGATTCTCAAACCTTGGAATGGTCTGCCCAGGGCAGTGCTGGAGTTACCATCCCTGGGGATGTTCAAGCAGCCTGTGGAGCTAGTGCTTAGGGACATGGTTTAGTGTTGGCCCTTTAGTGCTGGGTCGAGGGTTGGACTGGATGAGCCTGGAGGCCTCTTCCAACCAGATGTGTTCTATGATTCTGTGATTTAACTAAATCCTTCTGTACAATCCCTTTTGTAGCACAATCTGATCTAACTGTCTTACAGCATCTGCTTTCAAATCTGTTTTCATAGCTGATGGAAGGAAAAGCACTAATATTACACAAACAGAAACTGCAGGTAGAGTTCTTCCATTGCCAGTTTGCAGTTCAGAGTCCTACCAATAGAGACAAATGGAGTACCTTAAAAAAGGAGACAGAGTTAAACCTCTGGTTGGGTTTCTGAGTTCCCAAATTGCTTGTGGTGTTGCTGTAGAGATGATGCTGTTTGGATGCTAGGAACAACTTCTTTACTGTGAGGTTGGTGGAACATTGGAACAGGTTGCCCAGGGAGGTGGATGAGGCTCCATCCCTGGAGATATTCAAGGTGAGGCTTGGCAGGGCTGTGGGCAACCTGATCTAGTGGAGGATGTCCCTGCTGACTGCAGGGGGTTGGGCTGGATGACCTTTGGAGGTCCCTTCCAACCCAAACCCTGTGGTGCTTCTATGTTCTGTGATCATCAACATTCACACCCAAAGGACACAGGTACATACTCTTGCAACAGGAAGAGTGCAACCTGGAGATTTTCCTGATTTTCTGTTATGAGATCCCTGAGCTCTATCAAGCCTTGAGTCTCAAAGGTGAACTATTTAGGTATCAGGAATCTCCTGCAACAGGGAAGCACTGTGTGTTGCATAGGGAATAGACCATGAAAAGGGGACACAAATTCCTCTGAATCCCACAGGTAGATTTCCTGTTCATCTCAGCCTGTGACAGGTCCTTGGCAGGGAGACAGCTGCACACAGAAACAAAGGCAAAACGTCGTTATGGTCCTGATCCAGCGGAAAGTGAGAGGAGTTTGCAGGTCCTGTCAGCCTTCTATGCTGAGCCAACAAATGCTGTGGAGCCAGCCAGCCTTGCTTGCTGCTCAAAGCTGAGAGCAAAACTGAAGGTGTCCCCACAGCCTGCTCAGCTCTGCTCCTGAATAGCATGCTCTGGGATGTCAGTGGGCTCTTGACACCATCGTGCCCCGGGAACTACTCTGCATCTCGCCAAAGCCTCCCCACGAAAGCAACTCATCAGCTCTCACCTCAGTAATGTATTTTGAGGTTGGGGTTTTTATAGCAGAAATCTGTTTTGACCAAATGAAATTTTTGCTTTATGATGCATTATTTAACAAAGGGATTCCATTTTTCTTCCTTTAAGCTTTTACTCCTCATAATTCATATTCCTCAAAGGTCACTTTACAGAAATATTTTGGTACTCTGTTATAAATGACCTAACCTGCTTCTTTGGTGTCTTTTTAATGAAGCTTAATGAGACTGTCTCTTCACCTATACCTGACCACACAAAGCTGCCTGCTTGGATTTATTGTTCAACTTATTTTGGTATGCAGAATTTATGTGGGAAGAAGGAGGATTTTGCATTTTTACCAGCTCTCCTAAATCCCCAAACCACTATTAAACTGCAGGAGGTTAAAGAAGTCCAGACTTGTCTGTCAGATTCCAAAGCAGGAAAACTGTCCCTTGCTGTTGCTTGAAAATGTCATTACAGAGCTGGTTACCAGAAAGCCTCTTGGCTGCCAGAATGTGAGCAAACCCGAGCAGGACTGATGCTTATGACAATATGAGGACAATAGAGATTGGTCATCCTCTTCTGCCTAAAACTGGGACTGAACCTTACCCTGAGCAGATGGATAAGCACAGTTTTCTGATTTCCTGCCCAGAGCAGCTCCTTCCATTGCCAGCTGCTGGGAACCTTAATGCTCAGGAGGGACACAAAAGAATCATAGGAAAATAGCACTGACAATGCAGGGGTTTATGGTTGGTCATCAATGAAAAATGTCTCCTTATGAGGAGAGCCTGCGGGAGCTTGGAGGAAAGGAAACTGAGGGGTGACCTCATTCGTGGGTATAAAGATGGGAGTGCCAAGAGGATGGGGTCAGGCTCTGCTTGGTGATGTTCAGTGACAGCACAAGGGACAGTGGGTGGAAGCTGAGGCAGAGGAAGTTCCATGGAAACATGAGGAAAACTTTTTTCCCTGTGAGGGTGACAGAGCCCTGGAGCAGGCTGCCCAGGGGGGTTGTGGATTCTCCCTCTCTGAAGTATTCAAAACCTGCCTGGATGTGTTTCTGTGTGATCTGGCAGGGGGGTTGCACTGGATGACCTTTTGAGGTCCCTTCCAGCCCCTAGCATTCTGTGAGGGTGATTCTGTGATATGTTTGGCAAAAGGCTGTTGGAAGCTTGTGGCTGGAAATGGCAGCTCCTCATCATTTTGCATCTGTTTTCAGAACAGACCATGGGGATTAGGAACCCACTGGAACTAAAGCAGAAAAATACCAACCTTCCTGATCCAGCTAATGCTCCCTCAGATTTATCCACATCTCAGTACACATGGGCAGTCAGCACTGCTTCCTTGACAGCCTGCCATAGCAGCATCAGGCTTCCAGCTCTTCATGGGCATTGGTGTGGAGGCTTAGATGTCTGCATCTGACCAAAGCAGGAGGGCTACACTTCTCAGTGACGTGGCATTTTTTCAGCAGGCAGGTTTTGGGTTTAAAAGATTATTTTCCTTGCCATAGGAAAATCAATGACTTCAGATAGCAAGAGCACAGAAAGAGGCACTGCCCTTGCTTTGAAAAGAAATCTGATTCTTTGACATTTTCAAGCTTCAGGAGGCTTTGGTGCTTTATTTGAGTGATTCCTTTGATATTTTCCAGCTTCTCATGACTATGCTGCTGCCTTTGCTGTACCAAGGGAAGCAGCATCAATTCCTTGCTTTGCTGGAGCCTGAGTTGGTTATGTTCCTGGATGTGCTGGAAAGCATTGTTTACCTCCTGTAGCTAAGCAGGCTTTCAGACTTTATGTCTAAGTTAAAATGTGAGCAGCTGCCTGCAGAACAATTTGTTGTCCTAGCTCCAGATGAAGTTTCCCTGCATACCTGTTTTCAGTTGCTTTAAGTTTTAACAAACTTGAAAGGCATGCCATGTATAAGGCTGAAAGTGTAAACCACCTAGCCCAGCTGCTGCTACACATGACCATAATGATGGCTTGATGGGATCTTCTGGGTTGTAACAGATGTGTAGAGTCATGGCTACTGCTTAGGGCTGTAGCTGCTGTCAACGCCACCAGTCATGGTGACACTGCTGTCAGTACAGAGGAGCTCTCACTGCAGCCCACTTCTTCACTGTAGTTTACACACAAGCCTAATGTATTCTCTGGAATAAGCAACAGGCTCTGATCCACTGCAAGGACAGCCAGTCTGCACTGCTTGCAAACAGCTCAGGTGCCCCCGCCGTGCCACTGCTGTGCCACTTGGCAGTGCCCATGCAGAGGTGGCTGCACTGCTCTGAGCCCTGCACAGCCTGGCTACAGCAGCCCTCATCAGGGCATGCTCTGCCCCTGGAGTGCCACATGCCCTCTACGATGAGGAAAGCTGGCCATCTCTGGTAGTTTCAGGCTATGCCTTGATGATTTCCCACAGATCTTGAACAGAAAGAGGTAGAGTGTAAATAAATCACTGTTGGGTGTAAAAAGGGAAATAAAGCTAAGTTCTAAACAATCCCATGAGACAGATTACAAACATAAGCTAGTAAGGTAAACCAGCTCTGTCTCCTTTCACTTCTGCTCTGGCTGGTGCTTCAGCTGGCTTTGCTGACCTTGGCTGTGGGCTTTGTTGTGGCTAAGTACTAACAACTCTCTGCTCTTTCTCTTGTCCCTTGTGTACAGGGGGGTAGGGAGGGGGAGCAGGGAAAGGGGAAGCTGTTATTAGCCCCTGGTGTTTGTCTGGGGGGGTTCTTGTGCTGTTTCTCAATTGTAAGCACCTGTAAATATTGTAACTGGTGTAGATTGTGCACATGCTCATTGCATTTCAGATTGCAATTTTGCCTGTAAACACAGCTTCCTTTGCTTCCAAGCCAGCTGCTCTGGCAAGTTGATGTTGGGGGAATTTTCAACCCACCACAGCACCGTTGTGGGGCAGAGAGAGCAAAATTCCTAGAGAATGAGAACTTTCAGTGAAGCTATGAAAATCCCTTACAGTCACATTTTTACCAACTCAATACAGCTTCCCTTTCACAGAGAAGAGGAGGAGAGGTTTTTCTTCCAAAGGCTGCAGTTTCCTTTTACCTCGCTGAAAAGTGATCACAGAAATCTATTGCTCCTTTGAACCTCTCTGTTTTGGACAGTGTGGGTGACATAAGGGTCAGGCTGTTCTTCAGTGACAGCTGGCTGGCAGGATCACCATGTGATACTACCTGGCCTGTTCTCTCTTAGTAATCAGAAACTGTGGAGAGGGCGATCAGAGTTCGCTGCTGGAATGTTTTCACTGTAACTAAAGCAAGCCACCCAGCTTCACTGTTGGACATACTCAGCTCATCTCAGTGAGCATGCTAAGAAAATACAGATTGTCTGGGGTGCTTTTCTCTTCCAGGTACTCACATTTCCCTTCCTTCAATAGAATTTAATTAGAATATACAACAGAATAAACCAGGTTGGAAGAGAACTTCAAGATCATCAAGTCCAACCTATCATCCAACACCACCTAATCAACTAACGCATGGCACCAAGCACCCCATCAAGTCTGCTCCTGAACACCTCCAGTGATGGCGACGCCATCACTTCCCTGGCCAGCCCATTCCAATGGGCAATCACTCTCTCTGTGTAGAACTTCCTCCTAACATCCAGCCTAACCCTCCCCTGGCACAGCGTGAGACTGTGTCCTCTTGTTCTGGTGCTGGGTGCCTGGGAGAAGAGACCAAGCCCCACCTGGCTACAACCTCCCTTCAGGTAGTTGTAGAGAGCAATAAGGTCTCCCCTGAGTCTCCTCTTCTCCAGGCTAAGCAACCCCAGCTCCCTCAGCCTCTCCTCACAGGGCTGTGCTCCAGACCCCTCCCCAGCTTTGTTGCCCTTCTCTGGACACCTTCCAGCATCTCAACATCTTTCCTAAACTGAGGGGCCCAGAACTGGACACAGGACTCCAGGTGTGGCCTACCCAGTGCTGAGCACAGGGCAGAAGGAATTCCCTGCTCCTGCTGGCCACACTGTTCCTGATCCAGGCCAGGATGCCATTGGCCCTCTTGGCTGCCTGGGCACTACAGGCTCATGCTCAGCCTACTATTGACCAGTATCCCCAGGTCCCTCTCCAGCCACTCTGACCCCAGCCTGTAGCACTGCATGGGGTTGCTGTGGCCAATGTGCAGAACCTGGCACTTGGATGTGTTCAATCTCCTGCCCTTGGACTCTGCCCATCTGTCCAGCCTGGCAAGGTCCTTCTGCAGAGCCTCTCTACCCTCCAGCAGATCAACTCCTGCCCCCAGCTTGGTGTCATCTGCAAATTTACTGATGATGGACTCAATGCCCTCATCCAGATCATCAATGAAGATATTGAACAGGATGGGGCCCAGCACTAATCCCTGGGGCACACCACTGGTGCCTGGCTGCCAGCTGGCTGTGGCACCATTCACCACCACTCTCTGGGCTCAGCCTCCAGCCAGTTCCTAACCCAGCTCAGAGAGCTGCTGTCCAAGCCAGGGGCTGACAGCTTGGCCAGCAGTTTGCTGTGGGGGATGGTGTCAAAGGCCTTGCTGAAGTCCAGGCAGACTCCATCCACAGCCTGCCCCACATCCACCAGGCAGTCACCTGGGCATAGAAGGAGATCAGGTTGGTCAGGCAGGCCTCTCCTGAATCCATGCTGGCTGGGCCTGATCCCTTGGCCATCCTGCAAGTGCTGTGTGATTGCACTCAAGATGACCTGTTCCATAATCATGCCTGGCACTGAGGTCAGGCTGACAGGTCTGGAATTCCCTGGCTCATTCAACCTGCCCTTCTTGTGGATGGGCATCACCTTGGCAGCTTCCAGTCCTCTGGGACCTCTCCAGTGAGCCAGGACTGCTGAAAAGTGATGGAGAGTGGCTTGGCAGCTCATCTGCCAGCTCTCTCAGCACCCTAGGATGGATCCTATCTGGTCCCATGGGCTTGTTGAGGACCCAAGCAGCAGAGGAGATCTCTCACTACTTCCTCCTGGATCACAGGGGAACTATACTGCTCCCTGCCTCCATCTGCCAGCTCTGCAGGCCAGCTGTCTGGAAGACATTCTGTCCTGCTAGTGAAAAATGAGGCAAAGAAGGTGTTAAGCACCTCTGCCTTTTCCTCATCTTTAGTTCCAGTATTCCCCTCTGTGTCCACCAAGGAGTGGAGGTTGTCCTTGCTCTCCTCTTGCCATTCTTATATTTGTAGAAGGACTTTTTGTTGTCCTTCACAGCAGAGGCCAGTCTAAGCTCCAAATGTGCTTTTGCCTCCCTAATTTTCTTCCTACAAGACCTAGCAACATCCTTAAACTTTTCATGGTTGCCTCCCCTTTCTTCCAAAGATGATACACCCTCTTTTTTTCCCTTAGTTCCTTCAGAAGCTCATCACCCATCCAGGCCGTCTGCCCCGGGGCTCATCTCCGGCACATTGGCACAGCCTGTTCTGAGCCTTCAAGAGCTCTCCCTTGAAGCAGGCCCAGCTCTCCTGGACCCCTTTGTTTTTAAGGGCTGTTTCCCAAGGAACCTTCTGAGTTAGTTCCTTGAGTAACCTGAAGTCTGCCCTCCGGCAGTCCAGAGTGGAGGTTTTGTTGCTGCCCCTTCGGTTGTGTTTTCCTAGGAGAATTCTAATGGTGTAAGACAGCACAGTATCATGCAGTACAGGATTGTTTTAAAGGCCTCTCTTTCCCAGGTCTCCCCACCCAGCATCTCTTTACATTTTAATGGCAGAAAATAAATACTTTACACTTGTGTAAAATCAGTATTTTGCCTTCCAAAGCAAGTTTGATGGTGTGTCTATAAGCAGTTGTTGTCCTCAGGTGGAATGTTGGACTCCTTGAAGCTCTAGATTTCCATGAGATTAATACTGAAATATTCTGTTAAAGTGAGTTTGCAGTGTGGAGAATCAACGTAGGGAACGGATTCATGCCTTAGGCAAACCTGGAAAGAGCTCTGGTTGCCAGATTTCAGCAAAGAGAGTGGGCAATAAACACCAGCTCCTCACTCTCCAGTGTTATGTACTGCTCAATACAAACCTCTCAGATTTGCACAGCAAACAGCATAGATCCTGATGTGGTGACTGTCTGAAATTGCGTTGGGCTCAATGATCTCTTGAGGTCCCTTTCACCCTCTAATGTGCTGTGATACTGATACTTATATGCCATTAGTTTAAAACACTGGGTCAGGCTTTCAGTATTTCAAGGTTTCCTTCCTTGTCGTCTCTGGGAAGGTTCAATTGTTAATGCAATTGCACATCCAGGAGAGGAATTAGGACTGGTGCTATTCTCATTGCTCTGTTTGCTCCCACCTGTTGTGTTTTCTGGGACATCTACACCACGATAAGCACAGCAGATCCTTTTCAGTAAGAAGCAGTCCTTTTGAGATCCCACAGTTAAAGCACACAAAGGAGTGGTGTGCTGGGAGTTCTCTTCCCACCTTCAGTTGCTGTATTTGTCTTCTACAAGTCTTTTGGATATCAGTGTCACAGAAGTAAAAAATCATAGAAGTAGGCTAATCCATTTTATCAACTCAACCACTGGATGATAATATGCACAGGTTGGATGCAAGTCCTGTCCTTTCCAGCACTTCTGTTTGGGGAATAAAATGTTCCTGCTTTGGGTAATAACTATTTTGAGCCCTGGAACAGAGCTGAGATTCTCAAGAGATCATTTATATTACAAAGGCTCACTCTGTACTACCTCAGTGCTTAGAGGCACATTTCAGCTTCCAACCCCAAATCCTTTTATCATATTTGAAAACAAATTAGGGGGGTTATCTCTGCTTTTTAAAGCAAAATTAATATACCACCCTGTGTGAAACAGAGAGAAAGTTGCTCCATCCTCCATTTCCCAAACTATTCTTTGTAATAGGTTTGACCCTCACACAGTTTGTGTGTAAAAGGGATTGTATTTCTTAAAGCCAAATGGGAAAATTATTCATAGCATCCTGTTTGAGATGACAACTGCACTGATGGCCTTGCTACCTACAGCTATTTCCAGATGCACTAAATTTAAATGGCTGCCCTCACTGCTCAGTGTCCACATGATGCTGCAGGGCGGCTGGGCGGATTGGCTGCATTCTTGGCATAGAACAGTCTGGCCTGTGAGGCTGGGTTTAATCACATCCTTCAGACCACAGAACCATAAAATGGGTTGGTTTGGAAGGAACCTTAAAGACCACCTAGTTTCAACCCCACACACACCATGGGCAGGTGCACCTTCCACTAGACCAGGTTGCTCAAGGCCTTGAAGGGCTCCAGGGAGGGGGAATCCAACCTATTCCAGTGTCTTACCCTCACTGTAAAGCATTTCTTCCTAATGTAGTCCAAATCTCTGTCTCAAACCATTGCTTCTCATCCTATTACAAGCCCTTGTAAAAAGTCCCTCCCCATCTTTTTGGTAGGTCTCCCCAATGCCTTCTCTTGTCCAGGCTGAACAGCTCCAGCTCTGGCAGCCTGAACCCATACAGGAGAAGTGATCCAGCACTCTGATCATCTTCATGACCTCTGGAACCACTCCAGCATTTCGATGTCCTTCTTGTGTAGGGGACTCCAGAGCTGGATGCAGTGCTACAGGTGGGTTCTCAGGAGAGCAGGGGGGGAGAATCACCTCCCTCATTCTGCTGGTCACACTGCTTTTGATGCAGCCTGGTATGCTGTGGCCTTCTGGGCTGCCGGTGACCGTTGTTGGCTCATACCGAGCTTTTCATCAGCCAAGACCCCAAGTCCTTCTCCTCAAGACTGCTGCCAAGACTGCCTGTTTTTCAGCCTTTTGCATAAATGGTCAGACCACTTACAGGCCAGGGACCCTTCTCAATGAGGCCAATGAAAAGTTCCCTCAGATATCAAGGGTGTAACACACGTTACCTATGTCTCTTTGTATTGTGAAAGGGCTTTCTGTTCTATCATCTGAAAGCAGAACTGTCATTTTCAGTATTGATTTGATACATTTTCAAGTATTCTCTTTAACCTTCCATAAAGCCTAAGGTATTGCTCTGTCTGATATGCTCTGAGCTGACACATCAGCACGGTGCAAATCTACTTGTCCTTCTTAAATAACCGAAGGAAAGAATGAACCTCCTGTATTATAGATAAATATAGTTCAATGGGACAAAAATAGGAGGAGAGAAATCACTTTGGAAGTATTTTAAGGTATCCTTTCCCATTGTTAGTGTTTGATAGCCATTATTTTAATTTTCTTAAATTATTGATGTGCATCCAATCTGACACTTTGAGTTATGGTTCTAAAGCTTTGTCTTTGTGCTTTTATGTACTTTGAAGCTTTTGAGAAAGGCATTTGACTCTATCAGAGACTACTCTGTTCCCAAAGAACTGTGTGAGCTATGCTTGCCAGGGGAAGCAGCAAGCCCTGCTGCTCTGCAAGATGTGACTGAAGATGCAAGAAGGAAAAAGCAAGAGCAACATGAGAAAAGGAGAATAAAGCATCCAGCAGCTATCACATCTTACAGTGGGGAAAGGTGCTTAGGGAGGAAGCTGAGATGCTACAGGAGCCCTTTCAGAAGAGAATCAATGAGAGAGATGGATAACTTGTCTCAAACCTATATTTAGATGTGCAGATGAACTTAGCAAAAAATTGTTGGAGCAAATTTAGCTTCTCTAATTAAACTCAATGATCACTTGCTAAGTTATATTTTGTTCTCCTTTTTTCTGATCAATAGTTCCTTACTTTGAATATCCCATGAGCTTCAGTGTAACTGCAGCAGTGTATGGCTCACACAGCTCTACCTAGCAGGTGGTAAGACAAAGGCCATGTCTATGCCAAATTTCTTAGCAAAAGAAGGAATCTCTGTCCTTTGCTGGCTGCAGGGGGGGAACATACTAGCCAAGGATGAGGAAAAGGCTGAGGTGCTCAATGCCTTCTTTGCATCAGTACTTAGGAGTCAGACCAGTTGTTCACTGGATATCCAGCCCTCTGAGCTGAAAGACAGGGATGTGGAACAGAAGGAGGCCTCCATAACCCAAGAGGAGATGGTTAGTGAACTGCTGCACCATTTAGTTACACACAACATGAGCCAGCATGTGCCCAGGTGACCAAGAAGGCCTCCAGCATCCTGGACTGGATTAGGAGCAGTGTGACCAGCAGGACCAGGGAAGTGATTGTCGCCCCATACTCAGCACTTGGGAGCTGAGTACACCTGAGTCCTGGCTTCAGTTTTGGAGCCAGTACACGAAAGACATTGAGGTGCTGGAGTGTGTCCAGAGAAGGGCAATGAAGCACAACAAATCCCTGAAAGTAGGTAGTAGCAAGGTAGAGGTTGGTCTCTTCTTCCTAGTAACAGGTGACAAGATGAGAGGAAATGGCTCCAAGCTGCAGCAGGGAAGATTCAGGCTGGATAGGAGACACACTGTGCCAAAGGAGGCAGAAGAAAGAGTGTCAATGACCAGGGTGTGAGATGGGACAGATCCTCAAACCTGATGGCATGTCCTCACCTATGCTGTCACCCACATTAAGGAATCAGCTCCTGATCTCCTTTTTGGTACCCTTGATTTGATCATCACTTTGTCAGGGATTTCCATACATGAGGATTTGCATAGGTCATGAACTCCTCAAATCATGAACTATTTCATATCTGCCCTCTTATTGTTCTCTCCTTGTAAGTGCTTTAACAACTGAAAATGTGGTGTGTATAAATATTTTAAGAAGGCAAATTTCAGGCTTTTACTCATGACTGCTAACAGCAAGGACTTACTCTGTCACACATCTTTTGTTGAAGCATATGGAAGTTGGGGTTTTGGTTACAACAGCTGATTCTGCAGCTGTAAAGCTCTGCCCACACCAGAACCATCACCTTTTCTTTCAATTCTGATGTATGAGGTCCATCCAGAATGATCCATTCTACTAGTGCTGGATGAAATACTTGTAGTTGCACCTCCAGAGATAAGGCAATATCAAATGACTTTTTAAGTAAGTGACCACAAAACAGAAGTGCTTTGATTAAATCCAGCTCTGATTAAGCATTTGAATAGCTGCTATGATCAAATGATGAATAATCCAGGGATCAGAGAGAATCCTTCTACAAATGCCTCAGATATAGAATACATAGAATACATAGAATAAACCAGGTTGGAAGAGACCTTCAAGATCATCACGTCCAACCCATCAACCAATCCAACACCACCCAAACAACTAACCCACGGCACCAAGCACCCCATCAAGTCTTCTCCTAAAAACCTCCAGTGATGGCGACTCCACCACCTCCCCAGGCAGCCCATTCCAATGTGCAATCACTCTTTCTGTATAGAACTTTTTTCTAACATCCAGCCTGAACCTCCCCTGGCGCAGCCTGAGACTGTGTCCTCTTGTTCTGGTACTGCTTGCCTGGGAGAAGAGACCAACATCCGTCTGTCTACAACCTCCCTTCAGGTAGTTGTAGAGAGTAATAAGGTCACCCCTGAGTCTCCTCCTCTCCAGGCTAAGCAACCCCAACTCCCTCAGCCTCTCCTCGTAGGGCTTATGTTCCAAACCCCTCACCAACTTTGTTGCTCTTCTCTGGACTCGTTCCAGCAAGTCAACCTCCTTCCTAAACTGAGGGGCCCAGAACTGGACACAGTACTCGAGGTGTGGCCTAACCAGTGCAGTGTACAGGGGCAGAATGACCTCCCTGCTCCTGCTGGCCACACTGTTCCTGATGCAGGCCAGGATGCCATTGGCCCTCTTAGCTGCCTGGGCACACTGCAGGCTCATGTTCAGTCTACCGTCGACCAGCACCCCCAGGTCCCTCTCAGCCTGACTGCTCTCCAGCCACTCTGACCCCAGCCTGTAGCTCTGCATGGGGTTGTTGTGGCCAATGTGCAGAACCCGGCACTTGGATGTGTTCAATCTCCTGCCCTTGGACTCTGCCCATCTGCCCAGCCTGTCGAGGTCCCTCTGCAGAGCCTCTCTACCCTCCAGCAGATCAACTCCTGCGCCCAGCTTGGTGTCGTCAGCAAATTTACTGATGATGGACTCAATGCCCTCGTCCAGATCATCAATAAAGATGTTAAAGAGCATGGGGCCCAGTACTGATCCCTGGGGCACACCACTGGTGACTGGCTGCCAGCTGGATGTGGCACCATTCACCACCACTCTCTGGGCTCGGCCCTCCAGCCAGTTCCTAACCCATCGCAGTGTGCTCCCATCCAAGCCATGGGCTGACAGCTTGGCCAGGAGTTTGCTATGGGGAACGGTGTCAAAGGCCTTGCTGAGGTCCAGGTAGACTACATCCACAGGCCTCCCCACATCCACCAGGCGGGTCACCTGATCATAGAAGGAGATCAGGTTGGTCAGGCAGGACCTGCCCTTCCTAAACTCATATATTTCCACTGCCATGCAACAGCAGAGGACACCCAGTGCAGTACCTGGATGAGAAAACCATGGACAGAGCAGCGTGTGGGGGACAAAGGCAGAGGAGTTGGTTTTCAAAAGGGTCACTGCCCCTGGGCAAAGATCCCCTTCTCACTCTTAACAGGAAGCAGGCAACCGTGTAACGCATGAAAGCACACCACCAATCAACAGAGCATCCCAAAGGAACAAGAAAACTCCTGCCTTAAGGCCTCCTCAAAACAAGTTTTACCCTGGCGAAAGAGGAGAGCCAGAGACACCAGGAAGGCCACGGCGACATAGTTTCTGGCACATGCAATCATGCTAATAACAGCCCCTGAGGTCTGGAACTGCCAGCAGGTATCGCCATACGACACCAGAGATGACTGAATGCATAGTACTTCCGGATGAAAGTGTGTAACTACAGAAGAAGTATGTTCCAAGATAGATCCCTGGCAGGACTTTGAAATTACTTAGCACTGGAAATGCTGTAAGCATTTAGTCAATGAAACAAAAGCCTTGGGTCAGATGTCTAAGATGCCTTTGGGAGGTGCAACCATATGAGGTTAGGAAGCAAAAGTAAATCACTGGTCAGAAGATATAAACAGATCACTCTGGACCATGTGAGGACAGATTTACTGCTCTATTACAAACCTGGAATGAACTCGTGTTTTTAATGTACACTTTGTCTTTTCAAGCTCCAAGTTTGCAAGTGTAGCTTTGCCCCAGCTGCAAAGCCTCGTGTTAAAATACAGAGGCAACATGCCACTTTCCAGGGATTGTGAGAACCAGCCCCTGGCTTCTTTCTGTTCAATTTTTTGGAGCCTCTGAACAGTTGGTTAATCACACCTTACAGCCAAGGCTAATTGTGCCCTGACAATGTTTTTCATTAAATGGAAGGATAAATGGCTCCTTACCCTCCTGCTTGTCTCCACAGATGCAGTCAAGCTGCTTCTCACTAGCTTGTTCTGATGTGAGATTTCGTCTAACTTAGTTTTGCTTGCTCGAAGACCTTATGTACCATTCAGCTTTAAAACTGCACCTTCTCCCTCTTCTCCCAGTCCCCCCTGCATAAAGACCAAGAGAAGCCCAAGGAGGAAGGGAACTCAGCTCTTTTTGTGCTCATAAAGGCACAGGTAGGGCAGAATGAAAACATGATAATACGCACGTCACACCAGCTGCTGTCTCTCTGTGATCCCGAAGTCTCTGGTCACAATTTTTGGCCTTCAAAGGTTTAGACACTTTTATCAAATTCAGAACTATCCCCACTCAGTTAAGGAAATGTTTATTGGAGTACAGACACATTCCCTGTGGGTTTGCCGTGCATTGTGAGAGGTTGCTTACCTGGTGTGTCAGGCCAGCTCTAACCAGTAATTCATCTTCACCCTGAAGTGACTGTCTCTGAAGACAGAGATCTCCAAGACACAGCTCTTTTTCCCATTAAAACATATGCTTGCATGACAGAACACCGAACCCATACCTTAAAACTCTGTGCAGATACACTAGCTTTTAACAGGACTCACAAGGACTTTCAGGAGTTGTGAACAGGATGCCCTGAGACCCATTTCAGCCTCTGTGCTAGTTGTATACTGCAGCTCTTTGGTGACTCTGTACCATATTCAATTTCCAACTGACTGTGAAAGAGGATTTCTGCAGCTGTGAATCCACACCAAACAACACGCTGCAATTGCCTTCTTCAGAGCACAGCTCAAACAAGTCTTGCTCCACTAACAGGATTTCTTCCCTTTTAAAATTTGCTGTGTATTCCACTTTTGTTTTGCCTCTTCATCTCTGACAACAACCAGGATGCTAAGAGGATTACAGATGGTTGTGTTGAACCTGTGATCAAGCTCGACGTTGCCTCTCTGCCTCACACTTTGTAACACTTCGCTTCTGAAACGCTTGGGTCAGTGTAAGCAAGCGACTAAGCTCACAGAATACCACATTGGAAGGGACCCCAAGGATCATCTGGTCCAACCTTTCTTGGTGATAGTGTAGTTGAAATGAGAGGGCCCAACACCCTGTCAAGCTGGGTCTTAAAGCTGTCCTAGGTAGGGGAATCCACTACTTCCCTTGGGAGATGATTCCAATGGGCAATTGTTCTCATGGGGAAACATTTTCTTCTGGAGTCCAACTAGAATGTCCCCAGGAGTTACTTGTACCCATCACCCCCTGTTGTGAAAACAGGAGGCCTGGGCAGGAAAAGCACAGAGCCACAGGAATTTGGACCCAGCAGTACCCAGAGCAGTAAGTTATCAAACATAAACGAGCATCATGAGAGTAAATTACATTTTCTTTGTGCTGAAATGATTGGGGAGTTATTTCCTTAGTGATCCTGTCTCTGGGTGTTCCTAACTGCACAGCTCTGCCATGAGCTGCAGTTCTAATGTCTGCTGTTCTGAGGCTGTGTGGGAACAGGGAGATGGATTTCTGAGAGAGGAAGAATGGGAATTAGGGATTTAAAATTTTAATTAATGTAGTTTGAATATAGGGCAGAGCTGCAGAAAGAGCAAAACACATTCTTGTTTCTGCACCCCCAATGAAAAAGAGAGCTAGAAACGCCAATTTAGGTAGGGCATCACATCTGGAAAGAAAATGGGAACTATTGATCTGCTAATAATATTTTTGTCTTAGAAATGCTTTGGGCATGAAGTGCAGTATTTCAGTACAGTGCTATCTTCTTCACTAATATGAATGCATCTACATGAAATTAAATGGGGAGCCATGAAGATGGTGAGAGGATTGGACCATCTCTCCTACAGGGAAATGCTGAGAGCCTGGAGAAGAGCAGACTGAAAGGGGACCCCCTCAATGCTAACCAATATCTAAAGGGCAGAAGGCAAGAGGCTGTAGCTGGGTTTTTTTCAGTGGTGGTCAGTGATAGGACAAGGGGCAACAGGTACAAACTAGAACACAGGAGGTTTCACTTGAGCTTAAGGAAAAACTTCTTTGCTGTGAGGGTGACAGGATTTGTTCACTACCTCTGAGAGCTATATTTGCTACCAACATAGCAGCTCAGAGAAAACTGAACCATGACTTGGTGGGTGGCATCTCAGATGAAAGATAGTAACAGCTAAAATAAAGACACCCAAAACCCAGTGTGCAGTACATACCCATAGCAAACCCATAGCATCATGCCTGCTATGTTATATAGCTAGAATACTCAGTCTGCTTTGCTCAAATGGGATGAAGCTGCTTGCCACTTTTGCAGCCAGCAACACTTCCAACAGCTTTTAATTATCTTTGTCTCTGTGTGTGATCAAACATTAGACAAATTATGTAAGTTGGTTCTGTAAATTAAAAACAAAACCAAGGGAAAAAACCAAACCAAAGCAAATATTATGATAAAATCCAAGGTGTTTAACAATTTGCAAGATGGAGTCATATGTGAAGTACAGCCTCTTCTGTCAGCAGAGAGGCTGGGCAGCACCGGAGCAGGCTGCCCAGAAGGTTGTGGAGTCTCTGGAGATATTCAAAACTTACTTGGCTATGTCCCTGGACAACCTGTTCTGGGAGACCCTGCTTTAGCACCAAAGTTGGACTAGATGATCTCCAGAGGTCTCTGCCAATCCCATGCTATGATTCCACGATTCAGTGAAATATGCTGAATTGGAATGCTATCTGCACGAGGAAAACTGGTTCTAAACTGGCCTAACGGATTTAACAGCTAGAAGTGTGATTATTATCTTACACATTTTCCTTCACATCAGCTAACCGAGTCCCACCACTAAGCCTCACAGCATCCAGTGATACACCTTATGTCAGGAAAACAACACCAGAAGGATAACATTTTCATTATGCTGGACAACCCTCCAGGTTCAAGCACACTGCCAACTTCATTTGGTTTACAGAGCTGCGGCGTGGCTGCTCAGCTCCACTCCACTGCTCCCCTCCAACTAGGGAATACAAGCCTAAACCTCCTTGGGGGAAGAGATGTTCACATGAAACACTATGTATAGTAACAACCTCAAAATTTGTATCCCCAAGAAATATTGCTAATATTCCTGAACATTCCTGCCCAACTCATTACAGGCCCATAAAGGTGCTAGGAGCTCAGCTGACCACAACACTAAAGCTCTTGGTAATATATGAATCACTGGTGCCTCAGGTGAATTTATGTTCTTAGACATCACTGGTGGCAGCCTTTTGCCTGATGGCAGCTTTTTGGCCATTGGAGCACTCACTGGGACATGGGAGACTTCTGTTCTTAGACAGTCACAATGTGAAGGTGAAAGCAGTGAGTTTATGACATTCCAGTTGTGTTTTGGTTGTTGGACAGCTAGAAGTGGCAGAGTCACACCAGTGAAACAGATAAAACATCTTTGTAGCTTAGACCAGGAAGGACAACAGGGTTTCTACAACTTCTGCCTTAGTTATTTCTACTTCAAGTTTTGTGGAGGAAATTGTTTCCTGTTCCTTATGCCGTCCTCATCAGCACTACATCTGAGAAGCAGAAGTGCACCCCCTGGTACAGCCATTGCTCACCACTGTGCAAGTGCTGTCCCTCACAACAGTTATCCCACTTGACAGGCACTGATGTCTACCTGCCAGGCAGGGGCTAACAGCTGCCACTCTCTAACACATGGCACACTGCATAGCAAGGAGCTGACCCGACCTTCCCGGGTCATGTGCAGGGGTTGACTCGAGCCGCCTGCAGGAGCAGCAGGGGCAATGTACGAGTTTCAGCTCCCAGGAAGACACTGATTATTTGGGTTTTTTAAGTGGTGGTAAAATACAACCTTAGCTGCTGAGTTGCTGAAATGAAGTATTGTCTTTGTCTCATAGACTTGTGCCTGAAAATGTTGATGTCCTTCAGTCTTGTATTTGTGCTGTTTAGCTAGGTAATTTCTAATTCAGAGCCTACAGTTAGCAGCTATCTCATCACATAAGCAACAATCACTCCTGAATCTCAATTATTCTTACACTGTTTTGGCTGCTGCTGATTCTTGAAGGTCTCTTCCAACCTGGTTTATTCTATGTATTCTATGTATGATTGAATCAGTGCCTTTATATTAGTTACTGAAATAATACAGCTAGTCTATAGAATAATAAGAGTTCTCCAAACAAGCTTTCATAGGAATATAAAGCTGCAGAGACTCTGACATCAAGCTTGATGCACACAATGGGGAGAAAGGACTGGAAAGGACAGCAGCCACACCAAGGAAGGTCAGTGGTCTTGGTGGAAAGGCAGTGAAACTAAGCTTCAGAGTGAATTATTCAGGCTGTGAAATGTACAGAATGCATTGGGACAGAAACTGTGGCCTCTCTTTTTCACAGCATACATAAAAATGGTGTCTAGGTTCCATGCCAAGGACAAGTTTAAGCTGATAGGAGCTGCAGAGTGGGAGGTGAAGGGCTGGTAAAAGACTTCCTGCCTTTCCCAGTGGAGAGGATGACATAGCCCTTCATACAATAGTACAGAATCAACCAGGTTGGAAAAGACCTTCGAGATCACCGAGTCCAACCTATCACCCAACACCATCTAATCAACTACACCATGGCACCAAGGGCCTCATCCAGGCTCTTCTGAAACACCTCCAAGGATGTCAACTCTACCCCTCCCTGGGCAGCACATCCCAATGGGCAATCTCTCTTTCTGGGAAGAACTTCTTTCTAAGATCAAGCCTAAACTTCCCCTGGCACAGCTTGAGACTGTGTCTTCTCATTCTGTCACAGGTTGCCTGGGAGAAGAGACCAACCCCCACCTGGCTACAACCTCTTTAGGGAGTTGTAGACAGCAAGAAGGTCTCCCCTGAGCCTCCTCTTCTCCAGGCTAAGCAACCCCAGCTCCCTCAGCCTCTCCTCACAGGGCTGTGCTCCAAACCCCTCCCCAGCTTTGTTCGCCTTCTCTGGACACCTTCCAGCAGCTCAACCTCTTTCCTAACCTGAGGGCCCAGAACTGGACACAGGACTCAGGGTGGTGACAATATTGCACTGTCACTGTGTGGACTTCACAGACACTGCACAGATGAGCAGAGTGCAGGCAGTACAGAACCGACCATTAGGGCCTCCTCATATTTTTAATATGCACCAAAAGCTGCCTGGTAGCTGAGTGAGTGTTCCACCCAGTGAGATTCCCAGAGTGCTCTCAAGTGCTTTTGAAGCAGAGGGTCAGTTTATGAAAAACATGCAGTAGATCACAAATAGAATAAAACCTACTCTGCTGTACCTACACAAGCTCTGCACTGCTGCCCTGTGCAGAGCGGGTACACAAGTGTGTCTGCATTACCGAAGCTGTGCTTACTGGGGAGTTACTGACTACATGAAGCCTGCAGCCCTGCAGAGCATTGCACCAGAAATGCTGTTTAAAAGTAGAAAAAGCTGGGGGGACGTGGTGGGGGGGTGGGGTGTTGGTTTTGCTTTCTTTTCTTTTCTTTTGTGGAAAAGAAACATCTTCCCAATTGAGCAAGTCACCTACCTTCTGCTTAAACTTCATTGGACCTGGAGGGGAATATTGCAACTAAAGATGAGGTCCAGCTGGCTGTGGCACCATTCACCACCACTCTCTGGGCTCAGCCTCCAGCCAGTTCCTAACCCAGCTCAGAGAGCTGCTGTCCAAGCCAGGGGCTGACAGCTTGGCCAGCAGTTTGCTGTGGGGGATGGTGTCAGAGGCCTTGCTGAAGTCCAGGTAGACTACATCCACAGCCTGCCCCACATCCACCAGGCAGTCACCTGGGCATAGAAGGAGATCAGGTTGGAAAGGCAGGACCTGCCTCTCCTGAATCCATGCTGGCTGGGCCTGAGCCCTTGGCCATCCTCTAAGTGCTGTGTGATTGCACTCAAGATGATCTGCTCCATCATTTTCCCTGGCACTGAGGTCAGGCTGACAGGTCTGGAATTCCCTGGCTCATTCAACCTGCCTTTCTTGTGGATGGGCATCACCTTGGCAGCTTCCAGTCTTCTGGGATGTCTCCAGTGAGCCAGGACTGCTGAAAAATGATGGAGAGAGACTTGGCAGCTCATCTGCCAGCTCTCTCAGCACCCTAGGATGGATCCCATCCGGTCCCATGGACTTGTGAGGATCTAAGTGGCTCAGCAAGTCCCTAGATGCTTCCTCATGGATTTCAGGGGAATTATACTGTTCCCTGACCCTGCCTACCAGTTCAGGAGGCCACTTGTCCTGCAGTCCTCCTGCCCTACTCTTGAAAATGGAGGCAAAGAAGGTATTTAGTACCTCAGCCTTTTCCTCATCTTCAGTTACAATATTCCACTCCAGGTCCAATGCAGAGTGGAGGTTCTTCTTGCCCTTCTTTAGCAGTAATATACTCACAAAAATGCTTTTTATTGTCCTTCACAGCAGTGTTCAGCTTGAGTTCTAACTGGGATTTTGCCTCTCTAATTTTTCTCCTACATGATCTAACAACATCCTTAAATGTTGCCTCCCCCCTTTCCAAAGGAGATATTCTCTTTTTTCCCCTTAATCCCTTCAAGAGCTGCTTGCCCCCCAGGCCCAGAGCCTTCCCCTTGGATCATCTTATGGCACATGGGCACAGCCTGTTCCTGTGCCTTCAAGAGCTCCTGCTTGAAGTGGGTCCAACCATCCTGGTCCCCTTTGTTCTTCAGGGCTGCTTCCCAGGGTACTCTCCAGGTTAGTTGCCTAAATAAGCTGCAGTCTGCCCTCTGGAAGTCCAAGGTCAGGGTTCTGTTGTTGCTCCTCCTTATTTCCCTGCATATTGAAAACTCCACTGTCTCATGGTGGCTGCAGCCTGGGCAGCCTCCCACCATCACCTCTCCCACCAGCCCTTCCCTATTTGAGAGCAGCAGGTCAAGCAGAGCCTGACCCCTGGGAGGCTCACTTAGCTGCATCAGGAAGCTGTCCTCCATACACCCTAGGAACCTTCTGGACTGCCTCCTCTCTGCTGTGCTAAGTTCCCAGCAGATGTCTGGCAGGTTAAAGTCACCACAAGAACAAGGGCTGGTGATCTTGAGACCACCTCCATGCTTGTGGAATACTTCACCTACCTCTTCATCCTGGTTGGGTGGTCTATAACAGACTCCAACCAGGATGTCATTTTTCTTGGCCTTCCCTCTGATTTTAACCCAAGAAGGAAAGGGGAGGACATTTTCTGGTGCAGAGCTTCTAATGGCTCACTGTTTTGGTGGTCTAATAGTTTATTTTTCCCTATTGCAGCCATTGCAGATGAGGCCATCAAGGGGACTGCCAAACTGGTTGCCAACCAGAGAAGTTCCAGAGCCCAGAGGAGTTGTGCTGCAGGGGCAGATGCTGCTGCTCCCTCTTGCAGTCCCCAGTGGGGCAGGGCTTGCATGCTGCCAGCAACAGCTGTTGCAGGTGAAAATACTGAAACAGATCAAATTTAGCAGCAATTTAAGATGTATTGGTAGTGAGACATGGATCAAGAGATTGATTTTTAACAGCATCTACTCATTACCCAATTGAAAATGACCAAGGTGATTCGGTAGAATATGTTACAGTCAAACCAGCAACCCAGTTACAGGCTTGATAATGGCAAGACTGACACTTAACTTGCTACAGGAGATCCTTAATGGATCTGAGTACATGCAGAGATACAGAGCACACAAACACAGCTGCTTGGATCCAGTGGGACACACAGACACCCACAGGGTGACAGCAAAGGGTCTGTGCAAGCACAGAGAGGTGGAGAGGTGGCTGGCAGGGAGGCTGGCCTGGAGTTACATTTGTTTATGGCTGAGTTGAGAGCAAACACCTGCAAAGCTTTGGCATTCTCAGGGAATGAGAACTGAGCCTGAAGAAGCCTGACTGGTCCTACCTGAGAGATGTTGCACTGGGATCCAGGAGAGCTCCATGGGTCTGGCTTTAGGGTCACAGTTCATAGGGGCTCAGTAACTGACTTTTGTCAGGGATTTTCCATTCTGCCTCATCTCAGATGCTGAAGTGTTGGGATGCTTTCTGCCACTTACACAGCCCCAGAACTTGCTGGCTTCTGAATGACATCGCTCTCCTGTTGGCCATGACTGAGGTACAGAGGCAACCCAAGTGCAGAGGCACTGGGCTGTCAGGAGGTGACTGACTCCCAGGTGATAGGGAGAGCAGTGAAGGGCTTGGGAAAGTGGGGGCCCAGCACAGTAAGGTGACCACTTCGTGTCCTGCTTCTTTCCTGAAGAAGCACCTGGCAAGTAAGGTAGGGCAGGGAGAGATGCCACAAGGTGAGGCAGTGAGGTAGACCTGAAAGCACAGAGCTGGCACAGGCACTGTGGCCAGGCAGCTGTTTCCAGTGGGTGTTGCTGGGTTTCCCATTGCTGTAGTACTCCCAGTTCCCCTGGAGTTTGGCACAGAAGGGGTGTGGGATGCTGCAGAAGCAGTTGTCCCAAGGGAGTTGTCTGGGCAGCAGAGGGCAGAACAGGAAGTTATCCACAAGTAGCCACTGGGTTTTGATGTGAGGTGACAGCAGGGATGTTCAGCCCTTTCAGGGAAGGGTCTGAGTGTGTGAGCAGGGCTGGGATTTCTGACCCTTCCAGCCAATGGATAGCAAAAGCAGAAAGATCTCCTGAACATCTGCTCCACAAGCTACTTAAGCCTCTCTGAGACTGAAGACCAGTCTGAAAAGCACAGCTCCAAGTTCCAGGAAAGAACACAGAAGAGATTAGGGGTGGCCTCAGCACTCCCCTGACAGCTCTGTGAGAAGGCAGAAAATGCCAGAGAGTGCCTGCCAGATTCCTGACCTTTGTTGATCAGATGAATTTCCATCACGCTAGCAATTGGTGTAAGCCTCAGCTTGCTCACAGGAGCAAGTGGGGTCTGGTTTAGTTTGATTTGCTAGTACAGGGAAGGAGCCTCTGGAGGGAGTCCTCATGACAGTGATGGCTGTGAACGCGGCAAGAGAGCAGCAGCAGTGCCTGCAGGCTTTCATTTTCAGCTGTCTTCTCTTTCTGCTTGCTGTGTAATGCTGCGTGGCTCCAACAGAGAGTCACAGCCACATTCTCTTTGTTTTTGCGGCTTCAGCTGTGTGGTGAAGGCAACATATGCCCAGAATTATGCCCCAGATACTGAAAACTTGTCCCAACATGCGTGGACACATCCCCCTCTTCCACTCTCCTTTCCAGAGGGGGACAAAGGCTAAGGCTCAGCCAGGCAGCACAAACAACCCCACCTGCCTTCCAAGGGGTAACAGCTCCATGCACCCATGGCACTCATGCTACTGCCAAGTATGGGCATGATGCTGGCTCCACCCTTTCCATAGGCTAAAGCTGGGTGTTCAGGAGAGTGCCCACTGGCCAAATCCAGCCTCCAGAAACTTACAAGTATTACCCCAACTTGTAAACAAGTTGCCCTCGCTCTTTGCCCTCTCTCTTTGCCCAGGCTCTGTAAACTCGTTGCTTTTGTGCTTAAGCCTTCGGTGCTAAGCTCCATAGCCATTGCTAGGAAGCCTTCTCACTCCCACGTGCAAGCAGACCAGCAGCCTCTGCACGACGAGGAGAAGCCAGCACCCGGGCAGGCCTGCCGAGCCTCAGCCTCCAGAGGAGGGAGCCTCGCTGGAAGCCCTGGAAGCCACAGCCTTGTATTGCCAGCCCCAGCGGTGGGAAGAAGAGCCCGCCGTGTCTTCAAGAGGACTGAACCCCCGAAGGTAAAACTGCCCAGCTGATGGGGAAGGGACTAGCCGAGACCGGCAGCCCAAACGTCTGCCTCAGCCTTAAGCAGCAGCCTGAGGAGCCACAGCCGTGTGTACCGGCTGGCATCAAGCAGGAGCAGTGCCTAGCTGCCCCTGCGTGACCCTGCCGTTGCGGGAGAGAAGAGGAACCGCCACTGCCGCCGCTCCGTGCCCTGTGAACCCCAGGGGAATCCAGAGCACCGTCCGTGCTGTGCTCCAAAGCTGGGCTCAGAGGGTCCCGTCTGGTCCTTTGAGCCAAGCAAAGCCGCAGCCGTGTCTCTTCCCCGGGGCTGTCCTCACCAGCCCCAAAGCCTGTTGCCGCCGGGCCGACCTGGTCCAGGGACCAGCCCTACTGGCCCCACAGGACCTCTCCCCGCCACTCCAAGGGAGCCGCCCGAGTCCTTCTAAGGGAGCCTGCCGCCCAGCCGGCCTATGTTCTGCCCCCTCCCCGCTGCTGCGGGAGGGACAAGGTTGCCCCCCGCCGTCGCCGTCCAGAGGGACGCCCCCGAGGGCCAGCCAGCCGCTCGCCGCAGCCTCCGCCCCGCAAACCCCGGGCGACAGCAGCCTGCCGCAGCCTAACAACTAACCTGGCTAGACAGAAAAGACACAGGGTATCTTGCACCTTTTGCACGCACGAACACCCAGGTTAAAGCGCCCGCGCCTAGCCGCACGACATCTCTTGCTTAAGCCTCTGCCAGAACTGCCCCTGACACATCGCAGTACTTCCCTGTAGAGACTTAAGCAGCCGCCAGCCTCTGCTCGAGGCGCCACCTGGTGGGCAAGCGGCGGAACTGCACCCTGCGTTCCATCAGTTGAAACTGATCCGTACCTACTCTAACTGCGTTCCAACTGTAAATACTAAACCACTTATGGGAGACATTTCACAATCGTGCACTAGCACCTGCATATAAAAGAGTGATTAATCTGGTAACAATAACTTTAATAATTAATTTAATTTAAAAATATAATCAATATTTCATCATCCATAAATTAATAACCTCTTCATCACAAGCTGAGATGCCTCCTTTGGAACCCTGTTTTGATACAGAGAGCTTCCACCTGACAGCAGAAGACAAGTCAGAGGCAGTGGAAACAGAAGCAGTGCTGGCCTCCAACAAGTGGCTGGACAAGCAGTCCATAGCTATTTCCTGTCCAGGGGTAGTGCTCTTTTTGCTGTTTTTGTTTCTGTTGATTTGTGGTGTTGATGTACCACTGCTTCCAGAAAGGTTTTTGCCTGTTTTTGCCTGTTTTGGATCAGCCTGGAGTTGAGCAGGCTGATGTTGCCTTGGTCTGTAGCTTTATCTGCCATCCAGACTTGGTGTCTGACTTCTTTCTGTTCTTGATATCTGTGTGGCAAATCATCTGAGGTCAGCTCAGCTGAGCTTCCTCCCTGGTAGCAGTGCTGATACCTTGTGGTTACTGACTTGTAGCTGGAGCTCAGTAGCTTTGTTCTGAGACTGAGAGTGCTGTGTGGAGTTCACCCTGCTGCAAAGGACAGGACTGAAGTGTTGAGCGGCTGTGGGACAGAGCTGGGGAGGAATGGTCCTCAGAGACCTTGTTCTCTGCAGGCTCCTCTCTGTTGTTTGGCAGGACTTGGGAAATGCTGTTTGTTTAGTGGTGGTTGTACAGAGGGATGGAGAGGAACAGTGCAGAGGCTGTGAGTGGTCAAACGTGATCAGGAGACTTTGTCTGTGTCCCCTCTAAGCTTTTTGAGCCTTCTTTTTCTCAGGAAAATCCTCCTGCTGAGAGTGGTTTCCTCTGCCAAGCTGCTCTTGGTGCTCAGCTGTACAATTGGAGAGAGTAGGTAGAGAAGCAGTCCCAGGCTTTGGTGTTCTGTGTACTGATGAGCTTGGAATCCTGAGTCTGAGAGTTGGCCTTCATGTGGCACTTCCAAAACCAGCCTTTAGAGATTTTGGGCAGGCTCTTCTGGTCCTTTAGAGAAATGTTAGCTTGGGCTGGTCAAGTTCCCAAGGAATTCCCCCTGATCAAAGCCTGCTCCTGGGAAGGCCAAAAAAGGGGCATGTGGTCCAGGCAGCCTGAGTTTTGTTGCTCTGTATCTGTCACACAGGCAACCTGCTTGAAGATCCCGGCAGGAGAAGTCTTGGAAGATATTTGTGCAACTGCTCTGTGTCAGGAAATACCAAGTTTGCTGTTTAGTCAGGAGCATCATAAAGAGGAGTGAAGCAGGTTGTGATGTGTAGCCAGGGTACACACTGGGATGCTGGAGGGGAAAGCTGTGACCTGACAGCTTGCAGCAGGGCAGGGATCCAAGTCATGGGAGGCTGATGGTGTTCTGAAGGGCAGATGAGGGCTGAGCCAGTCTGCTCTGCCCCGAGAAGGGGCTGCAGGCAGAGCTGCTGCTCTCAGCAGCTTTCTCTTGCTACCCTGAGCACAAGGACAGGTGTCTTCCACACCACTCTTGGCAGCTTCCAGGCCAGCTTAAGGCAAGGAGTTGGTCCTACAAGCCACACTTCTGGCATGCGTGGTTTCACAGCCTGCTCTGCTGCGCTTTCTGCCACTCTGTTTCTTCAAGCACAGCAGCCACACCTCAAAGGAATGGCTTTGTTGCCACCCTTTGTGTGAGCTGGGTTCTAGAGATCATGTCAGAGTCTGATGGGAGAGCGTTCCTGGAGCAAACCAGTCCCTTGGAAATGCCACTGGTCACAGGCCCTTCTTAGAGGGAACCCACGGAGTGTCAGGGTTTGCTGCTGCTCAGTTGCTCTCAAATGTTAACTCCCTGTTAACTCAGTGGTTTAGTCAAAAGTCCAACTCACCTGAAGAGTCTTAGCCCTTGCTCAGGCTGCTGAAGCAGAGGCTCTTACCTGCTGCTTTAAAGAATGGTTGAAGGAGTCAGTGTTTCAGCTTCCATTGTCTGCAGCTGGGCTCAGCCATAGAGGCAATGGGGGGATGCTGGAAGACAACTTCCCCATACATTGCCTGCTGTGCAATGTGGTAACTTTCACCATCTGTAAAACTCAAATCCTTTTGACCTCTGATCCTTGGAGCAGTGTTGTATGTTAGCACAAGAGAAAACTCTTGAGGAAGGGGAAGTAGCTGGCAGCTGAGGAAGGTTCCAATCCACATTGGTTCAAGTGAGATAACGCTTTCAGCAGTTAAAGCATAACCCAAGACTGCAAGCTGTGGTAACAGGGGAGACCTCCTTGCTCTCTACAGCTACCTGAGGGAGGTTGGAGTTGGGAGGGGACAGCCTCTCCTCCTTGGTGGCAAGCAACAGAACCAGAGGAAATGGTTTCAAGCTGCACCAGGGGAGGTTCAGGCTGGATCCTAGGAAATATTTCTTCATAGAGAAGCTTCTCAGACACAGGAATGGTCACAGACCATTCACAGACACAGGAATGGTCTGCCCAGGGCAGTGCTGGAGTCACCATCCCTGGAGGTGTTTAAGCAGTGTGTGGAGCTGGTGCTTAGGGACATGGTTTAGTGTTGACCCTTTGGTGCTGGGTTGAGGGCTGGATTGGATGAGCCTGGAGGTCTCTGTGATTCTGTGAGCAGCTCCCATCCAGATTTGTCTAGAGTGAGAAAAGAAAGTTTCCATTCTGATTGGCTTTCTCTTTGGGAATAGCTCTGGTGTGAAGGGGGGTGCATACTGATGTCTCCTCTCACTTGAATCATTTGTAGATAGAGTTTTGCTGGTTCAGTCACAGACTCTTTAATGGTCAGGGAACACAACACAGAGCATCTTCTGTGTAAAATCCAGCAGCCATGTAGAATGTATTTGGGTTGGGGTTTTTGGTGGGTTGGTTTTTTGTTTGGTTGTTTTGGTTTTTTTATCAATAGCCATTAAATACTTGCATGCAGATAGATGATTAAACAGTTCCTTTCCTTTATTTCTTGCAGGAATAAGCAAGGTGTTTTTCTTGCACCTCTCTTTAGCTGGAGGGAAGAAGGAAGGAAGAGAGAGTGTGGAAATATGGGAAAGTTTGAATCCAAGTTTGCAAAGTGCATTGGAATTCTCTGCTAGTCAGTAATTGCCAGGCCCCCAGGAAGGCAGAGCCACTCTCTTACCCTAATGGAAAGGCCAAGCTCCATGTGTTCAGGGCATGGTGAGATGTCTGACTGCTTTCTCTTATCCCTTTGTAGCCTCAGGATTTGGAGCAGTCCCTGCTAGACAAGTTGATACTGACTCTGGAAATGCCCCTAGGTGCTGTTCAGGACAGAAGCCTTTGCAGTTTACCCTCACTGGAGAGGAGGTGCATGGTGGCAGTCTTTGTGTCATTTGTCATCTCTCCAAGCCAATGCTACATCCAGCTCCACAGCAGGGAAACATCTGGTAAACTGCAGGAGATGATGTGTGAGATGATGTGAGAAGGTACTGTGCTGGTCCAGCATCTCTGCCTGGTGTGTGTGTTTGGGCTGAGGATGCAGGGCACCCAGCTGTTGGGCATGGGCACTGCTGGCAGCATGCCCTGGTGCAGAGGTGCTGGTGCTCTGCTGGAACACAAACTCAGCAGGGCACCCAGCTGTTGGGCTTGGGCACTGCTGGCAGCATGCCCTGGTGCAGAGATGCTGGTGCTCAGCTGGAACACAAACTCACCTGATGCTTCAACCAGGGAAAAGTGTGTGAATAGCAACTGATGGTGAGTTTGGCTGGGTGCCAGGCACTGCTGACCTATCAAAGCTTGGAGCAGTCATTAGAAGGAGCTTGGAGGTTCCTTTGCACTTCTACTGTCTGTGCTGCTGCTGCTGTGCTCTGTTGAGTCACTTCCATCTCCTGCACTTACCAAAAAGCAAGAGCTGATAGGCCTTTGACATCTCTGTCTGGAAGCAAAGCCACAGCAGTGGCTTCCTGCCAGCTGCATCATGCACTGGGGATTCTGTTCCCCCTTGCCAGGGGCTGTCCATTGTGTGCCAGAGCCACTGCTTGGTGTCCATGGGGCACATCTCAGGTGTGATGGCACTCTGCAGACTCTGTCCATGTGAGCCATGGCTCCATAAGGAGCATTTGGCATGTCAGGGTAATGACACAAATGAATGGCCAGCATGGCAGAGTTTAGGCTCTGAGTAATGAACTTGCTGTTGAAGTGTGGCAGAACAGAGATGCAAAGGATCTATTAAAGCAGCTCCTGAAAATCCATGGCACGGGGACTTGGTTTCTTCTGAAGCCCTCTGGATTTCTACTTGTTCATCTGCTGCATCCTGCCCAGCCCAGCTCCTTGTTCTGATCCTCTGCAGACTCCTTTACTCCCATAGAATCATTTCTGATCACTGTGTCCTGCCGAGCCCTCAGTGCAGCCTGGACAGCTTTGCCGTGTGCTGGTCACTGACTGGTGGTACCCTGTCACCATCCAGTGTGTGCTCAGCCACCAAGAAGCAGAGGTGCTCTGCACAGGTTATGGAAACTCAAAACTGTCCAGAGGTCTGGCCTGAGATTCCTGAGTTAAGTAAATGAATTACACATAGGTGACAATTGCAGAGTGGTTGAGGATGGAAGAGACCTCTAGAGGTCATCCTGTCCAGCCTCCCTGCTCAAGCAGAGCTGACTGGAGCAGGCTGCCCAGGACCATGTCAAGATGGTGTTTGAATGTCTCCAAGGATGGAGACTCCACAGCCTCTCTGGGGATCCTGTTGCAGTGCTTCAGCACCCTCATGGCAGAAGTGCTGCTTTCCAGGGGGCTGGTCCCCAGCATGCACTGGTGCCTGGTGATGCCCTCCCCAGGCCTGGCCTTTGTGCAGCTTGATGAGGCTCCTGTCAGCCCATTTCTGTATGATGTTGAGGTCCCTCTGAATGGCAGCATGACCTTGTGGTATATCACCCACTCCTCTCAGTACTACATCAGCAGACTGGCTGGGGGTAGACTCTTCCCATCATCCAGAGCACCAACAGAGATGCTGAACAGTGTTGGACCTCATACTGACCCCTGGAGTGCATCACTAGTTCCTGGCCTCCAGCTACACTCAGCACCACTCTCTGAGCCTGGCCCTTCAACCAGCTCTCCATCTACCTCAGTCTCTGCTCCTCTAGTCCATAATCTTCTCTGAGTATCTGGTAGAAGACATTGTCAAAGGCCTGACAGAAGTCAAGGTAAACATCCCCACAGCTCTGCCCCTGCCAGGCCAGTTGTGTTGTAGAAGGCTGTCACGCTGGCTAAACACAACTTCCCCTGGGTGAATCCATGCTGGCTACTCCCAGCCACTTTCTTGTCCTCCATGTGCCTGGAACATTTGCCAGTGACACCAGGATGTGTGGTTGACATGCTGGAGACAAGGGAGGCCATCCAGAGGGACCTTGACAGGCTTGAGAGGTGGGCCTGTGCCAACCTCAGGAAGCTCACAAGGCCAAGTGCAAGGTCCTGCACCTGGGTCAGAGCAACCCCAAGCACAAAAAAGGCTGAGTGAGGAGTGGATTGGGAGCAGCCCTTCAGAGAAGGACTTGGGGGTCCTGGTGGATGAAAAACTGAATAGGAGCCAGCAATGGGCACTGGCAGCCCAAAGGACCAATCACATCCCAGGCTGCATCAAGAGAAGCGCGGCCAGCAGCACTCTGCCCACTCCTTTGAGACCCTGCCTGCAGTACTGGATCCAGATCTGGGGCTCCCAAGTGTAAGAATGATGTGGAGCTGCTCAAGTGGGTCTGGAGGAGGGCCACAAAGATACTCACAAGAGTGGAACAACTCTCCTATGAAGACAGGCTCAGGGAGTGATCCAGCAATGGGCACTGGCAGCCCAGAAGGCCAATGGCAGCCTGGGCTGCACCCAAAGCAGTGTGGCCAGCAGGTCCAGAGAGGGGACTCTGCCCCTCTGCTCTGCTGAGACCTCACCTGCAGTGCTGTGGCCCTCAACACAAGAGGGATATGGACCTGATGGAGAGGGTCCAGTGGAGGCCACGAAGATGGTCAGAGGGCTGGAGCACCTCTGCTGTGGGGACAGGCTGGAAGAGTTGGGGCTGTTCAGTCGGGAGAAGGCTCCAGGGAGATCTTAGAGCTGCATTTCAATATCTGAAGGGGACCTAGAGGAAGGCTGGGGAGGGAGTGTTCAGAAGGGCCTGTGGTGATAGGATGAGAGGCAATGGTTTGAAACTGGAGCAGGGGAGAGTTAGGTTGGACATCAGAAGGAAGTTCTGCACAGTGAGGGTGGGGAGACACTGGAACAGGTTGCCAGGGAGCTGGTTGAGGCTCCATCCCTGGAGACATTGAAGATCAGACTTGAGGTGGCCCTGGGCAGCCTGCTTTGTTTGGAGGTGTCCCTGCTGAGTGCAGGGGGGTTGGACAAGATGACCTTTGAGGGTCCCTTCCAACCCGATGCAATCTGTGAATCTGTGAGTGGGGGCTGTTCAGCCTGGAGAAGAGAAGGCTGGGGGGAGACCTTAAAGCAGCCTTACAGTATTTAAAGGGGACTACAGGAGAGCCAGGGAGGGATTGGATACCAGTGCCTCCAGTGTGAGGATGAGGGGGAATGGCTTTAAACTGAAAGAGGGGAGAGGGTAAGATAGTACAGTGAGATTCTTCCCTGTGAAGGTGGTGAGGTACTGAAACATGTTGTCCAGAGAGCTGGATAGGGCTTTGAGCAACCTGGTCTAGTGAAAGGTGTCTCTGCCCGTGGCATGGGGGTGGAACTACCTGATCTTTAAGGTCCCATCTGTCCTGAAGGGACAAAAAGCCTCAGAATGCTCTGAACCCGACAATGGGGCAGGACCCAGCAGGTCTGCTTTTCAGGCTAATGGCCACGTTGCCCAGGCTTGGCTGAACATGTCCTGGAGCCCAAGTGGGCCAGGTGCGTGTGCCTTTGGCCACTGTGCTTCAGTTTACCCAGACAGGACTGCAAGACCCCTCACTGTATAGCGTTGTATAGCCCCAGAGCAGAGTGGACAAGGGGCGAACCCCAGGAGCTGAGTCCCCAGGACAGCTTCATTTCATTGGAAGAAGCAACGAGCACCGCTGCGAAGATTGCGGCTGAAGAACCTCTCCCAACAGGCAAAGCTACAAAGCCAACAAGCCCTTCAAGCTTCAGTAGCAACCTCTTTCCTACAAAGCTTTCAGCTACAAAGCCTTCAGAGGTAAATCCTGAATGTGCCTCAGCGACCAGCTGCAGACGCCAACAGAAAGCGAAACTTCCTGCGGCCTTGGCGTGCCGACGCCGGTTCGGGTTTTGTTTAAATCCCCACGGGGTGCCAGGAGCAGAGAGGCATTATAAAAAGCTGATTTTTATAAGCATCTGTTAAAGGTCTGTTGCCCTAGAGAGTTCTGGAGTTCCTCCTCCCTTGTGGGCAGCCTCCAGCTCTGTTGCCAGTGCTCCCTTTTTCCTTCCCAGTGCTTTGTTGTCTCTGTGTTTTCGCTCATACTGCCGCAGTGGTTCCCGGTTCCCGCGGTGCGGTACCTGCCCCGCAGCTGAGCAGGCCTGCCGATGTCTGCTGTGCCATCTTTTAAAGTCATGACTATTCTGTGACTCGCTCTGCCTACCAGATGTCAAGAGCCTCCTTACCATCCCAACACTGTCCCAAACCGTTCTGTGACTCTGTGAAATGGTCCCCAGGGCTTGCTCCAGCACCTTGCCAGAGATGGAGCTGAGGCTTTCTTCAGAAGTACATCCCAGCACGGGGCTTTCCTAGAAGGGGTCTGGGATTTGGTTCCATGATGGTGTCTCGCAGGCATTTCCTTGCTGACATGCTAATGCTTGTTCAGACCTGTTTGGTGATGCCTCTTGGGAACCTTCTCCATCAGCCCTGTCCATTACTCCCTCACAGTGATTTTGGGCTTAATCCTTTCCTGTTTCTGTCTTTGTTCCTCGCTCTTCTCTTGCTTGATTTAGTGTCACTTTGGGGCAAGCTCACTAATCTTCCTTCCTGGATTCCTGTGGATGGATGTAAACATCCTCCTGGATGGACATTAGTCCAAGTGGGAGACCCTCGAAGTGCCAGAGGTGTTCATTCTCCTCTGCACTTCAGCACCTTTTCCATGACTGCCTCTTCCTCTCTGTTGGTGCCAGGCCATTGGCATTTTTTGGCTGAAAAGTCACTGGGTGCTGTCCATAACTGTGGCCATAAGGGGTTGTGGGGGAAGGATGGCAAGGGAGGGCCTCTGGCTCCAGTTTTGTTGCTGTTTCTCCTGGGCCTGTGCTCTGCCTATGGAGTTTCCCACGGCTGCTGATGGGTTTGAGTCCTGACTGCAAAATCCAGGCAGTGCTGCTCTGTCCCTAAGCTGACCTTAAAAGACAGAAGAAGAGGAAGTTGTGCTCCTGTGCCTGGTTCTGCTGTGTCCTGGCTGTGCTGGTGATGGCTTGGTTTGTATTGCAGGTGATGCTACTCAAAGCTCCCTGCTCAGGCCATCCCATGCTTCCTGGCAGGGGTACAACCCATGCAGGTAGGTGCTGGTGTGCAGGGCTGTTTGCTGGCACAGGGCTGAGAGCTGGCAAGTAGAGGCTGGAGTCAACTTCTGCTAAGGCAAACGCTGGGATTCATTCAGGTGCTGCTGACATTTCCAGCACAGCTGCTGCTGTTGTGAGTGCCTCTGCCTGCCTCTGGCAGTGGTCACCCTTCTGCTGTGTTTGATTAGTCTTGCTGATACTGCTGCAGAAGCAGAGAGCTTCTGTTAAGCAAATGAGCAAAGTTGTGTTTCCTTCCCTGCCAGTAGTTCTCCAGGGTCTTTCTGAAGCTTTGGTAGCTCCAGCACTTTAAAATGTCCCTGATTTCAGGAACTAAAACTCAAAAGAGAAACCACCACATTTTAGGCAGTTGTGACACAATCCCTGGTGCTGCCTTTGGCCCATGCTGGGCATTGGTATTTAGAGTGAAGGGGCACTGCCAGGGTAACTGGGCAGTGTGACTGAGCTCAGGCTGCTCTGCCTGAGTCTCCTGGTTTTGACCCTCACCAGACCTGGCTTCAATGCCTTTTTGACAAGCCCAGGAGGATAAGGTCCCAGGTGGTGGCTCTTGATCTCTTTGTAGAACCTTTGCATTGGTGTTTTTTTCCCTCAGGGCACAGGATCCAGTGCAGCAGCTCTGCAGTCCCAGGAGCTGTGTGGCTCCAACATCCTCATGGGCTTCATCGATGAATACATGAATGGTGTTCTGCACCTCTTCCTCTGTGACACATCCACAAAGGAGGATGTCTGCTTGCACCAGGTCCTGAGCAGCAGGGGACATGCTGCCATCTTCCTCCCCAGGTCAGGAGGGAAAGGTGCTGCTGAGAGGGCAGGTGGGGCCAGGCTCAGTCAGTGCCTGCAGTGGGCAGCTCTTCAGCTGGGAGCAGCTGGGTGTGTGAAGAGCAAGAGCGGTGTGCCCTGAGCACCCTGTGACTGTGCCCAGTGGCGTCTGAGTCTGTGCTCTGGTGAGGGTGGAACTGGGTGGCTCAGCAGAGGTGGTGTGGTTTGCTACAACAACTTCCTTTCTTCCTGTCTTCTGAGAGTGGAGTGGAAGGCTTTGATTGCTGTTTGGAAGCTGACTGGCTTGTTGCAGTTGCAGCTTTGTCTGAAGCTGATGCACAACTTGGGTAAGGAAAACAGAAAAGTAAAGGAGCTGCAGATGTCAGCATAGGGCCAGGCTGAGGTGGCAGGGAGAGAGGTGGTTAGGGGATGAATTGGTTACTTGATTAGGCACTGCCAATCCCAGCAAGTGTTCCTAGTCAAAATTAAAAAGGCCCCTGAGCCATCCAGACAACTCGACAGAGTTTAAATGTTAGTGTCTCACTTAAAGCAGGGGCCAAGCCAGCTGAGGGAGGACCAGGACTGATCAATGAATGTTTTTGCCTTCTCTGCTCAAGGCACTGAAGATTGGTTATGCCATGAACAAACTGGCCCTGGCTGAGAAAGCCTCTCCCTTGGTCAGTGACATGTCCAGCACGGGGCAGCACAGGCACGGTGGTGACATAGTGCCTTGAGCAGACATTCAAGCTGTGAGCCAGCACAGAGTAGCTGTGACTTGGGCCCAGCTGTGTGGCTCTCTGGAGGTCTCAGCTCCGAGCTGTGTGGGGGTGAGAACCCTTAGAGAGGTTGCAGCCCCAGCACCTGGCAGAGTCAGGCTGTGCAGCCTGGATGCTGGTGGCTGCTGGGTCACTGAGCAGGAGCAGAGCACAGGTGGTGGCAGGGTTGGAGCCTGCTGCTGCGTTTTTGCAGGGGCCTGGCCAGCCATGGGGTGAGGGGGGCACTGCTGAGTCCCTCGGCTGCTGGAGGGAGAGGAGCTGCTTGTCGTAGGAAGGCAGCTTGCAGCACGACTTCGGAGCTGACTCTTGGCTGCTGTGCCTCTTTATAAACCCTGTCAGACATTTGCTGGATCCTTTCTGTTCTCTGTGGTAGCTCCAGCAGGGCCTTCTTGACACTGCTGCCTTTTCTGGTTTGTCCCTAGGCATTCCAAGATCTGAACCCTTGGGCCTTGTACATTCAGCCCAGTGGACAGAAATAATTTCTGGATGCAGAGTGAAATGGCAGCCTCAAAGCCTCAAGTGGGACTTTGGCTGTGGTGCAGCAGCCATTCCATGACATCAGCTCCAGGGTCAGTAGCCATGGATTTGTTTCAGTCCCAGACAGGCTTCTTGTAGAGTTGGTTCCTTGCTTTTCTGAAAAGCAAGCAGAACCACACTCTGACAGCAGTCACAGGTGACCATGCATACATCTCCAGCAGCCTGTCCTCTGAGCCCTTTGCAGACTTCAGGGAGTCTGTGTGCTTGGCACCTTCTTTAAACCCAGAGGCACCATCATGTTTCAGATAGGTCACCTGCAGACAGAAAGCCCTTTCCCAAGCAGAGGATGATCTGATTTGCTGGGGAGTTAGGATGCCACATGTATGAAGGATGTGGGGGGCGGCTCCTTGGGACACCCCAGCCCCAGTTCTCACCTCCCTGAAACCCAAGGGGACTTCTGCAGCAGGGCAGGTGCTGTGAGAGACAAGGGCTGCCCTTGCCCAGAGAGCACCAAGCAAGCTCAGCTCTGGGAAGGAGGAGGAACACAGCTCACTGCACCTGGAGGCAAACACAGCTGACCTGCAAGGGATCAGGACTCAAGGTTTGCAATCAGCCTTGCTCGGTGGCAAAGCTGCATCAAGCTGTGCAGGAAGCAGCTTCCTGGGGTTGTATCAATTTGCTCTTTCTAGATAAAGGTGTTTAACCAGGGGAGGTCTGATGAGGGCTGACTGATGCTGGCACTGGGTAATTCTCCCTGTAGCAGGACAGCTGCAATGCCCTTTCCCAGTACCCATGTAAGCCCAATACCCCTTCCCAGTACTCGAGTATCTTTAAATCTCCTGTGGCAGGTAAGACCACCCCCCAACACAAGGTCCTGAGACACACTCACACAAAGGGCCAAGACCTGCTAGGAGCTGGTAAAGATCAGCTTGATGCCCCAGGACATCAGCTGGGGCCTCGGGACCCAGAAGTCCTGTTGTATGCTTGGACAGCAACCTGCACTAAGAAACTGAGTGGCAGAACACACTGGCAAGGGTGTGGCTGGAGCTCTGCTGCAGGCAGGGTGCTCTCCACACAGAAGCAGCCTGGCAGGCAGCTCTCCCCTTAGACAGGGACCTCAGCCAAGGATGGTGTGAGACTATCTGGATATGTCCTGGACACCCGTGGGGAGATGTTCCTGTGCTGAGTGGCTGAGTGCAGGTTTTGGATCACCTCTCTCCAAACAGTTTCACTGGTTGTGCAGAGGGAATTCCAACTGCCATGCCAGCCTGTGCTGCTGCTGTGTGGGAAGGGGTGCAGAGAGCTGCAACAGATCAACAGTTTGCAGGTGGCTGCTGTCTGGTTTGTGCCTCCCAGTATGCAAGCCTTGCCAGTACACCTCCCTGTACCCATAACCTGCCAACAGCCTCTCCCAGTACTGCTACTTCCCTGATACCCGCTCCCAGTACCCACAGCCCCCCAGTAACCATATCTGCCCAGTACTCACACCCTCTCCCCAGTGCCCCCTGTGCCTGGGTATCCATGAGGTAGCTGCAGCAGCTGGTGCAGCCCTCCTGGCATGGGTTGCACTTCTTCAGGGCCAAGCTGCTGTTGCTGGTGGTCATGGTAGTGAAGATGGCACAACAGGGCCATGCTGGTAGCCAGATAGTGCCACGGCACAACAGGGCCATGTGCACCCCAGTGTAACTGCATGAGGCTGTGTAGTGCAGTGGTGTCCTGGCACCATGGGATGGGGGGAACTGGCCAGGGGGGCAGGGGATAGGCCCCCTTGAGACTGCCCTCACCAGGGTGCTGGGGTTGAAGGAGCCTTGTGTGCCCAGCCCCAGGGTTATTCATGTCCTCAACCACTGCAGGCTGACCAGGATTGTTGTCCCCATCCCTGTCCATGCTCACCCAGGCTTGTTGGGAGGTTTATTGAGGTCTCTGTCCCACTCTGACCCCATCCCAAATCACCCCAAGCTCTGGGCAGTTACTGTGATCCCCATTCCTTTTAGCTATGGGGAGCATTGGGGTGCCTGTCTCCAACCCCTCTGGCCAGGGGGCAGGGGCTGGGGGTTTGAAGTGTCCCCATCCTTCCATATCTGTGGGGTTCCAGGCCCCAGCTTCTGTCCCACCAAGGTGGCTTTGGGGTCTCCCATTCCCCCACCCGTGTCAGTGGTCCCTGTTCCAGCAGCTGTGGCTATGTGGTGCCTCATGCCCCTGCCCCATGTAGTGGAAGGATCAGCAAGTTGCTGTGCTGGCACCACGGCCTGCAGCAGCCTCGGCCACAGGAGCTGCAGGGAAGAGCCAGGGAGCTCCCCACGCAGGCATCTCCACTCCCAAGACACGAAGGAGGGGACAGGCTCAGTGTGACAGGTTGACGTCCAGTGGCCCTGCCTGCTCCCCCCAGCACTGGAGGAAGGGCAAAGGAACAAAGAAACCTCTGGGCTGAGACAAAAAGAGTCGAGAGAAGTTTCCCTGAGCACTCAGATAATAATGATCCAATGCACAACCACCTGAGCTAATGAGACACTGCAGTTAGCTTGGCTCAGCCTGGCTGAGGGAAGGAGAGTGCAGCACAGAGCAGGAATGCAGAGAGGGGAACCAGCCGATTCCCACCTGCCTGCTGCCACTCCCATGGGAAAGAGCCAGCGCTCAGAACAGCTGAGCAGCCCCAACACTCCCAGCCTGTCCTCACAGCAGAGGTGCTCCAGCCCTCTGATCATCTTCCTGGCCTACTCTGCACCCTCTCCAGCAGGTCCTTCCTGTGCTGAGGGCTCCAGATCTGGACACAGCACTGCAGGTGAGGTCTCACCAGAGCAGAGAGGCAGAATGCCCTCTCCATCTCTGGCCATGCTGCTTTCGATGCAGCCCAGCCTGCCATTGGCCTTCTGGGCTGAAATCCATCCTAGGGTGCTGAGAGAGCTGGCAGATGAGCTGGCCAAGCCACTCTCCATTATTTTTCATCAGTCCTGGCTCACTGGAGAGATCCCAGCTGACTGGAAGCTGGCCAACGTGGTACCCATCCACAAGAAGGGCCGGTTGGATGAGCCAGGGAATTCCAGGCCTGTCAGCCTGACCTCAGTGCCAGGCAAGATTATGGAGCAGGTCATCCTGAGTGCAATCACACAACACTTAGAGGATGGCCAAGGGATCAGGCCCAGCCAGCATGGGTTTAGGAAGGGCAGGTCCTGCCTGACCAACCTGATCTCCTTCTATGATCAGGTGACTGCCTGGTGGATGTGGGGAGGCCTGTGGATGTAGTCTACCTGGACCTCAGCAAGGCCTTTGACACCGTTCCCCACAGCAAACTCCTGGCCAAGCTGTCAGCCCATGGCTTGGATGGGAGCACACTGCGATGGGTTAGGAACTGGCTGGAGGGCCGAGCCCAGAGAGTGGTGGTGAATGGTGCCACATCCAGCTGGCAGCCAGGCACCAGTGGTGTGCCCCAGGGATCAGTACTGGGCCCCTTGCTCTTTAACATCTTCATTGATGATCTGGATGAGGGCATTGAGTCCATCATCAGTAAATTTGCTGACGACACCAAGCTGGGGGCAGGAGTTGATCTGCTGGAGGGTAGAGAGGCTCTGCAGAGGGACCTCGACAGGCTGGGCAGATGGGCAGAGGCCAAGGGCAGGAGATTGAGCACATCCAAGTGCCGGGTTCTGCACATTGGCCACAGCAACCCCATGCAGAGCTACAGGCTGGGGTCAGAGTGGCTGGAGAGCAGTCAGGCTGAGAGGGACCTGGGGGTGCTGGTCGACGGTAGACTGAACATGAGCCTGCAGTGTGCCCAGGCAGCTAAGAGGGCCAATGGCATCCTGGCCTGCATCAGGAACAGTGTGGCCAGCAGGAGCAGGGAGGTCATTCTGCCCCTGTACACTGCACTGGTTAGGCCACACCTCGAGTACTGTGTCCAGTTCTGGGCCCCTCAGTTTAGGAAGGAGGTTGACTTGCTGGAACGAGTCCAGAGAAGAGCAACAAAGTTGGTGAGGGGTTTGGAACATAAGCCCTACGAGGAGAGGCTGAGGGAGCTGGGGTTGCTTAGCCTGGAGAAGAGGAGACTCAGGGGTGACCTTATTACTCTCTACAACTACCTGAAGGGAGGTTGTAGACAGACGGATGTTGGTCTCTTCTCCCAGGCAAGCAGTACCAGAACAAGAGGACACAGTCTCAGGCTGTGCCAGGGGAGATTCAGGCTGGATGTTAGAAAAAAGTTCTATCCAGAAAGAGTGATTGGCCATTGGAATGGGCTGCCTGGGGAGGTGGTGGAGTCACCATCACTGGAGGTTTTTAGGAGAAGACTTGACGGGGTGCTTGGTGCCGTGGGTTAGTTGCTTGGGCGGTGTTGGATTGGTTGATGGGTTGGACGCGATGATCTTGAAGGTCTCTTCCAACCTGGTTTATTCTATGTATTCTATGTATTCTATGTATTAAAACACAAGTTTAGTGTTAATGGTCATGTACTATGAACACTGTCACTGTCCAGAATTAGTCATATGTTGATGTCATTAACATGTTGTCGCAGCACCTACAGCTATCTGACTACATTCCTGTCTGCAGAGATACACTCAAGGCCTGGGTCCTTCTATTTTGCTAGTTTCTATCTTGTGTACTACTGTGGGGTCAACATCCCTGGAGGTGTTTAAGAAGAAAGTGGATGAAGCACTTAGTGCCATGGTCTAGTTGAATAGTTAGGGTTGGGTGATCAGTTGGACTTGATGATCTTGGAGGTCTCTTCCAACCTGGTTGATCCTGTGACACTACTGGCTCATGTCCAGCACCCCCAAGTCCTTCTCTGCAGGTCAGCATCCCCCAGCCTAGACTGATATTGAGGGTTCCCTGACCCGGGTGCAGGACCTTGCACTTTGCCTTATTGAACATGATGAGGTTCTCCTCAGCCACTTCTCCAGCCCGTCCAGGTCCTGGTTGGCACCCATCCTGCCCATCAGTCTTACCAGCTGCACCACTCAGCTTGGTGTCATCTGCAGACTTGCTGAGGGTGCCTCAGTCCCACTGTCCACATCACTGGTGAAGGTGCTGAACAGCACTGGTGCCAATACAGACCCCTGAAGGACACCACTTGTCCCCTGTCTCCATCTGGACACTGAGCCATTGACCTTTTGATGAGATCATCCAAGCAATTCCTTATCCACTGCACAGCCCACCCATCAAATCCACAGCTCTCCAGCTCAGAAGGATGTTGTGGGGGACCGCATCAAAGGCTTTACAGGAGTCCAGATGGATGGCATCTGTTGGTCTGTCCTTGTCCACTGATGCAGTCACACCATCAGGTAGGTCAGGCAGGACTTGTCCTTGCTGAAGCCATGGTGGCCATCTCAAATCACCTCCCTGCCCTCCATGCACCTTAGCAGAGCTTCCAGGAGGATCTGGTCCATGACTTTCCCAGGCAGAGAGCCGAGGCTGGCAGGTTCCCAAGCTCCCTTTGTTGAAATGGGTGCAATGTTTCCTTCTCCCACTCTCCAGGGTGCCTTCCAGGGCTTTTCAAATACCGTGGAGACTGACTTTGCAGCTCCAGCAGCCAGTGCCCTCAGACCTCTGGGATGCATCCCCTCAGGTTTCACAGACTTGTTCAGGTTCCTCAGGTGGTCATGGACCTCATCTTCACTTACAGAGGGAGGGACTTTATCCCTCTGGTCCCCATCTTGTGGTCCTTCAACTCAGGGTGTGAGGAGAGGTTGCCAGTGAGGACCGAGGCAAAACGTTCTGAGCGCCTCAGCCTCCAGCTGGTCTGTTGTTACCAGCTCCCCACTCTTCCTCACCGTGGCGACATATTCTCTTGAACTTCCCTTTCCTGTTATTCTTCTCATCCCTTGTGGAGTTCAGCTCCAGCTCTGGCCTTCCTAACCTCATCCATGCACAACCAGGCAGCGCCTCTCTCCTCCCAAGTCACCTGTCCCTGCCCACTGCCTGTGGGAGCCCTTCTTGCCTGTCAGTTTGACCAGCAAGTCTCAACTCAGCCGTGCTGGTTTCTTCCCTTCCTTGCTCCCCCTAGGGACCAAGAGCTCTTGCACGCATCCTTAAACACCTGCCAGCTCTGCTCTGGTCCTTGTCCCTGAGGACTGTTTCTAAGGGGGTCCCTACTAAGTCCTTGAAGAGCTGGAAGTTTGCTTTCCTGGAATTCAAAGTCCTGACGCTGCTGTTTGTCTGACCCAGATACCTGAGGACTGTGAACTGCATCAGTGTCTGATCACTGCAGCCCAGGCTGCCTCCACTCCTGACATCCCTGATGAGCTCAGCTGCACTGGTGGCCATCAGGAGCAGTATCAGATGCCCTGGGGCTGGGCAGTCTACTTCCTGGCTCAGGAAGCTCTCATCAAGGCGCTGCAGGAGTCTCCTCGGTTGCCTGCGGCTCACCCTGCTGCTTTTCCAGCAGATGTCAGGTGGCTCAAGTGCCCCAGCAGGATGAGAGCCTGTGAGCATGATGCCTCCTGGAGCTGCAGGAAGAAGCTTTGTCAGTAGCTGCCTTGATCAGGTGCCTGCCGTGCATGCCAACCACAAGGCTCCCCTTGTTGCCTTGGTCTCTGATTCTACCCATAAGCTCTCGGCTTGCTGGTGGCTCTTCTTTAGGGACAGCTCGTCACACTGTCCATTTCTTAACATAAATGGCAACATCTCCTCTCCTCCTTCCTCTCCTGTCCCTTCTGAGCAGCCTGTAGCCATGGATAGCCACTCTCCAGTCACAGGATCACTGTATCACAGCCTTCCAGCAGCAAGGAGAATGCTGAAGCTCTGTTTGCTCTAAACTCGAACAGAAGGAGACAACTCCAGGCCAGCCTCTCTGCCAGCCACCTCTCCACCTCTCTGTGTGTTTGGACAGACACCTTTGCTGTCACCAGGGCGGGGTTTCTATCTTGCACTGGGCCACAGAAATCAATTTCAGTTCAGGGTCCCTTGCAGGCAGGCAGTCAGTGGGAGCCTCATGGTTACCAACTCTGTAACTGAGAGGCTGTTTGATTATAACACTCTGCTGGTTACAAAATAGAGTCCAAGGAGTGGTGGTCAATGGTGCCAAGTCCAGCTGGAGAGCTGTGACCAGTGGAGTCCTCCAGGGATCAGAACTGGGTCCAGTCCTATTCAACATTTTCATCAATGACCTAGATGAGGGGACACAGACAGGCAGAGTCTGCTCAGGAAGTTTGCTGATGATACCAAACTGGGAGGCTTGGCTGAGGCACCTGAAGTTTGTGAGGCCATTCAGAGTCTTGGACAGACTGAGAGCTGGGCAGAGAGGAAACTAATGAGGTTCAACAGGATGAGTAGAAAGTCCTGCACCTGGGAAGGAAGAATAAACTGCAGCAGCACAGGCTGGGCAGTGATCTGCTGGGGAGCAGTCCTGTGGAGAGGGACCTGGGAGTGCTGGTGAACAAGTTCTGCATGGGACAGCAATGTGCCCTGGGGGCCAAGAAGGCCAATGGGCTCCTGGGCTGCATTCAGAGGAGTGCGTTCAGCAGAGCCAGGGAGGTTCTCCTCCCCCTCTACTCTGCCCTGCTGAGACCTCACCTGGAATATTGCATCCAGTTCTGGGCTCCTCAGTTCAGGAGGGACAGGGATCTGCTGGAGAGAGTCCAAGGGAGGGCTGTGAGGATGACTGAGGGACTGGAGCACTGCCCTGTGAGAGGAGGCTGAGAGCCCTGGGGATGTTCAGTCTGGAGAAGACTGAGACGGGGTTTAATAAATGTTTATTAATATCTGAGAGCTGGGGGTCAGGAGGGAGGGGACAGGCTCTGCTCAGTTGCACCCTGGGACAGGACAAAGGGCAATGCATAGAAGCTACAGCACAGGAGGTTGCACCTCAACAGGAGAAGGTTCTTCCCTGTGAGTGTCACAGAGCACTGCAGGCCCCTCCAGACCTCTGCAGACCCCTCCAGGGGTCCCTGCAGACCCCTGCACACCCATACAGAACCCTCCAGACCCTTCCAGACCTCTACAGAAGTCCCCCCGCCCCCCGGCTTCTACAGAGCCCTGCAGACCCCTCCAGACCCCAAAAGACTTCTGCAGAGCCCTACAGAATCCTGCAGACCCCTGCAGAGCTGGGAGGTAGCTGGAGCACACCGGAGACGAGCACTGGGAGGGACTGGGCTGCCCTGGCTGTGACTGGAAGGAGATTTGTTGGCTACTGGGAACACTGGGAGGCATTGAGGGGCACCGGGAGGCACCGCAGGGGGCACCGGGAGGCACAGGGTGACACTGGGGGGCTGACGTGCCACAGGACTGCAGCTCCCAGCATGCCCCGGGAAGCCAGGGGGTGACAGGCAGCCCTGTGGGACGCAGCCTCCCGCCGGCCATTTTGCTTGCCCGAGGCACGCCGGGAGCTGGAGTGCGGGCACAGCGCGCGCCCACGCCGCCATTTTGTTTGCCCGGGGAATGCCGAAGCTGCGATCCCGCTCCAGAGGCCGTTGCAAAAGCAGTGGAAGGGACTGGGACGGCACTGGGAGCACTGCAAGGGACTGGGGGAAACTGGGTTTTACTGGGAGCGCTGGGAAGGCATTTGCAGACCCCTAGCGACCACTCCAGACCCAAGCAGACCCCTCCAGAATTCTACCGACAGCTGCAGACCCCTACAAGCCCCTAGAGTCCCGAAGCCGGCTCCAGACCCCGCCGAGCGCTGCAAGCCTGCCAAAGAGCACTGCAGACACCTCCTTGCCGCTGCAGAACCCTGCGGGGACCTGCAGGGCCCTCTGTCAAGCCCCTTAGCACTGCCTGCAACTCCAGACAGCGAAGTGCTGGCCCAGCACTGCAAGCACGATTTTGCCTCTCCTGAATAGAGCCCAGAGGGCAAACCCGGCTCCCCCCCAGGCCGGAAGGAGCCGGAGCCGCACACCGGCCGCCGCTCCCTGGGGCGCCGCAGCGCCGGCCGCCGTTCCCCAGCGCCGAGCCCTGCCCTGCCCCGCCGGCCACACGGCACCAGCGCTGAGCTGCGGCCGGGCGAGGCTTCGCTGCCGTGCTTACGCAGCCGGCTCCGAGCGCTGGGGCTCGCTGGGGCTGTGGCCGTAGCGAGAGCGGCAGCGCCGGGCTGGCCGGCAGCGGCAGGAGCCGGGCGGGAGGGGCTGGCTTCCCCCCGACAGCCTGCGCCCGACTCTGTCATGCCCCCCGTGACGCCCAGAGCCCTCCAGGCCTCGGGCAGCGCTGCTGGGGGGGTGCCCGGCGCTGCAGAGGTCGGCACGCATTGCTGCTCTTCCCTAAGAAACTCATTTTTTAACTTTTCCCTAGGGCCGGGGTTAGGCTTGCAGCTGCTAACCCCGTGAGGGTCAGACCGCTCTTCCCCACGGCACCCTAGAATGGTGGCTGCAGCCCAGGCAGCCTCCCACCATCACCTCTCCCACCAGATGTGCTGTGTTTGAGAGCAGCAGGTCAAGCAGGGCCTGACCCCTGGGAGGCTCACTTAGCTGTGTCAAGAAGCTGTCCTCCATACACCCTAGGAACCCTCTGGACTGCCTTCTCTCTGCTGTGCTAAGTTCCCAGCAGATGTCTGGCAGGTTAAAGTCACCACAAGAACAAGGGCTGGTGATCTTGAGACCACCTCCATGCTTGTGGAATACTTTTCATCTACCTCTTCATCCTGGTTGGGTGGTCTATAACAGACTCCATCCAGGACATCAGTTTTGTTAGGCCTCCCTCTGATTTTAACCCATAGGCTTTCAATCCTTTCATTCTCAAGTTCTGTGGCATCAAGAGATTCCCTAATATGCAGCCCCCCCCCCTTCTCCCTCGCCTGTCTCTCCTGAGGAGCCTGTAACCCCCCAGTGCAGTGCTCCAGGGGTGTGAATCATCCCACCACGCTTCTGTAACGGCAGGGGCCAGGGGCCTCCGCGGCAGGGTGTGGAAGCAGCAGCACAGCTCTTCCACACCTGCACCGCCCGAAGGAGGAGGTTTGGGGCGAGCTAGCCCAGCTGCAGAGGTGAGTGCAAGAGACTCCAGGTCAACAGGCTGGATGTGAAGGAGCAGTAAGGGGCAGGCAGTGCCTGTGACAACTCCACCCTCCCTGGCTGGAAGACCTGTGGAGCCTAGCATGGCACAAACGCCCCAGGAGCAGGGCCAGTCCAACACCAGCCCTATGAGGGCCTGCCCAAGCTGGGACAGGAGGCAGCTGCTGCTCTCTGCTGCTGCACCCTGCCAGCCTGGGTCCTGTAGTGAGTCTTCTCTGGAGCTCAGCAGCCCTTTGTCCAAACACAGATGGCCTCTTTCCTCATGCCAGGCTTGAGTGGGGCACAGATTAGATGATAGACAAAGCACAGCCTTCCCATAGCTGTTATAAATCCCATCCCTTCCATCTCTGAGACTCCTCACATGCAGGACTGATCAGAGGAAAACAGAGCCTTCAGCAGAACCTCAGCCTCCACAGCGTGCCAGAGGGCTTTTTAATCTTGCTGGCCATTGAAGTTGAAAGGGGGTTTTCAGGTGAGACTGTAGCCAGCAGGGATAAGTCACTCCGTAGACAAGAACAGGCACCTGTAGCACGAACCTGCCACCAGTATTTCAGCCTTGGATACTCTAGTAGAGCAGTGTGGGGTGGCTGGCTATGAATACAGATGGAATGGCACATGAACAGCAGTTACTCTTCCAGTAGAGTGTGTGAAGGTGTGTGTGTTTACCAAATGCATTTCCTTCCTCTCTGTACACAGCATGGAGGAAAAGCTGCCTGCAGCACAAAGAAAACAATGACAGCTGCTCCTGCCAGAGACTACAGAGGTAGTGCAGAAGTCACACCTCTGCAGCACCTGGGCTGAAATGCAGGGTGGTGCTGCAGTGTTGCTGGGGCTCCCTTTCCCCACTGACAGTGTGGTGCTGCTGCCCTTTTTTAATTCCCTCATTAAGATGAACCTGGGCTGTATTTAGTTTTGCCTGACTTTGGAAACTTCTAGGCATGGTGCCCCTCTCAACTTCTCTAGGCAACCTCCTCCAGTGTCACACCATCCCCATTTCAATGTATTTCCTCCTTTGATCAAATCTACCCTCTTGATTTTAGAAGTGTTGCCCCCTGTCCTGTCACTGCAGCCCTCAGTGATGTCCCTCTCTCCATCTTGCTCTGTTGAAAGGCTGTAATGATGTTTCCCACAGCCTGCTTTACCCATGTTTGAATAGCTCCAACTCGCTCAGCCTTTCTTTGTGGGAGAGCTGCTCCAGCTCTCTGACTCCTTTTGTGGCCCTGCTCCTAGTTCATGCCTGCCTTGTGCTGGGGACCTCAGAGCTGGATGCAGTACATGAGGTGGAGCCCCAGCAGAGTGGATTAGAAAGGGAGAACTCAGCTCCATTGATCAGCTGGCCACTTTGAAGACCCAATCCCTTGAGTAAAAGCCTTTTTCCACTTGTCAGCCTCTTCCTGGTTTCCCCATGCTCCTGGAACTCCATTTCTTTAGCAAAGGGCCAGCCAGGAGCTTGACCATGCTCTCAGAATGAGACATCTCTCAGAATCTTTGCTGCAAGTCCAGAAACTGTTCACCAAGCACCTGCAGCAGCAGAACATGCCCTTGGAGGAGGAGAACAAGGCCTTGCAGGAGCAGGGCATGGAGCTGCAGGAGGAACTGGAGAGGTGTAAAGCTAAGGTATGGAGAAAGCCTGTCTCCTGGCAGGGGCCCAGGCCTCTTTTGTAGCAAGCCAGAGGAGGGAACTGAGACTTCATGGGGGGTTTATGGACTCTGGGTTCACTGTGCTGCCAGCTGTGAGGACAGGGCTGGGAGGGCTCAGCAGTGCTGCCTTTGCTGCCTGCATGTGTGCATCGCCTGAAGTAAGAGCAGAGGGCTGTGCTAACGTGGTCTTAATGCGCGAGACTGGAGTGTGGTGCTGGGGCTCATTTTTCACTCCCTCACCGTGATGGAGTTGCAGGGTCACATTAGGAGCAGGAGGAACTTCCCACTGTGATGGAATAGCCACAAAGTGGCTGCAAAGAGTATGGAGTGTCCTGCTGAGGGGAGGAGGAGGAGTGTTGTGGCAGGGTTTTGGAAGCACTGTAGGAGATCAGTGCAGATGTAGGAGTAGGGCCGGGACAACAGATGGAACCTTGAGAGCCAGTGTGAGAGTCAAAGCAGTTCCCTCCTTTTGATCACATGTGTGCTGACTGCTGGGGATCCCTGCTGTGGTTTGACAGCTGCAGGCACTGACAGAGGGTGTGTCTGGGTTTGGGCATCACGCCAGTGATGTGAACACCGTCAGAAGATGGAGCGGGCAACTTTCTGCCTGAGGAGCGCCTCAGAGCCACCAGGAACTGCCAGGAGCCCGCAGCGGCCTCTGGCTGCATGCAGAGGAACTGCGTCCAGCCAAGAGCTGAAGAATGCCTGCAAGGGCAAGGAACTAAGAGTGGAGCCAGGCTTGGCTGTTTCCGTGTGTCCCAGCGAGGTAAGACAGGAGTGTCAAAGATGCTTTCACTTCAGGTGAGCGCCTGTCACACTTTTCTCCAAGGAGGAGAGCCCACAACTAATATGGGAGTAATCCCTCCATGGGCAGTGTTTGATGTGCTTGGTTGGGAGGCACTGCTGTGAGGTTGACCTTGTCTCAGGAAAGCCCTAGCATCATTTCTTTTTTCTTCTTGGAATGCTGTAGGCTCAGCAGGGCCCAGAGGCCATCACAGCCAGCCTTGAGCCAGTGTGGACTGCAGAGGAACACCAACGTGCTGGGAACCAAGGATGTGAACAGCTCCTGGGAATGACTGCTTTGGTCTTTCAGTTTCTGGTGGGCAGGTAATTGATGGCAAGATCAGGTGTGCAGTGAGGAAGCCCTCAGCTTTTTGGGCAGGACACCCTCAGGGTAAAAGCCTAGGAGCTGCTGTGCTTTGAGTCTGCCTGTTGGACTGTATGTGAGCACTTGGTGTCCAGCAGCATGACTCCCTTGATGGGGAGGCTCCGTGCACTACGGGTGGTGAGACTGGAACAGGTTGCCCAAGAAGGTTGTGGATGCTCCCTCCCTGGATGCATTCAGGGCCAGGTGGGATGAGGCCTTGAGCAACCTGGTGTAGTGGCAGCTGTCCCTGCCCATGCTGAGGGATGGGAACTGCATGACCTTTAAGGTTCTTTCCAACCCAAACCATTCTATGACTCTGTAGCTGAGAGAGACTGGAGTTGGGAGATGCATGTTACAGATGTGCTGCTTGCAGGAAGATGTGAAAAAGGCCAAATGTTGCTCTGCAGGTTGGAGGCACTTCCAGAGCTGACAGCATGCACAGGGAGAAAGCTGACTCTCAGCTGAGTTTCCAGCAGATAGAGAACAAGCAGGATGCAGGCCCTTAGGGTCTGGAGGAGCAAGGTGCACCAGCACAGCTGAGACAGAACTGAGACAGCAACACCATGACAGAGCTCAGGCAGGTGCTGAAGGGCTGTGCCTCAGTCGACCTTCCGATCCCATAGGCTGGAGCCCCTCGGAATCTGGGGTGGTGCTGAAGGCCCTCCAGCTCAGCCTGCTGCAGGCTTTCTGCCACAGAGAGGTGATGGAGTCTGCATGCTCAGGAGATGCTCAGCTTGGGCATGATCCTGTGTGACTTGCTCTGGCCAACTCTGCTTTGAGCAGCAGGAGGACAGATGAGGTGGACCAGATGAGGCCATCTCCAGCCTAAGTAGTGCTGTGCTTCCTAGGCACAAACATCTCTCCTGATCTAGACCTCAGTCTGCATGCCCGTCCTTGGTCCTAGCACTAAGCATTGAGCCTTCTCCAGTAGAAGCAGGCACTTATTGCTGTGCACCAGCAGGTCTCTCTCTCTCTTGAACTGGGGAGCCCAAAACTGGACATTAAAAATCCTAATCATCCTCCCTCTCCTGGCCACATGCCAGTTCTTCTGCAGGAATCAGAACTTCCTTGCACCACTTCCTGTTCAGCCCACCATAACTGGCACAATGAAGCTCTCTGAGCTCCATGTGTGAAGCACAATGCCCTGAAGGAATACCAGCCTGCTCTCCCAGGGAGTGCTCCCCATACTCCTCCTGGCTCAGGACAATGAAAGGCTGCTCCTGATGGAGCCCCATGGCATCTGTGCTGTTGGCAGCTGCTTGGGTTGTAGTCTGCTCAGCATGCAGCTCTGAGCACAGCTCTGTCTCCCAAGTGCTAGCATCAGTCTTCTTCTCAGCACTTTGGCCCTGAAGGAAGAAATCCTGTGTGAAATGCAAGGAAGCAGCAGCTCCAGATCAAGCTCTTCAGCCACCACAGCCTGCTGTGAGGAAAAACCAAGAAGATGGATGGAAACAGAAGCATTGTCAGCTCAACACTCCCTCTGCCAGGGACCTTTCTAGGCCCAAGCACAGTGTGTTGCACGATTGCCTCCTTGGTTGCAGAGCTCCTTCTATCCCCTTCCACGTGCCCCACCATACACTTTCCTGTGAGAATTAAAGGAACCACAACATCTGTCTGCCTCAGCTGCTATCAGAGGCTGCTCTGGGTGCCAGTACAGCATGAATTCACAAGCAAATCAAGCATTTCCAAGGAATTCTGGAGTTCAGCAACATCAGTTCAGTCTGTGTAATGTGCACTTCAGGAACCTGCACAACATTCTCATTGGGTGATGATTATCCTTGTCTGCCAAGGTTTTAGCCTGTGTGCAGTGGCACAACCACTGCAGCCAAGGCACTGATGACAGCAGTAGGGTTGACACCAGTCCAAAAGCTTAAAACCTGATTTGACAGGGCAGACAGAACAAATGGGAGTTTCAAGAGCTGAAGGTATCCGAATGAGAGAAGATCTGCACTGCAGCACCCAAGTGTTTGAAAGCAGCTTACTCTTCCCTTGCCACCAGAAGCTGAACAAGAAACAGATGCAACACAAAAGTCAGTAAAACACTGTGGCCGTTTGACGCTGTGCCTTTAAGGAAGGGGCACACTGGCTAAATGTTTGTAAAATATTTTGGTATTCTAAACGAATTTCATTGGTAGGATTGTGGGAGGTGAGATTGGACCCAGGGGAGCTGGGAACTTTCTCTCAGTCTTCCTTCCTTCGCTGTCCCTCTCGGCTGGATCTGCTTCTGGGATTCTGGCCAACTAAGATAAGAACTAACTCCCTGTGCATAGGCCTCTGTCTGCTGTGCTAACTCCCTTTTCTTCTCGTCTTCTACCTCTTTGGGGGAGAAGGGAGGTAGGGGGGTGAAGAGGGCACAGGGGGAAGCCCCCTCTGTGGGGGGTCTGGTTTCTGGTTGAGTTCATTTGCTGTATATTCCTGTATATATTGTAAAATACCTGTGTTTGTTGTGTTACATAGAATCTGTTTCCTTGTAAAATATACTCTCATTTCTCCGACTGGGTTTAGCCGTGGTCTCTTTCTCAGTGGGGGAGGGAAAGCAGAGCCTTTCCTTTCAAACCACCACAAACACCTGCAAGCATTCCTTTGCTCAACCATCCTCTGAAGATGAGATGCCCCAAAATGGTCCCAGCATTGATGGGTTTGAATCCCTGTTCCCTAACACATCCTTGACTTGCTGACAGTAGATTCACATCCTGAGCAGTGGGTCAAACACTGCACACTCAAACAGGCTGAAATCGCAAACCCAGGAAAGATTAGGAAATAAATTCAAGAATGCCTCTCCCTGTGTTAGTGTGGGGAGACAACAGCCAATAAATAACACTCCTGTGACAGAAAGTGGCACCTTTCAGTTTCCTTTCTGCTCACATGTTGAGAAGGGAAAGCTGAATAGCATCAGCAGCTCTGGGGAAAAGGACCTGGGGGCCTTGGTGGACGACACGATGACCACAAGCCAGCAAGGAACCCTTGTCACCATGAAGGCCAATGGCAGCCTGGGGTGTGTTAGAAGTGGTGTGGCTATTCCATCCAGAGAAGTTCTCCTCCTCCTCTACTCTTCCCTGGGGAGGTCACATCTGGAATATTGTGTCCAGTTCTGGGCCCCTCAGTTCAAGAAAGACCTCAGGAAACTGCCTGGAAGACTCCAGTGCAGAGCCACAAAGATGATGAAGGCAGTGGAACATCTCCTGAGGAAAGGCTTGAGGGAGCTGGGGCTCTGTAGCTTGGAGCAGAGGAGCCTCAGGGTGACCTCATTCATGTTGATCAAGATGTGCAGGGCAGTGTCAGCAGGACAGAGCCAGGCTCTGCTCAGAGATTCCCAATGATAGGAGAAGGGGCAATGGGTGCAAGCTGGAGCTGAGGAGGTTGCACATGAACATACTGATAAACTTTTTCACTGTGAGGCCCTGGAACAGGCTACCCAGAGAGGTTGTGGTCTCCTTTCTGGAGACATTCAGTACCCACCTGGATGAGTTCTTGTGTGACCTTCTCTAGGTGATGCTGCTCTGGCAGTGGGGTTGGACTGGATGAGTTTTCTAGGTCCCTTCCAACCCCTAACACTCTGTGACTGTGTGATCAGTTTCCCTAAGGGCAGGAAAACCCTGCCTTAGCCTGGAACATTGTTGTGAAGAAATATCCAATGGCGAGATGGGTGAGGGAAAGACTCGCAGCAATCAATATGATTGATAAGCAAGCTTCAGCTTTATTGTTAGAAAGCACGGCTTATAAAGCATCTCAGCTAAATATGCACAGATGTCATTATTTCATTGGCCATTAGTCCAGGGTTACATCATAATATCCAGCCTACTTACAGTTAGATCTACGTGCAAGCTCCTCTCTAATTAGTTCTTTGTTTTACTTATCCTTTATCTGTACTCGCAGCTGCAAGCACAGCTTCCAGGCCACGATGACCCTCTGCATCAGCACACCTGCTCACTGCGAGCAGCAAACATCTAGATGGAGTCCGGCATACACACTTTGTTCAAGCAGCTGTTCCATAGGACTATGCCCCTGCAATTTAAGCCATTCCTCAACAATTCCCCCGTTTTTTTTTTTGTACAAATAAGGCCTTGGAGGTTATCCTTTGTCACTTGCATGATACAATTATACACAAGTTTAACAATATTCAAAATTAATACAATGATACCTAAAAACCTAAAAGCTTTTTTTGTCAATCAGGCTCTAGGCCTACACTGCCAGATTGCTCATACTACTTGTTGCTGGCATTTGGTCATAAGAGTTGTTCTCATCTTATACAAGATATTACTTGCATACACGAAAGCAAACAAATTAAAGCTAAGCTATATAGCAAAACCAAAAGTTCCATAACACAGCATGTCTAACAGACTGATACAAGGCACAAAGCTTAAGTTGAACTAGTTACAATGTTCTAACAGAGCTGGCATAATACATGGTAAAAGATAACAAACATTGTAAAGAAGAACTTAGATCTTAACAGTTCCGATCTTTACATTTCACTCCTCTTGTAGACAGAGAAGACTTGATTATGCCTGAACAGATTGCATACAGAGATTGAGGCACAAATGTAATCCTTAGCACTGTCTTTTACAATCTGCCTTAGGGTTATGTTGCATCTTTATTTTCTCTAGGATGGCTTAATGGTAGCAAGATTTCTTTGATCTGTAAAGGTAGATCTGGCCAGGCTCTAGCTTCACAGACAGAAAACTTGCAGGCAAACAGCAGGAGCAAAAGAGCTTCATTGCTTTGCCCAATATAAAATTACACATAATAATGTGTTTTTTGCTCATCCTAGTAATACTAATCTATTATTGGTACCGCTAAAAAACTTTTTGCTATTTTTGCTATGGGGTATTCTCCCTTTCCCCCCAATTTTTTTTTTTTTTTAAGATAACATATAAGTCCATAGAAACATTAATCATACAACAATCAAACAACCATAATATTCAGTCCTTATTCACATAGTGCTGTAATACATTCTTCTGATTGATGCTTTTGATCCTAGATTATCGTAACAGTTATTGTGATCGATGTTTGAAATGCTTCTTCCTCATAGTCTTGATTCTTCTGCACATTAACTAAAGAAAACCTTTAAAAATTAATACCTATTTATTACAAATCTTAACTATATTACATGGAGCTCCTTTGAAATACCTAAGCACACAACTAAGAAGGTTCAAACCAAAAGAAAATCTTATAATTTGAACTCATTACTAAGTAGGTATACCTTGCTACAATTACTATGTACTAAGTACCTGTAAATACCAAATGCTTACTATTCATTATTCTTATTAGAAAAACTTAGCAAAACTCTAAATAACAACTCTCTAAAAGACATTACAACCAGAAATGATAAAATTAGCACTGTCGCTTTAAATTAGAGCAGAGTCGCGGCTGAAGCCATGGGAAGGGGGTCGCTGGTGCGAGCCTCTGGGGGGGAAAAAGGTGGGGGCCGCTGCCGTGGCCACCGCTGGGCTGCTGCTGCTGTCAGTGCTGCCGGTATCAGTGGTGCGTCAGTCGGTACTGCCGGGGCCGAGCTGCCTTTTTTTTTTTGGCTTTTTTCCCCGCTGGGTGCAGACAGCAGTGGTGGCAGCTGGTAAACGCAGTGTGGTTGCCGCAAGATACATCGGGGGCGGCCCCGGTCGATCGGTCGATACTTTTCAAACACATTGTTTGAACTGGGGCTGCATCTTGTCCTGACAAAGTTGCTGTAACTGCAGCAGCCATTTGCTGTTCTAGCTTATATTTTTTAATACAGTTTATGCATTCTCGCCACGGCTTTTGCAGCTTGATAGTGACCCAGTCCCACAGTCTGTTTCCATAGTCTCTCCAACAAGTTTCATCAAAATAACTATCTCCACTAGTAAAAACCCAGGAATTACCTTAGACGATAGGTCTGCCTTTTGTTTTTCTAAACAACAATGAAGCAATGAGAACGCTGCCTCTTTGTCCATAATCACCAGTATTCATCCTTCCACGCCGGTGTCCTTAAGACTCTTCTGTGCCACAAACTTCCCTAATTGTTCTAAATAAAGCACGCCTCGTTTCTCAAGGAAACATTAAAAGGTCTACTTCGCTCTCCGTACCCCGGCCAGGGATTTCCTTAAGTGCAGCCTTGAACCTGAGCCGGCAGCCCTTACCCGGACGGTGAGCAGAATTCTTCCTAGTGAATCCTTGCCCAGGCACGGTACGAACCCCCTACACCAGCGTTGGGTTCACACTTTGCCCGTCGATCGCTGCACAGACCTGGGAATACCCAATCGACGCACTCTGGCCCCACCCGCGCCTCCTTCCTTCAGCAGCCGTAGACCGTGAGCTTGCTGAAGCAGCCGTCGGATACTCTTCTGTTCCTATTAAGCCTTCATGTCCCTGTGTTCGGGCGCCATTTGTTGTGAAGAAATATCCAACGGCGAGATGGGTGAGGGAAAGACTCGCAGCAATCAATATGATTGATAAGCAAGCTTCAGCTTTATTGTTAGAAAGCACGGCTTATAAAGCATCTCAGCTAAATATGCACAGATGTCATTATTTCATTGGCCATTAGTCCAGGGTTACATCATAATATCCAGCCTACTTACAGTTAGATCTACGTGCAAGCTCCTCTCTAATGAGTTCTTTGTTTTACTTATCCTTTATCTGTACTCGCAGCTGCAAGCACAGCTTCCAGGCCACGATGACCCTCTGCATCAGCACACCTGCTCACTGCGAGCAGCAAACATCTAGATGGAGTCCGGCCTACACACTTTGTTCAAGCAGCTGTTTCATAGGGCTATGCCCCTTCAATTTAAGCCATTCCTCAACAGAACATCCCAGAATCAGGAGAGTCAAAGGATACTTATTAGGAAATTGGGCTTTGCAGTTTTCTGACCAAGAGTTAATTAAAATGTTTTAGATAAGCCATGAAGAAAAAAGTTCTCTCATAGCCCTGAGTGCTCAGTGGTGGAGTAACAACTCTCCAAGGCAGTGCTCCCACACACAGAGAAGCCACAACACTGGCCAACAGGCAAGTGCCTCAGCACTGTGTCTCCCCCAGGGCAGTGATTCACACAGCCAAAATAAACACAGCTGAGATGCTGTCATCATTTCTCCTGTGCTCTGTCTCCTTTGACCGCATGGCTGCTGCAAGTCAGACAGCACACAGGTGAACAGAAGCAGTCTGGTGACCAAACAGCTAAAATGCAGGAGTTGTATTGTTTCATTAGATCAGCAAGCAGGGCACAGCCCCTGGCAAAGCAAAAAAACCTCAAAAAACCCTTCCAAAAGCAAACATTGCTAGAAGGATGTTTCCAGCCTTCTCCAGGACAACTTTCTACTGATTTTTATGTCCCACACAGAGCCTGCAGACACCAGAAGAAGAACCCAGAGGAGAGAACTTGCTTGGGCAGGATGGGTGCCCACTACCACAAAGGAATGGGGATTGTAACACAGTATTTGAACAGAGGCAATAAGGAGGCTGAGGAGACCTCGCTGCAACCTGAAAGGAGATTGCAGTCAGGTGGGTGGGGGTCAGTTCCTTCTCTCTAGGTGATGGGATGAGAGGAAATGGCCTGAAATTGTGCCAGGAGAGGTTTAGCTTGGCCATTAGGAAAAACTTCTCTCAAGAGTGGCACAGGCTGCCCAGGGAGATGGTGGAGTCACCACCCCTGGAGGTGTCCAGGAATCACGTGGACAAGGCACTTAGAGACACAGTTTAATGGCCATGGTGGTGTTGGACTCGAGCTCAGAGGCCTTTTCCAACCAGAACAATTCTGTGAATGGAACATACCCTCCCCAGGGCCAGGCTGGTGAAAAGACCATGACAAAAGACAACTCTTCTTCCCTCTGAAACGCCAATACTGACTCCCTTCCAGGGACACAGAACTAGGCAAGTATGGAAGGAGCTGATTAACTACAGAGATTAAACTTTGATACAGTTAGGTCTGAGCAGCAATTCAGAATCTTCACAGGCCACTTGCACAACAAACTACAAAAAGAGCAGCCCTCAGCTTGCCAGCCTTGCAGTGGTGCCTGGCACCTGGGAGGTCCCTTTGACAGCAGCTCCTTCCTTCCCTTCCCTTCCCATGCTCTTGCAAGCACTTCAGCCACTGCTGCAGGAAGCTGGACTTGCCTGCTACTAACCCACTGTAAGGGCTCTACCCATCCTTACAGCTCACTGCTACATCTCCTTTGGCACTCTGGAAGGCAGAGGAATGGTTTGGCTAAGTTAGAACAGAATAGAATAGAATAGAATAGAATAGAATAGAATAGAATAGAATAGAATAGAATAGAATAGAATAGAATAGAATAGAATAGGTTGGAAGAGACCTTCAAGATGATCGAGTCCAACCCATCACCCAACACCATCTAATCAACTAAACCATGTCACCAAGAACCCCATCCAGTCTCTTCCTAAACACCTCCAGTGATGGTGACTCCACCACCTCCCTGGGCAGCACATCCCAATGGCCAATCACTCTCTCTGTGTAGAATTTCTTCCCACCATCCAGTCTGAACCTCCCTTGGCACAGCTTGAGACTGTGTCCTCTTGTTCTGGTGCTGGGTGCCTGGGAGAAGAGACCAACCCCTACCTGGCTACAACCTCCCTTCAGGGAGTTGGAGAGAGCAAGAAGGTCTCCCTCTTCTCCAGGCTAAGCAACCCCAGCTCCCTCAGCCTCTCCTCACAGGGCTGTGCTCAAGGCCTCTCCCCAGCCTTGTTGCCCTTCTCTGTTCAAGTGTCTCAATGTCCTTCTTAAACTGAGGGGCATAGAACTGGACACAGGACTCAAGGTGTGGCCTAACCAGTGCTGAGTACAGGGCACAATGACTTCCCTGCTCCTGCTGGCCACACTATTCCTAATACAGGCCAGGATGCCATTGGCCTTCTTGGCCTCCTGGGCACACTGCTGGCTCATGTTTAGGTGGCTGTCAATCAGTACCCCCAGGTCCCTCTCTGTTTGGCAGCTCTCAGCCACTCTGACCCCAGCCTGTAGCTCTGCATGGGGTTGTTGTGGCCAAAGTGCAGCACCTGGCACTTGGATTTGTTGAATGCCATCCTGTTGGACTCTGCCCATCTGTCCAGCCTGGCAAGATCCCTCTGCAGAGCCTTTCCACCCTCTAACTGACCAACATCTGCTCCCAGCTTGGTGTCATCTGCAAATTCACTGCTGATGGACTCAATCCCCTCATCCAGATCATCAATGAAGATATTGAACAGGATGGGGCCCAGCACTGATCCCTGGGGGACACCACTGGTGCCTGGCTGCCAGCTGGCTGTGGCACCATTCACCACCACTCTCTGGGCTCAGCCTCCAGCCAGTTCCTAACCAGCTCAGAGTGCTGCTGTCCAAGCCAGGCTCTGACAGCTTGGCCAGGAGTTTGCTGTGGGGGATGGTGTCAGAGGCCTTGCGGAGGTCCAGGCAGACTCCATCCACAGCCTGCCCCACATCCACCAGGCAGTCACCTGGGCATAGAAGGAGATCAGGTTGGTCAGGCAGGACCTGCCCTTCCTAAATCCATGCTGGCTGGACCTGAGCCCTTGGCCATCCTGCAAGTGCTGTGTGATTGCACTCAGGATGATCTGTTCCATAACCTTGCCTGGCACTGAGGTCAGGCTGACAGGTCTGGAATTCCCCAGCTCATCCAACCTGCCCTGCTTGTGGATGGGCATCACCTTGGCAGCTTCCAGTCCTCTGGGACCTCTCCAGTGAGCCAGGACTGCTGAAAAGTGATGGAGAGTGGCTTGGCAGCTCATCTGCCAGCTCTCTCAGCACCCTAGGATGGATCCCATCCGGTCCCATGGACTTGTGGGGGTCTAAGCTGCTAAGGAGGTCTCTAACTACTTCTTCCTGGATCACAGGGGAACTATACTGCTCCCTGCCTCCATCTGCCAGCTCTGCAGCCCAGCTGTCTGGAAGACATTCCGTCCTGCTAGTGAAAAATGAGGCAAAGAAGGTGTTAAGTACCTCTGCCTTTTCCTCATCTTTAGTTACAGTATTCCCCTCTGTGTCCACCAAGGAGTGGAGGCTGTCCTTGCCCTTCCTCTTGCTATTCATGTATTTATAGAAGGACTTTTTGTTGTCCTTCACAGCAGAGGCCAGTCTAAGCTCCAAATATGCTTTTGCCTCCCTAATTTTCTTCCTACATGGCCTAGCAACATCCTTAAACATTCCATGGGTTGCCTCCCCTTTCTTCCAAAGATGATACACCCTCTTTTTTTCCCTTAGTTCCTTTAGAAGCTCATTGCCCATCCAGGCCGTCTGCCCCGGGGCTCATCTCCGGCACATCAGCACAGCCTGTTCTGAGCCTTCAACAGTTCTTCCTTGAAGTAGGTTGTGGTGGTGAGAGAAAGTTCAGTTCTCCCCCCCACACAAAGAAACCACAGCTAACTCAGTCGGAGAAGCAGAAATGAGGTAAGAGCTATACTGACCAGCAGGATGGGATGCAGATGGATATATACACAATACACAGTATCTACAATATCTACAGAAATATACAGCAAAGAAGGTAGTGCAGAACAAAACTCCCTCCTCCGGCCAGGAGGGTCCCCCCCTCTACCCCCTCTCTCCCCCTACCTCCCTTTTTTCCCAAAAAGGGTTAGAGAGAGAAAAGGGAATTGTTAAGGAGGAAATTCTGTTAGCTCAAAGTGCATGCAAGGATTATTCTTATCTGTTAGTTCAAGGTTAACTCCGTCCGCAGCTGTTGCTCAGAGAGAGAAGCAGACAGGCTGAAAAAGGACAGACAGACCTGAACTAACTGAGACTCGAACTGAACTCAAACTTAAAGCTGCATTCTACCAATCTACCAATGAAATTTGTTTAGAATATCTTTGTTTTTCAAAACATTCAGCCAGAGTGTTCCAGCAACTGTCCCTTTCTTAAAGGCACAGCCTAAAACAGTCACACAGGCCCAGCTCTCCTGGATCCCTTTGTTTTTAAGGGCTGTTTCCCAAGGAACCTTCTGAGTTAGTTCCTTGAGTAACCTGAAGTCTGCCCTCTGGCAGTCCAGAGTGGAGGTCTTCTTGCTGCCCCTCTTAGCTTGCCTGAATAGTTCAAATTCAATTCTCTCGTGGTCACTGGCCCCTAAACAGCCTCCGACCACCACATCCCCACCAGCCCTTCCCTGGTGGTGAAGAGGAGCTCAAGCAGAGCCTTGCCCCAGGTAGGCTCACGCAGCACCTGGGATAAAAAGCTGTCCTCCATGCACTCTAAGCTGTCCTCCATGCACTCCAAGCCATCCTCCATGCACTCTAAGCTGTCCTCCATACATTCTAAGCTGTCCTCCATACATTCTAAGCTGTCCTCCATACATTCTAAGCTGTCCTCCATACACTCCAAGCCATCCTCCATGTACTCCAAGCCGTCCTCCATGCACTCTAAGCTGTCCTCCATACATTTTAAGCTGTCCTCCATACACTCCAAGCCATCCTCCATGCACTCTAAAGTTACACTGTATTGGGCTGCAGAACAACGTGCAAAAGAGGAAGACAAGAAACCAAGCACCTACAAGCAGCAGACAACAGAAGCTGTCCCTGTGCTGCATGCAGGCCCAGCTGACTCTTGGCATGGAGGGAAAGGGCAGTTTGTGTTTCTTGTTTTTCTTTCAGGTGGAAGTCAATGCTTGGAGCAGAGCTGTGCTGCAAGTTAACTCCTGGGACACTGAGCACCTTTCAAGGAACACAGTTATTAATGACCTGGTGGTTTGTTGGTTCTTTCTTCCCTAGCAGCATACTGCCAGTCTGAGCTGGAGAAGCCCCACTTGGATGGGCTGGGCTGGCAGGGCCCTTTTGACTTTGTAAGAGAAAAGAGGACAGAAAGCCTCCCCTGGACTGAGAGAATGTGCAGCACTCCTCTGGCTGCAGGTCATAGCACTGATCAAGAAAACAAAGCAAGCAAGAAACACCAGAGTATGAATGAGTAGCCAGACAACCTCATCAAAGACCATGTAAGGAAGTGCCAGCTGTTTGAACCTCTGGAGGGCAGAGTCCTTCCCAAGCCAAGGGACCACAGTGCATTGAGAAACTGCTTTCAAACACCCTTGTGGTGCCTGGAGCATGACTGCCTATAGAATCACTGTAACCAAAGCTCCCTTGTCAGAGATGCCACTGCCTCAATGGGCTCAGCTGTTGCAGAATCCCCTCGTGGGGCCACCTAAAACTCTTTCCACTCGGTTTAGAAAGACCCTAAGGGAAGGGCAGGGGAATACAGATTTCCAAAGAACCTGTTCAGCTGGGACTCCCCAGTTCAAGGCACAGAACAAACCCCCTTTGAGAGGTATCTAGTATTCAGTGTTTCAGTGAACACTCGTTGACATTCAGCAATTTTAAAGCACAGGACCTCCACAGATCACAAATTGGTCCCAAAGGAAAAGAAGTTTAGGCCCACTTCTACAACTGCATACACCTCCCTCCTCAGCCCACAGTGCCAGGAGCAGCTGCTGCTTCCCAAAACAGACCTCTCTGGTCTCATTCTGCTACAGCTTCCACTGAGAGAAAAGCAGCACCAAGGGGAGGGGGAATACAATATTGACCCTCTCTACCCTCTGCTCTACCAAAGCTGGCCTTGGGCTGAGCAGAGACACAGAAAAAGCAGGCAGAACTGGCTCTCAGACAAAGAGACAAGTTGCATGGACAAGAAATGCCACTTCCAGGGCAAGGTTTTCTAATACAAATAGAGGAAAATGAAGATGGGAACACATTATCACACCCTTCATGTCACTCTCCACAGGGTGTGCAGATGAGCAGCAGGGCTTTCCACACAGAGGAGTTAAAGCCAAACCAAGTCTCAAATTAAACTCTGTAGCCCTTCCTGTGCAGAGCAGTTGTTAGGAGAGACTTCAGTGTCTGGTGAACTATTGAATCAGACACCTTGTAGACCAGAACCAAGACTTGGTTTGTGGTCTGTGTGAAACCTGCTATTTGCCATTGTCAGCAGGATAATTTCATCAATCCCACTCCTGTCTCAACAGAAGGGAAAGAAGCACATGAGAAAGTCAAAGCCTCAGCAGTGTCACCTTGTGGCTAAGGTACATCTCCTTGCAGATTATTTCAAAGCAAAGCAATCTAAAATTAAAATATCAAAGAATCCATCTCAATACCATGAGCTCAAACACACAGACTTGCTTTGCATGACTGTGTACTGGGGGGGAAGAAAAGAGTTTAAGTAACAACTAAACAAGCTGTATCCCTATGTATGCTGCCTGATTTCCACAGGCAGGCATAGGAGAGATGTAGCCATAAAAGCACATTTTAACTGCAGCAAGTTTGTGGGGAATTCTGTGCCTAACTGAGCCTCACAGAAGGTAAAACTACTGCAAAAGCCAGAAAGCATCTCTGCTTTAACAATGGCCTCTTTGGGCCACACAACCGTGTCTACAAAACAGTACAGGGCACGTACCTGCTGTACCACAGGTACTAAAGCAAACTGAAGCTGAGACAAGCCACTTCACTGGATCGATTCTGCAGAGTATTGCACTGCTACCAGTGCCCTGCCTGCCCAGAACACCTTAGTGTAGTGCTGAGCAAAGAAGAATCACTTCCATGTGTTCTTGGGCTCTCACTGACTGGCAAGGATCTCTTTCCTGAATGGCAGGAGAGATGCCCATCACTCATTCTTCCATTAAACCCACTTAGGTCAACAGAACTTCTGCCTGATGTCTTGCTGTATCGATTCCCAAGGCAGGGAACAGGGAAATAACCCTTCAGGAACCTGACCCCCCTCCAAAAAAGCAGTAGAGCCTGTCCCCAGCTTCTTCTCTGTAGGCACTTACAGCTCAGAGTCCCCTAGCTGATCCATGCTGGCCACATACACAGGCAACCTGTGATGCACAACTGCTTGTTCCATCTCCAGTTCCTCTTTCTTCATGCAGGAGGATTCAGCCTGCAAAGCAAACAGCTACAACAAGAGAAGAGGGCCAAGTAAACAGGTCACTGAGATTCACCTCCTGCCCACTTGCTGAAGTTGTTTACTTCTTTATTTCAACAGCCCAAGAAGGGTGGTGAGGGAAGAAAGCTTCTTGGCATGGCTGAGCACATTAGTCCCAAGCAGCCAAAACAATCAGCACTTTAGACACACAGGAAACTGGAGCCTACTTAAAACCCTTCACACCTCTCCTTGGGCTGTTGCTGCAGGGACACTAATGATGCTGGGAAAGGAAAGCTGGTCAGAGCACCATTCATTTCCTCTCCACACTACCCTGTACAGGTATGAAGCCCAGTTCTCCCCTCTCCTATAAACCAAAACTGCAAGTCATTGTCTTTTTTCTTTTCTTCTGCACCCTCCAACTCCCTTGATGCTTCCACAGCTGAGGTGCCTGGACAGAGGCTGAGTCTTGCCAGCAGGTTAGAGTGGAAGTCATACAGACAATCCTGCCTGTTGATCCCCAGCACCAAAGTAAGGCCCTTCCCTGCACTGCTGCTGCCTTCCTGGCAGTTTCTCACTCTGCATCAGAGCAGTTTACTACTCCTGCATGCAGGTGCCTGGGGCTTTTTTCTGCCTCTTTCTTCAATTTATGAAGGCTGGTTTGAGTGCTCTTGTTATCCTTCTCTGTTCTCATGGCAATGCTCCACAAGGAGGTGTATACAAACCTTGTGATCTCTCCTAGCACCCAAGCTAACTGAGCGGAACTGAATCACAGAATGGTTTGGGTTGGAAGGGACATTAAGGATCATCTAGTTCCAGCCCCCTCACCATGAGCAGGGACATTTTCCACTAGACCAGGCTGCTCAAGGTCTTATCCAACCTGGCCTTGAACACTTCTAGGGAGGGGGCATCCACAACCTCCCTGGGCAGCCTATTTCAGTGTTTCCCCATCCCTACTGTAACAAATTTCTCTATTAAACCTTCATTAGATTTTATTTATTAAATCTTTATTAGATTTATTTATTATCTCTTCATTAAATCTAAGTAGAAAAATTCCCTTCAATCTAGTGTAAACCTACCCTCCTCAAGCTTCTTACCAGAGGGGGACCTGCCTTCATGTTTGCACACCTTGCTCCCAGCTAACCACATTTCTCTCTGCCCCGAGCTTCCCTACGCTGCTTGTCACCTGAGCCTGCATCAAACTCCTTACTGTGCTCATGATACCCGACACAGGAATGGCTTTTCTCTTACCCACCAAGCCCGTCAGCGGGTCTCGCTGCCCTGGTTCCAGAGAGTAGAACCTTCTGAAAACAGAAGCCAAAACAAATGAAGCACTGCCTGAACAGTATGGATGAGGTAGTACCAGAACAAGCTGGTTCTCAGCTTGCTCACCATCGGCTGGTAGCTCCAGGAAACCCTCAGGGCTACCAGATCATAGCTCTGAACAAACTGGTGCAGCTGGTCCCCTATCTCAGAATCACAGAATCATAGAATCAACCAGGTTGGAAAAGACCTCAGAGATCAAGTCCAACCTGTCACCCAACACCTCCTGGCAACTAAACCATGGCTCCAAGTGCCACATCCAGTCCTTTTTTGAACACCTCCAGGGATGGTGACTCCACTACCTCCCTGGGCAACACATTCCAATGGCAAATTACTCTTTATGTGAAGAACCTTCTCCTTACCTCCAGCCTAAACAGCTTGAGACTGTGTCCTCTTGTTCTGGTGCTGGGTGCCTGGGAGAAGAGACCAACCCCCACCTGGCTACAACCTCCCTTCAAGGAGTTGTAGAGAGCAATGAGGTCTCCCCTGAGCCTCCTCTTCTCCAGGCTAAGCAACCCCAGCTCCCTCAGCCTCTCCTCACAGGGCTGTGCTCCAGACCTCTCCCCAGCCTTGTACTCCAGACCCCTCCCCAGCCTTGTTGCCCTTCTGTGGACATATTCCAGCAATTCAACATCTTTCCTAACCTGAGTGGCCCAGAGCTGGACACAGGACTCAAGGTGTGGCCTAACCAGTGCTGAGTACAGAGCAGAATGACTTCCCTGCTCTTTATCCACCTAGAGGGGAAAACAGGAGACTTCCTGTAAGTTAATGTTGAGAAGCTTTAAGCTGAGAAGTGCAAATAACACCACGACCCAGCACTCATGCAGCAGCTGCTTTCTTAATCCTGGAAACACTTTGCATTTTATATTAGCAGTGCTTTTCAAATAATAAACAAACAAAACACCACACAAAAACCCCAAAACAACCTGAGGTCGTTTGAGGCTGTGCCTTTAAGAACAAACACTGCTGGAACACACTGGCTAATGTTTTCGGTACTAGAACCAAAACATTCTGATATTCTAAACGAATTTCATTGGTTGATAAACAAAAATGCAGCTTTAGATTGTGAAGCAGTTGGAAATTTTTTTTTCCTCAGTTCAGTTCAGTTTGGGAGTTGGGGGAGTTGGAGGTTTCAGCCTGTTCTCCCTGCCTGCTTCTTCTGCGAACTGCTGGAGTTGGCCTTCAGATAAGCAAACACTAATCCTGCATGGGCTTTTGAAGCTTGCTAACAACTCTTCTCCTTAGTAACTTGCCTTTCTCGCTCTCTAACCCCTTTTTGGGGAGAAAGGGAGGTAGGGGGGAGAGAGGGGGTTCCAAGGAGGGGATCCCTCCCTCGGGGAGGGATTTTTGTTGTGTTATTTGTCTTTGCTGTGTATTTCTGTGTATATATTGTAAATACCTGTATATATTGTGTTATATATAACCTGCTTTCCATATATGCTTGTAAATATATAGCTTTTGCTCTTCGACTGAGTTAGCTGTGGTTTCTTACTCTGTGGAGGAGGGAGAGCTAAGCTCTCTCTCAACCTACCACACAACCACAGCAAAACATGAAGGAACATAGCCAAAGAGACTTTTGACTACAAAAATCTCATTTTGCTAAAAGCAGTGGGGTTTGGGTTGTGTGGGGTTTGGCTTGTTTGGGGTTTTTTTGCAAGCAGGCAAAACCTGTCACTGTTCAAAGTCAGTCGATAATGAGAAACAGGAATAACGTGCTTAAATGTGGACAGCTCACGTGCAGCACCTGGAATCTGTAGTCTTTTTAGACTAAAAGGAAAAAAAACTGGGTTTATTCAGCAGAAAGAGGAAGAAAGCTCTGTCACGCTGCCACCTTTTAGGTGCCTCCCTCTTTAATAACTTTATCTAGTAACCAGGTAGTCAGGGAAGTTTGCAGCTGAGGTTTGTTTTAGAGACAATTATTCCTGCAGTCTGAATAATGCACAATGATGGCATGGAAAAAAAATCAACATTTGAGTGATTTCTGATGGCAAAGACAGGCAACAGGGGAAAAACCTCCACACTCTGCACCCTAGACAAGATGCAACTAACAAAGTTTAAATGTGATTTGCTCTCCCATCATCAATTAACACCTTAGGACATCACCCAGCCTCTATCTCTGTGGCTTCCTAAAGGAAATTGAAGTCTGACCCCTGCAGCTCCCTCCTGGACAATGTAATTCCAATTACATCAACTGTCTGCCAACCTCTACACATTTAAGTGCTGACATTTCAAACATAAAAGCAACATGGTTTATGAATGAAAAAGCTGATGAAAGCAAGAGCTGCCTGGTCAAATCACTACATTCAGCCCCCCGAATTGCTGCTCAAACACGAAGCTCAAACACGAAGGCTCGAAACTGTATTTTCAAGGCTGCAAACCGTGCCCAATTTTCACGCACCATGCTGGTGCTTAAAACACAAAGAAAGGAGCGGAGGTGTAAAGCCGCGAGAAAATATTCTCATGGCTGAGAAAAGATGCAGGCAAAGAGCCGTGCTGCCGCTGCCCCCTCGTACACCCGCCTCCTGCGCTCCTCTCGGCACGGAGGGAATCCCGCGGCGGTTCACACGTCGGATGCAGGGTCCGTAGGCAGCGGCTTTGTCGGGCGGCACAGACCGGCAGGGCGGCTGCGGCAGTTTTAGGCTATGCCTTTAAAATTTTGTCTACAGATTTCGAGCAGAAAAGTCGAAGAATGTAAATAAATCATATTGGGTGTGAAAAGGAAAATAAAGACAATTCTAAACGATTCCACGGGAGAAATACCTACCATAAGGCTGGTTGTACCACAACACTCTGGGGGCTTCTCGCTTCGTTGCCCTGGAGAGGATACTAACCCTGCTTCTGCTCGACCTTGGCTGCATTGTTTTGGTACAGTCTAAGTCATTTGCTTCCAACTCAGCTGGTCTGGCAAAGTTAATTTTTTGGGGGGGTGAGGGGCATTTCAACCCACCACAGCGGCTGGCTGGGAACCGCGGCCCTTGACTGGGCAGCCAAGGCAGGGGACGGCTCCTGTCGCCCGCCGCCGCTGCCCAGTGCTAACGCCGCTGCGGAGCCAAGCAGGAGCGCCTTAAATCGGCTTAAACCTGCCACCGCCGCCAACGGGCTGCGCGTACACCAGCGGCGGCCCTCACCCCCGGGACGCTGCGGGGTCCCGCCTGCGCGGCCAGCCGGCCCACGGCGCCCAACCAGGCGCGGGGGCACAGGGGCGGCCGGCCCCGAGGAGAGCTCCTTCCGCGGGGAAACGAGGGGCGCGCCTCGCTGTCCCGCTGCCCACGGCCCGCCCCGGGAGCGGCGTGCCCGGGGACCGCCTACTCCTCAGGGGGCACCCGAGCCCAGCGCCCCGCCAGCAAGGTCGCCGCTGCCCCGGGAGCCTTTTGCTCGGTCCGCCTTGAACTCCGCACCCAGCTGCTTCAGGGCGGCGGCGAAGCCGCGGAAGAGAGGATAGTCCCGCACCAGCTGGTCCGTCCGCTCCGCTGCCATGGAAGCCCCCGCGACGCCACTTGGCTCCGCCCGCCCAGGAGCGGCAAGGGGGAGTCCAGCCCCCAGCGAAGCGGCCCGGACCCGGCCGGGCGAACTGCAGCTCCCAGTCCGTGCGTTGCGCCTGTAACGGCTTCCCTTGGGCGGTGTTTCCCCTCCCGGCTGCAGAAGAAACGGCAGGGGCAGGCGTTCTTGTCTCCGGGGCGTGCTTACGGGCGGTGAAGGGCAGGGGGCACCGGTCCGGTGGCTGGGAAGGGCTTCCCCAGGCGGCACTTTGAGCTCTGGCAGGGTGGCAGCTGCAGGCCCGGCTGTGTGGGGCTGTGTCCCTCCCGTTCATGTCTGGTGTTGTTGCCTGCTCCCGTGTCACAAGGTCATTTGGAAAGAAATCGCTGTGTTCTGAAGGAATCTGGGTTTTAGTAACGTGGGTGGGAGGTGAGGTGTCTCAGTGAAGCCCAGCCCTGGATGTCCCATGGAAATGGAGCATCACATCATTGCAGGGACAGGTACGGGAGGTGGGAGGCTTGCCTCAGCTGTGTTTCGTGTTGTACAGTTTGTTCTTTGTGCTGGGCTAGGTTTTAGTATTTACAGGTGGCACGCCTTACACAACAAGAAAATTTCAAACTCATGATTTCCTACAGAAAAATAATCTGCAGTGCTCGTGGCAGTCACCCCGAGCTTTCCTTTTCTGTTGTCTGCTATGCAGGCTGAAGATTTCTTCACTTCCATATTTATTCAAGTATAGATAAACATTGCATGGCATGGTTCTAGCAAGATGAAGGTCAGTCTCTTTTCTCTAGTACCAGGTGATGGGACAAGAGTGAAATTAGCTTGTACAGATGTCAAACTCAGACATATTCATAAATGTCTCCACAAATTCCTTTGCATTTCCCAAGCATGCTCCCACCCCCCTTCATTCCCAGTCCTGCCTGTTGCTGGCTGCAGTCAGGGCTGGGGCAAAAGTTTGTGCTCTTGACCCAGCCAGTCTCTGACACCTCAGCGCCTCACCCTCCCTCCACTTCTCTCCCAATACACATCCTACACAACACAGACTACAGCCAGATAATCAGTGTAAGGATCCAACCCCACCGTCCCAGCAATGCTAGCACCCACCAGCACCCACCTTCCCCCTCTGACAGCCAAATACAACCATTTCTCACAATGGAGATGTTCAAGAAGTGTAGGGACGTGGCACTCTGGGACATGGCTTAATGGCCATGGTGGTGTTAGGTCCACGGTTGGACTCCGTGATCCTAGTGGCCTTTTCTGACCAAAACAGTTCTGCGACTGTATGATTACAGCTTTTGATGGAGACAGCTGGAAACTGTAGGCAGAAACATGCCAGAGTGTGACCCACTCCCCTAGCACAGCTGCAAGAAGCAGAGCTCTGCGTGGCAAAGCAGCACTTGTCAGTGCAACTCCACCGAGCTGTGCTCACATGGCTCTTCATCAGCCTGCAGGAAGCTGTTCTGTCCCACTCAGGCAGCTCAGCCTCAAAGGTGTGAAGCCTATTTCTCTGTGCATCACTACTATCTGTGGGTCTGTTTAACCAGCTGTATTAGGATGACCACTGTGTGTCTCTCTGGGTGCCCGTGGTGTGTGTAATTTCACCTTCTGCAGCTCTCCTGCATCACTTCAAAGCTGCCAGCTCAGCGTAAGCAAATTGCTCCCTTTGTAGTCATGGGCTTGTTATGTGCCTGATTTGCTCTGCTCTTGCTTGGGGTTTTGTTTGGTTTTTTCCTTTCCCTACAGGGTTTTTGCAGTTTCTTTCTATCTTTGCAGCTCTTTTTCTAGTGTTTTGGAAACCAACCAAGGGACCCCACGATGAAATTATCTTGATTTCGCAGCATTTTGCTATGAAGTCAGAATAGTGACTTCAGGGACAGAAGAGGCCTTAGGGGAGGGAGTAACTCGTTCAGCTTCATGAGGTGCCCTCTGTCTTCAAGGCACTCTGGAAAAATACATCAGGGAGAAAAACAACCACCAGTAGTGTTCATTGGCCTCTACTGGAGGAACTCATTAAGCCAACCAAAACTTTTTATTAAGATTAAATTGACCCAACTGAAAAGGTGGATATTACCATACTTATAGCAGAGGAAGAAACATCTGGAGTCCTCTGCCCCCACTCTGTTTAGTTATATTGGTTACCAGTTTAGGACAGGAATTGCCCTTGTAAAGGTCTTTGAGGCTCTGACCGTTCAAAGCGCCGCTATCTGGGGCTTGTGCCTGCTGAGCCATTTAGTTCTCATGCAGGTTGAAGCAGAAGTTCAGTTTACCATGTTCTCAATCAGATGCAAGTGAAGCCGAAATCACGATGATTCTCAGAAGCCAAGACTCAACGGATGTTTAATGCTGGCCTAATGGAACTTTCTTCACATACAAGTTCTTACAATTGCTTTTTCATAGGATCATGTGTCCCTTATGTGATTTTTGGAGGCCATGGAACTTCAGTATCTTCAGGAGCCTAAATACAGAGGTTTACTTGTAACCTAGTGCTTAGTCTTTGGCCAAAATGTCCAACACAAAAGCTCCTGCTTGAGGTGATCATGGATGGTCTCACCAATAGTATAAACCTTGACACATTTTGGAGCTGTGTCTATTTAGATGTACTGGCCCTATGTTCTGAGCTGTGCTTGCTGTAAATGATGTGCAACATGAGGTCATTACAGCTTACATCAGAGCAGCTGAGAGCAGAACATGGCAAAGGCTTCTAGCAAAGTTCTCATGAGAAGTGATTAGTAAAGTCTTAAGCCTATAGTTGGTAGACATCCAAATAGTCTTGCCCACATGATGTTTCTGAGCGCGCTTCGAGAAGAGAGCAGTCCAAACAAGTCTGCTGATGAAAGATCAGAATTAAGTAGGAAATGTTTATGTGACTGCATGTTATGTGTATGCATTGCACAATACAGACCCAAACACTTGTCTTCTGTATTTAAGTTTCCTCTAGTATTAGTTAGAATAGAATAGAATTAACCAGGTTGGAAAAGACCTTTGAGATCAAATCCAACCTATCACCCAACACCATCTAATCAACTAAACCATGGCACCAAGCACCCCACCCAGTCTCTTCCTAAACACCTCCAGTGATGGGGACTCCACCACCTCCCTGGGCAGCACATTCCAATGGCCAATCTCTCTTTCTGTGATGAACTTCTTCCTCACCTCCAGCCTAAAATTCCCCTGGCACAGCCTGAGACTGTGTCCTCTTGTTCTGGTGCTGGGTGCCTGGGAGAAGAGACCAACCCCCACCTGGCTACAACCTCCCTTCAGGGAGTTGTAGAGAGCAAGAAGGTCTCCCCTGAGCCTCCTCTTCTCCAGGCTAAGCAACCCCAGCTCCCTCAGCCTCTCCTCCCAGGGCTGTGCTCCAGACCCCTCCCCAGCTTTGTTGCCCTTCTCTGGACACCTTTCAGCAACTCAACTTCTTTCGTAAACTGAGGAGCCCAGAACTGGACACAGGACTCAAGGTGTGGCCTAACCAGTGCTGAGCACAAGGCACAGTGACCTCCCTGCTCCTGCTGGCCACACTATTCCTCATGCAGGCCAGGATGCCATTGGCCTTCTTGGCCTCCTGGGCACACTGCTGGCTCATGTTCAGCCTACTGTCAACCAGTACCCACAGGTCCCTTTCTGCCTGGCTGCTCTCAGCCACTCTGACCCCAGCCTGTAGCACTGCCTGGGGTTGTTGTGGCCAATGTGCAGAACCTGGCACTTAGATGTGTTCAATCTCATGCCCTTGGGCTCTGCCCATCTGTCCAGCCTGGCAAGGTCCCTCTGCAGAGCTCTCTGACCCTCTGACAGATCAACTCCTGCCCCCAGCTTGGTGTCATCTGCAAATTCACTGCTGATGGACTCAATGCCCTCCTCCAGATCATCAATAAAGATACTGAACAGTTCTTCCCCATTTTCATACAGGTAAGGGTAGCTGGTGAAACAGTAAGTTGTTTTCACAGAGACATCTAATAACCGAAGGAAATGTGAAGCAGATAACCCAGACATGTTAAATCATGAATCCAGTCAGAGCAGAGAGCAATCAGTTCTGATTTCTTCTCCTGTTTAGTAGCAGGTTTTGTGTAAGGCTAAGAAAGCTATGCAGAAGCTGGAGCAAACCTCGGGTTCATTGCTGAAGATGAAAGGTAACTGTGCAAGCATTTGCCTTAGAGTGCCTGGGCTTGGGTTTTGTTGATTTGCCAAACAGATAGGTGAAGCATTAGAGCCAACTGTGACTGTGGTTGTAGCAGTAAGCAAGGGATGGTAAAAAGTCTTGTCAACCCCCTAAGAACTGCATCTCAGAAATAAGCCCTCCCCAGCCTTGGTGAAGGAAGGAAATCAGTAGCTCCTGCTGTCCCATGGCAGCAGGCAGTTCAGGGAGAGTGCCTTTGTCACCCTGCTGCTGTTCACCCCCAGCAGGCGTGGGGCTGGTGTTGAGTCTCCAGATTGCATGCTTGGGCTCATCACTGAGGGAGTTCAGGATCGTGTGTGCTCCTCCTGGGCACAGCAATGTGGCACAGTGCAAGTCACAGCCATCAAAACACAACCAGAGCTTAAACTTCAGATGGCTCTTGTGCCAGGCAAAGGAGAGGGACAGAGGAGCTGTTGAGGATTTATCTCCTAGTATAGGAGATGGAAGTCTCTAATTAAGAATTTACTCTGATAAAAATGGGTGAGAGAGATGCTGCAGTTCTGTTTTCTTCTCAGCTTGGCAAGTTGTCTTCATGCACTTCTTCTTTACTATGGGTGACACCATGTGGCACACTAGTCTAAGGATGTGCTGTCAGCAGTTGATGCAGCTCCCACTGTGGGGCTTCACACCCTTGCCAGAATGCTTTCTGTTGACAGATGTTGGCTCCTGCCTCCAGTGGTGGTGAGTAGGACTGGGGGTTGATGGGGTAGAGACTTGATCATATATTTATGTCCCTTCAAGTGTCCAAATTACTGTCAGCTTGAAGAAACCTTGCTGTTCGTGCCACTTGCTCCTCCAGTGACTTTCATCAATTAAAATTCCCTGTGCTTAAAATGAGCAACCTGCCCTGAACCCACATCCTTGGATTACCCATAAAAGACAGCCATAGGCAGAAGGACCTCCCTGCTCCTGCTGGCCACACTGCTGCTGATCCAGGCCGGGATGCTGTTGGCCTTGGCCACCTGAGCACACACTGGATCATGTTCAGCCAGCTGTCAACCAGCACCCCCAGATCCTTTTCTGCCCAGAAACTTTCCAGCCACTCTGCCCCAAGCTTGTAGCATTGCATGGGGCTGTGTGACCCAAGTGCAGGACCCAGCACCTCCATAGTTCCTTCTCTTTTGCTTTGAGCTGGTGCTTGTTTATAATTCCCCTGGCTTACCGAGTTTCTCATTAGCATGAGCCCGCGGCTGGGCCAGCAGATGGCACCAGCCTCCTGCTGCTCTTTCTGCTTTTGCTTCTGTGAAAATCAGGTGGCTGCACTATGCTTTTGTTTACAAGACCTTGAGATCTGCTGAGTCAAGATTTACTGTGGGAAATGAGATCTGCTTCATCAAGGACTGCCCAGCAGAGCCACGAACACCTGTCTGTCCCCTTCTTCGCTGACGAAGCAGGCCAGGGGCTGCAGTGTGTGGACTCTGGTGCTTAGCCTCACAGAAGATTGCAGTTGGTTCTAATTCTTCTCAAAAGATTATCTTTTGTAGCAGGCATTAAACAACAGGGACTCCTCAGGAGAGAAGAGAACAGCCTTTTGGTCAAAGCACATTATTTGGGCAGGATGAGAAATGCTTTGGGCTTCACCAGACTGGGTGCTTTCCCCATGTCTAGCAGCTGCTAGGGCTACACAGTTCTCTGTCCAGTGTAAAATGTGGCTCTGTCCTTCCCTCTGGGTAACAAATAACTGAGTCATGATTCAAGCTTAATATCTCCAATGAAGCAGTCCAATGGTAATTCATACTCTTCTGTTTGAGAAACTCCAGATCCTTTGGAGCTGGACATCCAGAACCTTTGGTGAGCACAGTACCATACATGAGACTGCTTACTGCCTTCCAGTGTTTTGTCTCCAGCAACAGTGGCAAATACTGCAGAGCATGGAAACTGGAGTTTTAACATGTGCATGCTTGCATGCAGTTATCCTGAGATTGTCCATATTGGTTTGTTGGAATATTGAAATTTTACAAAAAAGACAAGACTGAATTCTTGTGAGTTAACTTTCTTGTGCCATACTCTGCATTCCATCAGGAAATGTGCTCCTTTGGGACATTTTCTAAGGAATCATTTTGAGCCCAAATTTAGTAACAATGATTGCTGTGTCTAGAACTCTTGTTTTTGTGTTCCTTTAATCTTGTTACGTTCATTTGAGAAGCTCTTAATCATTTAATTGAGGTAAAATAACCTCAGTGCTGCTGCCAAAGCAGGCATGGTTACCCCTGGTTCCCTGTGCCACACAGTGGGCTCATTCTGACTTAGTCACCAGGTGGAAGTTGTGACTCTGAAGAGAAGAGTCATAGAAAGGCTTAGGTTGGAAGGGACCTTGGAGATTGTAAGAGACTAAACCTTGTCTCTCTTGATGTGAATCAACAAAGACAAAATCACCTTTGCTGCTTGCCCAGACAGCAGCTGATGTGTATTGGGCAGAGGCCACTCATAAGGACTCTCTGGAATATGCACAGCCAAGATCATCTCTACCCATCAGCTACCCCTGGAAGGGAGGATGGTGCAAAGACAATGGATTCACCACCTGGACACATACCTAAAAAACTGTATAAAAGACCTGAGCACCTACTGGCTCAAGAGAAGGACAAAACCTGGGCAGTGCCTGCTCTGAATTAAAATGAAGAGAATACCAGGAGAGGAAAGGACAAAGCCATCAGCGTGCAGCCTGGAGGCTGCAGAGCAGGAGGAAGCCTCTCTCCATGTCCTGAGTTCCACCTGCTGCAACTCCTGGAGCTGAAGAGACTGCTCAGAGCAGGACTTGGACTTGGACTTTGGGATCTCTCCCTCCCCTCTTCCAGTGGAGGACAGCACAGACAACAAGGCAGCAGCCTTCCTCCACAGACCCAAACTGTCATGGGGGTGAGGTTGGCAATATAATTCCTTTCTTCTTCTCTCTCCCTCTTCTCTCTCTCTCCTTCTGATCTATCCACTTTATTCTGTTAATAAATAGCCTCAAGGGCTGTTGATATTTTGGCCTCATTTGTGCCTCTGATTTCATAACACAGAATATTCAAAGGAACTGAGTCTCTTTCCCTCTCTGGACCAAGACACAGATATCTAGTCCAACCTGCCCACCATGGGCAGGGAAGCATCTTGACTAGACTCAGCTGCTGAAGGCCTCATCCAACCTGGCTTTGAACACCCCCAGGGAGGAGGCAGCTATGTTGCATTAGAAGTTTCACTACAGCCTGCTTAGAAGTCAGTCTTAGGGCTGTGTTTCCTCGCATGTAAAATGGAGCAAATGGAGCTCCCATGCTTACTTAAGGCAGAGCATCCAGGTCTGGGCTGGAGTCTCTTTATGTCTAGTACCTACTATGTCAGGATATGACTTCAGCCAAAGCTTTTAAGTCTAGTGCAATGCCAGTAAAAGTATAAAAACTGACATTGTAAAAGCCTCAGGATACAAAGGCAAGTAACTCAGCATTTTTTGAATGCCAGAATGAGGTTTGCCTGTGCAACAAGTACAGCCTGCAGCACTTGGAGCTTCTCCTGTGAGGCAGCCCTGCTGAGGCTGTGGCTGGAGCCTGCCTTTTGCAGATGAAATCTTGGCAGAACAGAGTTGGTAAAATCCTGAGAGCTGGGCAACCTTCAGCAATAGTGTGAAGTCTTAGAGTGTGGGGAGTGAGTGAAGTAGTTATGAACCAGAGCTACTCCCCAGTCTCCTGCTGGTTTACAGTAGATGGCTGTCTCATAGCCTGCTCTTAAGAGACCTTTCCCTTTCCCTTTTTCCTTTCCCTTTCCCTGTCCCTGTCCCTGTCCCTGTCCCTGTGCTGCAGTTTTATAAGCACACAGTGGACCTGCTGATAGAGCATGAAATTGTTTCACTAAAGAGCTGCCTGTTCCTGAGGCTCTCCACAGCTATCTCCCACTTCTGGCAAGAGCTTTCTGAAGAAAAAAGAGACAGCTTCTTGTAGTATTGCAGCCAGAGAGATTTCCTCATGGATCCTGAGCCTGCTTGCCAGCAGCCTGTGTGCGCCGCAGGCAGCAGGAGGCACGGCAGAGGTAGCAGTGAGGAAGCCGGGGGTCCGCAGTCTCCACACCAGAGGCAGTAAGTGCCCAGTAACACACGTGGCTGCCTCTGAAACTCTGATGGCAAACGTACAGTAGCTGTAATTAAGCTTTCCCTGGAGCATTTGAATGCATAACTGGAGAGAATAAACAGCCTTTGAGTGAAGGTCTGCACCAGAATCTCTCTGGTAAGATACACAGGCAGCTCCAAGCGTGCAGCTGTAGTAATGCTACTCAGTCTCCACTGCCCTGTGGATTTTCTGTCCTAATTAACAGTTACATTTGCTCTAACTTGCTCCAGGGGAGTGAAGCAAGACTCGTACCGCTACTGTGGTCTGCAAACACTCCAAAGAGCACAGGTGATCTGTATCCAGGAGCAGCCTGGCTGCCAAGGCCTGCTCTGGTTTAAGCTGGGTGGGTTTTTTCCTCAAAGCACTTGGTATCAAAGAGAAAGTGTTTGTAGAGCAGGTACACCCCCCTGCAGAGCCAAGAGATCACTGTCTGAGCAAACCAGGGCATTTGTTATAGAGAGATGGAGTAACCCCATGTTCCTACTCATCAAATAAGTTGATCCTTATTAATTTCTGTCTCCATTGAACCCTCTTGGTTTATTCTAGCTGTAAACACACCTATTAAATGGGGAGAAATGATATAGTAAGGGATAGAATAGAATTAACCAGGTTGGAAAAGACCTTTGAGATCATCAAGCCCAACCTATCACCCAAAACCATCTGATCAACTGAACCATGGCACCAAGTGCCACATCCAATCCCCTTTTGAACACCTCCAGGGATGGGGACTCCACCACCTCCATGGGCAGCACATCCCAATGGCCAATCTCTCTTTCTGTGAAGAACTTCTTCCTCACCTCAAGCCTAAACTTCCCCTGGCACAGCTTGAGACTGTGTCCTCTTGTTCTGGTGCTGGGTGCCTGGGAGAAGAGACCAAGCCCCACCTGGCTACAACCTCCCTTCAGGGAGTTGTGGAGAGCAATGAGGTCTCCCCTGAGCCTCCTCTTCTCCAGGCTAAGCAACCCCAGCTCCCTCAGCCTCTCCTCACAGGGCTGTGCTCCAGACCCCTCCCCAGCTTTGTTGCCCTTCTCTGGACACCTTCCAGCAACTCAAAATCTTTCCTAACCTGAGGAGCCCAGAACTGGACACAGGACTCAAGGTGTGGCCTAACCAGTGCTGAGCACAGGGCACAAGGACTTCCCTGCTCCTGCTGGCCACACTGTTCCTGATGCAGGCCAGGATGCCATTGGCCTTCTTGGCCCCCTGGGCACACTGCTGGCTCATGTTCAGCTGCTGTCAATCAGCACCCCCAGGTCCCTCTCTGTTTGGCTGCTCTCAGCCACTCTGACCCCAGCCTGTAGCACTGCATGGGGTTGTTGTGGTCAATGTGCAGCACCTGGCACGTCGATGTGTTCAATCTCCTGCCCTTGGACTCTGCCCATCTGTCCAGTCGGTCGAGGTCCCTCTGCAGAGCCTCTCTACCCTCCTGCCCCCAGCTTGGTGTCATCTGCAAATTCACTGCTGATGGACTCAATCCCCTCATCCAGATCATCAATAAATATTTTGAACAGGCTGGGGCCCAGCACTGATCCCTGGGGGACACCACTGGTGCCTGGCTGCCAGCTGGATGTGGCACCATTCACCACCACTCTCTGGGCTCAGCCTCCAGCCAGTTCCTAACCCAGCTCAGAGTGCTCCCATCCAAGCCAGGGGCTGACAGCTTGGCCAGCAGTTTGCTGTGGGGGATGGTGTCAGAGGCCTTGCTGAGGTCCAGGCAGACTCCATCCACAGCCTGCCCCACATCCACCAGGCAGTCACCTGGGCATAGAAGGAGATCAGGTTGGTGAGGCAGGACCTGCCCTTCCTAAATCCATGCTGGCTGGGCCTGATCCCTTGTGCTCTCTATTTTTTTTCCGGCATGACCTAGCAACCTCCTTACACATTCCATGGGTCACCTCTCCTTCCTCCCAAAGATGATATCTCCTCTTTTTTCCCCTTAATTCACCCAGAAGCTCATTGCCCATCCAGGCTGTCTGCCCCGGGGCTCATCTCTGGCACATTGGCACAGCCTGTTCTGAGCCTTCAAGAGTTCTTTCTGGAAGCAGCTGCAGCCCTCCTGGACCCCTTTGTTTTTAAGGGCTGTTTACCAAGGAACCCTCTGAGTTAGTTCCTTGAGTAACCTGAAGTCTGCTCTCTGGCAGTCAAGAGTGGAGGACTTCTTGCTGCCCCTCTTAGCTTGAGTGCATATTGAACACTCAATTATCTCATGGTCCCTGGACCCCAGGCAGCCTCCAAGCACCACATCCCCACCAGCCCTTCCCTGCTGGTGAAGAGGAGGTCAAGCAGAGCCTTGCCCCTGGTAGGCTCACGCAGCACCTGGGATAAGAAGCTGTCCTCCATGCACTCTAAGAACCTCCTAGACTGTCTCCTCTCTGCTGTGTTGAGATCCCAGCAGATGTCAGGCAGGTTGAAGTTGCCTGTAAGAACAATCTTGAGACAGCCTCTAGCTGTTTATACAATATATCATGCTTTTAAAGGCTTCATGATTAAAACCCATACTCTAGGTAAACTAGGTTGACTTCTGAAGTGTTTTCACTGATAGGTAAATCTTGAAGATGCATTTGATGTTGTTGCTGCTTGCCTTGACAGAAGCAAGACTCAGGGAGGGTCTAGCCAGAGGTAAATTACAAATTCTCTGCTTTTCCTACACGATGTCAATACTCCACTGCAAGTTTTCTGTGGAGTCAGACAATAGCCTTAGCTTCTTGGGTTTTGTGCCTAAGTTTTCCTACATGGTTAAGTAGCAGTCTCCAGCAATTGTGCTCACAGTTGTAGTGTCTCTTAAGGTGCAAAAGTGAGATGACTGATGGGCATTTGTGGCAGAATCAGTGAGCAGTTTCTCCCCCTTCACTTCAGGATAACTGGAGGTCTTCTGCTTTTCTCCACCACTCTGCATAGCTTTCCATCTTTTCAAATTACAGTACTTGTAACATTTCCCTTTTCTCTCTCTCTGCCTCCCTCACCAGGTCCAGGAGGACCAGGACAAGTCAGCTAATCACAAACTGCACTCTCATCTTATGAGACAAAAAATGTCAATTTTGGTGTCTCCCTTACCTTTAATTCAATCACAAGGAGGTAATCCAGCTGAGGTGTGGTTGACCTGAAGAGTTAGCATCAAAGAAACACAAAATCTAGTAAATACTAACCTATCTTTCCACTGCAGGCAGCTGAGTTACCTAAAAGGGAACATGTCAGGTACAAACCTGGCACTGCCTTTGACTTTCAGGTTTTTTCCCAGCAGCCCAACGAAAGCAAAGGTTTGCTTTCCTCAAGAGGAAAATCAGATTCTGACTCACCTTCGATGCATTCTTGCTACTTGCTTGGGTTGTTTCTCTCTGCTAATAATGGTTTCCACCTGCTTTTTGAAATCCCATTTTCTACTGGTTCATCCATATTTAGAGTTCTTTTAGTGTAAATCTCTGTCTTTCTCTGTCTTGTACTTCCAGAAGAGAATGAATGGAAAGAAGGTGGTTTTGGCTGTTGACCAGAATGTACTTGAATACACAATAAGCTTAATAAATAGCTATTAAGTAACATTTAATAGGCCACAATTGCTGATTGCTTTTAAAATAAGGTTTCAGTACTCCTTAATGTTGCAATGCATTGTCATCATCTTCACAATCTGCTTTAGGTCCCAAATTGCATTAGCAGTTCAGCAGTCAACATTTATCCTGGTCTCTGCCTTCCTTATCACTCTGTGCCTTGCAGTTCTGGATAGTATTGTGATGACAGCACTTTGGAGAGCACAGAGCTGAGATCTTGTAAAATCTGGGCTTTGTAGAATACAGAGCTGGGATCCAAAGTGTCTCCTGGAGCTTTTGGCCAGAGTTACCTGAGTACAAATCTGCCAGTGATACCTAACATGCCGTTTCACAACCTCACGGTACTGCATTCACTCAAAAACATTACAGAAGAGCTCAGAGCTGTTCCTCTGAACAAGCCTTCCAAGCACACTACCAAAGAACCATTGTTGCTCTGTTCTAGTGGATGTGTATTTTCCCCTTCTTGGGATGCTGGTTTCTTGTATTGATCTTCTCTCTTACATATTTCCCTTGCATCTGTTGGACAGTGTCTCATCAATGTGTCCACCTGCCTGGCTGTTGGTTTTAGTAAATCACCTTGAAAGCCATTCACATCTCTTTTTTAATTTACAAGTAAGATGTGGAAGACCAAAGGTAGTTAAGAGGAGAAATGAGGGAACAGGAAATGAAATCAAGTGTCTGGTTCCATTTTCAATTCAGCACATGCAGACTGCACTTCTGAAAATCCAGTGGATCACCATGGGCTCCGTCACTGACATCCTAAAGAGCCTCTCCTTTCCCAACACACAGTTTTGCCAGGTAAGCTTTGCTCCTCATGGAAGGAGCAATGTGCTTCTGTCATTGCCAGAAAGGGATTTCTGGTTTCCCTGCTTCTAATCACATTGTCCAGACACATTGCAAATAAGAACTTAGGGTTCATCACCTCAAATGCGTCATTCCAAAAGGTCAGCAGGGATTGTCTTTGTAAGAGGCAAAGTGTAAGGAGTTGTCATTGCTTGAAATAATTCCAAGTGGCCAATGACATGAGGAAACTTCATATTTCATTTTTCCTTGTGGAAAAGCTTCAGAGCTCTCATCTGAGCAGGTGAAGCTCACTTGGCACTTCTCCACTAACCCCCAGCTGTTCCACTCTGAGCTCAGAAGCTCTGCTTCTCTGGGGGCCAGGTTCCCTACCCTGAGGCCTCCCTGGGCAGCCTGTTCCAATGCCTGACCACTCTTTCAGTAAAGACATTTTTCTTAATACCCAATCTAAACCTTCCCTGGTGCAAGTTGATGCCACTCCCTCTCATCCTATTCCCTGAGACTAGGGAATCGCTCTCTACAGCTACCTGAAAGCAGGCTGAAGTCTCCCCTCAGCCTCTTCTCCAGACTAAACAATTTCAGTTCCCTCAGACCTTCCTCACAGGACCTGTACAGGGGCAGGATCACTTCCCTCCTCCTGGCCACACTATTCCTGATTCAGGCCATACAGAAACTCTTCTGTAAAAAAACAACAACCCACCAACCCCCAACCACAACCTTGAGGGGTACCATGAGAGACCTTTGATCTAAACGATGCAGATTTGATATGTTACATGATTATTCATTGGTTCCAGCAGCAGCAGAACTCAGTGAGAGGCACTGACAACACATCAGAAAACACTTGTGAACTACCAGCCTTAACTCCTGGGGCATGGACAGTTACTATACCTGAGGGTCCAGATACAATTTTCCAGCTCAGAAGGAGCCCATGGCAGAGTTTGCCATAAAGTTGGAGCAGATATTGTGGAACAGAGCACAATGTGTGCACAGTTCTGGCACTTTCTTGTCTAAACATCCACTCCTGGCTGCCGTCAGAGACCAGGCACTGGTCTGTGAGCAGCTATTGGAATAGAATGGCAGCTATTAGGATAGAATAGCTATGGTCTGTGTAAGAGGAGAGCTCCTCTGCTTATCTAAGAGACCATGAACTGAGAGCACACCTGGAAAAGAAGGAAAGGCTTTAGGCAAGATGCAGTATTTTCCAGTTTTAAGGAGTTTCTGTGCATGTCATGCCTGGCAACATTAGCTGGTCCCATTCTGCCCTTCTGCTTGTTGCTGCCTTGTTAGTGTGAGCCCAAGTCCCTCCCACAGCTCCCAGGTGAGGTAATCTGAGAAGAGGTAGTGCCTCTTTCAAGCTTTGAAGAGGGACATTTTAAATCAGACTAGGAGGATGGGCAGACAGGCAGCAAAAGAAGCTGAAGTGCTGCAAATAGGCAGTTGACTGAGCTCTGTGAATCCAAAAGAAAATAAAAGGCTGCATGCTCTTCTTTTGTGCAGGAACTTCGAGTTGTCTGTGATAAGACAATGAAAAGGGAATTGGAGCAGAAATCACCCAGGCTAGAGAGCAGTTGTGAAGGTCACAATCTGGTTTAGATAACAGCAGTACAGCACACCAGAGCCCTGCCAAGAAGGGGAAAATATGACAAGACATTTTTGTTTGGGAGCAGAAATTCAGCTCCATCTCAAAGCAAACGGAAGCATTTATGGAAGTGGTTGCAGGGTGGGAATAAAAGGTGATCCAGCTCACTTGAAACACACCAACTCAGGCAGCAGCAGAGAGCTCAGGAGAGCCCACATTTTACCTCAGAAACTGGGCTACTGGAAACAGAGATGCTCCTCCTGGTCTTGACAGGGAAAGGAGCCCTTCCTGCTTATCTTTTGGATGTGACTGACCCCCCTTTCCCTTGACATAGTACCTGTGCTGGTGCTGCACTAGTCCAGGAGATTTGGCATTACTGGGATCAATTATCCCGAAGAGAAAATAATGTTGTAAGCCAGGGGGGTAGCAGGTGTGGTAGCAAGGCAAGGCATGTGGAGTGCACCCAGCTGAAATACAAAAGGCTGCCTATGGTCTCCTGTCCTTCCATCTGCATGAGGTGACAGGGTTCATTACTGCTCATGACATCCCAGAGGTAATGCAGAAGTCACACTTCTGTAGCAGCAGGGCTGAAATGCTGTGCTGAGCAGGAGAAAGCAGCTTAGCATGAGACTTGCTCTGTGACTATCCCATTGGTCTTTGAACTGACTTAAATACTGGAGGTTAAAATGGACCCTGTCTGCAGTTGTGTGAGGTGGGGAAGCAAAAGGGAATCTTGAAGGGTACTGTTCAGATGTTGTGCCTTTAAAAACCATACCTCTTGACCTTTAGCACTGCAAAGGCAGCCACCTTTAGCTCAAGTGAGAAAGGGGAGTAGACTTTTTTGGGTGTGTGTGACTAGGTTGGTTAACTGCACTCTTGAGAATGTAGACATTGCAACTTAAATGTCTTTAGCCCAAGGAGAGGGTTGTCATAGGCTTACAGGTGTTTGTTTTCAGATCATAAAGGGCCTAAAAATGTGGAGGCTTAGAAATGACTCAATACATTGAAAAAAATAGGCAAAACTCAGATTTATCCTTTTCTATTAGCAGTGCCCTTTGTCATGAGGAACCTGGGGTGTGCTACTAATATTGAATCCTCCTGAGGCTGCAAATAAAGAGAAAGTCATTCTAGCTAAGTTTCCAGATACTTCCTAAGTTCCAGCTGCAAAAATGCATTTAAGGGCCTAAATGTCTTCCAGATCCCATTAAAACATCAGAGTTTGTGAATGTTGGTTTCCTGACTGCTGGAACTGCTGTCAGTGTATTTGCTGAATAGTTAAAAAGCCAAACATCTCCTCCAGGTGGTTTTGAGGGACTTGTTTTGTTGGCACAGCTCATTTGGCCCTGGCAAGCCAGGATCAGCTCACAGGTAACTACAATATGTTCAAGAGTTGTTTCCATGGGTGATACTGAACTGCAACTCCAGGAAGAAGCAATTCTGCTCACCTGGTTGCACTGAAATGCTGTTTGACACACAATTAGATGAGCTTTGCCTGGTGTATTCACTTGCTGCTTTTTCTTCTTGTGGGCAAGGTTAATGTCATCCTTAAATACAAACCCAAGGGGAGCAGGAAACAGAGTTCCACAGAATCATAGACTGGTTTGGATTGGAAAGGCCCTTAAAGACCATCTAGTTCCACCCCTCTGCCATGGTCAGGGACTACTCCAACAAGAGCAGGTTGCTCACGGTCACATCTAACCTGGCTTTGAACGCTTCTATGTTTGGAGCTTCCACACTTCCCTAGGCAACCTGTTCCAGTGCCTCACCACCCTCATGGGGAAGAATTTCTTCCTGCTGTACACCTTCTTCCAGTTTGAGGCCATTACCCCTTGTCCTGTCTCTCCATGCCTTTGTCAAAGTCCATCTCCAGCTCTCCTGTAGCCCCCTTCAAACACTGGAAGGCTGCTCTAAGGTCTCCCCACAGCCTTCTCTTCTCCTGGCTGAATCTCAGATTAGACAAAATGAAGTCTTTGGTATGAAGCCCTAAATACTCTAGACTTGGAGTTATTTTATGTACTGTTAACTGGAAATGAGAGCTGGTCCTTACTAAACAAAGATTTCAAATTTAATGAGGTGAATTGTCACAACTGTAGTGAAGTAACACTGGGATGTAGCTCTTCTCTCCTTTTCACCTTCCTTCTGGATCAGCATATGTAAGAAAAAGATTCTAGCAAAGAAAGAGTATTTTGTAACAACAAAATATGCAGAAGTTTATATCCTTCTTCTCCAGTGACCTTCATGCTGACTTGCAAGGGGCAGAGCAGACCTCTCTCACCTCTGGTGCACAAGGTTGGAGTTTCAGTGAGCATCACGGGAGATCAGCTCTATGAATGCCATCAGCAGGGGCATTGTAATGGGTTGGGGCAGATCCCCTCCCCACCACAGGCAGAAATAACGACTCAGGCAAACGGATTGCAGGAAAGTTTAAATAGGGAAACAATAACAAACAACAATGAACGTTTTACAGAGACCCACAAGCACCATGATAAAGAGAGAGATCCCAGAACATACCCAAGAACATCCCATCCCCACCTGGGGGTACACCCAAACCCCCCCAGGGCTCTTTCCTCCCCCCCCCCCCCAGCCTTGGGCCTGGGCAGGCCCCAGGGAGGCAGCTCAGCCATTGTACCTAGGCAGCAGCAGGGGACGAAAGAGGAAGTGAAGACCCCGCATGGCCTTTTTATAGGGGAGCAGGGCATTATGGGAATGGAATACCTGGTCCCTGTGACCACCCCCTGGGCTGGGCCCACCCCTTGGGACCTCCCAGGTGTGGTCTGTGCAGTGGCATACCCAGCCTAAACCACCACAGGCATCAAAAGCCACAAGTGTCTAAAACTGAATTTACTGAGAAGGTTTATAAATAAGTGAGGTTTGATTTAAGGACATTTTGAACAGACACACTGGTTGTAGACTTCACAGTTAGGGTCATTTTAGCCCTGACACCAGCAGCACTTACTGTTTCTATTTCCCATTACCCATCCAGATCTTTGTAAAGTGGAGCCTGGTTACACTTGATTTTTTTTAAGCCCTAGAATATTCTTGTGCAAAGGGACAGGAGAGGAGACAGAGGCTTCCCCACGTGTCTGCCTGTACAAGCCACCAGGGGGGACTCACTGCTCATCTCTATCGTTTACTGCCAGAAGCATCTGAAAAAGACACCCGTGTACTCTTGAGCCAGGTCTAGAAAGCCAGCAAGTTCCACAGGGAGCTGAGCTTCAGCTGTTTCAAAAGAGCTTTTCTGCAAAATCTTCCCAGGCTGCCCATGTGCCATGTGTTAGGGCTGGCCACTGGCTCCCTATGAACCCCTCTGCTTCCCAAGGGGAAAAGAAAAGCAGTAAGGGAGAGAGACTGACGAGGTGAGAAAGAAACTAAACCAGCTTTAATGAAAATAATAATCATGACATAAAATATGTGCAAATATAGACAAAACCAGTATCAAGGCTGACCCCCTGATAGCAATTATCACCATCACCTCATAATGTTAGGGGTTGGAAGGGTCCAGCCCCATTGCCAGAGCAGGATCACCTAGGGCAGGTCACACAGCAGCACATCCAGGTGGGTTTTGAATGTCTCCAGAGAAGGAGACTCCACAATCTCTCTGGGCAGCCTGCTCCAGGGCTCTGGCACCCTCACAGTGAAAAAGTTTCCCCTTATGCTCCCATGGAACCTCCTCTGCTCCAGCTTGCACCCACTGCCCCTTGTCCTAGCATTGGACATCACTGAGCAGAGCCTGGCTCCATCCTCCTGACACTGCCCTGCACATCTTGATCAACATGAATGAGGTCACCTGCTCCAAGCTCCTCTGCTCCCAGCTAAAGTTTTCATAATTTGTGATTGGTTTTGCTCTTCTTTATCATAAACAGGAGACTGTGAGAGTGTGAAATTGCACCTTAACAAATGTTCTGTCTGATGAGGCAACTAAACTTGCCCTTTATGTGCTCCTGGTAACCACGATTTTACTTCTCCTCACTTCCCTATTTCACACAGTTTTTCATTTTTCACTCTTGGCTTGAGCTCTGCTCTCTGGAGAAACTGTAACAACAAAGGCAGAGATTCTTCTGCTCCACAAGACTGATTGTCATGATAGCTGGTAGTGCTGCAGTCAGGGGAATTACAGCTGCAGAGAACTTGACAAAATAACTTGGATAGTCACACAGAATGCTAGAGGTTGGAAGAGACCTCTGGAGATGATCTAGTCCAACCCCCCCGCCAAGGCACCTGGAGAAGGACACACAGGAAGATGTCCAGGTGGGTTTGAATGTCTCCAGAGATGTCTCTGGGCAGCCTGCTCCAGGGCTCCAGCACCCTTGCATTAAGGCAGTGCCACGTGACTGAGGATGACTCTGCTGATTTCACTGTTCCTCTTTGCTCAAAACAACGTTTTGTTTCACCAGGCCAAAAACAACTATGTTTGGATTTCTCTTTTTTGTTTTACTCACTCCTGGAGCAAGTGAATTTCTTTGTGCATCACCAGACCTGGAACTGTCCTATACTTTTTGTGGTAAGTGAAAAAAAGGCTTGTTCTTTCCTTTCTGGCTGTTGCACAGTAACTGCTGGTGTCTGAGCAAATGCAAACTTTCATTCCAATTTGCTGCTGTGATGAATACAAGGGGAAACCTACAGAAGTTCAGCTGGAGTACATTTCTGGTATCCATTACCTTATTCCAAGTCTTGTGCTGTGCAGGCATGAATAGTGACAGCAGCTAAAAGAGAAATGCACATTCTGATTCAGAAAAGCCTAGAATGAAAAGCTTGGAGGTGGGTGTTCTCCCTTACAGCAAGTGCTAGTACCAGAGGAAATGGCCTGAAGTTGCAACAGGGGAGGGTTAGGTTGGAGAGCAGGAAAAAATCCTTTGCTGAAGGAGTGGTCAGGGACTGGAACAGGCTGGAGGTGTTCGAGGAGTGTGTGGCCATGGCACCTGGGACATGGTTTAATAGCCATGGTGGAGTTGGGCGGATGGTTAGACTCAATGATCTCAGAGGGCTTTTCCAATGAAAACATCTCTCTGATTCCAAGTGTATGGGGAAGAAAAGGGAAACCAGGATACTCTGCCAGGCTGGAGGATCAGCCAGGCTCTGGGACAATGCAGTGTGAGCCTCCCTGCTATGTCTGTGTCATGGACCATGGGATGGGATCTGTGTTGTTCACTGAGCTTTTTGGTGAGCTGTGCCACAGCTTGGCAGCTGGCTGGTGTCCATGCTGAGCAGGCTCAGTGTGCCTGTGCAGACTCAGTGGCCAGAAGGTGAACTTCTGAGAAGATATTTTGGAAGGGAAGGCCCATGTCCTTAGACAAAGCTGTGTGTCATCTATACCATAGCTATACAAGCTGAGGCACAGGAGGGGATGCTTATTTTGGGTACTTTGCTTTGCATGAATGCTTATGGCAGGACTTAAAGCTTGCAAACCAAAGCTTTGAGACCATGGTGAGTTTGGTTTGTTTGCCCTTTTCCCTGTTGTGATTTCCTGTGCATAGTCACCTCCAAGATGAGAAGCTGACAGCTGGTTACTGTCAGCCAGACAGTTTCCCTTTGCTATAATCCCCAAACACCACAGAACCCTTCCCTACTGAAAGGAGGTTGTCATGAGGTGGGGGTTGGTTTCTTCTCCTTTGTAACAAGTGACAGGACAAGAGGAAGTGGCCTCAAGCTGCACCAGGAGAGGTTTTGGTTGGACATTAGGAAAGATTTCTTTGCTGCAAGCGTGGTCAGGGATTGGCACAAGCTGCCCAGGGGAGTGGTGGAGTCACCACCCCTGGAGGTGTTCAAGAAGCCTGTGGCCATGGCACTCTGGGGTGTGGCTAATGGCCATGGTGGTGGTGTGCTGATGGCTAGACTCCATGGGCTTTTCCAACCAGAAGAGTTCTATGATTCCCTGAAATCACCCCACCACCCTGTTTGCTAGCTGGGGTAGCACTGGGAGCACCCTTTTGCATGGGGAGCACCCCTTCCACACCCTGCCTCCAGATGATGGTGGGACTTGGTCATCTGAGACATCTTTTCCAACCCAGGTGACTCTGTCAGTCCCTTCTGTGACTCTATGCTTCAGCTTGAGCACAGCAGGGAGGGCAGGAGCAGATCTCTTCCCTAAAGTTCAAATAAAAGCAGTGGCTGGCAATCCTCCCAAAGGCTGCCACTGAGTGGTTTTTGTGAGAGATGAAATACCAGCTAATGGGTTCAAAATTCAGTTCAGCAGATGTTGTGTGCTGCTTTGACGTGCTGCCCCTGACCCCTGCACACAACCAACCCACCCACAGCCTTGCTTACATTAGCCTGGCAAATATGCTGCTCTGCTAAACACAGTTTTAGCTCCTGTCTTCAACCACAGGGGGCACTGGGTTGGAAGGGACCCTCAAAGGGCACCTTGCCCAGCTCCCCTGCAGTCAGCAGGGATATCTCCATCTAGACCAGGCTTCTCAGGGACACATCAGGTCTGATCTCCGGGAACAGGGCCTCCCCCACACCCCTGGGCAGCCTCTTCCAGTATTTCACCACTCTCATTGTGAAGAACAACTTCCTGATGTGCAACCTGAATCTACCCTGCTCCATTGCCCCTCATCCTGTCACCACAGGCCCTGCTAAACAGTCCCTCCCCAGCCTTCCTGTAGGTCCCCTTCAGGTGTTGAAGTTTAGCTGAGTTCCATGGCATCACTGGGGATGTTTGCAGCTGGTGAAATGCTGATAAAAAGTTTGTGTGACTCCAAAAGAGGAATGAAGGTACTTTTGCCTTTGTGTGCAGCATGTCATCCACCCTATAACCATTTTATGTCAACTTAAATATGGTATCATTTGTGCTCTCTAAGTGTATAAATAATTCCAAGGAGACTTTCAAATACCTATGTGATAGTTAATAGTTCCTATTGGTGGTTATATTAGGCTATTCTGTGTGCATTAAATGTGCTTGTTGTGAGTGTGCCTCTCTCTGTGTTATTTTCCTGGAGGAGCCTGTTCACACCACCAACATGACATATTTTGTTTCCCCTAGATTCCACACCTCATGCTTTCACCTTTAATGTGACACCTTGCACTGTGGCTAACAGACCCACCTGGGAGGCTGCCCTTACCTGGATTCCACGTGAGTCCCCCTGGGCTGGGCAGTTGTATTCTGCAGTGTGCCCAGGGAGGCCAGCAGGAGCAGGGCAGGGGCTGTGCCCCTCTCCTGGGCACTGGGGAGGCCACACCTTGGATGCTGGGTTCGGTCTTGGGCTCCTCACTACGAGAAGGACATTGAGGAGCTGGAGCAGGGCCAGAGAAGGGCAGCAAAGCTGGGGAAGGGTCTGGAGATCAGGGCTGGGAAGGAGCAGCTGAGGGAGCTGGGGGGGTTTAGTCTGGAGAAGAGGAGGCTGAAGGGAGACCTTCTGGGTCTCTACAGCTCCCTGGAAGGAGGTTGGGGTGAGGCTGGTGTTGGCCTCTTTTCCCAAGTAGCAGGTGACAGGACAAGAGGAAATGGCCTCAAGCTGCACCAGGGGAGGCTTAGGATGGAAATTAGGAAAACTTCATTCCCTGCAAGAGTGGTCAGGGCTTGGAACAGGCTGCCCAGGGAGGTGGTGGAGTCCCTGTCCCTGGAGGTGTTCAAGAAACATGGACATGGCACTTGGTTTCATGGCCACGGTGGTGTTGGGCCGGTGGTTGGCAGCAGCTACCCTTTGCTTACTTCCAGTGTGTTCACTAGGGAGTGACATCACCGTTCTGAAGACCATCTTCAACGTCTGGTACGAGGGAGCCAAAGCACTGCACTGGAGAGAGGTCCTGTGCAGCGGAGCTGACGATGAGTACTCGCTGTGTGGAGCGCTCAAAGGGGGTCAGTGTGGAGGTGGTTTGCTGCCTGTCCCTTGCCTGGCAGGCGCCGTCCACAAGAGGGCCACATCCTGCCAGCCCTCTTTTACTGCTAACCAGATTTATCAACAGACTACTTGGTCAGCCCAGAGACAGTTTTCTCCCCCTAATCTGGAGCTGCCTGTTTTCAGGCAAGCAGCAGACTTTGGGGCAGGCCCTTCTGCAGTGCCAGAACCCCAATAAATAGAGAACTGCCAAATTCTCTGCTATAACTGCCTTGTACTGCAGCTTCCATCTCTATAAATTAGGGTTACTAATACCCTTCATCTCATTATGAGGGCAGGGCAGACAATAGATAAGGATGTCGTGAGGAAGACTTGGGGATGCTAGGTGATGAGAAGCTCAGCAATGTGAGCTTGCAGCCTGCAAACAGACCCTGTCCTGGGCTGCACCCCCAGGAGTGTGGGCAGCAGGCAGAGGGAAGGATTCTGCCCCTCTGCTCTGGTGAGATCCCACCTGGAGTCCTGTGTCCAGGTCTGAAGCCCCCAACACAAGACAAAGTAAAGTGGGTCCAGAGGAGACCACCAAGATGATGATCAGAGGGCTGGAGCACCTCTCCTATGAAGACAGTCTGGGTGAGCTGGGGCTGTTCAGCCTGGAGAAGAGCAGGCTGCAGAGAGACATTCTAGCAGCCTTCCAGTATTTGCAGGGGGCTACAGGAGAGCCAGAGAGGGACTTTTTACAGAGGCATGGAGTAATGGAATTAAGGGGCAATAGCTTCAGACTGGAAGAAGCTTCCTGAGGAAGAAATTCTTCCCCATGAGGGTGGTGAGGCACTGGAACAGGTTGCCCAAAGAAGATATGGAGGCTTCAAGCCTGGAAGTGTTGAAAGCCAGGTTGGATGTGGCCTTGAGCAGCCTGGTCTGATAGAAGGTATCTCTATCCATGGCAGGAGGCTTGGCACTAGATGATCTTTAAGGTCCCTTCTAACCCAAACCATTCTGTGATTCCATGATTGTGACACTTCTATCATTATCATCTCTAAAATGTCATGGAAAGGCTGGACTGTACAGAAGACCTGAGAGGAACTAGAGGCATTACTGACATTCAGAAGAGTTTATTTCTGTAAGTGTCAGGATGGGTCTGCAGGAGATGTTGCAGGAGCTGTCCGTTTTCTGACCCCGTTTAGACAGACAGAGCTCTAAGAAGGTCCAGGTGAGGGCTTTGGCAGCAGAGGGGTAGGTAGCATTGGCATTGCTGCAGAGAGATATGCCATGCTGCTTTGAAGCTGTTTAGGATGTTTGGCTGATAACCTGGTGATTTAGCAACCCTTTATGTTATGATTATCTCTGTTTTACAGAAACAATTGCAGCTGCATTTGACATCAAAGGCTCACGGATAGCATTTCCAAAGGTATTTGTCAGCATTCTGCCTAAAGCAAGAGCAGCAGACAAGTCACATCCTCACATGCACTGAGTTTCTGAAGAGAAGTCCACTGCAAAAGGAAATGTCAGCAAAGTTTCTCATGCTTGAAGTGGTGGCTCCAGGATGGTAGTGTCTTAGAAATGCTCAGTGGTCTCAGGCTGTTATTCCTCCTTTATTTTACAAAAGATGTCAATTAATGTCACCTTACTAATCCCATTTTCTTGGCTAAGGTTTTGTGTTTCCTCTTACCTGTTGGGAGGTAAGAACCTGTTGGGTTCATTCTGCCCACTCTCTTCTTCCTTTTCCCTTCTCTTCATGTGCTGGTCTGTTCCTCCCTGAAACCCTTTTCAAAGGTCTGAAGAGGAATAACAATATCCAAAAGCAAAGGCAGTGCTCCAGTGACAGGTCTCACTGAGAGCCTGGAAGCCCAACCAGAGCCTTTGCTGAAAACTGTAAGCTCCTGTAAGCCTCCCAGTCTTCAGATGACTCCTAAGAGCCCTTTGGCTCCCAAATGCCCATCCCCAGTTTGCCATACCAGAAGAGGAAGGTGGCAGGCACTGAAGAAGGCAGGACAAGCCCTGGCTTCATCCTGGCCCATGTAGCCATTTAAGCTTTTCCCAGAGCCCAAAATCCCAAGGGAACACATTTAGGTTGCCTCCCATCTCCCCTGCTCCAGTAGGGAAAGAAAATTAAGCAGGAGGAGGAGAGAGGTATAACAATGGAAGAACAGTCTTGCACTGATTTGGAAGTAAAACCCTAAGTTTAACAGAAAAATAAAAGGTGTTTAGGTAAAAGGCAGGTTACAAAGGGATCAGGCAAAGGGATAAATACAAATCGAACCAAAACCAGACACAGCTGGTGAAGGATGGATGTAGGATGCATTCTCTTTGGCTGCAGTCCCCTTGGGTGTGTGGGACTGTGTGGAGCAGGCTCAACCATGTGGTTAACAGCTCCCAGCAACAGCAGCAGGGTGTTGGAGAGCCAAGGGCAGGAGAGAGGAAGGCATCAATTGCCCTTCTTGATTAGTGTTGTGGACAGGAGGTGGGAGTGGAATAAACTTTGACCCAGGGCCCCCTCCCTCTGGGAGGAGGGCAGGTCTCCCTGCCTACCTGGGGCTGGGGTTTTTCCAGCTCACCCCTCCTGGGCTGAGCTTAACCCAGCACAGCCCACCAAGCTGTCCTCAGTCCTGCTGCCTACAGGAGCCTGTCTGTGAGAGTATGAAGCTGAGGAGCTAAACCTGGGCCAGTGCTGCTCCCTGGGTCAGGCTGCTGGATGTGGATGAGCCGAGCGGTGAGTCTGGAAGGAATGCTGAGCTGACACTAGGACTGGCATTGCCTGCAGCACTGCGACACAGCCTGGCTGCCTTAGAGCTGGGCATTCGGCTCAGGCCCAGCAGGCAGTGTCCTGCCTGTCAGGAGCAGGTGCTCCACACAGGGAGGTGAGCTGGCCACTGGCAGTGGGCTTTAAACAGCCAGCTTGAGTCCTAACAGGAGGAGAAGTGCTGGCTATGCCTTGATGAGGGACTACAGCCCTCTCCTCACAGGGCCCCTTCCTCTCACTCTCTTCTCTCTAGTGTATTTCATCCTCATCTTGACAACATGTCCAAACTTGGGACAAATTTTTGCCACCAGTAATAGTAAGAGGTTGCTTCAGCTTTCAGCAAGCAAACATTTGGCATCTTCACCTCCTGTGTGTGCTACAAGTCGATGATTTTGGTAAACACCCCTGGGGTTGAATCATGTTAAACACCCAGTGTGTGACTGCAGCTGAAAACCAAACAATGGACTGCTCAGTAGAAGAGCCTCTGTTAGCAGCCTGGTCAGCAGTGGTGTGGTGTGCAGCCTGCATGCTTCCCTGGCGCTGCCTGGACGATGCAGAAGTTGTTGTTGCAGCTCTGTACGGTCTGGGTCTGGGTACTGGGGAAAGCAGGAGGCAGAAGTTCAGCGGAGAATGGAAGTGTTGGTCAGGCTGAATCCTTGCTGGGGGCCTTGTAAGGGCTAATGAGGTTACTGCCCTGTAGAGGGGACAAAAGGCTCATTGCTGCAGAACACAGCCTGGTCTATCAACTCAGTTAATTCCTGTTTGTGGAGTCAGAAATGCCCAAGAGAAGAGCTCTGGAAGGGGCAGCTGGTGCCCTTGGAAACAAGAGACTCTAGTTTGAGAGAGCTCTGACAAGTGCAAGCTGGGGCACAGCCTGCCCCTGTTCCTTAGCACCCTGGTCATGAGGAGAAGGTTGAGCAGTAATTTTGAGTGCACACATGTATTTGAATATATCCATGGGAGCAGTCCCTGATGGGAGCCTTTCTTTTCCAGCCCTAACAGAAATCACCACAACCACCCCAAAGCAATTCCTGAGATAAGAGCAGGCAGCATTATGCACTAATTTCCTTTTCCTTTTCCTTGCTTCTTGTAGGGCAATTATAACATTATTTTGGAAGGATTCTCTGATGATTATGAGAAGGATATAATCATGTGCCTGAATTTCACCATGACAGTCAAACATGACACTTTCTGAAGGCAGCAAACATTACCAGTAATTCCAGGACACAGAGGTCACTTCTGCAAACAGCTGCAATCCCGACTGCAAATCAAGAAGCACACAGATTGTCCTGAGGTAGAGTCCATCGTGTCCTGTCTGCAAAGCTACATGATGGGCAGCTTTACCCATTCAGAGCCCTGCTGTGAAGAGATGCTCAGCCCATGTGCACAAGGTCTCTGGGAATCAGGCAATCAGGCACCCTGATTAATCCACAGAGTAGCCCTGACTGGATGTCAGGCTGAGGAATGCATTGCGGTGCTGTGCCTCAAGTTATGAAACAGCCAAGCCCTGTGCTGCATCAATACAAGAAATGTTGAAGTTAGGAAGTGGAAGAATCAGAAGTTCACCAGTACTCAATTAAAACCCCCAGCAGTTGAACCTGGGAACCCTGCTGTAGGTGTTTCAACAATAAAACTTCTCTGTACAAACAGCTTGAGCATTGGGGTTTATTTTCCTGTTATTTTCTTATCATCCTCCCAGTCACAGAATGGTTTGTGGTGGAAGGAACAGGAAAGATCATTCTTGTTCCAACCCTCTTGCCGTGGTCAGGGACACCTCCAGGTTACTCTGGGCCCCACCCAATCTGTTTTTCAACGCTCTGGGTTTTGAGTATCCACAAGTTCTCTGGGCCACCTGTTCCAGTGCCTCACCACCATCATGGGGAAGAATTTCTTCCTAGAGTCTCATCTAAATGGAGCTTCTTCCAGTTCTGAAGCCATTACCTCTTGTCCTGTCACAACACATCTTTGTCAAAGCCCCTCTCCAGCTCTCCTGTAGCCCCCTTCAGGTACTGGGAGGCTGCTCTAAGGTCACCCTGGAGACTTCCCTTGTCCATGCTGAAAAGTCCCAATTCTCTCAGCCTGTCTTCAGAGGAGGTTGTCTTTTGATGTTTCCCTCTGCACCGAGCTGTTATGTGGTACTAGCTGATGTGAGTAGCCTTCAAAGTGGAACATGTTTCCAGTTGTACTGGTGAGGTATGGCTGAATTTAGCCACCCAGAGCTGTAGTTGCAATCCCATAGCATGCTTTTAGCTCTTGCTCAGAGCCTGAGGGGCAGAGCTACACAAGTTGTCTTCTTCAGAGAGAGGAAGATGGCTGTTGCCCAAGAGACTGACCTTCTTCAGATGAATTGTAGAATGGTTTGGGTTGGAAGGGACCTCCAAAGGTCATCTAGTCCAACTCATCTCTGCAGTCAGCAGGGACATCCTCAACTAGATCAGGTTGTCCAGAGCTGTGTTGAGCCTGACTTTGAATATCTCTAGGGATGGAGCCTCAACCACCTCCCTGGGCAGCCCATTCCAGTGTTCCACCACCCCCACGGTGCAGAACTTGTTCCTAACATCCAATCTAAGTCTACTCTTCTCTAGTTTGAAAAGACCTCTAAGATCATTGAGTCCAACCATCAACACAACACTACCATGGCCACTAAACTCTGTGCAGTTTGAATGATGTGACTGCTGTGAAGTCAACAATCCACTGAGCAGTTCTTGCTTAAAATATTCAGTGAGACCTACATGTCCTGAGATACCTGGACTGTGCCAGAAGTTCCAGTGAGCTGTGCAGAGCCACATCCCCTGCAGACCATAATAAAATAGGAAGAGCTTGTATGCAACACACTTACCTGAAACTGATCTCTAAAGACTTCACAAATGTCTCTTTTCTCTCCCTCATTACTGCTGTTTTATGTGGCTGTCAGGATTTGCTGCAGATGGGACAATAGCTTTGCTTCACCCCCTCACCCTCTGCTGCCAAATATATAATTATCAGAAGCAGCAGGTCCTGCAAAAGTTGTTTTCTAATAGGAGTGAGCTTTTGGAGCTCTGCTTCTCAAGTTTCAGTTGATAAAAACACTGCAGCATGCACAACTGCACACCAGAGAAGTCCTGCAGACTGCAGCCACACAGAATCACCGGGGCTGCAGGTGACCTCTGGAGATCATTGAGTCCAGCCCCTCTGCCAGGGCCACTTCACCTAGAGAAGGTCACACAGGAACACATCCAGGTGGGTTTGGAATGTCTCCAGAGATGGAGACTCCATCACTTCTTTAGGCAGCCTGTTTTGGGGCTCCATCAACCTTCAATGAAAGCAGTTCCTCATCATGTTTAGATGGAACTCCTCATGACCAAATTTGTGCCTATTAGCCCTTAGAATCACAGAATCATTCAGGCTGGAGAAGACCCCTGGGATCATCAAGTCCAACCATTAACCCTGCTCTGCACAGTTCAGCCCTAAACCATAGCCCCAGGCACCACATCTGAACCACCTTTAAACACATCCAGGGTTGGTGACTCAACCACCTGCCTGGGCAGGCTGTCCCAGTGTCTGAACACCCTTGCTGAGAAAAACTTTTTCCTGATGTCCAGCCTAAACCTACCCTGGTGCAGTGTGAGGTCATTCCCTCCTGCTCTACCACTAATTACCTTGTCCTGTCACTGGGCACCACTGAACAGAGCCTGCTCTCATGCCACTGGAGCCCAGCCTTTCAGCACTGATGGCACTGATGAGATGCCCCTCTCAGCCTTCTCTTTTCCAGACTAAAATTCTCTCAATTTTTCCTCATCACAGAGAAGTTGCAGCCCCCTCGGCTTCTTTGTAGCCTTTTGCTGTCCCCTCTCCAGCAAGTCCCTGTTCCTCTTGGACTGCACAGCCCAGAGCAGGGCACAGCGTGGCCTCACCACGGTAGAGGGGGAGGAGAATCTCGCTCAAGCTGCTCGCCACACTCTGCTTGATGCTCCTGAGGACGCACCAAGGCACACACATTGCTGCCCGGAACGGCAACATTCCAGAGGCATTTCTGAGAGAGACACACGAAGAAATGGCCGGGTAACTCAGGTATTACCAGAGCTGATCTTCTTCCCAGGGGTGAACTGGAAGGCAGAAGCAATCCCTCAGGCACCACTTAGCTTAGCTGGTCAAAAGCAGGCAGAGTCATCCTGAGCACAGACTGCAGAGCGCCTGCAGTGAGGAGCTGGACTCGATGTTGCAGGACATATGTGCTGCAAACATCTAAAGACAGACATTGCAGCATGAATCACTTCTGCATGATATTTTTCCTCATTGGACAATGCTGGCGATTGCCTTTGAAGGGCCCGTGTAGCCCACTGCGCTGAGCGACTGCAGCTGCTTCCCCCTGCCTGTGCGCTGCTGCCAGCGCAGCCAGCTCGGGGGCAGCAGATGGGGATAGTGACATTTCCAGTGGGGAGAGATGGGGAGGAAGGAGAGAGGGAAGGGAAGGCAGCTCATGCCTGCAGAGTTCAGGGGAGGGAAGACGGGGGGTGGGGGTGTGTGTGTGTGAAATTCAGGAACTCTCCTTGCTGGCCTTAGGAACGGACTTTGGAACCCCCCCATTGTGCACATGTAGCTGTCCTGTGCATCCCAGGCACGCTGGCCTTGCTGCATGGCTGCTGTAGATGGTAAGCCCAGAATCTCTTTCCTTCAAGACAGATTTTACTACTGGCAGCAGAGAACTTGCAGGTAGGTATAGAAAATCTGCATTTGATCCATACACACAGGGACAGGTATAGGAAACCTGGCTGTTTGCTCACAGAGGGGCACAGTCTCACGCTGAGGATTCCGGTGCCTGGCTGCCTCTTCTCATGCCTTGCACAAAACTTTCCAGTATTACACAACAGATGAGAATTTTGGTCTCAGCCTGGATCCTCTGTGAACTGGGCACATCCACTGGGGTTTTGCTTCTCTCAGAGGTCTGGCACACTGATCACAGAATGTTAGGGGCTGGAAGGGACTTTGAAAGATCATCCAGTCCAACCCCTCTGCCAGAGCAGGATCACCTAGGGCAGGTCACACAGCAGCACATCCAGGTGGGTTTTGAATGTCTCCAGAGGAGGAGACTCCACAACCTCTCTGGGCAGCCTGCTCCAGGGCTCTGGCCTGGTGAATAAGTTTTTCCTTATCCTCACATGGAACCTCCTCTGCTCCAGCTTGCACCCATTGCCCATTGTCTTATCACTGCCTCCATCCTCCTGGCACTGCCCTGCACATCTTGATCAACATGAAAGAGGTCACCCCTCAGGCTCCTCTGGTCCAAGCTACAGAGCCCCAGCTCCCTCAGCCTTTCCTCAGCAGGGAGATGTTCCACTGCCTTCAGCATCTTTGTGGCTCTGCTCTGGAGTCTTTCAAGCAGTTCCCTGAGGTCTTTCTTGAACTGAGGGTACAATATTCCTGGTGTGGCCTCACGCCAGGCAGAGTAGAGGGGCAGGAGAAGTTCTCTTGACTTACCAACCACACCCTTTCTAATCCACCCCAGGATGCCCCTGGCCTTCTTGGCCACTAGGTCACATTGCTGGCTGATGATGGAGTTGGGTTTATTCATATGTGCATTCTGTTCAGCCAGATCCAACTGAGACCTTTCTGTATCCCCCCCATTTCTAATGCAGTAGTGTTTGTTGTTCAACAACTTTCAGGAGTGCAAATGTAAAACCCAGCCAACACCACCACAACTCTACAATGATTAAAAACAGGAAAGCAGAATTCTAGCATTAATCCTCTGAAAGTCATGGGATAAATCAGTCTGCCTTTCACTTCTGAGAGCCATAGAAGAGGAAATAATCAAACACAGTGCCTGTCAGAACAAGCTGTTGTTCACTCTGACCCCAAAATAACTCTGTTGTAGAACAACTTAATTTCACATCTGAATGTCAGCTGACCAGCCTGGTAGCTGTCTTTCATGGCTCTGTACTGCACTGAAGAAGTCTGCCATGTGGAGACATTGCAGTGGAACTCTCCTTGTATCTTTAAAGCATTAAAGGTATCTGAACAGACAGAAGAGGGAAACATTTTAATTAAGCTTCACATCTGGTTGTCAGCAGCACTACACCTGCTTGGTTCCCTGAGCTACCTTCCTGTGGCTGCTAAACAGTTCCTCTAAGCTTTCAACATGTTGCTGATTTCAATCTAATTATGACACAGAATCACAGAATGCTTTGGGTTGGAAGGGACCATACAGGTAGTCTAATCAACCCCCCCTGCAACTAAAGCAGGTTGCTCACACTCCCCAAAACCCTGACCTGGAATGGTTCTAGGGAGGGGGCATTCACCACCTCTCTGTGCAACCTGGGCCAGGGTCTCACCACTGTCAGTGTAAAACATTTATTTCTTCTACCAAGTCAGAACTCCCCCTCCCTCATCCTTACCTTTGAGATTGCAGTGGGGTCATTCTGCCCCACTACAGAGAGGACAAGAAGGTTCCTGAGCCATTTATGAGCCACTCCAGCTTTGAGGGAACTCATTCCAGCATTTCATAGATTCATAGAATGGTTTGGAATGGAGCTGGAAGATTGTCTAGTTCCAACCCCCCTGGCACTGGCAGGACCACCTTGCACTAGACCAGGTTGCTCAAGTCATCATAATTTCCCTGCGCTCCAGCCCCTGGATGATGGAGGAAAGGAGTTCCTAAAGAAGAATCTGAAGAAATTGTCTGTCTAGGGAAAGGAGGAGGACTCTTTCAGTTGGAACAATCACCTTGTCCAACGGCGTGATCCCTCCAGGGCTGGCCTCAAAGCGTGTTTCAGTGGCATCCTGGGCCTGATGTGTCAGCCTGTGGTAAGCCCTACTAGAGTGCCTCCAAATCTTACTGCAGCTGAGAAGTGGCCATGATTAGGGAGACATGTTTTCATGTATGCCAATCTTAGCATGGGCATAATGCAGATGGTTTTATTGAAGTGTAGGTGAGATCCAATAAACCCCTGATATTTCCTTCCAGGCTAGTGTTGGTTCTTCTGCAAAAGCTTTATGCAAAAGCTCCTTGGTTCCCAAAGCCAAGCCTGGATTTCTGTGAGTGAGCCAGGGGAGCAGGAGGGAATTCCTTCTTCTGGCCTAGCTGGAGGCACAGCACTCTGCAAAGTGATGAGATTGGAAACAGCTGCTCCCTGCTTCACTCCAGCCAGTCCTTGTGCTGGCCCACCTCTTCACCCCAAACCCACGGTGTTCTGGGGACAGTGTGGAATAAAATGACAAGCATAGCTGCAGTTCTGAAACCATGGAAGATAGTAAGGAAGAAAGTGTAGGTGGGGCAAACAGTTACATAAAATATATAACAAAATGCAAGATGTTTGAAATATTTATAGACAAAAGAGTGCAATGGCAGTGAGTCAGGCACCAACATTGAGTTTATCTGAAGAAGAGGCTTTCTCCTAGCATTCTGTCATACAACAAGGATGACTGAGACATCAGAATGCTGTGAGGAGAGCTAAAATTCATCATACACTCCAGCTATTCCAGTCATAATGACCTGCTCTTTAACTGCTTGGAGTGCAGTGGTGCCCTCTGGAAGTAGCTTGCAATCAGAGTGCTGCTTCCCTGCTGCCCACTGTGGAAATATTGATGAAATTAGTACAATCCTATTTGAAGTGTTCTTTGGCTCATGGCCAGATCCAAGGCACCTACTAGACATCTAGTCCTAAGTGGGTGAGCCAGACTCCTCTCATTCTGCAGTGAGTTTCTTTGACACCTCCAACCCCTCCACCCCTCATCTTCAAGGCCCTCCTCTGGACCTACTACAACAGTTCACTGGTACAGATTGATAGACTCATAGGATAGGGTAGGAAGAGGCCACTAAAGGTCATTTACTCCAACCCCCTCTGCAGTAAGCAGGGGCATCCTCAACTAGATCCTCAGTTGGATCACGTCCTTGTGTTGGGGGTTCCTTAGCTGAACACAGCACTGCAGGTGAGGTCTCCCCAGAGCAGAGCAGAGTGGCAGGATCCCCTCTCTCCATCTCTGGCCATGCTTCTTTTGATGCAGCCCAGACTGCATCATTGCTGGCTCATGTCCAGCTTCTCATCCATCAGTACTCCTAATTCCTTCTTTGCAGGGCTCCTCTCAGTCTCATCATGCCCCAGCCTGGGTTGATATTGAGGATTGGCCCACCCTACGTGCAGGACCTTGCACTTGGTGTTACTGAACCTCATGAGATCTTCCTCAGCCCACTTCTCCAGTCTGTGCAGGTCCCTCTGGATGGCACCCATCACATCCTTCAGACTGATCAGCCACACCACTCAGCTTGGTATCATCTTCAGACCTGCTCAAGGTGCCTCAGTCTCACTGTCTATATCAGTGATGGAGATACTGAACAGCACTGGTCCCAGTATGGACCCCTGAGGGACACAAATGTCACCCATCTCCATCTGGACATGGAGCCACTGACCACTATCCTTTGGATGTGCCATCCAACCAATTCCTTATTCACTGAACAGCTCACCAGTCAGATCCATAGCTCTCCAGTTTAGAGAGAAGGGTTTTGTGAGGGACTGTGTCAACAGCTCTGTCAAAGCTGCAGGATAGCTTTCTGCTGAGGGCAAATGGAAGTCATTCTTCTTTTCCAAGGCAATTTCCACTGTAATTTGTATTTCAAAGCATTACCAGCCTGCAAAAGCATACAGCAGGGCACAGCAAAGTACATGCCAGGATCTAAGCACCAGGGTTTTGCTGGAGTAGCAAGCTGAAAACAGGCAGGTGCAGGCATTGTTGGGTGTTTCAGCTTTGATGTTACATGGATTTGACTTCAGACTCAGCCATTTGCAGTGGTATTCCAAGAGACATCACATTGACCTTCTGTGGAAGGAAAGATGCTAGGGAAACTGAACTGCCTTATTCTCCACCACAATAAACTCTGTGGCTGTGTTATCTGAATGGTCCTGACACAAGGAGGACATTGATGCAATCTCTAAACCAAACCACGACCCTTTCAGTGGCTGTTTTCTCTATTTTTAGTGTCAGCCTGGCTGTTCAGAGACTAATCTAAGAGTGAAACCATACACTTTTAAGATCATTGTCCTAATGTTCACTGTAGTCAGGTGGAAACCCTCAGGTCTGCTGTCTCTTGGAGGGACTGGATAGTGTTCTTGTTTCCCAGAGGTTGTTCACAGGAACCACCATAGACTTGTGGACCTGAGGAACAGCAGAGTCACTCCTTAGTGGATCACACTGGCCACTGCCAAACAAAACCCAGCACTTCTACTCTGCAGGGTTGTGACCACTGCAGCATGAGTCTGAAATAACCCAGTCTTATAAATTCATCTAATCTCCCTCAGCTCACCATGGCAAGGGTCTTCTGATGTGCATGGTATCACAGAGAGAATCCAGCAGCTGCATGGCTGTCTCAGCTTCCTCCACACGGCAAGTTTTTCTGCCAAGAAGAAATGCAGAATCAAAGGGTTAAAAGCCCAGGCTGGCTCTCAGCTTGCTGGGCTACTGCATTTTCCAGGTTCTTGAGCCTAAATCCCCCACATGAAGTTCCCCCACAGTTCCCTTCTTCCCTTAAAACCTTGACAGGATTTGCACAACTGGAGGTGGAATGAAGGCCACCCACAGGCTGGGGTTGTTGTCCGGGCACTGGGGTTGTGTTCCAGTTGCTGCTGAACAGCAGGGTTTTTGCAGGAGCCAGGAACTGCTCCTTAATTAATACATATATGCTAAATAACACAACTTAGAGTATCCTGCAGGGCACATGTTTTGAATTGTCAGGAGAACATTATTCTCTTCAAGGGATCTTGATGTGCATGAAAGCAAACTGTGAAACGCTGCCTGCATGCTTCAGGTTAGTTTTACTTTATTCACTGAAAAAACATACATTCAACATTCAAATGGGTGAGAGAAACACCAACATCTTCAAGTCAGAAATGGAATATGCTCTGCTTAGGCTTCAAAGTCTGGGTAACTTTGCCAAAGCTGACACCAAGCCTGGGATAAAAGGAGGTTGGCTGGAAGTGGTTGTAAAATCATAGCTGTAGAATCATTTTGGTTGGAAGAGCTCATCCAGTCCAGTCCTCCATCCAGTTCTCTAACTGGGGCTAAACCATGGTGCTCAGCACCACATCTCTGCCTCTTTGAAATGTCTCTACAGATGGGGATTCCACCACCTCCGTGGGCAGCCTGTGCCAGCGGTTGAGAGCCCCTTCAGGAAGATGTTTATTCTAATTGTTACAGGGTGCTCCAAATCCTGGTTTTGAATGGGGAAAGGCAAAGGCAGGAAATTGCCTTCCCCTCCCCCTGGGGACTGGTGAGAGGCTCCCATTCTTCCCGCTGGGGTGGAGGTCCCTCACAGGTATTTACCTGTGGGAACTATGATTAGCAGGGGGCTAGGAATAGGATAGAAAACAGCAGAATAGAATTAACCAGGTTGGAAGAGACATTTGAGATCATCAAGTCCAACCTATCACACAGCACCATCTAATCAACATGGCACCAAGTGCCTCATCCAGTCTCTTCTTAAACCCTTCCAGTGATGGTGACTTCACCACCTCCCTGGGCAGCACATCCCAATGGCCAATCTCTCTTACTGGGAAGAACTTCTTCCTCACCTCCAGCCTAAACCTCCCCTGGCACAGCTTGAGACTGTGTGCTCTTGTTCTGCTGCTGGGTGCCTGGGAGAAGAGACCAACCCCCACCTGGCTACAACCTCCCTTCAGGGAGTTGTAAACAGCCATAAGGTCTCCCCTGAGCCTCCTCTTCTCCAGGCTAAGCAACCCCAGCTCCCTCAGCCTCTCCTCACAGGGCTGTGCTCCAGACCCCTCCCCAGCCTTGTTGCCCTTCTCTGGACACCTTCAAGTGTCTCGATGTCCTTCTTAAACTGAGGGGCCCAGAACTGGACACAGGACTCAAGGTGTGGCCTAACCAGTGGGGAGTACAGGGAAGAATGACTTCCCTGCTCCTGCTGGCCACACCGTTCTTGATGCAGGCCAGGGTGCCATTGGGCTTCTTGGCCCCCTGGGCACACTGCTGGCTCATGTTTAGGCAGCTGTCAACCAGCACCCCCAGGTCCCTCTCTGGCTGCTCTCAGCCACTCTGACCCCAGCCTGTAGCTCTGCATGGGGTTGCTGTGGCCAAGGTGCAGCACTGGCTTGCCTCTGACTTTGTAAGTGGGGTGAAGCTATTTTGTGGCTTATCCTTTTCCATTCTCTGAATTCTCTGTGTTGCACTGAAGCTGCCCAGAAGCGTCCTGGTAGCATTGGCAACTGACCAGCACCTGTCAATAATGTAATCTGTTTTGTACAGCATTTTGGGCCAGGGCTTTTGGGAGCATAAAGATAACTCTATTTTTGTAATTCCCACTGTAATTTAATCCCATCCAAACATTAATGTCCAACCTAAATCTCCCTGGTGCAACTTGAAGCCATTTCCTTTTGTCCTATCACATGTTACTAGGGAGAAGAGACCAATTCCCCCCCTCAGTGCAACCTCCTTTCAAGGAGTTGTAGAGAGCAATGAGGTATTCCCTCAGCCTCCTCTTCTCCAGGCTGAATAGCCCCAGCTCCCTCAGCTGCTCCTCACCAGCCCTATTTTCCAGACCCTTCACCAGCTTCCTTGCCCTTCTCTCGACCCACTCCAGCACCTCAGTGTCTCTTGTAGTGAGAGCTGCTCTCTGACTCACAGTCCTAGGTGAACTTACCCTGGCTTATGACTGACAGGTTATTATCTTCCTGAATAAAAAATGAGCAAATGTGAAAGGAAGCTCTGCACTTGGAACCGAATTCTACAGCTCCTTAAGCACGGCACAGACTTGCTTAAGTCAATGAGGCTATTTTTGAGAAGGATGATCACAGCCTGGCCCTTGATAAGTGCCTACACATAATATACACTTGTCACTCTGCTCCTGAGCCACTCAAAAGACTAGTAGCAGAAAGCCTTTCACCTGGAGACTGCCGGTTTGAATCTGTCAAGCAACTGCAAGTCCCTGCTGCAGCAAATTAAATGCAAGAATTCCAGGTGGTGCTAGGAGAATATTAAGGCTGCACATTTACTTACAGCCTCGAATCAGGAAAGGTTGTCACTCATTTTTAATGTGCCCCTTTCAGCTCCAGTCTTTGGTAACCCAAGCATGTATCACCTCTTGAGCAGTGTAGGACAGGCTTTTCCCCTAAATCCGCAGAAACTCTTGATTCTTGTAAGCTTATTGGAGTGGAAGTGATAAACACCAAGCTAAGGATGGTTTTGAGTGGTGCTGCATATGACCATGGTCAAACATTAGCTGTACTGAAAATGGCTGTCCTGAAAGCTGATGGAGCTAAAATGCCAAAGCTGAAAGGAGGAATACCTGATTAAACTGTGTGGAAAGGTGTCCCTTACATAGTCATCAATATTTGTGATTGCTACTTGTGGATTAAATAGTTTTTGCCTCTTGGGATATCATTTACTTTCATCAAGTGAAATGCAAGAGATGTAAACGCTGCTTTCCGCAGGAAAAATCTGACTGCCTTCAGATTTCCACCTGAACACAAATCTCTGCTGAAGACCAGTTCTGTTACCTTGATTTCTCCAAGAGATTCTCCCTTCAAAGGTCCTGCAGACCTCTCCACATATGAGCAGATTTCCCCGCCTTCCCTTACTGCAAGACCTGCTGTGTTGATTACAGAATCAATAAGGTTGGAAGAGACCTCAAAGATCATCAGGTCCAACCTGTCACCCAACACCTCATGACTACTAAACCACGGCACCAAGTGCCACATCCAATCCCCTCTTGGAACACCTCCAGGGATGGGGACTCCACCACCAACATAATATTCTAGGAAAAGCCACAGGATGTTCACCTGATCTGCAAACAGGTCCTGCTGCCTTAAAGCCTTTCCTTGAGAGTGACGTGGCAGCTCATCTGCTTTTTGATCTGCTAAAGCTACAGAGAGGACTGGTGAGATACATCTGTGAAATGTGTAACAGTGCTTTGTTAACTCTGGCACAGGATGCATGAATACTGAGAGGATTTTACTTACAAGCTGCAGGACACCCTGAAACAGGGTACAGGGGTATCCATGTGCAGCTAGCAACACAAAAGCACCTGGGGTGCCTTGACATTTTCCCATGACCTTCAAACATAATTCCAATGAATAAAGATGTATCAAGACTCTCAGGCAGGTAATTTGGGGATATTAAGGCTGCATTAATGCAGTGTCTAAACTTCCCACAGCACAGAAGGGTTTGTGCTACTCGGGCGGCTCAGCCTCACTCAATTCCATGCAGAGGCTGAAGCACTGAGGAAAGTTTTGTTAGATGCTTGGCTGAAGCAGCACCTTTCTATGAAAAGGAAGCCAAATGAAGATGGTAATTCATGTAGTGCTCATTGTCTTCCCCCTGCTGCGGCAGGCAGAGCTTTTCTCTGTGTGGCTGTAAGGTGGAACTCTCTTCAACGACATAGGTATATGTAGAGAAAAAACCCCTAAAAATCCTGTGAGTCTTGGAACAGGCAGAGCTGGAAAGTCTCTGCAATGCTACAAACTGCTTGGGATTCTGATTCCTGCTCAGCACTTGCAAAGGATTCACTATCAGGTCAGGGTTTTGGGGAGCTGTTGTGCTGGAGGCAAAACTCAGATTTAGTCATACAGTGCTGAAATTGGGAGAACAATTTTCTTGCCTAAAATTTGGTATTAATTATCCTACTAATTGAAACCAGACTAATTAAGTTGGAGGGTGATTGACATCGCACAAATAGAGTTGTAAGAAAAAGCAGGAGCAGTGATGAGGCAGCATGCAGCAGAAGCTTGTCAAGGATCACTTGTCCACAGAAGAGTCACAAAATCACAGAATGTTAGGGGCTGGAAGGGACCTGGAAAGCTCATCCAGTCCAACCCCCTGCCAGAGCAGGGTCACCTAGAGCAGGTCACACAGGAACACATCCAGGCAGGTCTTGAATATCTCCAGAGAGGGAGACTCCACAACCCCCCTGGGCAGCCTGTTCCAGGGCTCTGTCACCCTCACAGGGAAATAATTCTTCCTCCTGTTTCCATGGCACTTCCTCTGCCTCAGCTTCCACCACTGCCCCTTGTGCTGGCATTGGGCATCACCCAGCAGAGCCTGGCTCCAGCCCCTTGGCGTTCACCTTTCATGTATTTGTGAGCACTAATGAGGTCACCTCTCAGGCTCCTCCTCTCCAAGCTACAGAGCCTCAGCTCCCTCAGTTTCTCCTCATCAGGAAGATGTTCCACTCCCTTCAGCATTTTCATGGCTCTGTGCTGGACTCTCTCAAGCAGTTCCCTGAGGTCCTTCTTGACCTGAGGGTCCCAGGACTGGACACAATATTCCAGATGTGGCCTCACCAGGGCAGAGTAGAGAGGGAGGAGAACTCCTATCGACCTGCTGACAAGAACCCTTCTAATACACCCCAGGATACCATTGGCCCTTCCTGGCCACAAGAGCACATTGCTGGCTCATGGTCAGCCTTCACTGGTTTGTGTTCTAATGGTGCCCAAACCTGCCCATGGTTGCTCAGGCACCTCCATAGCTTGGTGCCAAGCACCACAGATCTCACTTATTGGCTGCAATGATGTCACCACCAAGGTCAGAGATATCCCATGCTGGCCTGTTGCAGCTGTGTGAGAGCTGCTTGTGCAGCCACCAGCCTGGGCCCGAGTTCACTAACTCCTCTCTTCTTCCCTACTCTGTAGGAGGAAGAGGAGGCTGTCTCATCCACTGGTTTGGAAATCGTAGAATGATGGAATCATAGAATAGTTTGGGTTGGAAGGGACCTTAAAGGTCATCTAGTTCCAACGCCCCCATGCCTTGGGCAGTGACACCAGGTTGCTTAAGGTCCTGTACAGCCTGGCCTGGGACAATTCCAGGACTGGAGCCTAGACAGCCTTTTTGGGCAGCCTGTTCCATGAGAGTCAGATGGAGAGTCACTGCATCTAGCAAGGGCTGTCAGCACCTCTGTCCACAATTCAGCATCTGCCTGGAGGTGAGACTGGGAAAGCTGATTGAGCAGTGAAAAGGAAGAGGCTTCAGCTGCCTTGCAGCCATTGTTTCCCTCTCTATCAAGGCTGCTCTGAATACTGAAGAAGCTAAGAGTGACTCAACTGAAAAGCTGTGATTAGCACAAGGTACCAGCCCGGTCTGCTTATTCTGCGGGACAGCAAGAGACCACCACAAGCTACCCACAGCCTGTCTGGCAAAAGGGCTCAAGCTCGTGAATTTCTAGAGAGGCTGCTGAGTACAGGTGGGTCCCAGTGCAAAGTGACCCTGCGTGGCATTAGGCACAGAGCTGAACTCATCTCTTCCACGGTTTTTAATCAATAACTCAGTTTAGCAGGCAGCAAATTTCACCGGGGCTTGGGGGCTCTGTGCTGGGCAGGGGTGGGTTGGTTCTTTTGATTTTCTGTTGTAGATGGCTGGAACACTGCAGTCACTGCCTCCGGTGGCGGCATGTCCAGGGCACTGCAGTCACTGCCCCATGTGGCGACATGTCTAGGTCGCTGCAGTCAGTGTGTCCCGCAGCGCCATGTCCGGGTCGCTGCAGTCAGTGTGTCCCGCAGCGCTGTGTCAAGGGTGCTGCAGTCAGTGTGTCCCGCAGCTGCGTGCCCGGGTCGCTGCAGTCAGTGTGTCCCGCAGCGGCGTGCCTGGGTCGCTGCAGTCAGTGTGTCCCGCAGCGCCGTGTCCGGGTCGCTGCAGTCAGTGTGTCCTGCAGCGCCGTGTCTGGGTTGCTGCAGTCAGTGTGTCCTGCAGCGCTGTGTCCGGGTTGCTGCAGTCAGTGTGTCCTGCAGCGCTGTGTCCGGGTCGCTGCAGTCAGTGTGTCCTGCAGCGCTGTGTCCGGGTCGCTGCAGTCAGTGTGTCCTGCAGCGCTGTGTCCGGGTTGCTGCAGTCAGTGTGTCCTGCAGCGCTGTGTCCGGGTTGCTGCAGTCAGTGTGTCCCGCAGCGCTGTGTCCGGGTTGCTGCAGTCAGTGTGTCCCGCAGCTGCGTGCCTGGGTCGCTGCAGTCAGTCTGTCCCGCAGCTGCGTGCCCGGGTCGCTGCAGTCAGTGTGTCCCGCAGCTGCGTGCCTGGGTCGCTGCAGTCAGTCTGTCCCGCAGAGCCGTGTCTGGGTCGCTGCAGTCAGTGTGTCCTGCAGCGCCGTGTCTGGGTCGCTGCAGTCAGTGTGTCCCGCAGCACCGTGTCCGGGTCGCTGCAGTCAGTGTGTCCTGCAGCACCGTGTCCGGGTCGCTGCAGTCAGTGTGTCCCGCAGCGGTGTGCCTGGGTCGCTGCAGTCAGTGTGTCCCGCAGCGCCGTGTCCGGGTCGCTGCAGTCAGTGTGTCCTGCAGCGCCGTGTCTGGGTTGCTGCAGTCAGTGTGTCCTGCAGCGCTGTGTCCGGGTTGCTGCAGTCAGTGTGTCCTGCAGCGCTGTGTCCGGGTCGCTGCAGTCAGTGTGTCCTGCAGCGCTGTGTCCGGGTTGCTGCAGTCAGTGTGTCCTGCAGCGCTGTGTCCGGGTTGCTGCAGTCAGTGTGTCCCGCAGCGCTGTGTCCGGGTTGCTGCAGTCAGTGTGTCCAGCAGCTGCGTGCCTGGGTCGCTGCAGTCAGTCTGTCCCGCAGCTGCGTGCCCGGGTCGCTGCAGTCAGTGTGTCCCGCAGCTGCGTGCCTGGGTCGCTGCAGTCAGTCTGTCCCGCAGAGCCGTGTCTGGGTCGCTGCAGTCAGTGTGTCCTGCAGCGCCGTGTCTGGGTCGCTGCAGTCAGTGTGTCCCGCAGCACCGTGTCCGGGTCGCTGCAGTCAGTGTGTCCTGCAGCACCGTGTCCGGGTCGCTGCAGTCAGTGTGTCCCGCAGCGGCGTGCCTGGGTCGCTGCAGTCAGTGTGTCCCGCAGCACCGTGTCCGGGTCGCTGCAGTCAGTGTGTCCTGCAGCACCGTGTCCGGGTCGCTGCAGTCAGTGTGTCCTGCAGCACCGTGCCCGGGTCGCTGCAGTCAGTGTGTCCTGCAGCGGCGTGCCTGGGTTGCTGCAGTCAGTGTGTCCCGCAGCAACGTGTCCGGGATGCTGCAGTCAGTGTGTCCCGCAGCAACGTGTCCGGGTCGCTGCAGTCAGTGTGTCCCGCAGCGCCGTGTCCGGGTCGCTGCAGTCAGTGTGTCCCGCAGCGCCGTGTCCGGGTCGCTGCAGTCAGTGTGTCCCGCAGCAACGTGTCCGGGATGCTGCAGTCAGTGTGTCCCGCAGCGACGTGCCCGGCATGCTGCAGTCAGTGTGTCCCACAGCTGCGTGTCTGGGTCGCTGCAGTCAGTGTGTCCCGCAGCAGCGTGCCCGGGTCGCTGCAGTCAGTGTGTCCTGCAGCACTGTGTCTGAGTCGCTGCGGTCAGTGTGTCCCACAGCTGCGTGTCCGGGTCGCTGCAGTCAGTGTCTCCCGCAGCTGCGTGCCCGGGTCGCTGCAGTCAGTGTGTCCCGCAGCGGCGTGCCTGGGTCGCTGCAGTCAGTGTGTCCCGCAGCGCCGTGTCCGGGTCGCTGCAGTCAGTGTGTCCTGCAGCGCTGTGTCCGGGTCGCTGCAGTCAGTGTGTCCTGCAGCGCTGTGTCCGGGTTGCTGCAGTCAGTGTGTCCTGCAGCGCTGTGTCCGGGTTGCTGCAGTCAGTGTGTCCCACAGCGCTGTGTCCGGGTTGCTGCAGTCAGTGTGTCCCGCAGCGCTGTGTCCGGGTTGCTGCAGTCAGTGTGTCCCGCAGCTGCGTGCCTGGGTCGCTGCAGTCAGTCTGTCCCGCAGCTGCGTGCCCGGGTCGCTGCAGTCAGTGTGTCCCGCAGCTGCGTGCCTGGGTCGCTGCAGTCAGTGTGTCCTGCAGCGCCGTGTCTGGGTCGCTGCAGTCAGTGTGTCCCGCAGCACCGTGTCCGGGTCGCTGCAGTCAGTGTGTCCTGCAGCACCGTGTCCGGGTCGCTGCAGTCAGTGTGTCCTGCAGCGGCGTGCCTGGGTTGCTGCAGTCAGTGTGTCCCGCAGCAACGTGTCCGGGATGCTGCAGTCAGTGTGTCCCGCAGCAACGTGTCCGGGTCGCTGCAGTCAGTGTCTCCCGCAGCGCCGTGTCCGGGTCGCTGCAGTCAGTGTGTCCCGCAGCGCCGTGTCCGGGTCGCTGCAGTCAGTGTGTCCCGCAGCAACGTGTCCGGGATGCTGCAGTCAGTGTGTCCCGCAGCGACGTGCCCGGCATGCTGCAGTCAGTGTGTCCCACAGCTGCGTGTCTGGGTCGCTGCAGTCAGTGTGTCCCGCAGCAGCGTGCCCGGGTCGCTGCAGTCAGTGTGTCCTGCAGCACTGTGTCTGAGTCGCTGCGGTCAGTGTGTCCCACAGCTGCGTGTCCGGGTCGCTGCAGTCAGTGTCTCCCGCAGCTGCGTGCCCGGGTCGCTGCAGTCAGTGTCTCCCGCAGCGGCGTGTCCGGGTTGCTGCAGTCAGTGTGTCCCGCAGTGGCGTGTCAAGGGTGCTGCAGTCAGTGTGTCCCGCAGCTGCGTGTCCGGGTCGCTGCAGTCAGTGTGTCCCGCAGCAACGTGTCCGGGATGCTGCAGTCAGTGTGTCCCGCAGCGACGTGCCCGGCATGCTGCAGTCAGTGTGTCCCACAGCAACGTGTCCGGGTCGCTGCAGTGTGTCCCACAGCACTGTGTCCGAGTCGCTGCAGTCAGTCTGTCCCGCAGCGACGTGTCTGGGTCGCTGCAGTCAGTGTGTCCCACAGCTGCGTGTCCGGGTCGCTGCAGTCAGTGTCTCCCGCAGCTGCGTGCCCGGGTCGCTGCAGTCAGTGTCTCCCGCAGCGGCGTGTCCGGGTTGCTGCAGTCAGTGTGTCCCGCAGTGGCGTGTCAAGGGTGCTGCAGTCAGTGTGTCCCGCAGCTGCGTGTCCGGGTTGCTGCAGTCAGTGTGTCCCGCAGTGGCGTGTCAAGGGTGCTGCAGTCAGTGTGTCCCGCAGCTGCGTGTCCGGGTCGCTGCAGTCAGTGTGTCCCGCAGCAACGTGTCCGGGATGCTGCAGTCAGTGTGTCCCGCAGCGACGTGCCCGGCATGCTGCAGTCAGTGTGTCCCACAGCAACGTGTCCGGGTCGCTGCAGTGTGTCCCACAGCACTGTGTCCGAGTCGCTGCAGTCAGTCTGTCCCGCAGCGACGTGTCTGGGTCGCTGCAGTCAGTGTGTCCCACAGTGGCGTGTCCGGGTCGCTGCGGTCAGTGTGTCCCGCAGCGGCGTGTCCGGGTCGCTGCAGTCAGTGTGTCCCGCAGCGGCATGTCAAGGGTGCTGCAGTCAGTGTGTCCTGCAGCGACATGTCTGGGTCGCTGCAGTCAGTGTGTCCCGCGGCGGCGTGTCAAGGGTGCTGCAGTCAGTGTGTCCCGCAGCACTGTGTCCGGGTCGCTGCAGTCAGTGTGTCCTGCAGTGGCGTGTCAATGGTGCTGCAGTCAGTGTGTTCCGCAGCTGCGTGTCCGGGTCGCTGCAGTCAGTGTGTCCCGCAGCTGCGTGCCCGGGTCGCTGCAGTCAGTGTGTCCCGCAATGCCGTGTCTGGGTCGCTGCAGTCAGTGTGTTCCGCAGCTGCGTGTCCGGGTCGCTGCAGTCAGTGTGTCCCGCAGCTGCGTGCCCGGGTCGCTGCAGTCAGTGTGTCCCGCAGCTGCGTGTCCGGGTCGCTGCAGTCAGTGTGTCCTGCAGCGCCGTGCCCGGGTTGCTGCAGTCAGTGTGTCCCGCAGTGGCGTGTCCGGGTCGCTGCAGTCAGTGTGTCCCGCAGCGCCGTGTCCGGGTCGCTGCAGTCAGTGTGTCCCGCAGCAACGTGTCCGGGATGCTGCAGTCAGTGTGTCCCGCAGCGACGTGCCCGGCATGCTGCAGTCAGTGTGTCCCACAGCTGCGTGTCTGGGTCGCTGCAGTCAGTGTGTCCCGCAGCGCCGTGTCCGGGTCGCTGCAGTCAGTGTGTCCCGCAGCAACGTGTCCGGGATGCTGCAGTCAGTGTGTCCCGCAGCGACGTGCCCGGCATGCTGCAGTCAGTGTGTCCCACAGCTGCGTGTCTGGGTCGCTGCAGTCAGTGTGTCCCGCAGCAGCGTGCCCGGGTCGCTGCAGTCAGTGTGTCCTGCAGCACTGTGTCTGAGTCGCTGCGGTCAGTGTGTCCCACAGCTGCTTGTCCGGGTCGCTGCAGTCAGTGTCTCCCGCAGCTGCGTGCCCGGGTCGCTGCAGTCAGTGTCTCCCGCAGCGGCGTGTCCGGGTTGCTGCAGTCAGTGTGTCCCGCAGTGGCGTGTCAAGGGTGCTGCAGTCAGTGTGTCCCGCAGCTGCGTGTCCGGGTCGCTGCAGTCAGTGTGTCCCGCAGCAACGTGTCCGGGATGCTGCAGTCAGTGTGTCCCGCAGCGACGTGCCCGGCATGCTGCAGTCAGTGTGTCCCACAGCAACGTGTCCGGGTCGCTGCAGTGTGTTCCACAGCACTGTGTCCGAGTCGCTGCAGTCAGTCTGTCCCGCAGCGACGTGTCTGGGTCGCTGCAGTCAGTGTGTCCCACAGTGGCGTGTCCGGGTCGCTGCGGTCAGTGTGTCCCGCAGCGGCGTGTCCGGGTCGCTGCAGTCAGTGTGTCCCGCAGCGGCGTGTCAAGGGTGCTGCAGTCAGTGTGTCCTGCAGCGACATGTCTGGGTCGCTGCAGTCAGTGTGTCCCGCAGCGGCGTGTCAAGGGTGCTGCAGTCAGTGTGTCCCGCAGCACTGTGTCCGGGTCGCTGCAGTCAGTGTGTCCTGCAGCGGCGTGTCAATGGTGCTGCAGTCAGTGTGTTCCGCAGCTGCGTGCCCGGGTCGCTGCAGTCAGTGTGTCCCGCAATGCCGTGTCTGGGTCGCTGCAGTCAGTGTGTTCCGCAGCTGCGTGTCCGGGTCGCTGCAGTCAGTGTGTCCTGCAGCGCCGTGCCCGGGTTGCTGCAGTCAGTGTGTCCCGCAGTGGCGTGTCCGGGTCGCTGCAGTCAGTGTGTCCCGCAGCGCCGTGCCCGGGTCGCTGCAGTCAGTGTGTCCCGCAGTGGCGTGTCCGGGTCGCTGCAGTCAGTGTGTCCCGCAGCGCCGTGCCCGGGTCGCTGCAGTCAGTGTGTCCTGCAGCGCTGTGTCCGGGTCGCTGCAGTCAGTGTGTCCCGCAGCTGCGTGCCCGGGTCGCTGCAGTCAGTGTGTCCCGCAGCGCCGTGTCCGGGTCGCTGCAGTCAGTATGTCCCGCAGCTGCGTGCCCGGGTCGCTGCAGTCAGTGTGTCCCACAGCTGCGTGCCCGGGTCGCTGCAGTCAGTGTGTCCCGCAGCGCCGTGCCCGGGTCGCTGCAGTCAGTGTGTCCCGCAGTGGCGTGTCCGGGTCACTGCAGTCAGTGTGTTCCGCAGCTGCATGCCCGGGTCGCTGCAGTCAGTGTGTTCCGCAGCTGCGTGCCCGGGTCGCTGCAGTCAGTGTGTCCCGCAGCTGCGTGTCCGGGTCGCTGCAGTCAGTGTGTCCCGCAGCTGCGTGTCCGGGTCACTGCAGTCAGTGTGTCCCGCAGCGCCGTGCCCGGGTCGCTGCAGTCAGTGTGTCCCGCAGTGGCGTGTCCGGGTCACTGCAGTCAGTGTGTTCCGCAGCTGCATGCCCGGGTCGCTGCAGTCAGTGTGTTCCGCAGCTGCGTGCCCGGGTCGCTGCAGTCAGTGTGTCCCGCAGCTGCGTGTCCGGGTCGCTGCAGTCAGTGTGTCCCGCAGCTGCGTGTCCGGGTCACTGCAGTCAGTGTGTCCCGCAGCGCCGTGTCCGGGTTGCTGCAGTCAGTGTGTCCCGCAGCTGCGTGCCCGGGTCGCTGCAGTCAGTGTGTCCCACAGCTGCGTGTCCGGGTCGCTGCAGTCAGTATGTCCCGCAGCTGCGTGCCCGGGTCGCTGCAGTCAGTGTGTCCCACAGCTGCGTGTCCGGGTCGCTGCAGTCAGTGTGTCCCGCAACGCCGTGTCTGGGTTGCTGCAGTCAGTGTGTCCCGCAGCTGCGTGCCCGGGTCGCTGCAGTCAGTGTGTCCTGCAGCGCCGTGTCTGGGTCGCTGCAGTCAGTGTGTCCCGCAGCTGCGTGCCTGGGTCCCTGCAGTCAGTGTGTCCCGCAATGCCGTGTCTGGGTCGCTGCAGTCAGTGTGTCCCGCAGTGGCGTGTCCGGGTTGCTGCAGTCAGTGTGTCCCGCAGCTGCGTGCCCGGGTCGCTGCAGTCAGTGTGTTCCGCAGCTGCGTGCCCGGGTCGCTGCAGTCAGTGTGTCCCGCAACGCCGTGTCTGGGTCGCTGCAGTCAGTGTGTCCCGCAGCTGCGTGGTATTAGTGGTATTAGTTTTAGCTGCAGCTCTGCCATTCTGTCTGAGGCCTCCTGTTAATCATAAGCATATTTTGTCCTGCTCTGCCACTGTCCTGCGCTGGCAGCCCCTCTCCAGCCGCCTGCTGCCTGCACGCTCTGCGTTCTTCCTGCCGGGGGCAGCTCCAGCTGCTCCTCTGACAGGCAGTGAAAAAGTTTTATTTCAAACTGCTTAACTAAATTGATTCTTCCTGCAGCCTTTGCCTATGATCCAGCCCGCAGTGACAGCCTCCAGGACGGTGCCCTCCTGAGGAAAACCACGGAATAGATGTAAGAGCTAATTAAAGAAGTAATGCCTGTGTGCACATGTTCCCTTCACTCTCGCCCTCAGACAGCAATGTGCTCCTGTGGCCAGGAAGGCCAAGGGTCTCCTGGGGTGCATGAAGAAGAGTGTGGCCAGCAGGTCAGGGGAGGCTCTTCTGTCCCTCTGCTCAGCCCTAGTTAGGCCGCATCTGGAGGGCTGTGCCCAGTTCTGGGCTTCCCAGTTCAAGAGAGACTGGCAGCTACTGGAGAGAGTCCACATGAGGGCCACAAAGATGCTGAGGGACCTCTGTGAGGAAGAAAGTACAAGAGCCCTGGGGCTGTTGAGCCTGGAGAAGAGCTGCCTGAGAGGAGATCTCCTTAATGCTCTGCAAGAGCTAAAGCGTGGAAGTCACGAGGATGGGGCTGGGCTCTTTTCAGCGGTGCCCTGTAACAGGACAAATGGCAATGGGCACAAACTGGAACCTAGGAGGTTTCACTTGAATTTGAGGAGAAAATTCTTTGCTGTGAGGGTGCTGGAGCCCTTGAGCAGGCTGCCCAGAGAGGTTGTGGTTCTCTGGAAAGATTCCAAACCCACCTGGAGGTGATCCTGCCTTAGCAGGGAGGTTGGACAAGATGAGTCCCAGAGGTCCCTTTCAACCACCACTGTGGTTCGGGTCAGGGCTGCAACTACCCTTACAGCACGAATACGCAGAGCTTATGAGGGTGGAAGCCACTTCTGTGCTGATAGACCCTCATCAAACTTTCCATTTCCCTTCTCTACACATAAGGGTCTCAGCCATAAAGGTGAAAAGTCACCTGAATCTTTTCAGAATTTTCTGTAAAGCAGACATGCAAAACAATGCCAAACACCTCTGGCCTGGAGGAAACTGGCACAAGTGATCTCTCCTTGCAAGCTGCACCTGGGTTGAGAGGTGTTAAGCAGCCACAGCTTAGAGGCCTACAGCATTCAGAGTGCTGAAAAACCCAGTGATAATATGAAGCCAGTTCAGCTGACTGCACGTGAGAGATTCTCCAAACTGGTTACTTCTCTGCCTCTCTCTGGCTGTGCCTGGCTGTGTCTGGCTGTCTCTGGCTGTGCCTGGCTGTCTCTGGCTGTGCCTGGCTGTGCCTGGCTGTCTCTGGCTGTGCCTGGCTGTCTCTGGCTGTCTCTGGCTGTGCCTGGCTGTGTCTGGCTGTGCCTGGCTGTCTCTGGCTGTGCCTGGCTGTCTCTGGCTGTCTCTGGCTGTGTCTGGCTGTCTCTGGCTGTGCCTGGCTGTCTCTGGCTGTCTCTGGCTGTCTCTGGCTGTGCCTGGCTGTCTCTGGCTGTGTCTGGCTGTGCCTGGCTGTGCCTGGCTGTCTCTGGCTGTCTCTGGCTGTGCCTGGCTGTCTCTGGCTGTCTCTGGCTGTGTCTGGCTGTGCCTGGCTGTCTCTGGCTGTCTCTGGCTGTGCCTGGCTGTCTCTGGCTGTGTCTGGCTGTGCCTGGCTGTGCCTGGCTGTCTCTGGCTGTGCCTGGCTGTGCCTGGCTGTCTCTGGCTGTCTCTGGCTGTGTCTGGCTGTGCCTGGCTGTCTCTGGCTGTCTCTGGCTGTCTCTGGCTGTGCCTGGCTGTCTCTGGCTGTGTCTGGCTGTCTCTGGCTGTCTCTGGCTGTGTCTGGCTGTGCCTGGCTGTCTCTGGCTGTCTCTGGCTGTCTCTGGCTGTGTCTGGCTGTGCCTGGCTGTCTCTGGCTGTCTCTGGCTGTGCCTGGCTGTCTCTGGCTGTCTCTGGCTGTCTCTGGCTGTGTCTGGCTGTGCCTGGCTGTCTCTGGCTGTCTCTGGCTGTCTCTGGCTGTGTCTGGCTGTGCCTGGCTGTCTCTGGCTGTCTCTGGCTGTGCCTGGCTGTCTCTGGCTGTGTCTGGCTGTGCCTGGCTGTCTCTGGCTGTATTGGTCATGGTAAATTTGTTTCCCTACTGTTTTACAACTATATGAGAGATTCCACAAGGTGCAATCCTTTACAAACTCACTAACTTTGCTCAGAGCTGGAAAGTCTTTGCAGCAGTTGTGGCAAGGGCATTTGACACAGTGCACTTTGCACAGGGTTTTTTAAGTATTAAAAATTAATCTAAACTTAGGCTTCTGCGGAAAGTGTCCCAGCAGCACTCCTCCAGCAACAGGACTTTTGCTTGCCTTGCTTTGAAACGGGACAGCTGCTTGCCAACAGGCTACATAACTGCTGGTAAGGAGAATCACAGAATGCACTGTGTTGGAAGGGACTCTCAAAGGTCATCTTGTCCAAGTGTCCACTGTGCTCAGCAAGGACACTTCCAACTAAATCAGGTTGCTCAGGGCCCCATCAAGTTTGATCTTGACTCCAGGGATGGGGCCTCCACCACATCTGGAGCAACCTGCTCCAGTATTTCACCACTCTCACTGTGCAGAACTTCCTCCTGATGTCCAACCTGAATCTCCCCTGCTCCAGTTTCAAACCATTTTCCCTTGTCCTATCAATACAAGCCCTGCTAAACAGTCCCTCCCCAGCCTTCCCCCTCAGATCCTGAAATTCAGCTATAAGATCTCCCCAGAGCCTTCTCTTCCCCAGGCTTACCTCCATTAAGTAGGAAAGGGATCTCAGAGATACTGCTGTGAGAGCTGTGCAGTGGCTCCATGTCCATGTCCCGTGCAGCAGGAGGGAAACATCCCCATGTGTTTCACTGAAGTGCTGAGAATACCTCCCCCTCCTTTGCTGACCTGGGTGTCTGCAGGGTTGTTTCTCTTCACATATTCTCACACTTCTCTCCAGCTACACTTGCACATGTTCTTCCTTTTCCTTAACTATGTTATCCCAGAGGCACTGCCACTACCCCTGATGGGCTCAGCCTTGGCCAGTGGCAGCTTCATCTTGGAGCCAGCTGGCATTGGCTCTATCAGACACAGGGGAAGCTTCATCAGTTTCTGGCAGAAGCCACTCTTGTAGCCCATTCACTCCCAACCCCCTGCCACACAAGCCTGATAGAGCAGGCAGTGCCACAGGTGATGCAGTCAGGCAGTACAAGAATGGTATCTCAAGATGACGCTAAAGGGACTTCCCGGTCCCTCTACCAGCCTGAGGGCAATGCTGTGGTGGGCAGAAGGAGTGGGCTGCCTAAGAAGCACCTCAGTGACATGGTGATGCTGACTGGGGAAGAAACTGAAGGAGGCAGCACGTGCAAGCACCGGAGTCCCAGCAAACTGCTGCAGCTAGTAGGGTAAGATTTTGATGAATCCCCTGAGATGAGCCAACAGCAGCAGAATGCTTTGAATTCCTCAGTGTGGTTTCCAGGAGATCAGGTAAGGATTCAAGATTTATCATTTGGAAGACACTGTGTTACTTTGCAACACTTTTTGAGGGAAAGGAATGTGGGAAACTCTTGGTGCTGTGGGACTGGAATAACCATTGCTGAGGCTTGGATATGATCCAAGTCCTAAGAATTATTTCTGCCCCTCTAGGAACTGCTGACCTCCTGGATGAATAAGCAAAAGTCATTGTTCAACCAGCTTCAGAAATGTCCATCAAGAGAGTACATGGCCTGTGCTCTGAACTTGGTAAAGGAATCACAGAATCACAGAATCACCAAGGTTGGAAGAGACCTAAAGATCATCGAGTCCAACCTGTCACCACAGACCCCATGACTAAACCATGGCACCAAGTGCCACATCCAATCCCCTCTTGAACACCTCCAGGGATGGTGACTCCACCACCTCCCTGGGCAGCTCATTCAGCTCTCTCAGCAAAGAACTTTCTCCTCACTTCAAGCCTAAACTTCCCCTGGCACAGCTTGAGACTGTGTCCTCTTGTCTGGTACTGGTTGCCTGGAGGAAGAGACCAACCCCCTCCTGGCTACAACCTCCCTTCAGCAAGTTGGAGACAGCCATAAGGTCTCCCCTGAGCCTCCTCTTCTCCAGGCTAAGCAACCCCAGCTCCCTCACAGGGCTGTGCTCCAGACCCCTCCCCAGCTCTGTTGCCCTTCTCTGGACACCTTCCAGCAACTCAACATCTTTCCTAAACTGAGGAGCCCAGAACTGGACACAGGACTCAAGGTGTGGCCTAACCAGTGCTGAGCACAAGGCACAATGACTTCCCTGCTCCTGCTGGCCACACTATTCCTGATGCTGGCCAGGATGCTGTTGGCCTTCTTGGCCACCAGAGCCCACTGCTGACTCCTGTTGAGGCAGCTATCAATCAGCACCCCCCAGGTCTTTTTTTGCCAGGCAACTTGATGATTTGATGACCACAGCTATCAAACATGGTCCTGGCCAAACTGGCAGCATTGCAACGGGAATAGAACAGGCTGCTGGCCATCGCTGGTATGATGTTTTTTATGAGGACCATGCCATCTGCAAATGGCACATTGCATCTTGTGTTACATCCCAGCAGCATTGTATTGCTGTGCTGTGTTTGATTGGGTTTGCTATCCATCCACTTTTCTATCCATGTGGATCTGCTGGAGGCTTGCAGCACCTCTTGGCACCAAATCCAGCTTTCAGTGAACGCCCAGATCTTGGCCCTGCCCTCACCCCCGGTGAGGCACGGGGACTACCTGGAATGACACTTGCCTGGGAACTGCCTTTGCTGGGTGTTTGTTCTGTGCTGAGTGGTGACTGTCACTGACCCCTCACCTTTGGTTTTGGCTCAACATACAGCTCAGGCCCAGCCCCAGTGTGTGCTGGAGCAGCCACGGGGGCACAGCAAGACCAATGCATGGGTAGGACACAGTGGGAAGAAGAGTTGAGGGTGACTCAGCTCCCATCTGCTGCAGAGGAACCATCAGTTTCTTCAGAACCCACTAACCTGTGGAAATGCACAGAGCAGCCTCCCAGGCTGAAGGCAGGAATACCCCAGCTTGCCCAAAAAGCCTCCGAGGTAGCTCCATCAGGAGGCTCTCATGCTCCCTGGTGTGGCACAGGGATGCCCACACTGAAGGGGGGAGAAAGGGTGGGAGTGCTCCTCATCAGCCAGCAGCAGCTTTGATGTGCAAGTTAAAGAGTCTGTGAACTGCAGAACTGGGGAATTAACAGGAGATTAATTAGAGAATTCACGTGGCATGGCAGCCTGCACAAAGGGCCTTGTGCCAACGTGTGATTTATCTTTAACTTTATGAACTCCTGAAATAAAGTTTGGGTTGCTGAGTATGTTGTCCTGCAAACCAGAATGTTCAAACAGACCATGACAGCTTGGGGTGAAAATGCAGAGAAAGAGGAAAGTGGCCTGCTCCTTCCTCCAGCTGGTCAGACACTCCAGTTATTAAAGATGAGTCCATTTAGAAATGGGATCACTATGCCCTGCATAGAGTGAGGTACCTGTAAATCACTGGGGATGTAGACATTTCTTAATTAACAGTGTTATTTATTTTTAATGAGAGTGAGCTCTGTTCAGCCTTGGATGATGAGAAAACCCTTTGCCAAGTCACCTAAGCCTTTCAGATGAAGTTTCTCCCTTTTCTTTCTCTCTCACCGTTTCTAGAGGTGGTGGTAGATCTTCCTGGGGCAATGCCTTGACCTGGACAGACAGGAGTGGAGCAAGGCTGTTTGCATTGATGCCTGTGAGAATTCACTTGAGGCACAGTTGGTCAGGCTCAGATGTGTAAACATTTGTGCTTTCTCTTGTTGTAGCTTAAGAGAATGATTCTTATCCAGAAAAGGGAAGATCTGAATCCAAACCTCCTTGCTTTTCCCGAGGACTTCAGCTGCTGTAAGACTTTCCACTCAGTTCCTCCTTCCCTTTCCTACCGTTGTCCTTATCTAGGGAATTTTCCACTGCTGGAGGAGACCACAGAGTTTCGGGCATGCCACACATACCTTACATACTGTCCTGGGAGTCAGCTGCAGAGTCACCCTTTCTCTCTGTTGTCCAGTCAATGAAAATAGCCTCTCAGTCCTGCACCTCCCAATCACAGCAGGCGTCCCAGCTGCCTCGCCTCACCGGTCCTGGCTGTAGAGGAACAAAAGGGGAGAGGGAAGAGGCCAAATTTGCAATGAAAAGAACTACACTGCCAGCTAGTCACTGAGTCCAAGAAGCCAGTTCCAAAGCTGCTCAGTGGATTTTGGTGGAAAACTTCCTTTCCCTTCTGAAAAGAAGCTCTACAGTCCTTTTGTGTTTGGCAAGAAAGCAGAGTGGCTGGAAGTGTTATGGCAGAGCTGCTTCCCAGGTCTCTTACAGTGAGGATTTGCTCATCACAGGCTCACAGGATGAAGTGATCTCTAGAGATCACTGAGCCCAACACCCTGCCAGAGGAGAACCATAGAATCCAGCACAGGTCACACAGGAACACATCCAGATGGGGCTTGAAAGTCTTCAGAGAAGAAGACTCCACAACCTCTCTGGGCAGCCTGCTCCAGGGCTCTGTGACCCTCACAGTGAAGAACTTCTTCCTCATGTTGAGGTGGAACCTCCTGTGCTGACTCATCAGGAGTCACTGGCTAAGAGGGAGTCTGGCACAGCCTCCAAAGCACTGCCAGTCAGTGGCTTCCATTGCTGGGGATGTCTCCAAGGAGGCAACAGATGTCTCCCTTCAGCTGAAGCTGTGCATTTAAAAAGGCAGTTTCTCAAATATCACATCCTGCTGGTTGAGCCTCCTGGCTTCTGTGTGTGAGGCCAGTTGCCACCCTCTGCAATGAAGAGTGGCTTACCTGGACGTCTCAGGGTGTACAGGCATTCCTGTTCCACTGTCATCCACTCTTGCACCAGGGCTGCACTGGCAATGGGGTGAAGTGTCATGTGTGTGGATATTCCAGCAGCTTAAATTGAAGAAGGAATTATTGTCCTTGTCACACAAGAGTAGGGGTTGAGTTCAAAGGCATGTTGAGCCCAGCACATATTTTATGTCTGATGTGGTACATTGCTCATAGTAACACCACTGCTGAAGGTAAGCAAATGCAGAATCTGTTCTCCTGTCTCTTGCATTTTTTTGTCTGTTCCTTCAGAAGTTCCAGCATTGTTTGTCAGAGAGAGAAACTGGTAGCAAGAACAAAGTGCACTGTAAGGTTGGCCACTACATTCAGAGTCTTGGCACAGAAGTAACCAGCAGATGTAAGAACAAGAACTCTAGCCTGGTGAGAAAATGGCAGTGTTGACAGCAAAGGAGTAGATCATGAAGTAACAGCAGAGAGGCCTTGCAGGGCTGTGTACTCAAGACCTCACTGTCCCCTGCACACTGCAATGCTGAGCCAGCTGCAGAAGCTGAGGAACAGCTTCTGTGGCTGACTCTGGCATGGGGTGGTCATCTCTGACAAAGTTTGACCTCTGCTGAGGTCAGGAGTCTAGGAGTGGCTCAGGCAGACTTGCCAGGCTTCATTTGTCAAAGCTCTCCCATTTCTGTTGCCTGGATTCACCATACAGATCCATGGGAAGTGGCTAAAGAAGGTCTCTGCATTTCAGCCAGCAGCCTGGCAAAGAACCCTTGGATCCAGCAGTTCTCAGCTGCTGGCAAAAAATGAAATGGGGAAGTGCTCTTTGTGGTCCTGGTGGGGAGTAAGAAGCAGCCTGCTCTGACATCTGCCCCGTGCCTCTGCAAGCCATCCCTCCACACTCTCCCCAGCTGAGCTGACCTGTGAGTGTTTGGAGCTGGGGCTGTGGTTTGTCACAGCTTTCAGGGCTCGGGTTTTGTCCTGTTGTGCCACAAATAGCTTGTGGAACGTTCATCAGTGAGCCAGTAGGAAGCACAAAAGTGCAGTTCCTTATCCTCAGGTGTCAGAAAGGTTGGAAGACAGGCTCTGCTGAGTCACCTTCCCAGGGCTCAGGAGGAGCAGCTTCAATTCCTTTGCTCTGCTCAGGGCTCCTCCAAGAGTAACTCCCCCTGAGCTGTTTTACAAACAGAATCCTAGACAAGTGTTGAGCATCATTTCCCATCTCATTTCCATAGCACCAGAGACATATCTGACTGGTTGTGCATCCCCAGGGCAGATCCCATTCATCCCATGGGATGGACTTGCTGTACACATACTGCATAGAGACAGCTCTGTGTTGTGCTTCTAGGGGCTGCACACCTTGGGCAGAAACAGTCATGGGCAGGAGGTCCATAAGATGTGGTATCCTCAGGGGCAGTATTTTCACCTGGGTGAGGGAATAGAGTGAACCCTCAGCAAGTTTGTTGATGGCACAAGAGTGGGAGGGGTGGCTGTGCTGCCATCCAGCATGACCTGGACAGCTGGAGAGCTGGGCAGAGGGCAACCTCAGGAAGTTCAACAAGGACAAGTGTAGGGTGCTGCACCTGGGCAGGAATAACCTCTGCACCAGCAGAGGTGAGGGGTGACCTGCTGGAGAGCAGCTCTGCAGAGAAGTCCTGGGAGTCCCGGTGAACAACGAGCCAGCAACATGCCCTCATGGCCAAGAAGGCAAAAGATACCCTGGCATGCATCAAGAGGAGTGTGGCCTGCAAGTGAAGGGAGGTTTTCCTCCCCCTGTACTCTGCTCTAGTGAGGCCACATCTGGAGTACTGTGTCCAGCTCTGGGCTCCCCAGTTCAAGAGAGACTGGGAACTGCTGGAGAGAGTCCAGCAGAGAGCCTTTAAAACACTGAGGGGCCTGGAGCATCCCTGTGGGGATGAGATGCTGAGAGACCTGAGGCTGTTTAGCCTGGAGAAGAGCAGCCTGAGAGGGGATCTCCTCAGTGGTGCCCATTGATAAGACAAGGGTCAGTGGGCACAACCTGGGACACAGGACCTTTCCATCAAACATGACAAAAATCTTCCTGTGAGAGTGCTGGGGCCCTGGAGACAGCTGCCCACAGAGCTTGTGGAGTCTCCTTCTCTGGAGAGATTCCAAACCTGCCTGGACATTGTGATCCTGGGCAAGCTGCTGTGGGTGAGCCTGCTTTAGCAGGGGATTGGACTGGTTGATGTCCAGAGGACCCTTCCAACCCCCACCATGCTGGGATTCTGGGATTCTGTAACCTTGGACTTGGTAGTGTCCTGTCCCAGCTGCAAGATTCTGATTGATTTCTTTTTGGCTGGGCTTTTCTGTACAACTGTTGCTTTATCAAAGAGCAGGAATTCAGCAAGTACAAGTAGTGATGATGTAAATGCTGGAGCTTTAGTAACTCCTCCACACAGCCCTGACTGAGGCTAGCTGACCAAAGTCTGCACAGGACTGGGTCAGACTGGCTCAGATCTTCACTTGTGGCTATAGAATCACAGAACTGTGAAGCTGTTTTGGTTGGAAAAGCTCTTTAAGGTCAACCAGTGTCTAACTGCCATGGCTGGTGCTAAACCATGTGCTTCAGCACCTCTCTGTATCACCCCCTCCAGGGATGGGGATTCAACCACCTCCTTGGGGAGCCTGGTTCCAGTGGTTGAGAACCCTCTCAGTGAAGAAGTTTCTTCTAATATGCAACTTAAACCTCCCCTGTGGCAACTTGAGGACATTTCCTCTCTCCTCAGGAGAAGAGACCGACCCTACCTCACTCCAACCTCCTCTCAGGGAGCTGTAGAGAGCAATGAGGTCTCCTCTCAGCCTCCTCTTCTCCACACTAAACACCCCCAGCTCCCTTGGCTGCTCCTCCCCAGCCCTGTTCTCCGGACCCTTCCCCAGCTTTGTTGCCCTTCCCTGGACCTGCTCCAGCCGCTCAGTGTCCTTGGAGTGAGGGCAAATGTGTATCTTAGAGTGAGGTTATGCAGTTTCTCTAGAGCCAGGGATCATGTCAGGGCAAGAAAGCAGATGGTGAAAGTTGTGCTGGTTCAGCAAATGTTAAAAATGTGGGGTTTTTCCTGGGCTAAGAACATCTTGGCCAAGTGTCATTCTTCAGTAAAATTCTAATGAGAGGTGTAAGCTGCCTTCAGTTCCTGTCACGTCAGTATGGTCTCAGCTGTGCAATACTGGCCAATGTCCTTGTCTGACAAACTACATTTCTTCTATGCTGGGATGCTACTGGTACCTATGGGGACTTCCACTTCTCCACTTTGTGGGAGCACAAGCTTGGGAGCACAAGTTTCCTTGATTTTCCCAGAGCTGTCGGGGAAGGCAAGTGTCAGGCTCTGGCAGGATTTGCTGGATCTCAGCCCAAATGAGAGATACCTCCAGGGCTTTTATAGCATTGCCAGTACAAATTATCAAAGGATTTGGTCAGCTGGCTGTTTGGTTTGGTTTGTTTTCATAGAATCAATAAGGTCGTGCAAAAGACCTCAAAGTTCGTCGAGTCCAACCTATTACCTATCATCCAACACCTCCTGACAACTAAACCATGGCTCCAAGTGCCACGTCCAATCCCCTCTTGAATACCTCCAGGAATGGGGACTCCACCACCTCCCTGGGCAGCACATTCCAATGGCCAATCTCTCTTGCTGGGAAGAACTTTCTCCTCACCTCCAGCCTAAACTTCCCCTGGTGCAGCTTGAGACTCTGTCCTCTTGTTCTGGTGCTGGTTGCCTGGGAGAAGAGACCAACCCCCACCTGGCTACCTTCAGGGAGCTGGAGAGAGCAATAAGGTCCCCCCTGAGCCTCCTCTTCTCCAGGCTAAGCAACCCCAGCTCCCTCAGCCTCTCCTCACAGGGCTGTGCTCCAGACCCCTCCCCAGCCTTGCTGCCCTTCTCTGGACATGTTCAAGTGTCTCAATGTCCCTTCTTAAATTGAGGAGCCTAGAACTGGACTCAGTTTTGTTTGTGTGTGTTTGTTTTCTGAAGGAGATGAATTTGAAAGGGATATGACAGGCTGGTAAAATGAAAACGTGCTGATGCAGACTTCTGCAGAGCTGTTCTGTGTAAAGGACTCCAGTCCTTGCTTTGCCTCTCTATTGCTGCTCCTGCCAGGCCTAGAGAATCACAGAACAGTAAAGCTGCCTACTTGTGACCCAAGTGCAGCACCCAGCACTTGTCCTTGTTGAATCTCATCCCATTGATCCAGCCTGGTCGGATCCCTCTGCAGAGCCTTCCTCACCTGCAGCAGGCTGACTCTCCTTTCCAGCTTGGTGTCATCTGCAGACTTGCTGAGGGGTCACTCTATCCCCTCATAGAGGCCGTTCATGAAGATGTTAAACACAACTGGTCCAAATATCGAGCCTGGGGGAACACCACTCGTGGCCAGAGAGAGGGACCCCGGGAAAAGTGGGGAGGGTTTGTGTGTCATCAGCCTCTTAAGGCAGACATACCCAGAGCAGTGTCCGTGGCACTGCAGCAGAGTGAGCTAAAGTCACCCTGCTTGCCCCTCAGCGTTTCCTGCCTCAGGCAAGAGGAGAGAAAGCCAGGGGTGGTGACAGTGCATTCCATTTCTAGCCCTTCGGTGGTGCCCTGGGGTCAGAAATGGGATATGTGTTCTGCTTGTGAAAAGACAGCACCTAGTAGAAAGCTGAGACATTATCCCTTCAGCCTTCCCAGGTAGGAATGTGGGCTTGGATCTCACACTCAGTCCCTTCTTCTCCAACCAGGCAGCTTTGCAATGGTATTTGTCACGCCTGAGGGTAAGGGAGCAACTTGTTTATCTGTGTGAGCAGCCCTGCTGAGGCTCCTGAGGAGTGGAATTACATTCTGGATGGCAGGCAGCTTGGGCTGCAGCCACCTCACTGAACGCTGGCTAAAGTGTCCCCTGGTTGTTGCCCTCGCTCTTGCCCCCATCAGTGGTCACAGTGCTGGGAGCAGCAGCAGCAAAGCCTGCAGAAGCTGTTGGCATTTTATCCACTGTCTCATCTTGCTGTCTTCAGCTGGATGACGTGGTGCAGCAAAGATTGCGAGTATTAGCCTGGGCTCATGTTGCTCTCCCTGTTGTCTCTCCTGTTAAAGCTTGGGTTCATTTTTGTTGGAAGAGTGGGGAGAACAGCAAACACTTCTGTTCCTGTCCAGCAGCAGGGGGCTGCCACTAATTCAGAATTGATCTTAAAACACAGAAGTCAGACACAGCGTCTGGGGTCCTCAGGGCCTGCAGTGGTTGGCTCTGGGCGCTGGTGAGCAGTGCCCTGTTATCAGGGACAATATTTGCAGGGTAGCTCAGCCCAGGGGGCACACTGGGTGAGGAGCAGCTCTGGAGAGCAGGGAGAGGCTGCGTGCCTGCAGCCCAGGCTGGCTCTGGGGGCTGGTTTGCATAACACAAGTTTGAAATCTTTAGCTCAGGCAGGTTTAGGGCCACGTGGTTGGGCGCAGGGTCTGCAGAGGCAGTAATAACCTCTCAGGCCTGCTCTGGGGTGTTGCTGTGCTCTTCAGGACGGTACAGATTGCCTGATGTGCTGCCATTGTGTCATCAAGGGAGTCGTGCAGACAGAGAAGGGATTTTAATTAGGAGGACAGAATTCCTCCAGGGTAAAAGAGGCTCTGTATTAGTTCCCCTCTCAGAACTGTGAAGAAGATGTGGGTTAGATATTTAGTATGAAATGAGAGAATAAAACCCCAGATCAACAGAAATATCTCTGGTGGTAAGTCCAAGTCAATTCCTTTCCAGGAATTTCCACATCCCGTGCCTCTTTCTCTCTTGCATGCACAACCCCCACCCCCAGCCTCTCTCCAGTGTGTCCTCACAAGTCCTGGGGCTTGCAAGAATGAATCCTGGAAATGGGAACGCTGGGTGAGGACAGCTTCTTTCAGTCACTAGCCTACTGTATAACAACTGCTGTGGACACTCCCTAAACTTTGTCCATCCTGGATGTTTTTTTAGAGCAGGTGCTAAAAAAAGGCAGGGGGTGGGAGCATGGGACAGGGGCTCGTGTGTCACCCGTCCCCTGGGAGGCGGCGAGAGGGGCTCCGGGGAGCTGAAGCGCTAACGGAGCTGCTTTGGGGTGGTCACAGTGAATGCATCTCTGGTAAAAGGGGCTGTGAAAGGAGGGGAGGAGGGCTGCAGAGCTGATACGGATGGAAACCCGATGACAATGGGTTTGTTCTGGCAGTGGTATTCAAGAGCAATTTATCTGTGAGAAAATATGACACTTGTAAGGCAGCCAAGTCCTTTGCAAGCTGTGGTGCCAGCTGCAGAGGCTTGCCTGAGGCACCCCGTGTGCAATCCGAGCAAGTTACAAGGAAATCTCTATTTAAATAAAAAGGAAAAAATAGTAGTTCATGAATATTAGGCACTCTGTGTCCTGCCAGAACGTTCTCTTCTCATACCAAGGCTCTGATTCTTCAGAAGAAGCGCTTCTCTGTCTTTTTCAGACTTCTGATTGACTCTGTGGAGGGAGGGGGTAGGAAGCAGAAACCACGCTCCTCCATGAAACAGCTCTGAAAGAGAGCCTCCTGGGTTGTCCTGCGTTTCAAAGGCTCATTCATGGCACATGGTGTGAGAGTCAGCCACAAGCAGAATGAGATTCCTCTTGTCAGTTGTGGACATCTGCAGCGTCTCCGAGAGGTTTGTCCTCCCACCCGAGAACCACGGACGGAGAGCAATCCGCAGCCACCCCCGGCTGCCACTTCTGCAGTGGTTTGGATGTCAGGGCATAGCCAGTGTCATCAGCGTCTGAGAAGTGCCCACACCTTTTCCCTGGCAGCAGAGGCACCTTTAGATATCCACTGTAAAGTTAAGGGAAATGAATCTCTGCTGGGAAGTCAGTTTCCTGGTGTTGGGATGAGAGTCCAGCTGATTGGTGTTCTGAAATGAATGTTTGATGTTAGGAAACCACAGAATGGTAGGGGCTGGAAGGGACCTCTGGAGATCAAGTCCAACCTCTCTGCCAGGGCAGGTTCACCCAGCGCAGGTTGTACAGTAGGGCATCCAGGCAGGCTTTGAATGACTCCAGAGATGGAGGCTGCTCCAGGGCTCTACCACCCTCAAAGTAAAGAGGTTCCTCCTCATGTTTAGATGGAACTTATGTTCAAGTTTGTGGCCCTTGCCCCTTGTCCTGTCACTGGGGACTACTGGAAGAACACTGGTCCCATCCTCCTGACACCCACAGCTGAAGCATTGATCCCCTCTGTCTTCTCCTCTCCAGGCTAAAAAGCTCCAGGTCTCTCAGCCTTTCCTCATAATGTTCCAGTCTGCTCATCATCTTTGTAGCCCTCTGCTGTACCCTTTCAAGCAGTTCCCTGCTCTTGAACTGGGGAGCCCAGAACTGGACACAATATTCCCAGTATATTTAACTGGCTCCTGGGGATACCACTTGTTATGGATCTCCTCCTGGACTCTGTGCCACTGACCACAACCCTCTGAGCCCTATCTTTATCTTTCAGCCCATTCTCAACCCACCCCACTGTCCACTCATCTAACCCACATTTTCTGAGCTTGCCTGGGAGGATGCTGTGGGAGACAGTGTTGAAAGCCTTGCTGAAGTCAAGGTAATGTCTATTGTCCTCATCTATCCCTCCAGTCATGCCCTTGTAGAAGGCCATCAGATCAGTCAGACGTGACTCCCTGTCTCGCTCCGGAGAGGGAAGGAGACTCAGTTCTTTTGAATATTCCTGTGTGGTGAAATGAGAGGCACAACGAGGCCAAAATATCAACAGCTAGACTATTGATTACAGAAATAAAATGGAATTAAGAAGGGGAGAGGGAGAAGATAGAGAGGGAGAGAGAGAAGAGAGAGAGAAGAGGAAAGGAATTATATTACCACACCCCTCACCCCACCAAGTTTGAGTCTGTGGAGGAAAGGTGCTGCAGGAGATGCTGGATCCGTAGAGAAAGGGTGCTGAGGCTTTGGCAGGAGATGAGATGTGGTCCTCTGGGCAGCCTGGGTCTGTAGAGAAAGGGTGCTGAGGCTTTGGCAGGAGATGAGATGTGGTCCTCTGGGCAGCCTGGGTCTGTAGAGAAAGGGTGCTGAGGCTTTGGCTGGAGAAGAGATGCGGTCCTCTGGGCAGCCTGGGTCTGTAGAGAAAGGGTGCTGAGGCTTTGGCTGGAGAAGAGATGCGGTCCTCTGGGCAGCCTGGGTCTGCAGAGAAAGGGTGCTGAGGCTTTGGCTGGAGAAGGGATGTGGTCCTCTGGGCAGCCTGGGTCTGTAGAGAAAGGGTGCTGAGGCTTTGGCAGGAGATGAGATGTGGTCCTCTGGGCAGCCTGGGTCTGTAGAGAAAGGGTGCTGAGGCTTTGGCAGGAGATGAGATGTGGTCCTCTGGGCAGCCTGGGTCTGTAGAGAAAGGGTGCTGAGGCTTTGGCTGGAGAAGAGATGCGGTCCTCTGGGCAGCCACTTCAGCTCCATGAGTTGCAGCAGGTGGGACTTAGGACACGGAGAGAGGGTTCAGTCTGCTTCTCCCAGGCTCCACAGCCTCTTTTCTCCGGCGCAGCCTCGGCCCGGGCTTTTCCTTCCTCCTCAGCGGCATGGTCCTTCTTCTGCGTTTTTCTTCTTCTAACAAGCCAGTAGTAGCTCAAGTCTTTTATACAGTTTTTAGTCCTTAGGTATGTGTCCAAGCATTGTCCCTCAGGAATTCAGGGGCCAGGAAATCCTCCTTAGGTAAAGATCCAGGTATCGTTCCCCAGGAAATCTTTCTGTGCATTCCTGTGTGTTTGGGCAGGGGTCTGGATGGGGGGGGGGGCCTCCACCTTCCCCTTCTCCATCTAACCTGCCCACACACTCATTACACATCAGGAAACAGGTGGTGAGTCCATTGTCTCGCCATCCTCCCTTCCTGGGGGTATCTGATGGCTGGAAATGATCCTGTCCTGAAGGCGTGGTGGCTGGGTCCTTGGGCCGTTGTTGTAGGCCAGCTGCAGTCAGTGCTATCAGGATGCAATCGCAAGGTGATTTGCATCCAGGATTGGTCTTTGCACCTTCTTTCCAGTGGCTCTGCCCAACAACATATTGTCTGGGCAAGCAGCAAGTGATTTTATCTTTGTTGAGTCACACAAGGAGGGACAAGCGTTGGTCTCTCACACTTCCCCTGGGTGAGTCCACATTGACTATTTCTGATAACCTTCTTTTCCTCCACCTGTTTTGAGATGATGCCCAGAACAAGCTGTTCCATCATCTTTCCAGGGGTGGAGGTGAGGCAGGCTGGTCTGTATTTTCCTGTGTCTTCCTTCTTGCCCTTTTTGCAGTGAGGATTGACATTGGCTTTTTTCCAGTCCTCAGGCCCCTCACCTGTTCAAGGCCCCATCCAGCCTTGAACACCTCTAGGGAGGAGGCATCCACAACCTCCCTGGGCAACCTGTGCCAGTGTCTCACCACCTTCACTGCAAAGAATTCTTAATCTCCAGTCTACATCTTCCCTCTTCCAGCCCAAAGCCATTGTTCCTCATCCTATCATCACGGGCCCTTGTAAAGAGTCCCTTCCCAGTTTTCCTGTAGTCCCCCTTCAGGTACTGATCCATGAGGTCACTTCTAACCTGGCATTCTGTCAGTCTGTGAAAAGCATCATGCTCTTTCTAATTCAGGAGGGACAAGCAGTGGAGTTTGAGCTTTGACTTGTGTGAGCTACCCCCATTAAAGAGTGCAGTTGTTCTTACCAGAAGTGGTGGTGGGGCACAGGCTGATTCAGTCTGAGGTGTAATAGAGTCATAGAATTGCTTCAGCTGGGGGACACCTGTAAGACCATCCAGTCCAAGCATCAACCCACCACCACCATGGCCATCAAACCATGTCCCCAAGTGCCACGGCCACATGTTCCTTGAACGCCTCCAGGGATGGGGACTCCTCCACCTCCCTGGGCAGCCTGTGCCAGTGCCTGTCCACTCCTGCAGGAAAGAAAGTTTTCCTGATACTTTCCTTGCTGCAGCTCAATTATTTCTCTGAAAGCAACAGGAATGACAGTTAAAGGAGAGACTCTGAAATCATATCAGTGCCTTTTTATTTCCCAGGGTAGGAATGTGTGCTGTGTCTAACTTTGAATCAGCCAGTATGGCTCACACAACTCAACTAGGTTCCACAATTCAATGCTGCCCCAGAGCACTGAATAGAGTAGCATAGCATAGCATAGCATAGCATAGCATAGAATAGAATAGAATAGAATTAACCAGGCTGGAAAAGACCTCAGAGATCACCAAGTCCAACCTATCACCCAACACCATCTAATCAACTAAACCATGGCACCAAGAACTCCATCTAGGCTCTTCCTAAACACCTCCAGTGATGGTGACTCCACCACCTCCCTGGGCAGCACATTCCCATGGCAGCACATTCCCATGGCCAGTCTCTCTTTCTTTGAAGAACTTCCTTACATCCAGCCTAGACCTCCCCTGGCACAGCTTGAGACTGTGTCCTCTTGTTGTGGTGCTGGGTGCCTGGGAGAAGAGATCAACCCCCACCTGCTTCCCCTGGTCCTTGGCCTGGGTGGTTCTTGTGCTCTTTGTTAATTGCAAATATCTCTAAATGCTGTAAACACTGCAGATTTGTGCACATTCATTGCATTCCCTTGTAGATTGTAGTTTTGGGTTGGGGAGACACTGGCACAGGTTGCCCAGGGAGGTGGTGGAAGCCTCATCCCTGGAGGTGTTGAAGGCCAGGCTGGATGGGCTCTGAGCAACCTGCTCTAGTGTGAGGTGTCCCTGCCCGTGGCAGGGGGGTTGGAACCAGATGATCCCTGAGGTCTTTTCCAACCCTAACAATTCTGTGATTCTCTGATTCTAACACACACTAAGCTGCACTGCAGGACATTTCCTGTTGCTAGAAGCGTGCCCAGCTTTAGATGAGAGGGACAACTGGGCTTGTCTTTAACCAACTGCCTTACCTCAAGCAAGCCAAGTGCTGTGCATTGCACGTGGAAGAGAGGAGGTGCAGTGCTGGAGGGGAGCTGTCTGGGATTTTTCTGTCAACATGCCAGTGACCTTATTGTGCAGGGGAGGGAGCCAGCAACCACTCCGCCGTTAGCTTTCAGCGCCATAATTAGCCACAAAGAGGTTTTACAGGATCAATATTTCACCCATTTCTCTTTCACAGCCGTTATTTTGTAGTTGAAGGGTACCTCAGAATTAACTGGCAAATTATATAGTCGGCTGGTGAGCCCCCAAAAAGTGAGGCAATGAGATGCTGCGCAGACCTTGGGTGAGCTCCTTGTCAGCAGAGGAGCCGGCGGCAGGGGCCGCACACCGCCCTCGGCACCATCGATCGCAGCCAGCCCTGCGCTCTCTTCAGGCGCTCGCTGAGCTGTACAAATCTCCAGGACTGACCTCCACCGTTCTCTGCTTAAAGGCTTTTGGCAGGAGCGCAGACACACCAGTGCCTTTCGGAGAGCTTCATCTGCTAGACGGTGTGAGAGGGCTGGGGGTGCGGGGTGACAGTGTCCACGGCTCCGAGGGCATAAATAGTGCAGATAAAGAACAAAAGGCAGGTGCTGAATTAGGACATGAACTTTTGCCTGTGGGACCAGCAGCCAGTCCCCTGCATGCCAAGTCACACGGCCAATTATCAGGATTTTGTCCCCTCCTCCTCCTCTCTCCCTTGCTGACACCCCCCTGCGGTTTTGTGAGGCGCACACAGTTCCTCGTGGTCTGAGCCCCAGCCCAGCTGCTGCCCTGAAGTACAGAGATGTCTGAACATGTCAATAAATAGCCTGTGAAGAAGAGAGGGGCTGCAGCCTCCTGTCCTCTGCAAAGCTGATCCCAGGCCAGGAATAGCAGATGCCACTGGTAACTCCAGAGCTGGGCTGTCTGAGGGCACCCCACCCCAATCTAAATGTTACTGACCTGGCTGCATGCTTGATGAAAGCAGCTTCCACACTACTGCCTCCATGCCAGCTCCTGCCTACAAGCAAAGGGACATGGATGTGTTCTGCACCAACTTTCAGCCACCAGAAAACCTCTTGTTTGCCCAGACCTCTTCCTTTTCTAGACTCAAACAAGTAAGGGGCTAAGTTATCATGGGAAAATAAATATGGAGCTAGGAAATATGTAAGCTAAACAAAAAAGAGCTGAAGAGCAGGCAGCTAGGCTTCAGCTCCAGCATGGCTGCATTTCTTGTCCTACTTTCCTTGCAAACACCTCTGGAAACATTCCTGATCTGTGCAGGCTGGATTTGTACTGCAGGCAATGCATGTGCACTGTGATGCTATAGAAAGACATCTGCTGTACTAGGTCCACCACAGGAGCTCATCCAGCTTCTCAGAACCCTTCTACCTATGGTTTTGGCCTTTAGATTTGTAGTGCCCAACCAGAAGTCCTGCAAGACCTGCCTGTGTGCCCTGATGTGGCAAGACTGAGGTCTTGCAGCGTTGTTTTGTTTAGATAATTCTGTACCCTGCTGCAAAGGAAGCTGGGAAGAGTTGTGGGCTCTCCTGTGAGTCTGAAGATCGACTTCCATCACTTTGGGTTGTGTCAGGAGTTCATTTGAAACATGCTTGCACACGTGCAACCTGTTGGCTTCAGGGTACCAGTTTCAGTCAAGCTGATGTGGCTGCTGCATGGAGATAGAGCCTGAACATTGAGGGAAGAGACAGCAGAGATGAGAGCCGACAACCCTATGTCACAGCTTCTCTGTCTTCCTCTTCCTCTTGCTCCTTTCACACTGCAGATTAGCAGCATAAACATCTGATGTGAGGCATTCTGCACCTACGCCTAGCAAAGCTGCAGCCATCCTGCTTCCCCGGCTTTGCATAAGAGTCAGGTGGTGAAAATCTCTTCTGAAGGGAGATCACAGCCAGCTGTGGAAAAAACTCCCTGGTTTTGTTGCAAGGATAAAGCCAGGTTTATTGCTGCAATGATTTTGTCATTGTTCTTTTAGAGCTGAAGTGTAAATTAAGATTAAAGGAAGTAGCACAAGCACGACTCAGGAAGATCTGATGAAACTGTTAAAGGCATTTCTGTTTTCCAGGTTGTGTTCCCTCATCTTGAGTATTCAGGTACATTCTTTCTGTTTGAAAGCAGAAATACTCACTTTGGCAGGCCAAAGTCCAAACTCATTTTGTTGGCCCCTCTACAGTATGGGGACTGGGTTTGGTCATCACAAGAGCTTGCACTAGAAATATGGTTCTTGAGCCATAAAAGCTTGCTGCTCCAGATAGCCTCTCTCTGGCCACAACAACCCCATGCAGAGCTACAGGCTGGGGTCAGAGTGGCTGAGAGCTGCCAAACAGAGAGGGACCTGGGGGTGCTGAGTGACAGTCACCTAAACATGAGCCAGCAGTATGCCCAGGTGGCCAAGAAGGCCAATGGCATCCTGGCCTGCACCAGGAACAGTGTGGCCAGCAGGAGCAGGGAGGTCATTGTGCCCTGTGCTCAGCACTGGTTAGGCCACACCTTGAGTCCTGTGTCCAGTTCTGGGCCCCTCAGTTTAAGAAGGACATTGAGAGACTTGAAGGTGTCCAGAGAAGGGCAACAAGGCTGGGGAGAGGCCTTGAGCACAGCCCTGTGAGGAGAGGCTGAGGGAGCTGGGGTTGCTTAGCCTGGAGAAGAGGAGGCTCAGGGGAGAAGTCATTGCTGTCTACAACTACCTGAAAGGTGGCAGTAGCCAGGAGGGAGTTGGTCTCTTCTCCCAGGCAACCAGCACCAGAACAAGAGGACACAGTCTCAAGCTGTGCCAGGGGAGGTTTAGACTCGAGGTGAGGAGAAAGTTCTTCACCGAGCGAGTCGTTCGTCATTTGGATGTGCTGCCCAGGGAGGTGGTGGAGTCACCGTCCCTGGAGGTGTTCCAGAGGGGATTGGATGTGGCACTTGGTGCCATGGTCTAGTCATGAGGTCTGTGGTGACAGGTTGGACTTGATGGTCTTTGAGGTCTCTTCCAACCTTGGTGATACTGTGGTACTGGGATAAATGCATGCTGCTAGAGCTATCTTCTCTCCAAAGCTACAGCTGTGGGAGGAAATGATACTAAAATGTGGTTGAGTGTAAGGACAGATTCAGGGAAAAATGTGCTATGGCATGGCAAAAAGGTTTTCCTTCAAGGTAAGCTACATATCTTTTGATCCAAAACTCATCTGTTTTGAATGTGCTTGGTGACACTCAGCAGCAATTGTTTCTGTAAGGCTACAGAGATCACAGAAGCATGGTATGGTAGGGGCTGGAAGGGCCCTCTGGGGATCATCCAACCCTCCCTCCTAATCAGGGTTACCTAGATCAGGTTGCACAGGATCATGCTCAGATGGGTTTTGAAAGTCTCCCGAAAAGGATGAACAAGTTCAGATTCATGAATTTAAACTTCTCCAAAGTGAGAGACTTAGATGTTGAATCTGAATGGTATGCTTTGGAGCCCTTTCTGTTCTACAGAATCAATACCATGGATGATTTTGGAAGGAGCATCATGCCAGTTGAACAGCCTCATGTTGCCATTTCCATCATCTCAGTGAGGAGGATGCACTGATCACTGTTGGGTTGGAAGGGACCTTAAAGGTTATCTAGCCCCAATCCCTTGCCATGAGCAGGAACAGCTCCTGCTAGGCTGGGCTGCTCAAGGTGCTATCCAAACTGGGAGCCTCCTCAGCTTCCATGGGCAACCAGAGCCTAACCACCCTTTATAATGAAGAACTTCCTCCCAATGTTTCATCTAAAGGGAGATTCTTCCAGTTTGAAGCCATCACCCCTCAGCCCCTTAGACATCCTGACTCAGCCCCTGGGCAGTGGTATGCTTTTCCTGAGAGGTACTGAAGGAGTTCTGACTACTTCCTTGTCTGTGCTTCTCCTAACTTTATTCAAGGGAAATAACAAGAGCTATTTAGCTGCAGCAGCCGCTCTCACCTGGCTCTTCCACTCAACTATAAGACATAGTTCAAGTGGGGTTTTTGGAGACAAGAATATTTCTCCCTTTCTCCTCAAAGCTATCTACCAGATCTGCTCTTGTAGTTGACAAGGAGCAGAACTTCGTGTCACCCTTCTCTTGTCCTCTCTGTCTCCATGTTCACTCGCCTCCTGGGGCAAGGATTTGCTGCACCCCAGTATTTGCTTTCCAAACGGCAGGGCAGACACTAGTGCTGCTGCAGAAGCAGTAAGGCTTCCAATGCCTTTCCTGATGAGCTCTGCCAGGGTAAGTTATACCTGGTTCATATTTTTATTTTTAAACTCAAATATTCTGGATATGTATTTATTTGTTTCTACAGTTCAGTCTCTGCCTGCTGGGGGGTTTGCAGGAGCCTTTTGCTCAGGAGCACAGAGACGCTGCACTCCCATGCTGCGCTCCGGACCACAAACGAGAGCAGTCTCAGCGCTGCGGCAAGGCTTGCTCTCTTCAGAGATGGCTTGGGGAGCGTTCATACTTGGAGTGGAAAATCAGATTTATCACTAGAGCCTAGTTAAGATCCAGCTGAACTGTGGAGAGCAATGAGGCCTTTTTCCTGGCTGCTGCACCCAAAAGGGAGCAGCATCACAGGAGACATGTTGAACATCTGTGTTGGTGCCATGGACAGTGGCACTGAGGCACCCTCAGCAGGGTTGCGGGTGACACCAACCTGTGTGCCGCAGCTGAGAGATGGAGAGAAGGATCCATCCAGAGGGACCTGGACAGGCTGCAGAGCTGGGCCCAGGACTACCTCATGAGGTTCAACAAGAGCAAGGGCAAGGTCCTGCAGCTGGGACAGGGCAATCCCAGGCACTGCTACAGGCTGGGCAGGGACTGGCTGGAGAGCAGCCCTGAAGAAAAGGCCTTGGGGATGCTGGGGGAGGAGAAGCTCAGCAGGAGCCAGCAGAGAGCACTTGCAGCCCAGAGAGCCAAGCAGAGCCTGGGCTGCAGCAAGAGAAGTGTGGCCAGCAGGGCCAGGGAGGGGATTCTGCCCCTCTGCTCCACTCTGCTGAGACCACAGCTGGAGCTCTGGGGCCAGTTCTGGAGCCTCTGTGCCAGGAAGGCTCTGGAGGTGCTGGAAGGTGTCCAGAGAAGGGCCAGGAGGAGGAGCAGAGGGCTGGAGCTGCTCTGCTGTGAGGACAGACTGAGGGAGTTGGGGTTGTGCAGGCTGGAGAGGAGAAGGCTCCCAGGAGACCTTCTGGTGGCCTTCCAGTATCTGAAGGGGGCTGCAGGAAAGCTGGGGAGGGACTTTTGAGGGTGTCAGGGAGTGATAGGACTGGGGGGGATGGAGCTAAACTAGAAATGGGGAGATTGAGATTGGCTGTGAGGAAGAAGTTGTTCCCCATGAGGGTGGTGAGAGCCTGGCACAGGTTGCCCAGGGAGGTGGTGGAAGCCTCCTGCCTGGAGGTGTTTGCAGCCAGGCTGGAGTTGGCTGTGAGCAACCTGCTGTGGTGTGAGGTGTCCCTGGCCATGGCAGGGGGGTTGGAACTGGCTGAGCCTTTAGGTCCCTTCCAACCCTAGCAATTCTATGGTTCTAAAAATGTGGGGGTTTAACAGCTTGTGCTACTCTGTGCATTGTCTTCTGATTTGCATCTGAAATCTGGAGCTAGCTGTCCTCCAGACAAAGAAACTTTCACAGCTTTTACTTTCATTATCCTCAGTGATGTGTGGGGCTGAATAGGAATAGAAAACAGAAGAGATAATTTAGTTACTTGTGTTTTGTGCAAAGTGTCCCTGGCATTGTTAAATACCCAGGGGAAGCTGAACCATGTCAATTTGGGCCCAAAATGTAGCCCTTGAGCCTGCAAAGCCCTTGACACCAAGGGTTTTCAAAATATTTTCTGTTCACATTCTGCTTAAATACCGTGGCTCAGAATGGTCACTGACATTTGCAACACACTAACTGCAAGGTGGCTTTGCTGCCTGACAGCAGAGCTGACTGAAGTACCAATGGAGCTGTCAGCCTACAAACTGAGTGAACCAAGGAAAGACAGCAAGGACACAAGTGATGGAAACAAACTTGGCTTTTAAAGAGGTTCCCTTAATGCAAGAAGCCTCTGATGCATCAGTACACAACACCTTGCACTCTCCATCTTTCTGTACTTACCTGATGCTTCTTATTTTTCAAATCCTTGTTTCAAGGACCACCTTTCTGCACTTACATGACACTCACAGAATCACCAAGGTTGGAAGAGACCTCAAAGATCATCAAGTCCAACCTGTCACCACAGACCTCATGACTAGACCATGGCACCAAGTGCCACGTGCAGTCCCCTCTTGAACACCTCCAGGGGCTCCACCACCTCCCTGGGCAGCACATTCCAATGGCAAATGACTCTCTCAGTGAAAAACTTTCTCCTCACCTCGAGTCTAAACCTCCTCTGGCACAGCTTGAGACTGTGTCCTCTTGTTCTGGTGCTGGTTGCCTGGGAGAAGAGACCAACTGCCTCCTGGCTACAACCACCCTTCAGGGAGTTGTAGAGAGCAAGAAGGTCTCCCCTGAGCCTCCTCTTCTCCAGGCTAAGCAACCCCAGCTCCCTCAGCCTCTCCTCATAGGGCTTGTGCTTGAGCCTCTCACTCCATGCTCTCAAGCAGAAGGTCCAGGCCTGGTGGTATTGCCAGTTATCATGATGTACCTAGCCATAACAGCTCCTCGTGCCAGGCGTGGTGGCACGCGTGTTCTCGTGTGCCTGCTCTGGAGAAACCAGAGTCAGACAACAGCCCCTTTTGTCCTCAAGCAGTTTACACAGGGACTTGTGGAAACCATTCACAGAGAAGATAAGCAGTGAGGTAATTCCATTGATGAATCCATCCAAAGACAAGTGGGGATTAAGGCAGGAAGTATAAAGAGAGAGATGTGGCACAGAGTGAAAATTAACACGCTCATTGCTAACTACAAGCACAGACACACTGGGGAAAACTCTGAGTGCTGGGCAGAACTGGACCTGCAGGCACATGGCAGCAACACTGTGTAGATCATTTGCTCTCCAGCTTTGGTTTGTTGCTGTCAGAAGCAGCAATGGTGACCACAGCAACCAGAGGAGGCATGCAGCTCTTGGGGCAGTGCCTGCAGCTCTGGCATCATCATCACGCATTTAGGCAAAGTTTGCTGTTTTGATTTGGGGAATAACACACCATCTGAGCAAGGAGGGGTGAAGGAGTAGAGAAGGGATATGAGAAGTAGTTGTTCTAGTGCTGGGAGCACAGAGAAGTGCTCTAGGTAACTATGGAGCTGCTACTCTGACATTACACTGTATGAAGAGCTGTGTAATGTGATAGCGGACACGGACTTCTGGGAATTAAGACCAAAAGCTTCAACCTCTGAGCTGTGAGCTGGAGAACATTTCTTGCAATGACACAGCCTAGTTATCACTGATAAGAGAATTATTCACCACTCTGACTTTCATCAGACAAAAAGGAATGCAGTGTCTGTGCTTGCTTTTGGTGAGCAGGGACAGCACCACAGAGAAGCTCTGTTATTGTTTTGCCAAGCCAGCAAGCCTTGATAATGGCTGGGGGAAAAGTCAGTCTTCAGCATGGAGGAGACTTGGAATTTTATGGCATCAGCAACCATCTTGAGAAAAAGCTTTGGGAGGATCCATGTCATGTTAGCCCTTCTGAAGGGTAGGCAGAAAGGGCATAAGAAGCCCCCAGGAGCTCCCTGTTCTCGGCACAGGCAGAAGTCACATTTCCAGTGTGGTAGAGATGCTCATTGCAACTGTGAGGCTGGTTGGATGAGTCTGCCCAGGCAGGTTTTCTGCCAAATCACTGGAAAACAGCTGAGTGCCTCTCAGCAGAGACTGGAGGTCTCTTTGAAGAGGTGCTAGAAAGGGGCTGCAGCCCTCCTCTAGTGGGAATTCCACTTGTTTCCTTTCCTAGCCATCCCCCTTACCCTCCCCTGGGTGACTGAGTGTTACTCTTGACTTCAGGGCATGTGAAGATTTAGAACATCTTGAAGGAAATGCTTAAGTAAAGGGTTGGAAACAAATTCTAAAGGGAAGAAATTCAGTGTGAGAGACATGGACAAACTTAGTTAGGTATCTGCCTTTGAGAACCTTTGCTAGGCAGGGCAGGATGCAGCCACTATTACCTGCACTGATTCCTTTGGTACAGGAGCACGGGAGAAGTCATTTCAGCTGAAGAAAAGAGCTGAAGGAAGCTACAGAAAAGAGCTAAAGGAAGCTACAGAAAAGAGCTAAAGGAAGACATCTGGGGCTTGTGCCTGTCAGGACTGTGAAGAGGTCATGACTACAGACCTGGCACGGTTTTCATGTGTTCATTGATGACCTTGTCACAGAGCACTTGTTCACTAATGGAGTTTGATGACATGGGCTTAGGTCAGAGGATTCCTACAAGGAAACAAAGGAATGACTCTAGGAAATAAATAAATGATGGAAATGGGCTTGGGTTTAACACTGCAGAGTGCCAGCTGGTGTGTTTGGGGAAGAATAGCAACATTTCAGGGCAGTATAACTGTTGCAAGAAAAGGCCACTTTGCACAGCTAATGTATACCTGCCTCAAGGGAGATCATAGTGAGGTGGGGGGCAGTCTCTTCCTCCTAGTAACAAGTGGTAGGACAACAGGAAATAGTCTCAGGTTGGACCAGAGGAGGTTTAGGTGGGATGTGAAAAGAAACTTTCTCCCTGAAAGGGTTCTCAGCCACTGGCACAGGCTGCCCAGGGAGGTGGTGGAATCCCCAACCCTGGAGGCATTTCAAAGAGGCAGAGATGTGGTGCTGAGGGCCATGGTTTAGCCCCAGCCCTGGCAGGACGGTTGGACTGGATGAACTCAGAGGGCTTTTCCAAGCAAAATGATTCTATGAATATGAAAGGAGTTCATCTGTTGGAAATTACAGAGGAAAAACAAAGGTCCTAAGCATCTACAGTAGTGATGGAGGGAAACATCAGCAAGGATGCTGAAAGACATCATTCAGTTCCAGCAGAGATTTCCATAGTGACTAGCTTCACTGGGATAAATTCCTCTAGAGGAACATATCCCTGTGCAAGGCACTGGTGAGACCTGTCCTGCAGCCTGGGTGTTGTCCTGGTCACTCAGTCAAGGATTATGAGCTCACATTCTCAAACCTGCACTCCCCAGACATCAGGGATGCTTCAGAGCAGGCTAGAAGTTGGATGAATGGGTTTCTAGGAATGCCTCCAGGGTACAAAGGGCAGGGAGGGAAGTCACTACTTAAACTAAAGCAATGCTGCTGTTGCAATAAATGCAGCAATGAATCAGAAAGAAGTGTCCTAAGAGAGAAACGAGGTTTCAGATCTACTCAGAGTACTAGGGCCAAAAAAGCCTCCCCTTTCTCCTCAGCAGTGTTTAACATGGGCAGGCAAAGAGCTACAGTGATTAAAAAGCAGGCTAAGCTGTACAGAATAGAGGACTAGCCATGACATACCAAACACCATTTCCTGGTGGTTCTGCTGCAGTGCATGCCCTGCCAGTTCGTGGCTGGGCTTGCTTCTGAAAGCCCACCCGGCTGGAATGCCTCAGAACCATCCAGGAGGGCTGCTGCTCCCAGCAGCACAATCCGCTGGAATTTCATGGCCAGAGTGGTGACAGCAGGGGTGTCCATGTGCCAAAGACTGAATGCAGTGCCCAATTACACCAGAAAGTGATGTAACTGTGCCCTTCTCCGTTGTGCTGGTGGAGCTACACCTGCTTAAAACAGCTGGAAACTTCTGTTAGCAGTGCAAGGGCCAGGGCACGGAGCGGGCTGGAGCTGGCCCTACCCTGCCAAGCCCAGCAGTGAGAATGTACAGCATGCTTAGCCTCACACTAGGGCTCTTAGTGGTACCTTGCTGGAACTGAGACAGAGTTATTACAGAATCACAGAATACATCCAGTTGGAAGAGACCTCCAAGACCATCCAGTCCAACCCTTGACCCAACACTGAAGGGTCAACACTAAACCATGTCCCTAAGTTCCAGGTCCACATACAGCTTAAACACCCCTAGGGATGGCAACCCCAGCACTGCCCTGGGCAGACCATCCCAGTGTCTGAGAATCTTTTCAGTGAAGAAATATTTCCTAACATCCAGGCTGAACTTCCCCTGGTGTAGCTTGGAACCATTGGCTCCGGTCCTGTCTCTCGACACCAAGGAGAAGAGGCTGCCCCCTCCTTGCTCCAACCTCCCTTCACAGAGTTGTAGAGTGAAGAGGTCTCCCTCAGCTTCCTCTTCTCCAGACTGAACAACCCCAGTTCCCCCAGCCTCTTCTCACAGGTCATGTGCTCCATCCCTTCGTGAGCCCTTCAAGGTTTCAAGGAGGTTATAGCCAGCTTTCCTCCTTTTCACTAAATAAACAAGCTCAGGTCACAACTGAGGCCAGACTGCTCCAGACATCCTGCTGGTCTTAAAATAACTCTTGTTGTACCCTGGTCAAGGAAGTTTATCTTCACCAGATCCTGCTACACATGGTGCTGGTGTAAACCAAAGCATAAAGGTGTAGTTATCCTTTTGTGTGTGACTGCCTGGTGGATGTGGGGCAGGCTGTGGATGGAGTCTGCCTGGACTCCAGCAAGGCCTTTGACACTGTCCCCCACAGCAAACTGCTGGCCAAGCTGTCAGCCCCTGGCTTGCACAGCAGCTCTCTGAGCTGGGTTAGGAACTGGCTGGAGGCTGAGCCCAGAGAGTGGTGGTGAATGGTGCCACAGCCAGCTGGCAGCCAGGCACCAGTGGTGTGCCCCAGGGATCAGTGCTGGGCCCCATCCTGTTCAATATCTTTATTGATGATCTGGATGAGGGGATTGAGTCCATCATCAGTACATTTGCAGATGACACCAAGCTGGAGGCAGGAGTTGATCTGCTGGAGGGTAGAGAGGCTCTGCAGAGGGACCTTGCCAGGCTGGACAGATGGGCAGAGTCCAAGGGCAGGAGATTGAACACATCCAAGTGCCAGGTTCTGCACATTGGCCACAACAACCCCAGGCAGTGCTACAGGCTGGGGTCAGAGTGGTTGGAGAGCAACCAGGCAGAGAGGGACCTGGGGGTGCTGGTTGACAGTATGCTGAACATGAGCCAGCAGTGTGCCCAGGTGGCCAAGAAGGCCAATGGCATCCTGGCCTGCATCAGGAACAGTGTGGCCAGCAGGAGCAAGGAAGTCATTGTGCCCTGTGCTCAGCACTGGTTAGGCCACACCTTGAGTCCTGTGTCCAGTTCTGGGCCCCTCAGTTTAGGACAGATGTTGAGATGCTGGAAGGTGTCCAGAGAAGGGCAACAAAGCTGGGGAGGGGTCTGGAGCACAGCCCTGTGAGGAGAGGCTGAGGGAGCTGGGGTTGCTTAGCCTGGAGAAGACGAGGCTCAGGGGAGACCTTCTTGCTGTCTCCAACTCGCTGAAGGGAGGTTATAGCCAGGTGGGGGTTAGTCTCTTCTCCCAGGCAACCAGCACCACAACAAGAGGACACAGTCTCAAGCTGTGCCAGGGGAGGTTCAGACTGGATGTTAGGAAGAAGTTCTTCACAGAGAGAGTTGTTGTCTATTGGAATGTGCTGCCCAGGGAGGTGGTGCAGTCGCTATCACTGAAGGTGTTTAGGAGGAGCCTGGATGAGGCACTTGGTGCCATGGTTTAGCTGATCATGGTTTAGTTTATGTTGGGTGATAGGTTGGACTTGATGATGTCAAAGGTCTCTTCCAACCTGGTTAATTCTATTCTATTCTAATGCTACAAGAAGGACATTGAGGTGCTGGAGTATGTCTGGAGAAGGGCAACAAAGCTGGTGAAAGATAAGGGTGCAGTGCTGGTGAGGAGCAGCTGAGGGAACTGGGGGTCTTTAGTCTGGAGGAGGCTAAGGGGAGACCTCATTGCTCTCTACAGCTCCCTGAAAGGAAGTTGGAGTGAGGTGGGGGTTGGTAACAAGTGATAGAAAGAGAGGAAATGGCCTCAAGTTGCACCAAGGGAGATTCAGATTGGATATGAGACGAAACTTCTTGACTGAAAGTGTTCTCAGCCACTGGCACAGGCTGCCCAGGGAGGTGGTTGAATTCCCATCCCTGGAGGCATTTCAAGGAGGCAGAGATGTGGTGCTGAGGGCCATGGTTTAGCACCAGCCTTGGTAGAGCTAGGGAATGGTTGGCCTGGATGATCTTAAAGGGCTTTCCCAGCCAAAATGATTCTATGATTCTAATATTGCTCAGCTTTCCTGGGCCAGCTGCAGGACTGCCCCAGTGACTGAAGGAGAACATGCACACCGTGTGGCTGGAAAGGGGAAAGCTATCACAGCACAGGAATGGCTCTGCTCTGGAACCTTCTGATGTTTGGCTGCATGAGCCATGAACTGAGGCACTTCTTACAGGTACAGGATTTGGTACATTACTATTTTGATATAAAAAGTTGAAGCAACTTGCCCTGCATGAAAAATGCCACCTGGGAGAGGTCATTGCCTCTGATCTAGCCTGGGTTTACACACCCAATTCCATGAGGTCATTACCTCTCTCAGGTGGCATTGTTCATGCAGGGCAAGTTCCATTGAACTACTGCTGCTTTGGGGTATCATTATCAACTCCCATGAACTAACAGGAACACAGATAATGTCACAGCTCAGGCTGGATAACTGCTGTTCTGATTAATGCAGATGCTCAAATAGTGCTACAAGATAGAGAGCATTATTAATTAGTAGATCCAAGGCTTTGGGGACGATTCACTTACACAGTCCGTTGGCACAGATTTGCTGGATGATTCTGGAAGTCTTTTAAGGACTCTGTGTTAGTGTCTCAACTTGTAAAGCTGCTGTTTTTAGGGAGAGCTCTTGTATGGAAGCACTACAGCACAGTGTTTAGAGGTTATTGTGCTGGGGGGGTTGTTGCTGTTTTTTACAGTTAGGTTGATCTGGAAGTGAGAAGTAAAACAATCAATCCAACTGTAAGCTCTTTGAAATGACAGGAGGCTTGTTCACTGCTTTTGGTTTCCTTGTCCTTGCCTCTTCTTTTGTATTTCATTGTTAAAAAAGAAAAGGAAGAAGGAGGGAAAAAGCAGCAGTTCAAAAACTTGATCAGAATGGCTGAAGACACACAGCCATTTCACCCTGACTGTTACACTGCACTGCAGGAGCAAAGGGTAAAAATGTGTGCTGGGAAACGTCCTATTTACTCAAATTATTAGCTCTAGAGTATTTATTTGCCTCAGTTGTTAACCAGGATAACTGGAAGGGTGACTGTGTAAATACAGTCTACTCCATCTACCACTGTGTGATAACAACCTGTTCCCTGGCTCCTAGCTAAGAAGTCACTAAGCAAACCATGCAGCTACCTCAGACTGAGCTGTTTTCAAGAAGCAAACTCAGCCCTCTGAGTTTTCCCAAGCAAAGAGGAGCTGCTTCAGCAGCAGCCCAACAGGAACACATCTGAAAGTGTGTGCCACGGGAAGGGCTGCAGTCGCCTTTCGCTGGGACTCAGTGGGGACAAACCTTATCTCACAGCGCTGCAAGGCTGTGTGCCGTGCTGTGTGCCACCACTCACAGCTGTGCTGCCGGAGAACAGGAGAAGAATTGTCCTCCTTTTACACTTCGTACATCACTTGCTCATGTAGCCTGAAGTACCCTTCCTTCCCATCTGGGAGGTTGCTCGTGGCTGAGATCAGTTAAGGGAATTCTGTTCCTGGCTAGTGAAAGCTGGCTTACAACAAATCCACCACGCAGCGACCAGCCAGAGAGTTCAGTGAGGCTCTAACGCCTCAGACACTCATCCTTCTATTTGCCCACTCTCAATGGAAGATAAAAACCTTTTTAAAGAGAGCTCCCCACCTCCCCCAGCCCAGCTCCTCATTGCTCACATCATAGCACCCAAATTAAGACTGCATTTTGCTGTATAGGTGAAAAGTTGTATCTTCAAATGACGTAGCAACTCAGCACTCTCCAGATTGAATTCTGACAGGCAGCAGCAGGTGGAAGCCGCGCAGCCTAACCTTGGAAAGATGACCCCCAGGCGACTATTGATTTACAGTCGATAGCTGTAAGATAAAGTAAGGGTTAATTAAGGAACTCCTAGAAGAGGCACAGGCTGTTCAGGTGAAAGGTGGAGCAAGGAAAGTGCTGACCCAGAAATAGGCCAGCTGCTTCAGGTTATAGTCTAACTTTTTTCTGGAGACCTCCGAGTGAGATGTCCCCTGGCATAACCGGTGCCGTGTGGCTTACACACGCCTGGGTGGCCAGGCACTGCTCCCCAGAGCATGCTGCGAGAGCACTGCTGCCTGGGCTGGTGACATGCAGAGTGCAGAGCAGGCACACTGTGCAGTACTTCATGTTATGAAGCCTTTGGGAAAAAAATGCTGTTCACTGCAGGCAAGCTTGAAAAAAATGGGCAGGGCCCAGAAAGCCTTCAAGGACATTTGTCTTCCATTCCCTTTCTGATATACTTTCCTCAGCACCAGGCTAAGGAAGAATGGTCGTGCTTGCTCTTAGTAAGATTCTGCTTTGCAGCTCATGTCTTGTGCATGGCACCTGCTCATCTGTCATAGAACCATACATTTCTTTCAGCTGGAAAAGATGGCTGAGCTCATTGAGACCAAACAACCCAACCCCACCATGGCCATCAAACCATGGCCCCAAGTGCATGGCCACACATTTACAGAACGCCTACAGGGGTGGTGACTCCAACACCTCCCTGGGCAGCCTGTGCCAATCCCTGACCACTCTGGCAGAAAAGAAATTCTTCCTAAGGTCCGACCTAAGCCTCCTCTGGTACAATTTCAGGCCATTTCCTCTCATTCTATCACCTGATACTAGGGAGAAGAGACCAACCCCCACCTGGCTCCAGCCTCCTTTCAGGGAGTTGAAGAGAGCAACGAGGTCTCCCCTCAGCCTCCTCTTCTCCAGGCTAAACACCCCCTGTTCCCTCAGCTGCTCTTCACCAGTCCTGTTCTATAGACCCTTCACCAGCTTCACTGTCCTTCTCTGGACACACTCCAACACCTCAGTGTCCTTGGGACAAGGTCCCAACACTGAAAGCAGGACTCAAGTTGTGGCTTCCCCAGTGCTGAGTACAGAACAATCACTTCCCTGCTTCTGCTGGCCACACCATTACTGATCCAGGCCAGGATACTGGTGGCCTTCTTGGCCACCTGGGCACACACTGGATCATGTTCAGCCAGCTGTCAACCGGCATGCCCAGGTCCTTTCCACCAGCCAACTTCCAGCTACTTTGCCCCAAGCCTGGAGCATTCATGGGGTTATTGTGACTCAGGTGCAGGACCCAGCACTTGGCCTTGTTGAGCCTCATACAACTGACCTCAGCCATGGATCCAGCCTGGCCAGATCCCTTTGCAAAGCTTGTGTTGCTGTTAGCAGCAATAATGTGTGTAGACAAGCTTCTACATCACCAGCCAAAGAACTTCTACTGGGAAAGGAGGAATGAGTTTGCTTTGCTTTGCCCTGGTCTCCTCTCTTTTTTCGTAGGAGTGTGACAAAGCAGTAAGCCCTGCTGCAGGGGAGACATTCCTGTTTGCAGTGCTTGGGGTCTGCCCTCCAGGAGCTGGGGAAGGCTGCTCTCATCAGCTAGGGAGCTGGGTGGCTCTTTTATGGAGAACAGGTCTCAGATATTCTGGGCTGTGGTTTCCTCCTTTCTGATAAATATCTCCTGTCGTGTCTCATTTGTTCTCAGGCTCTGCAGCCTGCCACATTGCACCATCTGGGTGCACACTGATTCATCTCCTTCACTGGAAATAAGAGAGATTCTTGCTGTTATGGAGAGACCTGCATTTTAGAGCCCTTTAGGTCACCTTGAGTGCATCTCTCAGGTGACATCTCCGCTCCTCTCTTCCACCTCTCTGCTGGAAGTTCATAATACATCCAGTAAGACCAACTCACCAATTTGTTCCAGTGTGATCTTCCAGCTGTGGTGTTGCAGCAGGCACAGCATGGCTTTGCACTTGAAAAATCTTTCCCTATGGATTTTGAAGGTGCTGGGAGTGGCTCAAACCCACTTGAATCACAGCCAAAAGGAAGCCTATAATTATACTTCCTCTCCTCTAAAGCTACATCTTTCCACACTGGCTTTATTACAGAAGGCAGAGCCATTCCCTTCGCCTCTGGGCCAGCAGCAGCACGCTGCTCTGCCCTGCTTTCCCTTCCCCTTTCTCCTCTGGAGACACTATTGATTGCTGCTGGATCTCATTCCAGTCTGGCCACTGCTCAGCCTACCTTGGTCACTCATTTACCTCTTCAAACTCTTTGCAGTAATCCACAGAGCACAGGAATGTGGTAAGGTGGGAATATGTTGTAAGACAGGGAATTCTGCCCCTTTACCCAGCACTGGTGAGGCTGCACCTCACACTGGGTTCAGTTTTGGGCCCCTCACTACAAGACAGACAATGAGGAGCTGGAGCAGGTCCAGAGAAGGGTAAGGAAGCTGGGGAAGGGTCTGGAGAACAGGGCTGGGGAGAAGCAGCTGAGGGAGCTGGGAGTCTGGAGAAGAGGAGACTGAAGGAGACCTCATTGCTCTCTACAGCTCCCTGAGAGGAGGCTGCAGTGAGCTGGGGTTGGGCTCTGCTCCCTAGTCTCAGGTGACAGAAGGGCAGGAAATGGCCTGGAATTGTGCCAGGGGAGACTTAGTTTGGCGATAAGGAAGAATGTCTTTGCTGCCAGAGTGGTCAGGGACTGGCACAGGCTGCCCAGGGAGGTTCTGTGAACCTGTGGCCATGGCAGCTGGGGTCAGGGTTGTGGCCTGGGTGCCTGTTGCTGTACATCTCCGGTGCCTGGACACAGCAAACAATGCATTCCTCCCCATACATCCATCTGCAGCCATTCTCTTCCTCTCCTGCCCTCTCTGCTCCCTCTTGGGTAGGTGGTGGGGGAGCACCTCAGGCCTCTGAGGCCTGCCAAGGCATAAAGCCAGGAGAAGATGGGGGGGAGGGAGTCTCAGACCTGGCCAGCTGAGACTAGCCTAGCAAGGGGGGAAGAGAGAGCCCTGGGGGTTTGGGGTGCACCCTCAGGTGGGGAGAAGGGAAGTGGGAAGGAGCACAGCCAGCAGGGCCAGAGAGGGGATTCTGCCCCTCTGCTCCACTCTGCTGAGACCTCCCCTGGAGCTCTGGGTCCAGGTCTGGAGCCTCTGTGCCAGGAAGGCTCTGGAGGTGCTGGAAGGTGTCCAGAGAAGGGCCAGGAGGAGGAGCAGAGGGCTGGAGATGCTCTGCTGTGAGGACAGACTGAGGGAGTTGGGGTTGTGCAGGCTGGAGAGGAGAAGGCTCCCAGGAGACCTTCTTGTGGCCTTCCAGAATCTGAAGGGGGCTGCAGGAAAGCTGGGGAGGGACTTTTGAGGGGGTCAGGGAGTGATAGGACTGGGAGGGATGGAGCTAAACTAGAAATGGGGAGATTGAGATTGGATGTTAGGAGGAAGTTGTTCCCCAGGAGGGTGGTGAGAGCCTGGCACAGGTTGCCCAGGGAGGTGGTGGAAGCCTCCTGCCTGGAGGTGTTTGCAGCCAGGCTGGATGTGGCTGTGAGCAACCTGCTGTAGTGTGAGGTGTCCCTGGCCATGGCAGGGGGGTTGGAACTGGCTGAGCCTTGAGGTCCCTTCCAACCCTGACCATTCTATGATTCCATGTTGGGGGGCCCTTGGGTGTGATGCAAGGGACTCATTTCAGGAACAATGCCATCAGTTCCAGGGCCAAGAAATACAGCATTGAGTGTGTGGATCACATTCCCTGTCACCCACAAGCCTCTGGGGGTGCTGAAAGATACAATAGACTGTTACAGACTATGTTGAAAGCATTGGGTCATGGGGTATGGAGGCACTGGGATGCAAATTTAGCAGGAGCCACTGGGCCAGTTAATTCCAGAGGACCTGCTAACCATCCTGGCTCTGCCCAACCCTTGCACACTGTGGAGGGGAGACAAAGTCCCCTTGGTACACATGGGAAAGTGGCTGGGAAAGGCAGTGTGGGTTGCTCCTCCCATGGGGAAAGGCAAACCCATCGGTGGGATTGTCTTTGCTCAGGGCCTGGATGTACTTGGTGGGTAATGAGAAAGGATGGGGAGAGACAGTGTGTGCCTCAAGGAGATTTAACACTGGGGGAAAGATAATTTGGAATGTGAGTAATGTGAGCTGTATGTTGCAGAAAGTAATGAAGTAAGAAGGACCCAGACTGATGAAGGCTTGCAAGGAACAAGAGTGATGCAGTGGCTGAGACCAAGCTGATGCTGGTGTCCAAGAGCAGAACATCCTGCTGCTCCTGTCCTGAACAGTCTCAAGTAACATCTGGAGGAGCAGAAGAGCATCTTTCTAATAGAGGACTGAGATATTGATATAAGCCTCTGTGTGTTGGATGTTGAGATGGTTTAAGTATGTAGAATATATTGAACTGTGTAGAACCTGAGCATGACACAAATGGTATGGAATGAGGGGTGGAGGTTGCATTGGGTTGGGATGAACTGGAGTTAATTCTCCTCACAGCATCTTTCCAGTGCTGTGTTTTGCAGCAGCAGCTGATAACACAGCAGTGCTTTGGCTACTGTTGAGCAAGTATCCAGGCTGTGTCTTTTCAACATTTCCCTGTCCCAAGAAGGGCGATGCAAGATCTTGGGAGGGACCACAGCTGAGCCAGCTGACCCAGACTGGCCAGAGGGTATTCCATGCCAGATGAGCTCAGTTCAGAGAGAAGAATGAAGTGAAAGAGGGAAGTGGGGGATTGGCCCATGGCATCTATCCTCCTAAGGAACCACCAAGCTTAGAGAGCCCTGTTTCCCAAACCCGACCATTGTCCTGCTGATGGGCAGTAGAGACTAATATCTCTCTCTCTGCTTTTGCTTCTGCATGGTCTATTGCTTCTCCTCATTGTTGTTATTAAATTGCTTCCATCTTATTACTGGCTTTTGTTGTATTTTTTCCCCTCTCCCCTGTCCATTTAAGAGGTGGAGTGATAGGGCAGCTTTGGTGGGCATCTAACCTCTAGCCAGGGCCAAACCACCTTATGGCCATGGTGGTGTTACGCTGAAGCTTGGACTTGATGACATGAGAAGTCTTTCCCAACCAAAACAGTTCCATGGTTCCATGAAAGCTCCTCCATTTGGATCTCATGTTTACAAAGGGTAAGCACATATGAAAAGGATTAGGTGTTTCAGTCATCAGCAAGTTTGCAGATGACACCAAGCTGGGAGCAGATGTTGGTCAGTTAGAGGGCTGAAGGGCTCTGCAGAGGGACCTCAACCAACTGGACAGATGGGCAGAGGCCAACAGGATGGCATTGAACAAATCCAAGTGCCGGGTGCTGCACTTTGGCCACAACAACCCCATGCAGAGCTACAGGCTGGGGGCAGAGTGGCTGAGAGCTGCCAAACAGAGAGGGACCTGCGGGTGCTGATTGACAGCTGCCTAAACATGAGCCAGCAGTGTGCCCAGGGGGCCAAGAAGGCCAATGGCATCCTGGCCTGCATCAGGAACAGGGTGGCCAGCAGGAGCAGGGAAGTCATTGTGCCCCTGGACTCTGCACTGGTTAGGCCACACCTTGAGTCCTGTGTCCAGTTCTGGGCCCCTCAGTTTAAGAAGGACATTGAGAGACTTGAAGGTGTCCAGAGAAGGGCAACAAGGCTGGGGAGAGGCCTTGAGCACAGCCCTGTGAGGAGAGGCTGAGGGAGCTGGGGTTGCTTAGCCTGGAGAAGAGGAGGCTCAGGGGAGAAGTCATTGCTGTCTACAACTACCTGAAAGGTGGCAGTAGCCAGGAGGGAGTTGGTCTCTTCTCCCAGGCAACCAGCACCAGAACAAGAGGACACAGTCTCAAGCTGTGCCAGGGGAAGTTTAGGCTGGAGGTGAGGAGAAAGTTCTTCACCGAGCGAGTCGTTCGTCATTGGGATGTGCTGCCCAGGGAGGTGGTGGAGTCCCCATCCCTGGAGGTGTTCCAGAGGGGATTGGATGTGGCACTTGGTGCCATGGTCTAGTCATGAGGTGCTGGGTGACAGGTTGGACTCGATGATCCTCGAGGTCTCTTCCAACCTTAGTGATACTGTGAGACTGTGGAAGGGACCTCCAGAGATCACCTAGTCCAACCCCCGTGCCAAAGAAGGATTAAGCTGGCTATAACTGAAGATGTGAATATGAACACAAACACATTGATAGAAAGAGAGAGTTTTAAATATACTGACACAGACTTGATGCACAGGGAAAAACCGTGGGAGTGAGAGAAGCTACTGCAATAAGGATAAAGCTGTCACAATCTGAAGGAAGCATCCAAAGAAATATCTGATTTACAAAGAGACTCAAAGTATTGGCCTGGTCCTGGAGGGAAATAAGAATGTTTAAAAGTTAAAATTCTCAAGCATCTGCACCATGGAAATCTATGTGCTTGGTGCTGAATTTTTTGCTTGAAAAAGACCTCTGAGGTGTCTAGAAGAACAAGGTCTCAGATGCAGTGACAAGTGAATTAGGAGTGTCTTGCCACGCTGTTTGCTTGGGGAATAGCAACAGTATGAGCCAGAAGTGGGCAAACAGTGCACTGACAGAGTGACTCAAAGCAGACAGGATGTTTGCCTTTGCTGGGAGAAGGAAAAGGAAAAGAGACTTTGAGACATGACAGAGAAAGAAGAGCTACTAAAAGCCTGGCTAGAATGCAAACTCACTGCTTCATTTTCTGTCACCTTCTCAGAAAGCTTGATACCTTGAGAGGCTGGAAGCCCTGCTGAGCCCAGAGAATTTGGTGGCCTCCTGAGCATCCCTTGCCGTCAGGTCACACAGGAAGGTAATTAAAGCAGTGCTGATTTATGTGGTGGGAGAAAGCAGTGAAGGCAGCGCTGCGTGCCACCGCATCAGGCAGGGCTTCCTGCAGAGCAGCTCCAGAGAAGGCAGAGACACGGTGCCAGTGGTTATTGATTCAGGGATAGGATAGCTCAAGGACAGGGCTTGTCATGTGGGAACCACGATGGGATAGCAAAGTGCCCTGTGCAGGCCTGACAAAGTGGGACCAGCTCCAGAGGGCAGCAGGCTTAACCCGGTTCTTTGCTGCTTGGTTTTCCTGTGTGTGGTGTTGTGCCCTGCCACCCTTCCATTTCCTCTCCCAAATAAACAATGGTCTTACTGAGATGCCCTCTCCAGCTGAGCAGGACATCTTTTGCCCCAGCACTGACATCCCCACCTGTCTACCCCTTCCAGGTGTTCACATACACAGACACTCCTCCAAAATCCTCTTTGCTGCAGTTTGTCCTGCTTAGCTGAGGGAAACTTTGACACTCCAGGTGCATAAACTGCTTAGGTACCTAGCACCTTCACCTGCCTTTTGTCAGGAGTTTAAAATGGATCTGGTGGCCACGTGAGAGACCTGGACCTCAGAGAAACAGCTCTGCAGAGAAGGTAGACAATTCTTTTTACACTTACTTATAAGACCAGCAGCAGATCAGCTCCAGCATTGCTACAGATGGAGAACTTTTCATACAGAAGACCTGACAGGTTATTTACCCTGCTTTCTTGGAACAGCACTGGTGGTGAAGACTCTGCAGCTGGAGAAGAGCATCCATGGGGAGTGCTGGAAGTTCATCCCCCTTAGCTTTACAGAGGGGATAAGGTACCGGTGAGATGAGCTTACAGTTTTCCATGCTGGCAGCACCGTGATACTAACACTGCCCAGAGCACGTGGAGGTTTGGGGTAGATGCTTGGCTGGGTATCACCAAGTGTCCTGAGAGTGCCAAGGCTCCTGCATGCAAGAGAGGAGCTGGCTGAATGTGCCAAGATTTTCTGCCTACCCCTCAGCTGCTTTCTTTGCTCACAGGGGCTCAAACCAAGTGATTTTTACACAAAGTACACAGGACCATACTTCTCAACATGCTGTGAGGGCGAGGGTTGCTTCTGCTCCTGCCAAGGAGCTGTTAGCTCTGTGCTGTGCTGGGAGCTCTACATCCAAATGATGAAAAAGATGGGTGGCTGCAGGAGGACAAGGAAGCTTGGACTCGGCAGCGTACAGCTTCACACACTGTGGTCTGGGTATGTCAGTGCTTTCCCTTTCACCACATTCTTAATCTCCCTATCCAAGGACTGAAAAAACAGAGGATTTGGGTGGCATTTAAGCCATCCACTCACATGAAACCAGCCTGCATCTCCATGGGAGGTGCCAGTGCAGTGCCCTGATTAATTGATAGCCAGTAAGATGTAAATAACGGAAATACAGCAAGCATGACCTAACATGACAGCAGTAGGAAACAGGGCAAAATAGCGCAGATTAATCTCCACTCCTATGATCCTTCTGTGCCATGACTCAGGTGGACAGGGATGGCCTGGAGAGAAGTGGCCAACAGACATTCTTGTCCTGGCAGTCTCTTTCTTTGAACAAGGAGCTGGGGGAAATGTGCTACTTCTAGTTGTCCAGAAATGTTAGTGCCATAGGAATGACAACCTTCCACTAAAATCAGTGCAGGAAATACACCTAAGCATTTGCCTGGTAGTGGTGAGGGATTTAGCATCATTGTGTGTGAACTGATGTCATTTTGCTGCTCCTTAACAGGTCTCAGCTGCCCATCCTGCCCTTCCCTCCCTGCAGGCTTGCCCTCTAGCAGGCAGCCTCAGCCTGGACTCCATGGCTGGGCAGCAAAAGCAACCATCAGAAATGAGGCTCTTGTGAGCAGTTTTACATCTGAGAGACTGGAAACCATCCCCAAACCATCCCCAGGTTTGGTTACCATTCAGCACATTATTTCATAAAGCAAAATGGTTTGATCATGGCTGCTGTGAGTCTAAACCACTCCAGTAAGTACAAGAATGAGTACTGAGGGCAGATGCCAGCCATGCTTTGATGCAGTCCCAGCCCAGGCCCGCAGGTTTCACACTCCTGTGCTCTCAGCACACCAACCTTACTTGCTTGGGGCTGCAGGTATCGTGAAAAGGAGCTTCCTTTAAATGCACTTCCTTCTCCCATTTCTCTGGGCCTGGTTCAGTGCCTCCTCCTGACTTGGCTGGCTATGTGAAGGTCATGACTTCACACACTTTGTAAACACAGACTTCTAGAAACACAGACTTTACAAATGTGTATTCTGGGGAGATCTTGCAGCAGCCTTCCAATGCTGAAAGAGAGCCTAAAGATGGGGAGAGACAATTTATCAGGATGGATAGTGATAGGATGAGGGGCACTGAAAGAGCGTGCAACAAAGATGGTGAAAGGTCTGGAAGCTGGTGAGGAGCAGCTGAGGGAACTGCAGGTGTTCAGCCTGGAGAAAAGGAGGCTGAGGGGAGACCTCATTGCTCTTTACAGCTCCCTGAAAGGAGGCTGCAGTGAGGTGGAGTTGGTTTCTCCTCCCTCATGTCAGGAGGGGAAATGGCCTCAATTCGCACCAGGAAGGTTTGGGTTGGAGGTTAGGAACAATTTCTTTGCTGCAAGAGATGTCAGGCATTGGAACAAGCTGCCCAGGGAGGTGGTGGAGTCACCATTCCTGGAGGTGTTCAAGAAACAAGTAGACAAGGCACTCTGGGACATGGTGTAGTGGGCACAGTAGGTCGGGCTGACAGTCGTAGAGATCTTCTCCAACCAAAACAATTCCACGAGTCTCTTTAGCCTGTGTCTGGGGCTAAACTCCAGCAGTTGCTCTATCACTCAATGAACCCTCCCCAGCAGTAAAAGGGAATCAGGAAAAGGAGAGAAGACCAGCAGGTTGAAATGAAAATGTATTTAATGGTACCTCCAAACTGATCTCAGTATCAATACAGTACAGAAAGTTATACTCCCCCCAGCACAGCTCCAGCAGGTACACCCAACAGAAAGGCAGGGTCAGGAGGAGCACAAGCAGGAGACTCTCCTCTCCTGGGCAAACCTTCCCCTTTACACTGAGTGTGCTGCTGATGTTCTGAGACACACCTGTAGCCAACTGCAGCCAGCTGTGGAGCTGCTGATGGCCTGCAGCCCGTGGTAGCCTCACATTCTGGCCCAGCAGCACCAGGACAGAGAGTAGATTTGTGTCAGATGGTAGAAGAAATTCTTCCTCATGGAGGGAAGATGTTGCCCAGAGAAAGTGTGGAGGCTCCAAGCCTGAAATGGTTGAAGAGGGCCTTGAGCAACCTGGCCTAGGGGAAGGTGTCTCTGCTCATGGCAGGGGTTGGAACTTTAAGGTCCCATCCAGCCCAAATTGTTCTGTGATTCTGGACAACAGCAATTGCTATAAAGCTCAGGGGTTTTCCTCTCATTTCCCCCCCTCCTCTTTGCCCAGTGCTGTTGCTTGTGCTATTCTAGCTGTCATTAACTTAGTCATCCACACTTCCTCCTAATCAGTGGCAGGATGTAAACCTGTGAAAACCAAACTGCTTTGAGTTAATTTCAGAATCCTCTCTCTATGGATTTTAAGATATTTCTTTTGCCATATACACAAATACCTGCAGTTCAGAGCTGAGACCAAACAGACTGAAATAGTGCTGCTGCCTTGGAAGGGGAGACATTATCTTCCAATTCTCCTTATCTTAGAGTGAAACAAAATAACCCCCAAGTGTTACTGTCTGGCCTAAATGAGCAGTTACAGCCCTGGGTGTTACCTAGCATCTGCTAAAGCACGACCAACCTTCTCAGCCCAAATGCATCCACCTCAGTGAAGAGGCTGGGAAATAGCAGGCTTGGAAATGAAAACTAAGTAGGAGGCACAGGCCTAGGCAAAGTGGGGCAAGGAAGAGAGTTCAGAAGCCCCATGCTCTAGGAAGCTCTCAGAACTGTCTAGCTGAGTGCTCTGAAACTTGGAGGCTGCAAAATGTACATTTGGAAAAGATATTAAGTAGAAAATATGCACAGACCTTGTCCTGGCTTCTTCCTTAGAGCTACCTTTCAGTATCTGAAGGGGACCTACAGGAAAGCTGGGGAGGGACTCTTTAGAAGGGCTTGAGGTGGTAAGGTGAGGAGCAATGGTTTGAAACTGGAGCAGAGGAGGTTTAGGTTGGACATCAGGAGAAAGTTTTGCACAATGAGAGTGGTGAAATACTGGAGCAGGTTGCCCAGGGATGTGGCTGAGGAGACATGGTCCCTGGAGACATTCAAGATCGTTCTGGATGTGGCCCTGGGCAGCCTGATCTAGTTAGAGATGTCCCTGCTGCCTTCAGGGGAGTTGGACAAGCTGCCCTTTGAGGATCCCTTCCAAGCCAATGCAATCTGTCAATCTTCCCTTCACTGCTGGGGGAAGGAGCAAGGAAGCAAGCAAACAAACCCACTACTTTTTAAATGCCAGTTTTAAAGTATCAGCCATGAAGTTGTGTGCTGCTCTGCCTGTAGTCTCTGCACAAAGAGCTCTCAAGCTCATGAGATTAGTAACAAAATCGCTACTCTCATGATCAAGCTTTTCTGCTTGCCTTTCAGATTTAGGAACTGCTCCTTCGTGTGCCTGGGACTGGGGGGCTAAAGCCTGATGGCTGCTGCTCCAGCGGATAAATGAAGTCTCTTTTACAACAGTACCCTCTCCCCAGTGCGACCCAGCCCGTCAGTCACCTGCAATTTCTTGTCTTGGCTGCCCGAAGGGAGCGGAGCAGCCCGGCCCAGCCTGGCCCGGCCCAGCCCAGCCCAGCCCAGCCCAGCCCAGCCCGGCCCAGCCCAGCCCAGCCCGGCCCAGCCTGGCCCAGCCCGGCCCAGCCCGGCCCAGCCTGGCCCAGCCCAACCCAGCCCGGCCCAGCCTGGCCCAGCCCGGCCCAGCCCGGCCCAGCCCAGCCCGGCCCAGCCTGGCCCGGCCCAGCCCGGCCCAGCCCGGCCCAGCCCAGCCCGGCCCGGCCCAGCCCGGCCCAGCCCAGCCCAGCCCAGCCCAGCCCGGCCCAGCCCAGCCCAGCCCAGCCCAGCCCGGCCCGGCCCGGCCCGGCCCGGCCCGGCCCGGCCTGGCCCGGCCCAGCCCAGCCCAGCCCGGCCCAGCCCAGCCCAGCCCAGCCCAGCCCAGCCCAGCCCGGCCCAGCCGCTGCTGCCCAGGAGCGGCGCTGCCCAGCCTGGGTGACAAGAAGCTTTGCTGTGACTAATGCAAGTTGATGGCGCTTGCGAGGGGCTGGCAGTGCCCAGGGGCCCTTCTCCTCCCGCTGTTAGCAGGGAGCCTGTGCGAGCAGCTTGGCTCGGGAGGTGCTGCTAATGCTGTCTCCGGCCGAGCAAACGCGCGCCGGCGTTAAGGAGCGCGGCGCTGCTGCCCCGCGGGTTTGGAAGGCGTGGAGCGGGGCTCAGAGCAACCCCTGGTTTTTCCTTCCCATTTTCCTTTTGCATTTAAGGCAGCTAAACATCAAAGGGGCACAAAGGAGAGCTTTTGTGTCAGGACGTGCAGAGAGCTTTCGGTGCTCGCTAGAAGGGGCCGACACGGGGTAGGGAGCACTTCCCTTTTGGTGCACTGTCATTCATGGTTAGATTCATAGGATGGGTTGGGTGGGAAGGGACCTTAAAGATCATCCAGTTCCAACCCCCTGCCATGGACAGGGACAACTTCCACCAGCCCAAGTTGCTCAAGACCTTATCCAACCTTGCCTGGATCACTCCAGGGAGGGGACATCCACTGCCTCCTTGGGCAACCTGTTCCAGCATCTCACCACCCTCACTGGAAAGAGTTTCTTCCTAATCTCCAGTCTAAATCTGCCCTCCTCCAGCTCCAAGCCATCGCCACTCGTTCTATCAGTACAAGCCCTTGTAAAAAGTCCCTCCCCAGCTTTCTTGCAGGCTCCTTTAGGGCCCTGAGGGCTGCTATCAGATGGTTCTCTGTTTATCACCATCTCCCTTACTTCCTCTGACACCTTTTCTTTCCCCCTCTCTCTATGTAATTTCTCAAAAAGAGCTTGTAATGACACAAAGAAACCTTTACCAAACCCGGGGCCTCCTTCCCAGTCAACAGCTCAGATGCTGCCCATGTTTTTCAGGCCCTTTGTCCTGCTTTGGAGTACCACCCTGAGATTCCCAGGGAAAAGAAGATGGAGCTTTCCCTTTGCTTTCTCCCCAGCCCACTCCTCCTCCTCCAGTTGTCAAATGTCAGATCTGATTATGCTGTCCTGAGAGAGATCCTCATGCTGGCAGCATTAGAAACCGTGGAACTGGCAGTCGTGTGGGGGTGGTGGGAAGCAAGATGGGCTGGGCTTGGGCATGAGCAATGATCTAGCCTGGGTTTACATGCCCAGAGCACTGACCAGGCTCAGTTTAAAATGAGAATGACAATAGTAAGAGGATGACCATGACAATAAGAGTCACTGTGGGTGATGTCATTCCTGCTGAGAGTAGCCAGGAAACTGCTGGTGCTCCTGAAGGGCCAGGGTGACCTCAGGCATCCTGCAGTGAGGTGCTTTGATGGCAAGAAGCTCGCTCTTCCTGAGCCTGCTAGCACAGTTTAGAGAAAAGGAAGATGTGTGGGGCTGAGGAGGGAGGGGAGGAAGCTGCAAAAGCCTCCTTTTAATGAGGCTTTGCAGGAATAATTATGAATGAGTGTGGTTAATAGAAGCACAGTAGGCAGCATGGAGCAGGGAAACTGTAGGGCCCTGAAATACTTCTGCTGTGTTTCTGTAACAAGTTGGTAATAAATATGCAGTTGGCAAGAGGAAACCTTCATGGAGCCACGATAGGAAAGCCATCTCAAGTTAAGGGCTCAGCAATGTGGACAGCAAATCCATGAGGAGGGCAGTCATGGTTCCACTGCTTTTCAAATCACGCAGCAAAGCAGCTGGAGGAGAAAAGGGGAGAGGGTGCAGGAGATTATTTCCAGGTCAGACCTTGTGGCCAGGTGGAAAATGTAGTGTCCTGGCCACAGCTGGGGCAGCTGGCACTGCAAGGGACTTGGTGACCATTGCAAGCAACCTGTGAAAAAGGGCATCAAAGAAATGGGAGACATGAGACCTGCCACTTGAGGAAAGGCTGAGAGAACGAGATTTGTTCAGCCTTGAGAAGAGAAGGCTTAGTAGAGACCTTATTGGCACAGGCCAGCAGGTAAAGGAGGGAGACCGCCCTTTAACAAGGAGTCCTATGGAAACATGTGTCAGGTTACACCCATCCCTGGAGGGGGCTGAAAAGAACCCAGCCCCCAGGTGGACAAAGAAACCTGACCCAGGTGAGCAGAGAGCAATCTGGTTTTCCCCCTCCCAGAGGAAGGGGTCCCCAGGCCAAGGTCTGTTCCACTCCCCCTTCCTGTCCAGCAAACCCTGTTGAAGGGGAGCCATCCTCTTGGCTCTTTCTCTCGTGCTCCTGCACTTCGCCTGCCCGACAGACATCTCTGCTGCCCCTCCTTGCCACGTGGCCTGCCTCATGCTGCAGCCATGCTTCTAAGGGCTGCAGCCAAAGAGAATCCACATTCACATCAAGGGAACCCAATGCCAGCTGGCCTGCTTTTGTATATTTTTGCATTTACCCTTTTCCTTACAGCTTTGTACCTTTCCCTGTTACTCAAATGCTATAGGTATTTTGCTAAACTTATATTTTTTACTTCCAGATTGATTCCAGACCATTTATTTTGTGATTTTACCTCCTTTATTCCTGCCTAATTTGCTTTTACCCTGCTGGGCAAAAAGGGAGAGGGGAAGCAATCTGATGTGCTCCATTTGGGCTTTTGGACTCTGGGAAAAGCTTAAACTACAACAAAAAGACAAAGGCTGATGGGGACAAGTTACTGCTGGGGAGATTCCCAGCAGACTCCAGAAGAAAATGCTTCCCCATAAGAACAGTTGGATGTTGGAATCATCTCCCAAGGAAAGCAGTGGATTCCCCTACACTGAAACAGCTTTCAGACTCAGGTTGTCAGGGTGCTGGGCTGTGTCATTTCAACTGCACAATGACCTGGGAAGGTTGGACCAGGTGGTCCTTGGGGTCCCTTCCACTCTGACCTCTGTGATTCTGTGAGATCTGTTGTCCCCATGCTGCCACTCTGCAAGGAGAGTTGTGTTGCTGCTGCTCTGCCTGTTCCAGTGCGCAGGCACCTCTGAGTGAAGCAGTCTGGGAGCTTAGGCTGTGCTGAAGTGGCTCTGAAGCCAGGGAGTCTGAATGTAGCTAGACAAATACATTGATTTAAATGCAAACAAGAAGCCAATGTAAGTGAAAATTTTAGCCAAAATGGTGGCTGTTTGGAACATTTGATTTTGAAACGATAAATTCTCTCTGGAGACATTCCAGACCCTCCTGGATGTGCTCCTGTGTGACCTTCTTTAGGTGAACCTGCCCTGGCAGGGGGTTGGGCTGGATGCTCCCCAGAGGCCCCTTCCAACGCCTGGCAGTCTGTGATCCTGTGACTCATCCAAGCAGCATCTTTTTGCTTCAGTTCCCTCAAAATGCAGTCCAGCTTTTCAGAATGAGGTCTGACCAGTGTTGGTGGAATCAGTGGAAGTGGGAGGTGCTTGGTGCTTTTGCAAATAGATGCTGGGTGTAACTGAATAGAAGTTCAGTGGATATCAGAGACCTGCATCCTTTGTGGTCTTCCTGGCTACCCTTTCTCGGTTCTGTTCGAAGCCCCATGGGCCTTCACGGCTGCAAGGGGACCTGAGCCCATGACTTTGAAAGCCTGAAATGCAGAACAATGGGATCATAGCATGGGGTTTAGGGGTGACTAGGCTGAGAGAGAGCTGTGCAGATGGAATAACCTAAGTCAGGATGATTCCCATATGTAACAAGATGACTTCTTCAGAGATCTCAGAACACAATTCACCAGTGGGGGCTAGTAGGCAAGGCTAGCCAGTACCTGGCTTTGTTTTAAATGAAGTTACTGCATCCATCACTGCGTTGTTTGAAAGCAGGGCTTCATAAATGACTGGAGGGAAGAGTGCAGATTAAAGCCTTTGGGCTGAAGAAGGAATTGCCTGGATGGCTGCACTCAGAGAGTTATAATCAATGGCTCAATGTCCAAACGGAAACCAGTGACAAGTGCTGTCCCTCAGGGGTTGGTGCTGGGCCCAGTGCTGTTTAACATCTTCGTCAGTGACATGGACAGCAGCACTGAGGCACCCTCAGCATGTTTGCAGATGACAGCAGCTGAGTGGCCCAGCTGACACACTGGAGGGAAGGGATCCATACAGAGGGACTTGGGCAGGCTGGAGAGGTGTGCCTAGGCCAGCCTCATCAAGTTCAACAAGGCCAAGTGCAAAGTCCTGCACCTGGGTCAGGTGCAGCACAAAGCCAGGCTGGGTGAGGAGTGGCTGAAGAGCAGCCTGGAGGAGAAGGCCTTGGGGGTGTCAGGTGGTGACAAAGTCCCCAGGAGCCAGCAGCAGTCACTGGCAGCCCAGCAGACAGCTGCGTGCTGAGCTGCATCCAGAGCAGGGAGAGCAGCAGGACAAGAGCAGGGATCCTCCTCCTCTCCCCTGCTCTGGTGAGACCCCTGTCTGCACCCAGTTCTGGTGTCCCTGGCATAAGAGGGACATGGAACTGATGAAGCAGGGCCAGAGGAGGGCACAGAGATGTTCAGAGGGCTGGGGAACCTCCCCTAAGGGAACAGGCTGGGAGAGGTGGGGCTGTTCTGCCTGGAGCAGAGAAGGCTCCAGGGAGGCCTTGGAGCAGCCTTCCAGTATTTGAAGGGAGCTACAAGAAAGATGGAGAGGGTTTTCTTACAAGGGCTTGTAGTGACCAGACAAGGGGCAATGGCTTCGAGCTGGAAGAGGGCAGAACTGGAATTAGGAACAAATTCTATGCAGTGAGGGTGGTGAGACACTGGCACAGGCTGCCCAGGGAGGCGGTGGATGTCCCCTCCCTGGAGGTGTTCGAGGTCAGGTTGGATGAGGCCTTGAGCAACCTGGGCTGGTGGGAGGTGTCCCTGCCCATGGCAGGGGGTTGGAACTGGACCTTAAAGTGACAGAATGGTAGAATTGTTTTGGTTGGCAAAGCCCTCTGGTCCCTTCCAACCTAAACCACTCTATGGATCTATGAAAGAAAGGTAACAAATCCACTCAGTGCTCTGAACACAGCAATGGCAACAGCCACTTGATATCAGCATCCTTACAGCCTTCCTTTGGGAGATGACAACAGAGAGAGGCAGTGCTTTCCAGAAACATGTTCCTGGAAGTGCCAGAGGAAAAGCTAGTGTCTTAGGCACAAAACAAGGGGGAAAAGGAAAAGAAGAAAATGAGAAAAGAAAAGAAGAAAGGGAAGGGAAGGGAAGGGAAGGGAAGGGAAGGGAAGGGAAGGGAAGGGAAGGGAAGGGAAGGGAAGGGAAGGGAAGGGAAGGGAAGGGAAGGGAAGGGAAGGGAAGGGAAGGGAAGGGAAGGGAAGGGAAGGGAAGGGAAGGGAAGGGAAGGGAAGGGAAGGGAAGGGAAGGGAAGGGAAGGGAAGGGAAGGGAAGGGAAGGGAAGGGAAGGGAAGGGAAGGGAAGGGAAGGGAAGGGAAGGGAAGGGAAGGGAAGGGAAGGGAAGGGAAGGGAAGGGAAAATAATGTTTACAAAAAGAAGAAAAGGAAAAGTGAAGAGCAAGAAAAAGAAAAGGAAAACCAGGGAGAGAAGCTAAAATGCAAAGCTTCAGCTCAAGAGATCTGGCAGGCTGCTGTGCTATCCTGGCAGCCCCATCATCTCTGGCATGAGTCACTGCTGCTCTGCATTTTCTTTCAAGAAAAGTTTTGCCACTTATTTCTGAACCACATCTCCTGAGTTGTCATTTATATATCTGTTTTTTTGGCTAACATATCTAATTTGGTCTTTTGGTGAAGTGTTTACCAGCTCTTTATCAAAAGTGTTTGGCCAAGGCTGTCTCCATCAGAAATGGCAAGCATGACAGCAAGTTGTGTTGGAATGGAATGGCAGGGTTATTGTTGCCATACTGTAAATGTCACTGTGACAGAATAGCAGATTTTAAAGCACTGAGCCACAGACATCTGTTCTTTCTGAACTGTTACCATTATTTTGCTGCAGTGAATATGGTTTTGTGCCATATGGACATCTTTGGGTGCTTGGGAAAAACTTAGAATAGATTGACTTGGATGTACAGAACCTGAATTTGAATGAATTCTTTGTTCTCCTTTTATTCCTCATTTGCATGGCTTATGGTCTACATATGCAGGTCCAGAGGCCACAAGATGATCAGAGGGCTGGAGCACCTCTGCTGCAAAGACAGGCTGGGAGAGTTGGGGTTGTTCAGCTTGGAGAAGAGAAAGCTTCAGGGAAGGTCTTGAAGCATCCTTCCAGTACCTGAAGGGGGCTACAGGAGAGCTGGAGAGGGACTTTGGGTGAAGGCATGGAGCAACAGGATGAGAGATTCAGGCTGGAGGAAGCTCTATTTAGATTCAGCACTGGGGTGGAGAGGCACTAGACCAGGTTGCCCAGAGGAGGATCCAAGCCTGGAACTGCTGAAAACCAGGTTGGATGGAGCCTTGAGCAACCAGGTCTGCTAGGAGGAGTCCCTTACCATGACAGGGGGTTGGAACTAGATGATGTTTAAGGCCTCTTCCAACCCCAACCATTCTGTGATTCTATGCATGCTGAGGACAGAAACTGGACAGTGCCTTTCTTTGTGCTCTATCAGGCACTGACTTCTGCTGTACCCTTTATGAAACTATGTAAGATCTCACTCCAAGTTTCATTTGCTTGCAAACTGTCAGTACTGCTGCCTTGAGATGTGGCAGGTACTGCATTCTATTGCCAGGTCACAGTCTCACCTTTAGCCACCCAACTGCTCCTGAAGAAATTGCACAAACCAGTCAAGAACCTGTGTAGCAGTGGCAGCAGTGCCAGCAGGGCTTTCTCGTAGCTGCACCACTATGAGCAGTGCTCCTCTTGCTTCTGGTGTCTCCAGTGCCTAGCAGCACACCAGCACTGTTTAAATTCTGTTTCTTCTCCTTCTGCCATGAAGTGATGAATTCAAAAAGCTGCTGCTGTCCTGACTGAAAGAAAATGTTTGACAGGATGCTCTGAGCCAGGGCCTGGGCTGGTACTAGTCAGCACATGTACATCACTCCAGCTCTTCCTTGTACTCCTCAATGAGCTCTTCTGGAAACATCCTACCATAAATACTGATCCTTGTTCTTTCTCTCCTCTGCCATGAGAGAACTGGCAGAGATTGTTCATGGGGTGGAGGAGGGAAGGATCTTGACCCCTGAGGTGTCTTCTGCTTTTCCTGGGCTCAGCCCATGCAAACAAGGGGTGCTGAATCTGTCATGGAGATCCCCACTGGCTGCACAGCTCTTGCAAGGAGGCCAAGCCAGTGGCCTGGTGGACATGTGCTGGGCATTGGTCCTGCCAGGGTCAGAGGCAGGGGTAGGATTCATGCACACAGTGGTGCCCCAAACCAGCTCTGTCCCTGCAAGACCAGGCCTCAGGTTTTCTCCCTCACTTGTGCACTTGTCATGCACCTCACCAGAGTCAGGCTCAGGGGGACTGCCCTGATCGGGGCTGGTGCACAGGCCACGTTCTCTGGTAACTGCTGTGTGTACTTTGGGCTGGGCTGGTCATGCTCAGGAGTCACTGAAAGGACAATTTCTCTGTTCTTCTGCACAACTCCTTGGTTAAACCTAATACATGTAGCTTGAATGGATAGTGTTACATTCTCAGAAAGCCACTTTTCTCCTACATTTGAAGCTCAAGTAGAGAGCACTGCCTTTTATTTCCTTTTTTCACACAGAAATGTGCTTGTGAGGATGCTGATTTCATGTACTCACTTCATCAATTATTTCCAGTTCTCTGATTCATATGATGGAATCAGGTTCCACTGGAGTAAGTGGAGTGCAAAGCACAGCTTTCTTCCTACAACGTGTATCTGCAGGCACTAGAAACGTACTGATGCCGAAACAAAACTCAGCGTAAGCCCCTGCTGTGAATGGGGAAGGAGCCAAACATGTTTCTGCTCAGCTGACAAGCCTGGGAAGTCAAGAGACAACTTCATTGAACAATTGGTTCAGGGGCTGGAGAAGTCTTAGGTTACAGGAACGACAAACCCACTGATAGTTTTTTACACCCAGGGTATTTCTTGTGGTAGAAGCAGCAGGTAGTAATTAGGGGCTGGGATTTCTTGCCTTCCTAGCTTAACAGAGGGACTAGACTCCAATTCTAATTGACACAGCATGAATTAATTGTACTTTCTCATTGTGTGGCTTTAGAAATGGCTGGCATCCCATGGATGGTTGATGTAGGTAGTGCAAAAAGAAGGCAGGAGTCCAAAGCCTTACTCTTGGGGCTGTCCCTGAGGCTTCTCCAAACACCCCCAGGCAAGGCACTTGGTACCAAGCTGCCAAAGTCATGGTGCTGATTGCTCCATTAGAGGCCATGACTCCAGCATGCTGCCCAGCCATTCTCCTACAGGCTTCTCCTCAAAGTTTGCATTCAGCTCCAGAAAATTGTCTCATAGTAGTAACCAAGGATGAGAGTTTGTGTCCTGAGTCACAGAAACAGAGAATGGGTTGGGCTGGAAGAGACCTCAAAGATGGTTTAATTTCACCCCTGCCATGGGCAGGGACACCTCCTAGTAGAGCAGGTTGCTCAAGGCCCCATCCAACCTGGTTTTTAACACTTACAGGCTTGGAGTTTCCACAGCTTCCCTGGGCAACCTGCTCCAGTTTCTCTCCACCCTCATGGGGAAGAAGTTCTTCCTCTTGTCTCTCTTAAATGGAGCTTCTTCCAGTCTGAAGCCATCACCCCTCACCCTGTCACTCCATGTCTTTGCCAAAGTCTTCTCCAGTTCTTCTGTAGACCTCTTCAGATACAGGAAGGCCTAAGGTCTCCCTGGAGCCCTCCCTTCTCCAGGCTGAACAACCCCAACTTCCTCAGCCTGTCTTTAGAGATTCTCCAGCCTTCTCTGGACCTGCTCTAGCAGTTCCCTGCCCAGCAGGGCTGTGTTCTCCAGGGTGCCTGCCCAGCAGGGCTGTGTTCTCCAGGGTGCCTGCCCAGCAGAGCTGTGTTCTCCAGGATGCCTGTCCAGCAGGGCTGTGTTCTCCAGGGTGCCTGTCCAGCAGGGCTGTGTTCTCCAGGGTGCCTGTCCAGCAGAGCTGTGTTCTCCAGGGTGCCTGTCCAGCAGAGCTGTGTTCTCCAGGGTGCCTGTCCAGCAGAGCTGTGTTCTCCAGGGTGCCTGCCCAGCAGGGCTGTGTTCTCCAGGGTGCCTGTCCAGCAGAGCTGTGTTCTCCAGGGTGCCTGCCCAGCAGGGCTGTGTTCTCCAGGGTGCCTGTCCAGCAGGGCTGTTTTCTCCAGGGTGCCTGTCCAGCAGGGCTGTGTTCTCCAGGGTGCCTGTCCAGCAGGGCTGTGTTCTCCAGGATGCCTGTCCAGCAGGGCTGTGTTCTCCAGGATGCCTGTCCAGCAGGGCTGTTTTCTCCAGGATGCCTGTCCAGCAGGGCTGTGTTCTCCAGGGTGCCTGTCCAGCAGGGCTGTTTTCTCCAGGATGCCTGTCCAGCAGGGCTGTGTTCTCCAGGGTGCCTGTCCAGCAGGGCTGTTTTCTCCAGGATGCCTGTCCAGCAGGGCTGTTTTCTCCAGGGTGCCTGTCCAGCAGGGCTGTGTTCTCCAGGATGCCTGTCCAGCAGGGCTGTTTTCTCCAGTGTGCCTGTCTAGTAGAGATTTCTATTCTAGGTGCAGAGGTAAATTTCTATTTTAAAGCAGAGCATTTGCAGAGGGGACTGAAGATACAGAGCTCTGAGGAGGTGCTTTATTTTGAGCTTGCACTGTGTCTTACTAAAAAAATCGCACTGCCAAGACAGGCCTTGAAAATCTTCAGCAGAAATACTCAGCACAAGCTGCCAGCAGGCTGGGCTGCTGCTGCCAGTTAGCACCACTGGCATTTCATCCATTCCTTTGGCACTGCAGGGAAGCACCAGCCTGGCATCACCAGGACTTTGATTTCTCTTGGGTTGGTGACCAACTGCTCATGCCCCTCAGGGTGCTGCTGAATGAGGACTATGTGGCTTCCTCTATGTCAGTTGTAAACATGGACCACAAAAATGATCAGGGGGTTGGAGCAGCTCTGCTACAAGGCCAGGCTGAGGGAGCTGGGGGTGTTCAGCCTGGAGAAGAGAAGGCTCCAGGGAGACCTGAAAGCAGCCTTCCAGTAACTGAAGAGGGCTGCAGGAAGGATGGAGAGAGACTGTTTGCAAAGGACTGCAGGGACAGGATGAGAGGCCTACAAGAAGGATAGATAGAGACTTCACAAAGGCCTGCAGCAATAGGATGATGGCTTCAAACTAGAGCAGAGCAGATTGAGATTGGATGTTAGGAACAAGTTCTGCACCATGAGGGTGGTGGAACACTGCAACAGGCTGCCCAGGGAGGTACTTGAGGACCCATCCCTGGAGATATTTAAAGTGAGGCTGGATGAAGCCCTGGGCAACCTGATCTAGCTGGGGATGTCCCTGCTGACTGCTGGGAGGTAGGGCTGGATGAGCTTTGGAGGTCCCTTCTGGCCTGGAACATTCTGTGATTCTATGAGTGACACCAGAGCAACACTGTGGGAAGAGCAGGGCTGGGATTTGGGTGTGCAGAAAGACTGCACAGCGGGCAGGCAGCACCTCCCAGTTGTCCAATGGATGGATCCAGATTTCAGCCTTTATTTGTCTATCCCTTATGCCTACCACTTAAACACAGCCAGACACATCAGCAGGCTGAAAGCTCACAGCATCCTGCTGACAGTCTCTGTCAGAAGGCACTGAGTCCAACCCCCTGACAGGCCATCACTGCACTGTGCACAAAAGCCTGCCTGCTACCTTTCAGGCTGGGAGCCACATCATGAGATCTCTGCTGATGCCAGCTGTCAGGAGATGAAACTTTGCATTGCAGAATCATAAGGGTTGTTAAAGACCTCTAAGATCACCAGGTCCAACCTCCCACTGAAGACCTCCATGACCACCAGCCCATGTCCCAGAGTTGCCACATCCACACATTTTTGCACACCCCCAGGGCTGGTGACTCCCCAGCTCCCTGGGCAGCCTGTCCCAGCGCCTGACCACTCTTGCAGGAACAATTTCTTCCTGATATCCAATCTAAACAGCTTGCAGCCATTCATCAGCATCTGTTCCCCTTCTTCTTGTGCAGTGTTTTAACTTCAACTCAGACATGAAGGTCTGTAATATTTTATTCAGCAGCTCATGATTTATTTTTTGATTACAGAGAATAACTCTGGGAATACAGACAGAAAGCAGGAAGAAGTTGAGCTCCTTGGGGGACAGGAAATACCTCAAAGTTCAAGCCCAGAATAAATCTGGATCAATAGCTTGGCAAATGTCTCTGTCAGGGGGTTGTCACAAAGTCTCTTTCAGTGAGAACCTCCTGTTCACTGCAGCCTGCAATCTGCTGGGGAAGCATCATCCTCAGACAGGCATCCTGTACCCATCTCTAGCACAGCCTTGCTTAAGAGAATGTATCTAAAGCACCCTTCATAGAACCATAGAATTGTTATGCTTGGAAGGGACCTCAAGGATCAATCAGTTCCAACCCCCTGCCATGGGCAGGGACACCTCACACCACAGCAGGTTGCTCACAGCCACCTCCAGCCTGGCTGCAAACACCTCCAGGCAGGAGGCTTCCACCACCTCCCTGGGCAACCTGTGCCAGTCTCTCACCACCCTCATGGGCAACAACTTCTTCCTCACAGCCAATCTCAATCTACCCATTCCTAGTTTAGCTCCATCCCTCCCAGTCCTATCCCTCCCTGACACCCTCAAAAGTCCCACCCCAGCTTTCCTGCAGCCCCCTTCAGATACTGGAAGGCCACAAGAAAGTCTCCTGGGAGGCTTCTCCTCTCCAGCCTGCACAACCCCAACTCCCTCAGTCTGTCCTCATAGCAGAGCAGCTCCAGCCCTCTGCTCCTCCTCCTGGCCCTTCTCTGGACACCTTCCAGCACCTCCAGATCCTTCCTGGCACAGAGGCTCCAGAACTGGCCCCAGAGCTCCAGCTGTGGTCTCAGCAGAATGGAGCAGAGGGGCAGAATCCCCTCCCTGGCCCTGCTGGCCACACTTCTCTTGCTGCAGCCCAGGCTCTGCTTGGCTCTCTGGGCTGCAAGTGCTCCCTGCTGGCTCCTGTTGAGCTTCTCCTCCCCCAGTACCCCCAAGGCCTTTTCTTCAGGGCTGCTCTCCAGCCAGTCCCTGCCCAGCCTGTAGCAGTGCCTGGGATTGCCCTGCCCCAGCTGCAGTACCTTGCCCTTGGTCTTGTTGAACCTCAGGAGGCAGTCATGGGCCCAGCTCTGCAGCCTGTCCAGGTCCCTCTGGATGGATCCTTCCCTCCAGCTGTCAGCAGCACCACACAGCTTGGTGTCACCAGCAACCCTGCTGAGGGTGCCTCAGTGCCACTGTCCATGGCACCAACACAGATGTTAAACAAGCCTGGTCCCAGTGCTGACCCCTGGCCCCTGCTTGTCCCTGGCCTCCACTTGGACATGGACCATTGACATCATCTGGGGCTGCTCATGGAGTTTTGGAAACTTATTCTGGTTGGGTGTTGCAGTGAATTTGGAGTGATCTCATCTGAACTGTGTGAACATCCATGCAATTAGCCATTATAAACAGGTTTTTCCCACACAGGACTTTCTGAGCAGGCTGCCTAATGAGGCAGGGGAGTTTTTGTCCCTGGAGAGGTTTGGGATCTGTCTGAGCAGCCTGGCTAAGAGCAGTGTAGGAGCTGCAGGTGCAGAGGAGCTGTAGCTGCAAGACAGGGCCATAAACCTGTCTTGAGCTTGAAAAACTGGCTTTTGGTAGGCATCCAGCTGGTATGACTGTGGTGAGCTAAGAAACAGTAGATTTCAGCTGAGCCTATCCTGGACTGCTGTCAGGAGTCTCCATGTTAGCATGTGGGAGTGGAGGGAAAAGGCACTTGTGCTGGCTGGAGGCCTAATTACATTCCATCCTAGATGGCTTGCAAGAGAGTTCAAACTGCAAAACTCATAATCCCTTGAGCTAATGCCATCTACCATGGATGGACCACAGCATCAGGAAGAGTTTGCCAGGGCAGGACCTGGTCATCTCTGTAGCTAGAATTAAAAGCTATCATTTACTTCACACAGTGCTGCTTGCACTTACTGCAGGGCTGCACATATGGCTTCTTACATGATTACTGTGGAGACAGACTGATTGTGGAGCTGAGACTGAAGAACACCCTAAAATATGTTCAGATTGGTTGGTTGACTCTCACTGAGGAGATCATAGGTGTCAGCTTAGACATGAATTGTTTCATACAATAACAGAATCATCTTAGCTGGGAAAGCCCTTTCAGATCATTGAGTCCAACCATTCTCCAGCTCTACCAAGGCTGGGGTTAGACCATGGCCCTCAGCACCACATCTCTGCTTCTTTGAAACACCTCCAGGGATGGAGATTCAACCACCCCCCTGGGCAGCCTGTGCCAGTCTTTGAGAGCCCTTTCAGTGAAGAGTTTTCTTCTAATGTCCAACCTAATCCTCCCTTGGTCCAACTTGAGGCCATTTCCTCTCATTCTATCACTTTTTACTAGGGAGAAGAGACCAACCCCTACCTCACTCTAACCTCCCTTCAGGGAGTTGCAGAGAGCAATGAGGCCTCCCCTGAGCCTCCTTTTCTTCAGACTAAACACCCCCAGCTCCCTCAGCTGCTCCTCACCAGCCCTGTCCTACCCACCCTTCCCCTTCTCACACTGCAGTGCCCAAAACTGAACCCAGGACTCAAGGTGTGGCCTCACCAGTGCTCAGTACAGAGGGACAATCCCTGCCCTGCTCCTGCTGGCCACACTGTTCCTGGTCCAGGCCAGGATGCTGCTGGCCTTGGCCACCTGAGCACACCTTCAGCCGGCTGTCAGCCAGCACCCCCAGATGTTCTCTGCTGGGCAGTTGCCAGCCATTCTGCCCCTAAGCCTGGAGCATTCCTGGGGCTGTTGTGACCCAAGTGCAGCATTGGCCTTGTTGAATCTTGTGACACAGACTGCAGCCCGTGGATCCAACCTGTCCAATAGCTCTGTAGAACCTTTTGGCACTCAGGAGGTAGCACATCATGCGACGAGTCTTAGGATTTACATTGCAGCCAACAGCCAAGCACTAAGGAAAGATCTGGTAGGTTGGGGAGGGACTGGAAGTGGAAGCAGCTGTCACAGTGCAATTCTTTGCAATTTTGGCTTTTGTGGCATAACTTGCTGAACATTATTTAAAAAATGTGCTGATGTGCAGACTGCTGGAGGGCAGAGCTGGGTGACATGCTGCTTTCCTGCTCAGTGGATCTCTGAAATGGTTTGTACACAGTCCAGCTGAAATTATTCTTACATGCTGGAAATACATAATGGAGAGATCCCAGCAATCAGTTCTGCAGGCATTGGCAGAGTGTCCCAGACCTCCTCAGGTGCATGGGGAAATCCAGAATACAGAATTTGCTCTGTGGACTACAGACTTGGCCCTTTCTTTTTGCATTAGTCTAAGCACTTACACTGTCCTCATGAGCCTGAAAGCTTTTGTTGCTAATTTGCAGCTGGGCCTTTTCATGGCCATTAGGATTCTCCCCTCACAGCTTAGAGGGAGACTTGCTATGAGAAGAAGAGACCGTGTCCAATCACATCAACCAGATCAGCTGATGATCCAATTCCTCATCTCAGTAATGGGGATGCAATTTCTCAGAAGTCCTTAATAGCTGTGAGCTGAAAAATTGGCTTACCAGAACCAGCCTGAACAGTGCTGGGCTGCCCAGCCCCTCAGGGTGGCTTGAAGGTACCAAGCAGTGTCAGTAAAGTCATAAGGACAGGTAATAGTGATGGAATGCACTAATCATTCCCAGTACCAGACAGCTATTTTGCTGCCCAGGGAGGCTGTGGGTGCATCCTCCTTGGGGGTGTTCAGGGCCTGACTTGATGAGGCCTTGAGCAGCTGGGTTTAATTGAGAGGTGTCCCTGCCCCTGGTGGGTAAGTTGGAGTAGCTGATCTCTGAGGTCTCTTCCACCCTCAGCCAATCTATGGTTCTATGACTATATGTGAACCAGAACATAATCAGACAGCACCAATCCTTCTTTCCTTCCTACTGCAGCTGTGTTGATGCCAACGTAACTCTGAGCCAGGATGATTAACAAGCAGAAGCAATGCTCAGAACATACCACTCTGGTATGGGTGTCCTGCCACCTGAGGCGGGCCTGGGGTGGAAGACACTTTTCATGTTCCCACCCTGCCTGTACAAGAACTGAACCCAGTCCAAAGAGGCTGTCAGACGGGAGCAGAGGCTCTCTCGGAGCTGGGTGCTCACCGCCCCACAGTCCCAGCACGGCTGTGGAGAAGGAACCTGCCAAGGACTGGAACACGCTGCTCAGAGAGGTAGTTGAGGCTCCATCCCTGGAGATATTCAAGGTGAGGCTGGACAGGGCTCTTGGCCACCTGACCTAGTGAGGATGTCCCTGATGACTGCAGGGGGGTTGGCCATGATAAGCTCTGGAGGCCCCTTCCAACCTGGGTAATTCTGTGACTCAAGTCTGCTCCCAGCTAGGAGCTCCCACACGGTGTTTTGGGTATGCTAAATACAATTTCCAGGGCAGATGAATCTCATGGGAAGCTGTTATTCCAGATCCCTCAGCAGGACCCCTGAGTGTGGAGATTTCAGGACACCAAAGTCAGCTGCTAATTGCAATCTTTCCTGTGGAAGGACTTCTGGGCTTTGGAAACAATGGCGCCCGTTTGCTGAGCTCACCAGCTTTACCCTGCCCCTCTCACTGTCTCACAGCTCCATCTGTTTCCCTGATTTCCTGCTTGTGTGTCCTTCAGGGCAGATCATTAGACCTTCCCCAGCCAGCCTGGCAGGGGAGATCTCCTTCACCTCTGTTTTCTCTAGCTTGGCCTCACTTTGCAGCAGTACAGCTTTTGGAGCCATATCCTGATCTCTTCCCATCATATTTGCTCTCCAGGGTGGAATGACAAAGCCTGCTAACAAAAGCATCAACCCTTTGCTCCTCATCTGGGAAGGAATAAAGTAAAATTACACTGGAAATTAAAAATTGCAGCTCCAAATAGCCTCTGGACATTGGCAAGAACCAAGTGAGCATTGCCTTGGAAGTGCTACCAGTGAAGCATGTGCTGGACAAAGGGAAATACGAAGCCAGCCCCAACTAATCCCATTCCCAGAGAACCTACCTCCTCTCCTGCTCTTCATGACTGGCTGCTCAGCAGGGCCTCCAGTGATGACACATGTGTCAATATGGCCTCCTGACTGCCACATATAAACCCCAGCCCTCTGCACCTACAAATCATACAATAATAGAGTCAACTTGGTTGGGAAAGCCCTCTGAGACATTGAGTCCAACCATTCTCTAACTCTGCCTTGTACTTGGGGCTAATCCATGGCCCTCAGCACCACAACCTTTGTGCTGGGATCTCGAGCAAACAAGGCTCTCGGGATGGGAGGAACAAGAGGGCGGCTCTACATCAAGCATCCCCACCTCTTTAAGTACGCAGCCGACCCGCAGGATAAGCACTGGCTGGCAGAGCAGCAGCACGAGGGCGACGGGGGGCAAGATGGCCTACCTCCTCATCGAAGAGGACATTCGGGATCTGGCTGCCAGTGACGATTACAGGCACTCGGTGGACCTGCGGCTGGAGGAGCCGAAGCCCTTTGTGCCGCCGGCCCGGATGACGCAGAAGAGGCAGCGGCACATGGAGACGCTTCGCCGCGGGGGGGATGCTCCTCCCGCCGATGGCCCCCCCGAGGCCGCGCCGCCCCCCGAGCCCTAAGCCCCACCTCCACGCCCCCCGGACCTAATAATTATTTTTGTGGCTCAGGGGATGGTGCCAGCGGAGGAACTTTGGTTTCTTTGATCATGGCACTTTTATGGCACCCGACCTGCTGGGTCCTGATGGGGTGCAGTTATCTAGGAGGGGCAAGAGAGTCCTAGCACTGGAGTTGGCAGGGCTCATTAGGAGGGCTTTAAACTAGGTCTGAAGGGGGTGGGTGAAGACATCGGTCCCTCTGCAGAGGTAAGAGTAGGGCACAAGGCAGGGTCAGTTGAGAGGTGGGGAGCCCAGCTGCAGTGCATGTACACCAATGCAGGCAGCCTGGGCAATAAGCAAGAGGAGCTGGAGGTCCTAATCCACCAGGGCAACAATGATATCGTTGACATCTCAGAAACATGGTGGGACAACAGGCACGATTGGAGTGCTACACTGGGGGCCTACAGGCTCTTTAGGAGGGATAGGCAAGGGAGGAGAGGAGGAGGGGTGGCTTTGTATATTAGGGAGTCACTTTCTGCCTCAGAGCTTGAGGTGGAAGATGAGGGAATTGAGAGCCTGTGGGTTAAAATCAGAGGGCAGCCCAACAAATCTGACATCCTGGTTGGAGTCTGTTATAGACCACCCAACCAGGATGAGGAGGCTGATGAATTATTCTACAAACAACTGGAGGCTGTTTCAAGATCATCAGATCTTGTCCTCGTGGGGGACTTCAACCTGCTGGATATCTGCTGGGAACTTAATTCAGCAGAGAGGAGGCAGTCCAGAAGATTCCTGGAGCGGATAGAGGATTGCTTCCTGACGCAGCTGTTAAGTGAGCCTACCAGGGGACAGGCTCTGCTTGACCTGCTGCTCTCCAATAGGGAAGGGCTAGTGGGAGATGTGACCGTGGGAGGCTGCCTAGGGTGCAGTGACCACGAGATAGTGAAGTTTTCAATCTGCAGGGAGATAGGGAGGAGCACCAACAGAACCTTCACCTTGGACTGCAGGAGGGCAAACTTCAGCCTCTTTAAGAAACTTATTTGTAAAGTTCCCTGGGTACCAACCCTCATGAACCGAGGGGTCCAGGAGGGTTGGAGCTGCTTCAAACAGGAGCTCTTGAAGGCACAGGAACTGGCGGTCCCCATGTGCCGAAAGATGAGCCCAGGGGAAGGCGACCGGCCTGGATGGACAGGCAGCTCCTGAAGGATTTAAGGGAAAAAAAGAGGCTGTATCACCTTTGGAAGGAGGGGAAGGCTTCTCCAGGTATGTTCAAGGAAGTGGTTAGATTATGTAGGAATAAAATTAGAGAGGCAAAGGCCCAGTTGGAACTGAAGCTGGCCACCTCTGTGAAAGACAATAAAAAGCATTGTTACAAATATATCAACACTAAAAAGAAGGGCAAGAAGAACCTGCACTCCTTACTGGACCTGGAGGGGAACATGGTGACCGAAGATGAGGAAAAGGCTGAGGTCCTGAACACCTTCTTTGCCTCGATGGCCTCCTGAGCTGGGTAACAGGGTCGGGGAGCAGTGTAATGCCCCAGAAATCCATGAGGAATTAGTTGGGGACCTGCTGAGCCACTTGGACACTCACAAGTCCATGGGACCGGATGGGATCCATCCTAGGGTGCTGAGAGAGCTGGCAGATGAGCTGCCAAGCCGCTCTCCATCATTTTCCTCCAGTCCTGGCTCACTGCAGAGGTCCCAGATGACTGAAACTGGCCAAGGTGGTCCCCATCCACAAGAAGGGTTGGATGGAGGAACCTGGAAACTCCAGGCCTGGCAGCCTGACCTCAGTGCCAGGGAAAGTGATGGAACAGATTATCCTGGAGGCAATAACTGCACCTGAAGGATGGCCAAGGGCTCAGGTCCAGCCAGCATGGCTTTAGGAAGGGCAGGTCCTGCCTCTCCAACCTGATCTCCTTCTATGATCAGGTGACCCGTCTGGTGGATGTGGGGCAGGCTGTGGATGGAGTCTATCTGGACTGCAGCAAGGCCTTTGACACCGTCCCCCACAGTAAACTGCTGTCTAAGCTGTCAGCCCCTGGCTTGGACAGCAGCTCTCTGAGCTGGGTTAGGAACTGGCTGGAGGGCTGAGCCCAGAGAGTGGTGGTGAATGGTGCCACAGCCAGCTGGCAGCCAGGCACCAGTGGTGTCCCCCAGGGATCAGTGCTGGGGCCCATCCTCTTTAACATCTTCATTGATGATCTGGATGAGGGGGTTGAGTCAGTCATCAGCAAGTTTGCAGATGACACCAAGTTGGGAACAGATGTTGGTCAGTTAGAGGGTAGAAAGGCTCTGCAGAGGGACCTTGACCGACTGGACAGATGGGCAGAGTCCACCAGGATGGCATTCAACAAGTCCAAGTGCCAGGTGCTGCACTTTGGCCACAACAACCCCATGCAGAGCTACAGGCTGGGGTCAGAGTGGCTGAGAGCTGCCAAACAGAGAGGGACCTGGGGGTGCTGATTGACAGCCACCTAAACATGAGCCAGCAGTGTGCCCAGGTGGCCAAGAGGGCCAATGGCATCCTGGCCTGTATTAGGAACAGTGTGGCCAGCAGGAGCAGGGAAGTCATTGTGCCCCTGTACTCTGCACTGGTTAGGCCACACCTTGAGTCCTGTGTCCAGTTCTGGGCCCCTCAGTTTAGGAAGGACATTGAGACACTTGAAGGTGTCCAGAGAAGGGCAACAAGGCTGGGGAGAGGCCTTGAGCACAGCCCTGTGAGGAGAGGCTGAGGGAGCTGGGGTTGCTTAGCCTGGAGAAGAGGAGGCTCAGGGGGGACCTCATTGCCCTCTACAACTACCTGAAAGGTGGTTGTAGACAGGAAGGGGTTGGTCTCTTCTCCCAGGCAACCAGCACCAGAACAAGAGGACACAGTCTCAAGCTGTGCCAGGGGAGGTTTAGGCTGGAGGTGAGGAAAAAGTTCTTCACCGAGCGAGTCGTTCGTCACTGGGATGTGCTGCCCAGGGAGGTGGTGGAGTCACTGTCCCTGGAGGTGTTCAAGGGGAGACTGGACGTGGCACTTGATGCCATGGTCTAGTTGTGAGGTCTGTTGGGACAGGTTGGACTTGATGATCCTTGGGGTCTCTTCCAACCTTAGTTACTGTGATAACTGTGATACTTTGTGATACATCTCTGCAGCCTGGAAACACCTCCAGGGATGGGGCTTCCACCACCTCCCTGGGCAGCCTGTGCCAGTGCTTGAGAAACCTTTCAGTGAGGAAGTTTCCTCTCGTATCCCACCTAAAGCTCCCCTGGGCCAACCTGAGGCTATGTCCTCTCATCTTACCAAGTGATACTAGGGAGAAGAGCCCACCCCCCACCTCACTGCAAGCTCCTTTCAGGGAGCTGTAGAGAGCAGTGAGGTCTCCCCTCAGCCTCATCATCTCCAGACCAAACACCCCCAGCTCCCTCAGCTGCTCCTCCCCAGCCCTGTTCTCCAGACCAGCTTTGTTACCTTTCTCTGGACCTGCTCCAGCCCTCAATGTCCTTGTAGTGAGGACCCCAAAGCTGAACCCAGTACTCCCTCAGGCCTCCCCAGTGCTGAGTCCATGTTGTGTGTGCTCTTTGCCAGCTCAGGGACAGCTGGGTTCTGTTGCTGGTTTCAGATTATTGGCCTGGAGGTTGTGGCTGTGAGCTTGTGGCTTTCCAACTTTCCCAGGGAGCAGCCCCCCAATACTTTGCATTTGCATTCAACTTGTGCAACTAAAATGTGATTCCACTCCACAAACAGCAAAGGCACTGAAGTACTAATGTGAATTTCCATCTTCTGGTGTTCATCTTTCTCCTTTCAAAGTTTGTTTTAGGGCATAAGTTGACTGAGAGGCTGAGGGAGCTGGGATTGCTTAGCCTGGAGAGGAGGAGGCTCAGGGGAGACCTCATTGCCCTCTACGACTACCTGAAAGGTGGTTGTGGCCAGGAAGGGGTTGGTCTCTTCTCCCAGGCAACCAGCACCAGAACAAGGGGACACAGTCTCAGGCTGTGCCAGGGGAGGTTTAGGCTTGAGATGAGGAGAAAGTTCTTCACTGAGCGAGTTGTTCGCCATTGGGATGTGCTGCCCAGGGAGGTGGTGGAGTCACCGTCCCTGGAGGTGTTCAAGAGGGGATTGGATGTGGCACTTGGTGCCATGGTTTAGTCATGGGGTCTGTGGTGACAGGTTGGACTCGATGATCCTCGAGCTCTCTTCCAGCCTTGGTGATACTGTGATACTGTGATGAGTCTTCCTTAATGGAGCAGATAGCCACAGCAATCACACCCATCAACATCACACTCTGAAATGCTCCCACCTTGTGTGTTTCAGCTGGAATTTGCTGTAATGTAGCACAGCTGAGGTGTCCATTTCAGCCTGAGTACTGCTGATACCTGAGCTCATCCAGGCATGCTCCCTGTGCCTGGGCTCTGGGCTATTACTGGCACTGAACCATAGACCCAAAAACGTTGAAGAACTTCAAAGCATCCAAATGCTCAAGAAATGCAGCAAGTATTATCAGTCTCTCCTCCCTAAAAAGAGAATGATTATGTCACTAATTGATTTTCTGTAGTAGATAATCCACTGACATTTGTCATAAGGCTGAAATAAATCATAGGTTGCATGTAAAACTCTAACTAGTAAGGATCTTGATGCTGGATGGTTTCAGAATGCTGTGGGAAGTAGATGGGTGCTGGCTACGTGGAACAAACGTGCAGGTCTCAGCAGCACAGCTCTCTGTGACAGTAGCCACAGAGCAGAGCTGCCCAGAGCCCTCCATTTGTGCTGGTGGGAGATCCCATGTCTAACTGCAGGGAAGGGCCTGAAGTTTACTTTCAGCAGCTTCAGCTTCTGTCAGCTGGAGGGAGCCTTAGTCTGAATTCTCCATCTAAAGGCTGAAGTACAGTGGGAGTGTGGAATGAGTCTCCTGCTCACTGCCATGGGTATCACAGTATCACAGTATCACAAAGGTTGGAAGAGACCTCGAGCATCATCGAGTCCAACCTGTCACCACAGACCTCATGACTAAACCATGGCACCAAGTGCCACATCCAATCCCCTCTTGAACACCTCCAGGGACGGTGACTCCACCACCTCCCTGGGCAGCACATCCCAATGACAAATGACTCTCTCGGTGAAGAACTTTCTCCTCACCTCGAGTCTAAACCTCCCCTGGCACAGCTTGAGACTGTGTCCTCTTGTTCTGGTGCTGGTTGCCTGGGAGAAGTGACCAACCCCTTCCTGGCTACAATCACCTTTCAGGTAGTTGTAGAGAGCAATGAGGTCTCCCCTGAGCCTCCTCTTCTCCAGGCTAAACAACCCCAGCTCCCTCAGCCTCTCCTCACAGGGCTGTGCTCAAGGCCTCTCCCCAGCCTTGTTGCCCTTCTCTGGACACCTTCAAGTGTCTCAGTGTCCTTCTTAAACTGAGGGGCCCAGAACTGGACACAGGACTCCAGGTGTGGCCTAACCAATGCAGAGTCCAGGGGCACAATGACCTCCCTGCTCCTGCTGGCCACACTATTCCTAATGCAGACCAGGATGCCGTTGGCCCTCTTGGCCACCTGGGCACACTGCTGGCTCATGTTTAGGCAGCTGTCAATCAGCACCCCCAGGTCCCTCTCTGTTTGGGAGCCCTCAGCCACTCTGACCCCAGCCTGTAGCTCTGCATGGGGTTGTTGTGGCCAAAGTGCAGCCCCTGGCACTTGGACTTGTTGAATGCCATCCTGCTGGCCTCTGCCCATCTGTCCAGTCGGTCGAGGTCCCTCTGCAGAGGGCAGAGGCAATCCTGTGGAGGATGGAGGCAGAGGGTAGCAGCTGGGATAGCGCTGGACCTTCTAGGCAGGGGTGTTGTGCAGTTCTGGGGTGAGGCATGTTCTACAGGTATACTCTGGTGTGGTGCTTGGGTTTCCATCCCAGGCTCTGATTAATTGCTACTTTAGAGCATTTCTGTCCAGTGGTAGTGGCTGGGCAGGTGAAGGGGACGTGGCAAGACAAGTGATTTGAGGACTGAATTCTGCTGCATTTATCTGCTGCTTGTGGATCAGTGAAATGTCTGGCCCCTGAAATAACTCACCTGAAATGTTAGGCAGCTCCACTCCTCTGTGTCAGTGGGTGAAGCCAGCCATGAGGTGTGGCCAGGCAAGTGGCTGGAGTGCTCCCCACATCACGGGCTGAGGTGACAGATGTCTATTGCTGGCAGCATTAGGCTGAGCTATCTGGCATACAGAAAGATTGGGAGAGGAGACACAGGCTTTGGGGGGCATCTGAACTCTTGCTGCAGCAAGGGTGTGATTAAAGTGAGCATTCACAGGGTTGCTGAGCACTCTCCTGCCACTGCAGACACCCCATACACACAAGTGACCACAAGAATCAGAAAGGTATCTCTCCCTTTTTACATCAGGGTCCTGTTTGAAACCTCTGGCACAGGTCCCTGTGATAACATTTCCTGCTTGCTCTGGCAGTGGTTTTGTTTAAGGTTCAGGTGGTGACTGTGCCCATTTGGGTTGCATTTTGCTTTCCTTAAATGCTGTGTTGCAAGCTTTGGATGGAGGGAGTGTGTGGAAGGAATCCTGTTGGGCAGGACTCTCTCCATAGGCACTGTCTAGAAAGTAAGGCTTGCAGGCAGCAGCAGCAGCCATAATGTTAGAAACTCAAGATCCTGCTGTGAAGTTTCATGCACAGACACTGGCACAGGCCCTGCCCCCCTCAAAGTGCAGAATGTGCCAAAGTGACCACTCAGGAACTGAAGTCTCAGCAGTATCACACATTTTCAAGTGACAGGGGAAAGTTCATGGCCCCTTTACCTCTGTGTCTGCCTGGAGTCAGTCATGGATCCTGCAAAGCCCTTCTTGAATTCTGCTGTAGGTTTAGGGGCAGGTTTATTGGGATTCATTTTCCAAAGTTAGTGAAACACCAAAGCCTGGGAAATCTCTTTAAATTCCATTGTTAGTGAATTAAAGAAGGACAGGGAGCTGCTTGAGGGAGCCCAGCACAGAGCCACAAAGGTGATGAAGGCAGTGGAACATCTCCCTGCTGAGGACAGGCTGAGGGAGCTGGGGCTCTGAAGCTTGGAGCAGAGGAGCCTGAGGGTCACCTCATTCATATTGATCAAGATGTGCAGGGCAGTGTCAGCAGGACAGAGCCAGTGATAGGACAAGGGGCAAGGGGAGCAAGCTGGAGCAGAGGAGGTTCCATGTGAATATAAGGAAAATCTTTTTCATTGTGAGGGTGCCAGAGCCCTGCCCAGAGAGGTTGTGGAGTCTCCTTCTCTGCTTCAAACCCTCTTGTCCTATTGCTAGACATGAAAAGTCCCTCTACAGAGTCATTTTCATTGGAAGTGACCTTTAAGATCATCAAGTCCAAAGACTAACCCAGCACAGCGAGCATCCTACAGCAACCAGCCACACTCAGGAGCCATGGAGACATTCAGACCCCTCCTGGATGTGCTGCTGTGTGGCCTGCCCTAGGTGATGCTGCTCTGGCAGAGGGGTTGGACTGGATGATCTTTCGAGGTCCCTTCTAACCCTGAACATCCTGTGATTCTGTGGCTCTGCCACTGTCTAATGTTGATTTAGACAAAACCTTGCAGCAAACAGCTGAAAATGCCCCGAGTATGTCCCTCCTTCCCTCCCTCCCCAAGGAGAGCGTCCCTGCCTTTGGATGTTTGCTTATCCATCTGTGGCAGCACCACTGTGATTAAGTAGATGTTAATTACATCCTTAATGCAATTGAATTAATGTAATCAATGAACATCTATCCTTTTATTAGATTCCCCCATCATACTCTGATGTTCTAAAAGCTCACATTTCCTATTCTTTCTGGCGAGGACTGTAAATCTGTCAGTAGGAGACCATAACATTGTTGAGAGCAATGAGGTCTCCCCTCAGCCTCCTGCCCTCCAGGCTAACCACCCCCAGTTCCCTCAGCTGCTCCTCATAAGCCCTGTTCTCCACACCCTTCACCAGCTTCATTGACCTTCCTACTCTCTTGGGTTTGATTTCAGCACACCTCTGTGTCCTTGCTCCTTTTCCAGCCCTACTGGCCGTGCCTGTTCTGCTGGGGATCAGGGAGCATGGCCTTGCTGCAGTCCATGCCCAGGATGTGCTGCCTTGCCATGGCAGGGATGCACAGAAGCCATCTGCTGGGTTGTCAGAATCTCACCACTTACCTTCCCTTTGCAGAATGTCTTTTCCAGTCCCAGCCCCTATGAACTGCTGCTAGTGCTCTCTGCCTTCATTGTTTCCATGGCAGCTGATCCCATCCTTCCATGACTTCCTCACCAGTGGCCTAAACAAAACCTAGGCCTGTCACAGTGCGAAGGGAAGGCAGCTACAGACTCGCTGAAACCTGCTCAAAGCTCTTTGCAGCTAAAAATGACTAAGTAATTAAGCACCATTATCTTAAATGATGGCATTTCAGAGGTGTTCTGTGGAACATGTCCTGAATGCAGTGAAACTGCAGTGCTCAGTGCAGCAGTGACACTGCTCCAGGGGTACAGAATGTGATGGTTTCATTAACCCACAGCTCCTGCAGCCTGACGAAGCAAGCCCTCCCCCTCCTTCCTGAGCAGCACTCCCAGTCCAAGCTGCGTGCTCTGGGGACCAGACCTGCGGTTGGATTCTGTCTGAAATCCCCCAAACAACTGATCCCACTTCCAGATCTAAATGCCTTCAACCCCTGGCATATTTGTAGGCCAGACAAAGCATCTCCACAGGTGGCAGTGTCCAGCCTAACACTTGCCTTCCTCCTGCCCCTCCCTGTCAGCAGCTTTGCATAGCAAATGTGGGATGTTCAGGAGCTGGGAAGTGTTTAAAGGTCTTGTGTAGAATAAGAAGTTTAACTATGGGCAGCAATTCTTGAGCACCCTGAGTGTGTCTTTTGTGGTCTAACACAGTGGCTCTGACAAGCTGCTGCTCAGTGCATCAAATTTGGAAGTTCCAGGAGGACACCTCTCCTCTCTCAGATTCATCTGTGCAACTCAGAGGAACTCAGCTGCTGCCATGGGCTGACAGGCACAGTTATTATGGTGAAAGGCAACCCCTGGAATTCTAGTCTTTAACTGTATATCATGCTGTGTGAAGGGAGGGGATGCCATCCAGAGGGAGCTGGACAGGATGCAGAGCTGGGCTCAAGCCAGCCTCACAGAGCTCAACAAGGCCAGGTGCAAGGTCCTGCAGCTGGGTCGGGACAATCCCAAGCACAAATCCAGGGTGGGCAGAGAATGGATAGAGAGCAGTGCTGAGGACAAGGACTTGGGGGTGCTGGGTGATGAGAAGTTCAACATCAGCCAGCAAAGGTTGCTGGCAGCCCAGAAATCAACCCTGTCCTGGGCTGTGCCCCCAGCAGTGTGGGCAGCAGGTGTCTGCCCCTCTGCTGAGACCCCACCTGGAGTCCTGTGGCCAGCTCTGGAGCCCCCAACACAAGAAAACCATGGAACTGTTGGATTTGGTACAGAGGAGGCCATGAAGATGATCAGAGGGCTGGAGAATCTCCCCCAAGGGGACAGGCTGAGAGAGTTGTTCAGCCTGGAGAAGAGAAGGCTCCAAAGAGACCTTCTAGCAGCCTTCCAGTATTTGAAGGGGGTTACAGGAGGGCTGGAGAGTAACTTTTGGCAAAGGCTGAGGGGTGATGGCTTCGGACTGGAAGAAGCTGGATTTAGGTATGAGGCACTGGACCAAGCTGCCCGGAGCCTGCAGAGGGTTTGGCATGTTGCCACACACAGATTCTTGCTCAGGCTTCACAGAATTTCCACTTTTCTCCATTTCTGTGAATGTTAAATGAGAGCAGGAGCAGCTGACTCCATCTGACAGGCACATCTCATTTCCCTGCCCCTCATTCGCTTTGGTCAGTGAATTCCATCTCCTTGGGACACCCTTACGTAGAACATTGTCCCTGACCAAAAGGCTCAAGTAAGCTATGAGTAAAAGCCTTCAGCTGCTGTTAGCAACCCTGTCTTGTTAACAACGTGGAAGCTACTCTGTTAGTAACCCAGAGCGCTGGTGTAGCGCGACGCGCAGAGCGCTCCTGACGACTTCTACTCCGCATCCCGGTTACCGTCAGAACCTGCTCATACTGCACAACGGTGTCTTAAAAGAGCTTTCACAGGAAACATTTTGCCTGAGAAAAACATCTCACTGCACTGAAGTGCAGTTATCAGTATCTGGGCTGGAGCAAATACAGGAGAAGCAAGCTGCATTGCCCTCACTTCAAGAAGGACATTGAGGTGCTGCAGCGAGTCAAGAGAAAGGCAACCAAGCTGGTGAAGGGTCTGGAGAGCAGGGCTGGGAAGGAGCAGCTGAGAGAACTCAGGTGGTTTAGTGTGGGGAAGGGGAGGCTGAGGGGAGACCTCATTGTGCTCTATGGCTCCCTGAAAGGAGGCTGGAGCCAGGTGGGGGTTGGTCTCTTCTCCATAGCATCAGGTAATAGAAGGAGAAGAAATGGCCTGAAATTGTGCCAGGGGAGGGTTAGGTTGGAGATTAGGAAGAACGTCTTTGCTGCAAGAGTGGTCAGGGATTGGCACAGGCTGACCAGGAGGTGTTGGAGTCCTCACCCCTGGAGGCGTTGGAGAAAGGTGTGGCCATGGCACTTGGGGACATGGTTTGACAGCCATGGTGAGGTTGGGCTGATGGTTGGACTTGATCTTGGTGTTCATTTCCAACCCAAGCAATTCAGTGATTCACAAGGCTTTCAAAGGGGCCAGGACTTCACCCATGTTCCTGCTTTGCTCCCTGTTTATTGAACTCCTTAGAAAGAGAACTTCCAGAGAGTGACCAAAGGGATCCGCGAAGAGCGAGAAACGAGACTGCAACTCCGGTAGTAACGAACTCATTTTTATTAGAGCAATACAGTTGTGCAAACTGTACCTTGTACATTTTGGGTTATAAAGAGAGAGACTGATAGAGAAAGAGTTCATTCTTTGACAGCAAGGAACTTCCAATAGACAAAGTGACGATGTCGAAGAGCCTCGGCAGGCCTGGGTTGTGCTGTCCAAAATGTAGTGTACAGTAGAACAACCAGGTATAAATAGCCTCTGTGCACAGGTTAGAAAAATACCCACATTTTGTATGAGCTTCCTCTTAAAAAAGCTTAGAAATCAGACATCTTTAGAAATGGTACTAACAGGCTGAGATTTAGAAACATCTTCAGAAGCTTTTGTTACCCATTCTCTCCGGAGTGTTTCAACAAACACGAACAGGAACTCAGTAGGTGCCAGTTACAAAATCACCTCTCCGGGGAGGGAGACCGGGTGGGGGGCGGGAGGGGGGACGATTTCCACTGCTGGACTCTTTTGTCCATGACATCAAGGCTCGCACAGCAACTTTTAAAAGTTCAGTTCTTCTTTAAAAATGCCTGTTCCTACATGTAAAACACCATTGCAACTCTGTGGCTTTTTAAAACTTTTTTTTTTTAAACCTTTTATTTTGTATTAAAAATAAATACACAAGTGTCCTTTTTCCTCTGCTCTCCTCCTGCTCTCTTCTTCCTCCACACACAGGATTCTCCACACGCTCCTGTAAAACCCACCACGGGTGTCACTGCCCTGCCGGGAGCTGCTCGGCTCAGACCCTACCTCAACGTGAAGGTGCTGCAGCAAAAGGTAGCTCCTGGGCCGCCGGCAAAGTGCTGCCCAGTAAACCATGCAAACACGGAGAAAGGTTACAAACAGGTTCAAAAAACTCTACTGTATGAAAGGTTTGTCTAACAGAGATAAAAGAAACCGTAACACAAGCCCTTTGCTTGCTGCAGCTTGAGAATATTCACTTGCCAAATGGCCACACCACGTGTTTTTCAGTCAAGAAAGCATGCTTTGGGTTAATATAGAGGACAAGAACTACGGCGCAGCGGCACGGGGAAGGAACCAGGGGCACACCGCTGGGGCCAAGGGCTGGAAACGATTCAGGGGAACTTCCCAAAGGGAAAAAACCCAACAAAAAAACCCCCAAAAAATAATCTGAGGCTTTCATTTAATGCTGAGGCAAAATGATAAATGGGCTGTAAATGGGCTGTAAAGACACTGAAGGCATCAACCCAATAACCAACCACTAAGGGCTCTAAGCGCTGTGCCTGAATGGATGCAGCACAGATCTCGTACCTTCAAGCAGGGGAGCCTGGCTGGTGAGCAGCAGCTCCACTGCCAGTGGCACCCAGGAGCTCCCACACAGCGCTTGGCTGCAAAGTACCTCAGTGTTGAAACTCAAATCACAAATTACCACAGCACCAGACTTTAAAAAGAAATAACAGGGAGGGGAGAAGGAGGAAAAATAAAGAAAAAATGGGAAAAAAGAAAGAAAGATGACGAAAAGAAAAGAAAATGAAATAAAAAAGGAGAAAAAAATAAAAGAGGAAAGAAAAAGAAAAAGAAAAAGACAAAGAAAAAGAGGAAAAGAAAAAGGAAAAGGAAAAGGAAAAGGAAAAGGAAAAGGAAAAGGAAAAGGAAAAGGAAAAGGAAAAGGAAAAGGAAAAGGAAAAGGAAAAGGAGAAAAGGAAAAGAAAAAGGAAAAGGAAAAGGAAAAGAAAAAGGTAAAGAAGAAAAAGAAAAAGAAAAAGAAAAAGAAAAAGAAAAAGAAAAAGAAAAAGAAAAAGAAAAAGAAAAAGAAAAAGAAAAAGAAAAAGAAAAAGAAAAAGAAAAAGAAAAAGAAAAAGAAAAAGAAAAAGAAAAAGAAGAAAAGGAAAAGAAAAAGGAAAAGAAAAAGGAAAAGAACAAGGAAAAGAACAAGGAAAAGAAAAAGGAAAAGAACAAGGAAAAGAACAAGGAAAAGAAAAAGGAAAAGAAGAAAAGAAAAATAAAAAGAAAAAAAGAAAGGGAAAGTAAAAGAAAAAGGAAAAGAAAAAGGAAAAGAAAGAAAAAAATAAGAAAAAGGAAAGGAAAGAAAAGAAGGAAGGGGGAAAAAAGAGCAAACATCACCATGCAAAGCCTGTATCTCATCTCTCTTGGCTTGTTCTGATATCCCACCATCATTTAGGATGTGCTGATACCAACTGAAGATTCTGACTCCTTTACTATGGGAATTTTTGCTGGCTATTGGCATCTGAGCACTTGCAGGAGGGTACCACAGGCATGGCATGGCACTCACTGAACCTCGAAGCAAAATGGCTGTGCAGGTTCAGGAGCACCACGTGAAGAATTTCATCCTGCTCTCTGCTTCTGCTGCTAGGCAGAAGCGGCGGCTCTCTCCAGGCTGGCCTAGACACTACGTTATGGCTATACATCAAATGTCATCAACAAGGACCAAACAGAATCATGCACAGGCAAATGAAACTCGAGCTCCCCGAGCACCGCAGGATGTTAAAAGCAGAAGGTAATGGGATCAGCCTGGTGACTGCTGCTGCTAACTATTTCTTCTAACGAGATCGGAGCGGGCGCTGGAATCGCTTCCACAGCAACAGGGTCCTCTGAGCACATTCCTCTGGCAGTCCTCCTCCCATCTCCCCACCACACACATCAGACAGTAAAATAGTAAGGCAGCTGTTAGCTTCCATCAACCAAAAGTGCAGCTCCGTGCGTTTCCACCCTGGTCACACTGCTGGGACAGACGGAGAAGCCAAGGCGCGCCGCTGGCGGGGCCGCTTCAGCAGGTTGCTTTGGTTGCCTTCCAGCACGGCTGCTTGCTTCAGCCCGCAGAGGACCCCAAAGCGGAGAAACTGAGCTGGGCCCCTGGCTGAAGTTTCCAAGTTTGCTCTCTCTCGCATCCCATCCCGACTCCAAGCCTCCTTGCCTGTGGCTGAGCAAGACAGGTGCCATTTAAAAGGCTGATGACACAACTGCAGAGAACTGTGGGCTAACACCACTAGTTGTGATGACTTCACTGAAGGGTCAGAACAGTTACACCGTTAAACAACTGCCTTCAGCCACCTTCAGACACAGCTACAATTGAAGGAGGGAACATTAACAGGATGGGAGGAAATGAAACCTTTTATGGTGTGAGGTGGGGTGGAGCTGGTGGTTTGAGAGGAAAAAGAGACCTTTCTTACCTTTCCTAATGCCAATCAAGTTAGAAAGTGGACAAACAGAATGGCTAAGCCAATGTTCAACAGCATCACCAGGGCGATCAGGACTGAGTTAGGGCCCTGCAAACGAAACAAAGATGTCAGAGCGGATGCAGCCTCCCACAGGCTGCGCAGCAACCAGCGTGACCTGGCACCACCGTCCCTGCCAGCTTGCACCTTGCTCTGAAGGGCTACCTGCAGTCCTGAAACACAGCCACTGCCCTGGATTTCAGCTGAGCTGGGTCTCACCTGTGTGAGAAGGAGCTGGGAAAGTGCAGGTGAGAGCAGAGTGTGGCACTGTTCTTAACCCCCCTGACCTGAGCCAACTGAGATGTGAAAGCAGCCCCAACAGCATGAAACAGGATCAGCTGAAAATAAAGCCCAAGAATGTGAGCTGCTGTAGGACAGCAGGAGCACTGCTCTTCATCCTGGCAGCATGGTCCTCCTCCAGTTCCAACCCCTTTCAAAGCAGACAGGACAATGTGTTTTATGCAAAGCAGATTGGTTTATGGATGAGCCAAAGGGAAAAGGAGTTCCTGCGCACCAGCACACCTGGCAATGCTTCCATTATGGACTAAAAACCACTTTACACCTGCAAAATCAAACTGCCTTTGGTTCACTCTGACACTTGTCTCCCAGATCTGTGCACTGAGGAAATGAAAGGTCAGAGGAGAAGCACAAAATCATTTTGGTTGGGAAAGCCCTTGAAGATCATCACTGATGATCCAACTATTCTCTAACTCTACCAGGGCTCAGCACCACATCTCTGCCTCTTTGAAACACATCCAAGCACAGGGAGTCCAAGTGCTGGGTGCTGCACTTTGGCCACAACAACCCCATGCAGAGCTACAGGCTGGGGTCAGAGTGGCTGAGACCTCCCAAACAGAGAGGGACCTGGGGGTGCTGATTGACAGCTGCATAAACATGAGCCAGCAGTGTGCCCAGGTGGCCAAGAGGGCCAACGGCATCCTGGTCTGCATTAGGAATAGTGTGGCCAGCAGGAGCAGGGAAGTCATTGTGCCCCTGGACTCTGCATTGGTTAGGCCACACCTGGAGTCCTGTGTCCAGTTCTGGGCCCCTCAGTTTAAGAAGGACATTGAGACACTTGAAGGTGTCCAGAGAAGGGCAACAAGGCTGGGGAGAGGCCTTGAGCACAGCCCTGTGAGGAGAGGCTGAGGGAGCTGGGGTTGCTTAGCCTGGAGAAGAGGAGGCTCAGGGGAGACCTCATTGCCCTCTACAACTACCTGAAAGGAGGTTGTAGCGAGGTGGGAGCTGGTCTCTTCTCTCCCAGGCAACCAGCACCAGAACAAGGGGACACAGTCTCAAGCTGTGCCAGGGGAGGTTTAGACTCAGGGTGAGGAGAAAGTTCTTCACCGAGTGAGTCGTTCGCCATTGGAATGTGCTGCCCAGGGAGGTGGTGGAGTCACCATCCCTGGAGGTGTTCAAGAGGGGATTGGATGTGGCACTTGGTGCCATGGTCTATGAGGTCTGTGGTGACAGGTTGGACTCGATGATGCTCGAGGTCTCTTCCAACCTTAGTGATACTGTGATACTGTGATAATACTGTGATTCAATCACATCCCTGGGGCAGCTGTTCCAGTGGTTAAGAACCCATGCAGTAAATAAGTTTCTTCTCATATCCAACCTAAATCTGAACTCCTATTGTAATACTCCTTCACTTCCTAGCACACACAACCATCAGATCATTTTGATCTGTCTGCGAAGCAAGAGAACAAAGTTTCCAGTCTCACAGATTGCATCAGGACCCTCAAGGGTCATCTTGTCAAGGGTCATCTGGACAGGCTGCACAGGGTCACATTAAGTCTAATCTTGAATGTCTCCAGGGATGGGGCCTCCACCATCTCTGTGGGCAGCCTGTTCCAGTATTTCACCACTCTCATTGTAAAGAACTTCCTCTTGATGTCAAACCAAAATCTGCCCTGCGCCAGGTTCAAACCATTGTCCTTCACCCTATCCCCACAGGCTCTTCTAGACAGTCCCTCCCCAGCCTTCCTGCAGTCCCCTTCAGATACTGAAATGCAGCTCTAAGGTCTCCCTGGAGCCTTCTCTTCTCCAGGCTGTACAGACCCAATTCTTTCAGCCTGTCTGTACAGCAGAGGTGACCCAGGCTCTCTGACCACCTTTGTGGCCTCCTCTGGACCCACTCCAGCAGCTCCAAGTCTTTCTTGTGTTGGAGGCCCCAGAGCTGGACACAGGACTCCAGGTAAGAAACTTTTTAGTCATGGAGGCTTTCTCATGAGCAGCTTGAAATAATGTCTTGAATAGATGGAAATTCTCAACTCTTCTGTTCTCCTCAGTAGATTTGGTTTACCCCAACACACTCTGACAACAGTTAGTGTGTTTTATATTCTAAGGCTGCACCTTTACTGCAGAAGCAGAAAACCTCTCCACTCAGAGAATACTTTCCTAAATCCAAAGAAGCCCACTAAAAAAACCTGGGCTGCATAAGGAGCACTGGCTTGCATAAGGTGGTCTAGATTTCATTAGAGAGAACATCACTTTGTTCACTTTCCACAGGAGGCATGCCTTGCAGAAGCTCATGGTGCTCCCAGGCAGTGCTTGCATTAGCTGTGTGACTGCTGGAATGCTCAGGTGGAAGAACTTGCTGTTGGGAACCTGCTGCAGCAGTGTACCAGGGAACCTGCTCAACAGTACTTGTGTCCTGATTGTATCAGGATCATTAAGGTGCAGCTTGAGGCCATTTCCTCTTGTTATGTCCTTAGTTACTAGGAAGAAGAGGCCAACACTGGCCTTGCTCCCACCTCCTTGCAGGGAGCTGTAGAGAGCAAAGAGGTCTCCTCTCAGTGCTCTCCTCCAGGCTAAACAATCCCAATTCCCTCAGCCTCTCCTCAGCAGACTTGCTCCCCAAGCCCCTCACCAGCTTCCTTGCCCTTCTCTGGACCTGCTCCATCACCTAAATGTCCTTCTTACACAATGGACACAGCACTTGAGGTGTGACCTCACCAGTGCTGAGTACAGGGGGACAATCCCTGCCCTACTCCTGCTGGCCACACTATTGCTGACTGGGGCCAGGATGCTGGTGTCCTTGGCCACCTGGCTACACTGCTGGCTCAGCAGCTAAGCAATCACATGCTCTCATCCTGAAAGAGCCTCATGAAACACCGTCAAGCAGCACACACCTCCAGGCAGCAGTTAGGATGGCAGGCGAGACGCGGACTGCTAAGTTCTTGAGTAAGTCCCAAAGCATGTTCTGCCAAATACTCCTAAACCTCTGGGGAATGTGAAGCCTGTCTGTACCTCTGTCCATAAAGGCCACAAAGTTCCCCCTGCACCTCTGCAGAGGCAGCTGCTCAGCCCCGAGGAGCTGGGCGTTCAGTGCACACAGCCATGGGCACCACCGGGATGCTAGCTGGAGGCTGCCACAGGGCCTGGGCAGCAGCATCCACACTGTGCTGAGTGGCAGAACACCTCACACGGCCACTGGGACGCTGAGGGCTAGCTTTAAGGTCACCTTCATCAAAGGGATTTGGAATAACAAGCTCCCACTGACCAGTGGGAGGTTTTGACCACTGGGTAACAGAACAGAAGTGGCACCATGCCCCTTCCTTCTTGCTGGAAGTGAGCCACCATGGCCCAGGGAGTAGGAGGCACCTGGGGACAGAGAACAGACCTGAAAGGCACCTCTCCTATGAGCACAGGCCTGGGGCTCTTCAGACTGGAGAAGAGCAGTCTAAGGGGGGATTTCTTAATGCTTATGAATATCTGAAGGGTAGAGGTCAAGAGGATGGGGCCAGGCTCTTTTCAGTAGTGCCCAGTGAGAGGACAAGGGGCAGCAAGAGCAAACCAGAACTGAGGAGGTTCCATCTGAACATAAGGAAAAGCTTCTCTCCTGTGAGGGTGCTGGAGCCCTGGAGCTGGCTGCCCAGAGAGGCTGTGGAGTCTCCTTCTCTGGAGACTTCCAAGATCTGCCTGGATGTGTTCCTGCATGACCTGCTCCAGGTGACACTGCTGTAGCAGGGATCTTGGACTAGATGATGGCCAGAGGTCCTTTCCAACTGTCACCATGCTGTGGTTCTCCCTCCCTAAATGAAGACAGATTGTATGGTTGTGCTTCTAACTACCTCTATGTCCCACTTACTAGAAGCTGAAAGGCAGTTTTTAAGCAGGACTGGGATTTTTCTACTGCAGCTTCCTTAGAGCACCTGCTCTGGTCACTCCTGAGCTGTGCAGACTAATTATAGCTTTTGCTATCTTAGGCCCTTGCAGGGCACAAGAGTCTTGTTTATGGTATTGATCATAGGTGCCTACTAAAGGGGCAGTAGCTTCTTGCACAGGAACCACAGACTCCACAAACACTGATCATTTTCCTGAGTGTGTCAGGAAATGCTGCTGGGGGCTGCTCCAAGCCAAACAATTCTGTGATCCTGCTATACAACTCTATTTTTCTGCCATTCACTCCTACTTTTCCCCCCAGTCCAAGCCAATCTCAAATGAGGTGACACTCAAATGGGACAGCAGGCTGCCAGCTGATACTGGGTCTGTTTTGAACAGCAAGGCAGGAGTCCAGGATGAGTGGCCTCCTGAGCTGGGCAATGGGGTTGGGGAGCAGTGTGATGCCCCAGAAATCCATGAGGAATTAGTTGGGGACCTGCTGAGCCACTTGGATGCTCACAAGTCCATGGGACCGGATGGGATCCATCCTAGGGTGCTGAGACAGCTGGCAGATGAGCTGCCAAGCCGCTCTCCATCATTTTCCTCCAGTCCTGGCTCACTGGAGAGGTCCCAGATGACTGAAACTGGCCAAGGTGGTCCCCATCCACAAGAAGGGATGGATGTAGGAACCTGGAAACTCCAGGCCTGGCAGCCTGACCTCAGTGCCAGGGAAAGTGATGGAACAGATTATCCTGGAGGCAATAACTGCACCTGAAGGATGGCCAAGGGCTCAGGTCCAGCCAGCATGGATTTAGGAAGGGCAGGTCCTGCCTCTCCAACCTGATCTCCTTCTATGATCAGGTGACTGCCTGGTGGGTGTGGGGCAGGCTGTGGATGGAGTCTGCCTGGACTCCAGCAAGGCCTTTGACACCATCCCCCACAGCAAACTGCTGGCCAAGCTGTCAGAGCCTGGCTTGGACAGCAGCTCTCTGAGCTGGGTTAGGAACTGGCTGGAGGCTGAGCCCAGAGAGTGGTGGTGAATGGTGCCACAGCCAGCTGGCAGCCAGGCACCAGTGGTGTCCCCCAAGGATCAGTGCTGGGCTCCATCCTGTTCAATATCTTTATTGATGATCTGGATGAGGGGATTGAGTCCATCATCAGTAAATTTGCAGATGACACCAAGCTGGGGGCAGGAGTTGATCCATTAGAGGGTAGAAGGGCTCTGCAGAGGGACCTTGCCAGGCTGGAGAGATGGGCAGAGTCCAAGGGCAGGAGATTGAACACATCCAAGTGCCACAGCAACCCCATGCAGAGCTACAGGCTGGGGTCAGAGTGGCTGAGAGCAGCCAGGCAGAGAGGGACCTGGGGGTGCTGATTGACAGCTGCCTAAACATGAGCCAGCAGTGTGCCCAGGTGGCCAAGAAGGCCAAGGGCATCCTGGCCTGCATCAGGAACAGTGTGGCCAGCAGGAGCAGGGAAGTCATTGTGCCCCTGTACTCTGCATTGGTTAGGCCACACCTTGAGTCCTGTGTCCAGTTCTGGGCCCCTCAGTTTAAGAAGGACATTGAGAGACTTGAAGGTGTCCAGAGAAGGGCAACAAGGCTGGGGAGGGGTCTGGAGCACAGCCCTGTGAGGAGAGGCTGGGGGAGCTGGGGTTGCTTAGCCTGGAGAAGAGGAGGCTCAGGGGTGTCCTCATTGCCCTCTACAACTACCTGAAAGGTGGCTGTAGCCAGGAAGGGGTTGGTCCCTTCTGGTGCAACCAGTACCAGAACAAGAGGACACAGTCTCAAGCTGTGCCAGGGGAAGTTTAGGCTGGAGGTGAGGAGAAAGTTCTTCACTGAGCGAGTCGTTCGTCATTGGGATGTGCTGCCCAGGGAGGTGGTGGAGTCACCATCCCTGGAGGTGTTCAAGAGGGGATTGGATGTGGCACTTGGTGCCATGGTCTGGTCATGAGGTCTGTGGTGACAGGTTGGACTCGATGATCCTCGAGGACTCTTCCAACCTTGGTGATACTGTGATAGAGGCTGCTAGGGAGCAATGAGAAACAAGTCAGCACTGCTTTGTGCTCATCTGTCTCTGTGCACACTTCCCCCTGGGGCAAAAAGCAGCCTGGAGGTGTTTGAAAGAAGCAGAGACCGTGGTGTTGAGGGACATGGGCTGGCACCAGTGCTGGTAGAGATTCTGTGCTTCTATGACTCCAAAAAGATGATGCTCAAGTCAGAGTGAAAAAAGGCTGATTGCCCCCTCAGGTAGTAGTGTCAAGGCCTGCAAACAGGCAGGTGATGAAAGGTGACTGTGTCCCTGTTTTATCCAATCCTTGCTAAAATTATGACTCTTGCAGGCTCTGAAATGATTTCAGACTTTGATCTTTGAACATTAGAAAATGAGTAGATGGAGAAGGACATTCCTATACGTGGCAGAAGAAGTATGTGATGATACTGTTCAAGTCCAGTGCCAGAAATGGGAACATCTAGAGAGTCAGAACCCCTCCTGAAAATGACTTACTGCACAGCTGATAGCCAGCAGGGTTCTCAAGGATGTAACAGATTCACAGAAAACATGAAACATGACCCTGATCGCTGCAACAGCTGCTGCAGGCTTGCCTGTAAATAAAGTTGGTCAAAGTTCTCAATCCAAAGGAAGGTTGGTCTTTCATTCCCATGTGAGAAAGGGCTTGGGTCTGGAGAGGTAGAAGGAAGAACTGAAAATGGGCCACCCTGGCTCTATGTTCCTGATGCTCTGGCTCTGAGAACATGGAGAAAGCACAGCACAATTTCATACAGCACCTCTGGAGACAATGGAAGTGCTGAAGGAATGACACAGATGAAATGTCGCATGCCCAGCCCCTGTTTTCCCAGTCTCTTTTCAGGAGCTGGAGAGTCCTTTTCCCTTTATATTCTTTAACAAACACATTTGTAAGCTTTCAGCTAAGATCCTGTTACAGAGGCCTGTAGTGCCGGGAGGAAGGGCAACAGCCTTGAGCCGGAAGAGGGCAGATTCCGACTGGAGATCAGGGAGACATTCCTGACAGTGAGGGCGGTGAGACACTGGAACAGGTTGCCCAGGGAGGTTGTGGATGCCCCCTCCCTGGGGGTGTTCAAGGCCATACACCTACCTGCAGCTTAGACTGGCACTGTGTTCAAAGCAAGTTCCTAAACTCCACATTTCCTCCTCCCTGAAATGCTGCTAAGAAGAACAATGCCTTCAGAGGTGCTCCAAGTAAAGCAGAGGGACGGCTCCCAGAGGCTCTGGAGCATCAGCCAGCAAGCAGCAGCCAATGGCCAATATCTCATCCCTTTTTCACCTTTCCTAGTAACAGGCTATGTGTGCTTGCAGTCCCCTGATGACGCTAAAAGGTCAACCAGCTGCTGCTTAGCTGCCCTGCTTGGTTTCTTACAGCGAAGACCATGGCACAGAGGAAACATGAGGACTGCGTCTAGCCACTGATTCTGCCCAGCGCTGTGCCTGCTCAGTCACACTGAGCAAGCTGGGAGCTTTGTGTTACCCTTGGTGGAGTGCAGTCTGTGAGATCTGAGAGGTCAAAGGGCTGCTATCAGCTGTGCTCAGATCTGCAGATTACAAACCCGCTGTGACCGCCTGCTCTGATCCGCACAAAACAGGGCACGAGCTGCCTGCCCAAGCAGAGGATAGCTCCTGGTGAAATGCTCATTGGCAAACCACTCATTGACAGCTCCCAAACCTCACTGTCTGAAAGCTTCTGGGGCATGTAGCTAAGACCATGAAAAGCAACTCAAACCAATCCAAATCTGCCCAGCTGTGGGATCCTCTTGCACATTCGCCTGGTCGCTTGGGCAGCTGCTCTAACAAAGTGTACTCCCAGGAGGTGAGCTCATCTGCCAGGGCTTTTGCCTTCAACCTTTGGCTCTAAGATATGTTTTAATCATTCTTGCAGCTCCTGGTGGGGCTCTCCTCAAGGCTTTATTTCCATTTTAAATCCCTGATTTATGTATGCTCTGCTGTATTCCAGAGTGGCTGCACCAGTGCCAAACCCAGATAAAACAGGCTCCCGGGGACTCTTGCTTAATCTTTCCTGTTGATAAATCTAAGGATTATATGAACATCTCTGAACAACAGCAGCAGACTGGGAGCTCATGCTCAGCTGCCTCCCTGGCTCCTGATCCACCAAACCTTTCCCAGTCCCAGTCCTGCAAGGCCAGGCTCTATTAAATGTCTTCCAATGAACCATTTCAAACTTTGCTGTGATTCATAGCTTCACAGGATGGGTTGGGTTGAAAGAGACCTTAAAGATCATCCAGTTCCAACCCCCCTGTCACAGGCAGGGTCATCTCCCACTAGACCAGGTTGCTGAAGGCCTTATCCATCCTGGCCTTGAACACCTCCAGGGAGGGGGCACCCACAGCCTCCCAGGGCAGCCTGTGCCAGTCTCTCACCCCCCTCACTGGAAAGACTTTTTTTAATATCTCCAGTCTAAATCTTGCAGCTCCAAGCCTTTGCCCCTTGTCCTATCACCCCAAGCCCTTCTGAACAGTGCCTTTCCAGCCTTCATGTAGGCCACCCTCAGATATTGAAATGTAGCTCCCTGGGGCCTTGAAGGTCATCTCCTCCAACCCCTGAAGACAGCAGGGACACCTCTAACTAGATCAGGCTGCCCAGGGACACATCCAGGCTGAGCTTGAATGGCTCCAGGAAAGGGGCCTCAACCACCTCCCTGGGCAACCTGTTCCAGTGTCTCACCACTCTCACTGTGCAGAACTTCCTCCTGATGTCCAGCCTAACTCTGCCCTGCTCCACTTCCAAACCATTTTCCCTCATCCTGTCACCACAAGCAGCCCTTCCCCAGCCTTCCTGTAGGTCCCCTTCAGATACTGAAATGCAGCTCTAAGCTTCCTCCTTCCCAAGCTGATCAGCCCTGACTCTTCCAGCCTGTCTCCACAGAGAAGCTGCTCAGCCCTTTATCATCTTCGTGGCCTCCTCTGGACCCGCTCCAGCAGGCCCATTTCTCTCTTGTGCTGGGGGCCCCGGCGCTGGACACGGGACTCCAGGTGGAGTCTCACCAGAGCAGAGTGGCAGAATCAGCTCTCTTGACCTGCTGGCCACACTGCTTTTGATGCACTTCATTCTTTTTCAGTTCCTCATCAATGTAGTCTGGTGTCAATTATTCACCTGCTTTGCCTGAGGTCAGTGTTAAGCTCTCTGTATCTCATGAAGTTTGTCATTCTGCTTATCAGCCCAGCAATAATGACACTGACAATTTTCTTCTTTCTATTCAAGTAGCCAAGATGACTCCAAAAGCCCAATGCCTGCAAAGCCCATGGCAATCACAGCATCACAGAGTCAGCCAGGGTCAAAGAGACCTCCACAATCATCACGTCCAACCCATCACCCAAGCCCAACTAATCAACCAGCCCATGGCACTAAGTGCCTCAGCCAGGCTTTTCTCAAACACCTCCAGGGACGGTGAGCCCACCCCCTCCCTGGGCAGCACATTCATCCAGGCTTCTTTCTTCACTAAAGGTTCACTTTAGCATCTACACTGCACGTTTCCCCAAGTTTCTAGTGGCCCAGAAAGAATTCTCCCCCTTGTGCTCTCATCATCAGACATTCTTCATTGGATAGCTTGGCTTTTTCTTCTGACATGGAATAGCAATGCTTAGTCAGCTCTCCTTTTCTGCATAACTATTGATAGCTCTCTTCTTTCTGAACACCAAGGAATGCACAGCTTTAAAACTCCTTCTCCAGTTCCTGAGGAAGAGGCAAGTGTCATTTTCCCATCACTGTGACAGGCCAGTGCACAAATTGTAAACCCATTTCTCTTTTGGTGCAGATTGCCTGGTTTTAGGGCCTGCATTCAACACAGAGAAGGAAATGAAAATGGGGATGAGTCTGGCCTGGGTCAGACCACATGCCAGCAGCCTGTCACCAGCAGCAGTCAAAATGAGACCTTTGGGGCTAAGAATAAGTGGGAGTCCCAGTCCTGCCACTGCAGTACAATGAAGGTTGTTTTGAGGGGGAGGAAAGCACAGATGTGTGTCTGCACCCACAATGCACAAACACATTCAGAATACAGAATCACAGAATCATTCAGGCTGGAGAAGACCCCTGGGATCATCAAGTCCAACCATTAACCCTGCTCTGCACAGTTCACCCCTAAACCACATCCCCACGCAGCACATCTAAATAACCTTTAAACACATCCAGGGTTGGTGACTCAACCGCCTGCCTGGGCAGCTCATTGCAGTGTCTGACCACTCCTGCTGTGAAAACACCTTTCCTGCTGTCCAGTCTAAACCTGCCCTGCTGCAGTCTGAGGCTGTTCCCTCCTGGGCATTGCTAATCACCTGTGAGAAGAGACCAGCACCAGCCTCTCCACAGCGTCCTTTCGGGCAGTCGCAGAGAGCAGCACTGCTGTTTGGGGCCGGAATGGGCCTGCCAGAGCCTGGCTGTCACCTGGCCCCTCCCAGCTTCAGAGAAGGTAACCCAGAGGCCTGGAGCACCTGCTCCTCCCTGCAGCCTGCTGCAGCAGGCTGTATCTGGAGGGCTGTGGCAGGTGAGGCTGAGAGGAGCGAGCTCCACCTGTCTCCAGGCTGCAGGGCTCCCAGAGGAGGCGGGAGGGCTGGGCAGGGGGCTGGGCAGAGGGCTGGGCAGGAGGGCGGGGCAGAAGGGCTGAGGTGGGAGGGTGGGGCAGGAGGGTGGGGCAGGAGGGCTGAGGTGGGAGGGTGGGGCAGGAGGGTGGGGCAGGAGGGCTGAGGTGGGAGGGTGGGGCAGGAGGGTGGGGCAGGAGGGCTGAGGCGGGAGGGTGGGGCAGGAGGGGTGGGGCAGGAGGGCTGAGGCGGGAGGGCTGAGGCGGGAGGGTGGAGCAGGAGGGCTGAGGTGGGAGGGCAGGGCAGGAGGGCTGAGGCGGGAGGGTGGAGCAGGAGGGCTGAGGTGGGAGGGCAGGGCAGGAGGGCTGAGGCAGGAGGGCTGTGCCAGGAGGGCTGGGCAGGAGGGCTGTGCCGGGAGGGCTGGGCAGGAGGGCTGAGGCAGGAGGGCTGTGCCAGGAGGGCTGTGCCAGGAGGGCTGGGCAGGAGGGCTGTGCCGGGAGGGCGGGGCGGGAGGGCTGTGCCGGGAGGGCGGGGCAGGAGGGCTGGGCAGGAGGGCTGTGCCGGGAGGGCGGGGCAGGAGGGCTGTGCCGGGAGGGCTGTGCCGGGAGGGCGGGGCAGGAGGGCTGTGCCGGGAGGGCTGTGCCGGGAGGGCGGGGCAGGAGGGCTGTGCCGGGAGGGCTGTGCCGGGAGGGCGGGGCAGGAGGGCTGTGCCGGGAGGGCGGGGCAGGAGGGCTGGGCAGGAGGGCTGTGCCGGGAGGGCGGGGCAGGAGGGCTGTGCCGGGAGGGTGGGGCAGGAGGGCTGGGCAGGAGGGCTGTGCCGGGAGGGCGGGGCAGGAGGGCTGGGCAGGAGGGCTGTGCCGGGAGGGCGGGGCAGGAGGGCGGGGCAGGAGGGCTGGGCGGGAGCGGCGTGCGCTACTCACCGAGCTGCTGTGTGCTGGCTTGCCCAGCGCGGCCTGCGGCTGGCTGGGGGCTGGGTTCTTTGGCGCAGCAAACTCCGGCTTCTTGGGTTTCGCGTCGGGTTTGTTTTCTTTGGCATCTGGCTTACCCCCAGCCCTGGCAGGGCTTGGCTTCTGTGAGGCTGGTACCCGCGCAGGTGCTGACGAGGAGGGGTTGATATATTCATCTTCTTCCCTGAGCATCTGTGGAAGCACTGCTGGATTGGTTTTGACGTAGTAGCCGTGGTAGTGCCCGTGCAGCTCCCCATTCTCCGTGCTGCTGGGGTTGTGATGGGCTGAAAACTTGGGCTGCTGCTTGGCAGCCACCTCCTCCTTCGCTGATGCTTTTGAATATAAAGGCTTGTTAACCGTGGGGGTTATATTCTCAGTGACTAAGAGCTTTTTGTCTTGATTGAGTCTTGCCCCAGCAGCGGAGCTTTGCCTTTTCTGCTGTTTGGAAGGAGAGGACTCGGCGGAAGGAGGAGGACTGTGCCTTGGACTTGGCTCTGGGGTCCGCGGGGGGGTAGTCCCTTTCCGATAGAAGTGAGGAGACTCTTTGGGGCTGGGTGGCTTCTCCTGAACCTTTTCTTCAGATTTTTCTTTTACCTCCATTCCTTCTTGCAATTTTTGTTTGATGTAATCAGGGCCTGAAACAGAAAGTCACAGAAATATTGCCAGTAAGACCAAACTAAGGCTTCACGGCAGAACTGCTGCACTGGGGTGCCAAGATACCAGCAGGGGCAGTGAAAGCCCCCCAGCAGGAACACCATCTCTTCACCCTTACAGTGCTGCTCGTGCTCTGTTCCTTGCCCATCTGGATAACTCCAGAGGTTTACCGGTATTTGGTGACACCTGACAGACTGAAGACGTTCACAGGGAACACACCTGGGCCTCAGAACTGCCACCCTCTTCAGTGTTTCCTATGATCAACTAAAAGCCTCCCAAGGCTGGCCAGAGGGACTTTCTCTCTCCTCCAGAGACCTCCAAACTGTGCTGGAATTCGTGCAACAGGAAAGGAGCAGGGTCTGGCTCACCCATGTCTTCCTGAGAGACTGGTGGGAGTGAAAACCAGAACAGAAGCATCATCTTCAACTGGAGCTTCCCAAGAAGCTGAGTGTCAGCAGGCTAACCATGCCAGTTTTGCTGGGTGCCTGGCAATAGTTAGTTGATGCCAGGTGACACTGAGCCCCACCTGAGAGATCTGTAGCTATCTGCATCCAAGTGAGGTCTCTGGCTGTCTGATCAGACATTCGGGATTGCCTTAACATAGCACAGCAGCCCAGCCTCCCAGCTCTGCAGTACACCAGACATGGCTATTAGAGATACAAGCCTTGCCTTCAGTCTCACCAGGAAGGTCTTTCCAATACTCAAATTCTTGGCTCTGTGCTGGTTACCTTTGGAGACTGCCTAAGGGCTGACTTTCCATCTGTTCAGTGCCTTCAGTGCAATCAGATCCTGTCTGACCTGCTGGCTCCAAGGAACAAGAGCACAGTTCCTGCTCCTTTCTGAGGACCAAGAGTACTTGTCAGGACTTACCTTGTGCCCTGGGTGAAAGGCAATAGCTAACACTACAAATGTGGGCAACAGAACCTTTTCCCTCAGCACTGGAGCACTCCAAAGGAATCAGGACCAAGGGAGCCTGGAAAGGGAGTCACTAACATCGGATCCTACAGACCAGGCTTATCACAGTGAGGCACAGAACAGGACTGGAGGGTGGGGAGAAGGTAAGACAGGAGTGTCTGTCTAGGAAATTAACATGGACATTTTTTCTCCACTTGGCAGCGCAAGCAACTAGCAGATCCATCCCTAGACTGTATGTCTGAGTGCCCAAGGAGAACCTGGTCTGGGAAGCAGAACTAAGAAATGTCCTCTACTCAGCTAAAGAGAAGCTTGCTTTGTGGGTAAACCTGTGTGCTTACAGTCACCTGCTGGCCCTGCTGCCCTCAGTTCCATGCTGAGGTACCTCTGCTGCCTGAGGCTCAGCCACAGGGAGGCTTGGCTCACACAAGTGTTGTGATGGCAGCAGGAGGGGAAGAGCCTCTGGAAGCCTAAGGACTGAGTAGGTGTGTGTGATGTAGACTGGCCAGCTTGGACGGCAGTTCATTGATGGCCAGGGGGTGAAGGAAGGTTTGGTTTGGCTGCAGACACTCACAGATGTTCTAAACCTAGAATGTCTTGTGGTGTTCCTGTGTACCACATCCTTCACAGGATCACAGGTCATACAGAATGGTGAGGGTTGGAAGGGAACTCTGGAATCATCTGGTCTAACCGCCCTACCACAGCAGGGTACCTTAGGCAGGTTTGAAAGTCTCCAGAGGAGACTCCACAACCTCTCTGGGCAGCCTGCTCCAGGGCTCCAGCAAGTTCTTCCTTAAGTTCCAGTGAAACCTCCTGGGTTCCAGTTTGTGCTCATTGCCCCTTGTCCTGTCACAGGGCACCACTGAGAAGAGCCCAGCCCCATCCTCATGCCTCCTGCCCTTTAGCTCTTGCTGAGCATTGAGCAGATCCCTCTCAGGCTGCTCTTCTCCAGGCTCAGCAGCCCCAGGCTCTCAGCCTCTCTTCCTCACAGAGATGCTCCAGGCCCCTCAGTATCTTTGTGGTCCTCTACTGGAGTTTCTCCTGTAGTTCCCAGCCCCTCTTGCACTGGGAAGCCCAGAACTCCTGGAAGAGCTCCAGGGAGTGATGAGGCAGCATGAGAAGAGAAGGGTGCCCTGGTTCTGCCATAGCACTATTAGAGACATGCCAGCCTCAGGCTTTCCCACATGGCCCAGTCAGACATCCACAGTGCTGCATGGGGCTGCTTCAGCACTGTGTCCCAAGTGCTGGGAGGAAGAGAGAGGCAGTTTGAGAGGTTGTCATGCCCTGTGTCTTCAGGACCCTTCTGATGGACACAGCGTGCCAGCAACAGGGCATGGAATGGTGCAGCTGCCCTGTGGCTGGGTCCATGTGCAGCAAGGTGTGTCAGACTTCTGGTGCCCAGACAGCAAGAGGGCACCTGATGATTTCCAGGTGGGAGGTGGGATTTCCCTAGAGAGCAATGCCTCACTGCCAGGGACGCACAGGGATGGCAATTTCTGAGTTCACTGTGACGTGTGCTGGCCCTCAGAGCCCTGCTCTGGCTGCACCTCAAGCTGGTGATGGCAGCTGGAGTAAGAGCTCTGCTGAACTGTGCAGAGTGAAACTCCACAATCCTACATCTGCTGGAGTTTAACAATCAAGAGTGGCACACAAGAGAGAGAGCTGAGATGGAAGGGACTGTGGCACTGGTAAGGTGCCAAAGAAAGTGAGCTCTGGGTGCCTGCTTCACTGTCTCTCCTCTGGCAGCATGTCAGTGATCAACATTTTCAGCACTCTTGAGCAGCTTTCCCAGCAAAGGGCAAACCCAAAGTCTTGCCTGAATTAATGTTTGAAGCCCATGTGTCTGCTTTACAATGCCTTCTCTTTTTCCTTTGGTGTTTGGTTTTTCCTGGCTACCTTACAATGTGTTCTTTCCCCCCCGGACTTAATGCCACTAGCAGGAAGCACCAGGGCTGCCCAGGAAAGCAGGCTACAAGGTAAACTCTTTGGAATGTTTTGAAACCACAGAATCATAGAACTGTTTGGTTGGAAAAGGCCTCTAAGCTCATCCAGTCCACCCATCAGCCCAACCTCACCATGGCCACTAAACCACATCCCCACGTGCCATGGCCACAGGTTCCTTGAACACCCCCAGGCATGGGGAGTCCACCACCTGCCTGGGCAGCCTGTGCCAGTCCCTGACCACTCTTGCACCAAAGACATTTTTCTTAATCTCCCCTGGCACAATTTCAGGCCATTTCCTCTCATTCTATCACCTGATACTAGGGAAAGAAGACCAACCCCCACCTCACTGCAATCTCCTTTCAGGGAGCTGCAGAGAGCAATGAGGTCTCCCTCAGCCTCCTCTGCTCCAGACTGAACACCCCAGGTCCCTCAGCTGCTCCTCCCCAGACCTGTTCTCCAGACCCTTCCCCAGCTTTATTGCTCCTCATTTCCTCCTCCTCCTCCTTGCCTTGACAGTTCCTTTGCTTTGCTGAAGTGCTCTCCAGCTGCCTCAGCCAGGGCTCTCTCTCTGATGCTAGCATTGGTGCTTCCTCAAGCAGTACCCCGGCAGCCTTTCCTCCCATGCTGCACCGCAGGCAACACAGGAGCCAGCATGTGCCAATGGTTCCTCACTGCCAGCCCCATGAACGTCATGGAGAGCGCTGCCTGCATGCCCTGGCAGTTTGATTTGCTCTGCCAGCCTGCTGTCCTTCAAACCAGCTACTACTGACATGACCTAAAAGCACAGCACCAGGAGGGCACCCTGTGTGACCAGCCTGCTGCCACAGCCTGACCGAGGCACAGCAGCACTCAGCCACCTGGAAGCTGCACTACACCAATCTCCCACCCAGGAGCACTTGAGAAGGTGCTGGCCCTCAACAGGAACAGCTCTGGAAGCAGCCTTACAGGCAGCTGTCCCTGCTTGCTAAGGAAAGAGTCACAGACTGCTCTGGGTGGAAAGGGACCTCAAAGGGCATCTTGTCCAAGCCCCTCCACTCAGCAGGGACACCTCCAACTGGAACAGGCTGCCCAGGGCCACACCAAGTCTGGTCTTGAATGACTCCAGGGACAGAGCCTCCAACACCTCCCTGGGCAACTTGCTCCAATGTTTCACCACCCTCATTGTGCAGAACTTCCTCCTGATGTCCAACCCACATCTCCCCCACTCCAGTGTCAAACCCTTGCCCCTGCAGCAGGCAGCCTCTGGTGAAGATTGCTAAATGTCCTGTGCAGAGCCCCAAACCACTAATGACTGTGACCAAGGCTGTCCTCCCAGCTGCTTTTCCTGCCCTCTGGCAGCAGCTCTGTGCAGTGCCACAAACCACTCTCACCCAGTTTTGCTAGAACACCTGGGTCATACAATGGAATCATCAAAGGGTTGATGGGTGGAAGGGGCCTTTGAAGATGCCCTGGTGCAAGCCCTGCCACGGGCAGGGACCTGCCCCCAACTGAAAAGCCTTTTCTGGACTGAGAAGGGGAAAGCTGCTCCTGCTGCACCTCCCTCCATGCAGCTCTGCCATCTGCCAATGTTTGCCAGTGCTTCCTCCTGGCTGTGACCCGGATGGAGACCAGGAGGCCTTGCTAAAGGCACATCCAGCACTGCTCTCACACAGCAGGCAAGGCCCCAGGGCACTGCCCACAGCTCCTGCTCACCATGCACAGCCGGGCACACACCTGGCCAAACCCAGGCCAGGCTCTCACACCCCTGGGCTGGCTCTGTTCTCAGGTCTGCACAGCACAACAGAGCTGCTGAGGGGGGCTGTGCCCTGCTGGGGGGGAGCTGTGCCCTGCTGGGGGAGCTGTGCCCTGCTGGGGGGGAGCTGTGCCCTGCTGGGGGGGAGCTGTGCCCTGCTGGGGGGGCTGTGCCCTGCTGGGGGGGAGCTGTGCCCTGCTGGGGGAGCTGTGCCCTGCTGGGGGAGCTGTGCCCTGCTGGGGGGGGGCTGTGCCCTGCTGGGGGGGCTGTGCCCTGCTGGGGGGCTGTGCCCTGCTGGGGGAGCTGTGCCCTGCTGGGGGGGAGCTGTGCCCTGCTGGGGGGGAGCTGTGCCCTGCTGGGGGAGCTGTGCCCTGCTGGGGGGGAGCTGTGCCCTGCTGGGGGGGAGCTGTGCCCTGCTGGGGGGGCTGTGCCCTGCTGGGGGGGAGCTGTGCCCTGCTGGGGGGGAGCTGTGCCCTGCTGGGGGAGCTGTGCCCTGCTGGGGGAGCTGTGCCCTGCTGGGGGGGAGCTGTGCCCTGCTGGGGGAGCTGTGCCCTGCTGGGGGGGAGCTGTGCCCTGCTGGGGAGCTGTGCCCTGCTGGGGGGGAGCTGTGCCCTGCTGGGGGTGGGCTGTGCCCTGCTGGGGGGCTGTGCCCTGCTGGTGGGGAGCTGTGCCCTGCAGGGGGGGAGCTGTGCCCTGCTGGGGGAGCTGTGCCCTGCTGGGGGGGAGCTGTGCCCTGCTGGGGGAGCTGTGCCCTGCTGGGGGGGAGCTGTGCCCTGCTGGGGGGGAGCTGTGCCCTGCTGGAGGAGCTGTGCCCTGCTGGGGGAGCTGTGCCCTGCTGGAGGGGCTGTGCCCTGCTGGGGAGCTGTGCCCTGCTGGGGGGCTGTGCCCTGCTGGGGGGCTGTGCCCTGCTGGAGGGGCTGTGCCCTGCTGGGGGAGCTGTGCCCTGCTGGGGGGCTGTGCCCTGCTGGGGAGCTGTGCCCTGCTGGGGGGGAGCTGTGCCCTGCTGGAGGGGCTGTGCCCTGCTGGGGGAGCTGTGCCCTGCTGGGGGGGAGCTGTGCCCTGCGGGGGGGGAGCTGTGCCCTGCTGGGGGGGAGCTGTGCCCTGCTGGAGGGGCTGTGCCCTGCTGGGGGAGCTGTGCCCTGCTGGAGGGGCTGTGCCCTGCTGGGGGGCTGTGCCCTGCTGGGGGGCTGTGCCCTGCTGGGGGGCTGTGCCCTGCTGGAGGGGCTGTGCCCTGCTGGGGGGGGAGCTGTGCCCTGCTGGAGGGGCTGTGCCCTGCTGGGGGGGGAGCTGTGCCCTGCTGGAGGGGCTGTGCCCTGCTGGGGGGGAGCTGTGCCCTGCTGGGGGGCTGTGCCCTGCTGGGGAGCTGTGCCCTGCTGGGGGAGCTGTGCCCTGCTGGGGGGGAGCTGTGCCCTGCTGGGGGAGCTGTGCCCTGCTGGGGGGGGGCTGTGCCCTGCTGGGGGGGAGCTGTGCCCTGCTGGGGGGGAGCTGTGCCCTGCTGGAGGGGCTGTGCCCTGCTGGGGGGGAGCTGTGCCCTGCTGGGGGGGCTGTGCCCTGCTGGGGGGGAGCTGTGCCCTGCTGGGGGGGAGCTGTGCCCTGCTGGGGGAGCGGTGCCCTGCTGGGGGGGGCTGTGCCCTGCTGGTGGGGAGCTGTGCCCTGCAGGGGGGGAGCTGTGCCCTGCTGGGGGAGCTGTGCCCTGCTGGGGGGGAGCTGTGCCCTGCTGGGGGAGCTGTGCCCTGCTGGGGGGGAGCTGTGCCCTGCTGGGGGGGCTGTGCCCTGCTGGGGGAGCTGTGCCCTGCTGGAGGGGCTGTGCCCTGCTGGGGGAGCTGTGCCCTGCTGGGGGGCTGTGCCCTGCTGGGGGGGCTGTGCCCTGCTGGGGGAGCTGTGCCCTGCTGGGGGAGCTGTGCCCTGCTGGGGGGGCTGTGCCCTGCTGGGGAGCTGTGCCCTGCTGGGGGGAGCTGTGCCCTGCTGGAGGGGCTGTGCCCTGCTGGGGGGAGCTGTGCCCTGCTGGAGGGGCTGTGCCCTGCTGGGGGAGCTGTGCCCTGCTGGAGGGAGCTGTGCCCTGCTGGGGGGGCTGTGCCCTGCTGGAGGGGCTGTGCCCTGCTGGGGGAGCTGTGCCCTGCTGGGGGGGCTGTGCCCTGCTGGGGAGCTGTGCCCTGCTGGGGGGGAGCTGCCCTGCTGGGGGGCTGTGCCCTGCTGGGGGAGCTGTGCCCTGCTGGGGGGGAGCTGTGCCCTGCTGGGGGGAGCTGTGCCCTGCTGGAGGGGCTGTGCCCTGCTGGGGGAGCTGTGCCCTGCTGGGGGGGAGCTGTGCCCTGCTGGGGGGGGCTGTGCCCTGCTGGAGGGGCTGTGCCCTGCTGGGGGAGCTGTGCCCTGCTGGGGGGAGCTGTGCCCTGCTGGGGGGAGCTGTGCCCTGCTGGAGGGAGCTGTGCCCTGCTGGGGGGGAGCTGTGCCCTGCTGGGGGGAGCTGTGCCCTGCTGGAGGAGCTGTGCCCTGCTGGAGGGGGAGAGCGCGTGCCCTGCTGGGGGAAGCTGTGCCCTGCTGGAGGGGGGCTGTGCCCTGCTGGGGGGGAGCTGTGCCCTGCTGGGAGGGGGGCTGTGCCCTGCTTGGAGGGGAGCTGTGCCCTGCTGGGGTGCAGGAGCTTGTGCCCTGCCTGGAGGGGCTGTGCCTGCGGGGGGGGCTGTGCCCTGCTGGGGAGGGTGCCTGCTGGGAGCTGTGCCCTGCTGGGGCTGTGCCTGGTGGGGGGAGCTGTGCCCGCTAGGGGGAGCTGTGCCCTGCTGGGGGAGCTGTGCCCTGCTGGGGGGGAGCTGTGCCCTGCGGGGGGAGCTGTGCCCTGCTGGGGGGGAGCTGTGCCCTGCTGGGGGGGAGCTGTGCCCTGCTGGAGGAGCTGTGCCCTGCTGGGGGAGCTGTGCCCTGCTGGGGGAGCTGTGCCCTGCTGGGGGAGCTGTGCCCTGCTGGGGGGGAGCTGTGCCCTGCTGGAGGGGCTGTGCCCTGCTGGGGGAGCTGTGCCCTGCTGGGGGAGCTGTGCCCTGCTGGGGAGCTGTGCCCTGCTGGGGAGCTGTGCCCTGCTGGGGGGGAGCTGTGCCCTGCTGGAGGGGCTGTGCCCTGCTGGGGGAGCTGTGCCCTGCTGGGGGGGAGCTGTGCCCTGCTGGGGGGGAGCTGTGCCCTGCTGGAGGGGCTGGGCCCTGCTGGGGGAGCTGTGCCCTGCTGGGGGAGCTGTGCCCTGCTGGAGGGGCTGTGCCCTGCTGGGGGGCTGTGCCCTGCTGGAGGGGCTGTGCCCTGCTGGGGGAGCTGTGCCCTGCTGGGGGGGAGCTGTGCCCTGCGGGGGGGGAGCTGTGCCCTGCTGGAGGGGCTGTGCCCTGCTGGGGGAGCTGTGCCCTGCTGGGGGGGAGCTGTGCCCTGCTGGGGGGGAGCTGTGCCCTGCTGGAGGGGCTGTGCCCTGCTGGGGGAGCTGTGCCCTGCTGGAGGGGCTGTGCCCTGCTGGGGGGCTGTGCCCTGCTGGAGGGGCTGTGCCCTGCTGGGGGGGAGCTGTGCCCTGCTGGGGGGGAGCTGTGCCCTGCTGGAGGGGCTGTGCCCTGCTGGGGGGGCTGTGCCCTGCTGGGGGGGAGCTGTGCCCTGCTGGGGGGGAGCTGTGCCCTGCTGGGGGAGCTGTGCCCTGCTGGGGGAGCTGTGCCCTGCTGGGGGGGAGCTGTGCCCTGCTGGGGGAGCTGTGCCCTGCTGGGGGGGAGCTGTGCCCTGCTGGGGGGAGCTGTGCCCTGCTGGGGGAGCTGTGCCCTGCTGGGGGGGAGCTGTGCCCTGCTGGGGGGCTGTGCCCTGCTGGGGAGCTGTGCCCTGCTGGGGGAGCTGTGCCCTGCTGGGGGGGAGCTGTGCCCTGCTGGGGGAGCTGTGCCCTGCTGGGGGGGGGCTGTGCCCTGCTGGGGGGGAGCTGTGCCCTGCTGGGGGAGCTGTGCCCTGCTGGGGGGGAGCTGTGCCCTGCTGGGGGGGAGCTGTGCCCTGCTGGGGGAGCTGTGCCCTGCTGGGGGGGGGCTGTGCCCTGCTGGGGGGGCTGTGCCCTGCTGGGGGGGGGCTGTGCCCTGCTGGGGGGGCTGTGCCCTGCTGGGGGGGAGCTGTGCCCTGCTGGGGGGGGGCTGTGCCCTGCTGGGGGGGAGCTGTGCCCTGCTGGGGGGGGGCTGTGCCCTGCTGGGGGGGAGCTGTGCCCTGCTGGGGGGGGGCTGTGCCCTGCTGGGGGGGCTGTGCCCTGCTGGGGGGGCTGTGCCCTGCTGGGGGAGCTGTGCCCTGCCTGCCCTACCAGCAGTCTGCCTGCCCCGCACACAGGTTTGGGATGGAGGCTCTGTGGCACTGTGCTCTCTCACCAGCACAGGGACTGGTGAGAGCACACTGGGAGCAGGGACTGGTGAGACCACACTGGGAGCAGGGACTGGTGAGACCACACTGGGAGCAGTGGTGATACCCTCTCAGGCTCTGGGGCCACCCAGTGAGACCTGGGCAGGCTGAGAGCTGGGCAAAGGGGAACCTCAGGAGGTTGAACAAGGATCAGGGCAGAGCCCTGCAGCTGGGAGGGAACACCACCATGCACCTGTAGAGGTTAGGGCTGACCTGCTGGGGAGCAGCTTTGCAGAGAAGGACCTTGGAGTCCTGTCCTGGTTGAGTTACCCAGGGGACAGCAATGTGCCCTGCTGGCTCAGAAGGCCAAGGGTAAAGTTGGGTGCATTAAGAAGAGTGTGGCCAGCAGGGCAAGGGAGGTTCCCCTCCTCCTGTGCTCAGCCCTAAGTGAGACCACATCTGGAGTACTGTGTCCAGTTCAAGAGGGACAGGGAACTGCTGGAGGGAGTTCAGTGGAGATCTGCAGAGATGATGAAGGGTCTGGAGCAACTCTCTCACAAAGGAAAGGCTGAGGCTTGGGGCTGTTTAGCCCAGAGAAGAGAAGGCTGAGAGGGCACCTTATCAATATCTACAACTGTCTGAGGGGTGGCTGTCAGGAGGATGCAGCCAGGCTCTTCTCAGTGGTCCCCAGTGACAGGACAAGGAGCAATGGACCCAAACTCCATTACAGAAAATTTCACCTCAACATGAGGAGAAACTTCTTTGTGTGAGGCTGCTGGAGCCCTGGAGCAGGCTGCCCAGAGAGGCTGTGGAGTCTCCTCCTCTGGAGATCTTCAAACCCCCCTGGACATGTTCCTGTGTGACCTGCCCTAAGTGGCCCTGCACTGCTTGGGGGTTGGACTGGATGGTCTCTGGAGCTCCCTTCCAAGCCCTGACACGCAGTGACTCTGTGACTCCAGCTGCTACAGCAGCTCTGCTCTAATTTCCAGCCATTTGCCCTCACTCCTCAGGTCCATCTCCTGCCTGTGTTGAGGGCTCCAGGGCTGGACATGGCACTGCAGCTCCCCAGAGCAGAGCAGTGGCAGGAACCCCTCTCTCCAGCTCTGGCCACGCTGCTTTTGATGCAGCCCAGGCTGCCCTTGGCTGCCAGTGCCCACTGCAGGCTCCTGCCCAGCTTCTCACCCACCAGCACCCCCAAGTCCTTCTGTGCAGGGCTGCTCTCAAGCTCATCATCCCCCAGCCTGGACTGACAATGAGGATTGTTCCAGCCCAGGACCCTGCACTCGGCCTTGTTGAATCCCAGAACCCCAGCATGGTGTGGGTGGGAAGGGACCTCTAGAGATCATCTAGAGCAAGGCCCCTGCAGGTTCACCTAATCCACATCACAGGTTAAAACTCAACTAACCTGAGAAACTTCACATTTTCCTGCAGGCTTTCATCTCTCACTGGTGTAACAAAATCCCTTCCAGCTAAATCACCACAATGTGAGCACTGTGAGGAAGCTTCTCACCACACAGACCTTCTCAGCTGAATTTCACCATGGCACAAACATTTATGCCACAGATATAAATAGGATTTACAATGGAAATGTTGACACTGTGATAATACTGCCATGTGACAGAGCCTCCTTCCTCGTGCCCTTGGCTGCTGGACACTGACACACCACTACAGAAACTGGCTGGAGGGGGCAGGTTCCCAGCCCTGGAATCACAGCATCACACGGATTCACAGGATGGTGGGGCTGGAAAAGACCTCTGGAGATCATCCAGGCCAATCCCCCTGCCAAAGCAGGACCACCAGGTTGCACAGGAACACATCCAGGCAGATTTGAGTCTCCAGAGGAGGAGACTCCACAGCCTCTCTGGGCAGCCTGCTTCAGGGCTCCTGCACCCTCACACCAAAGCTTCTCCTCTTGGGTTCCAGTTTGTGCTTTCTGCCACTTGTCCTGTCACTGGGTGCCACTGAAAAGAGCCCAGCCCCATCCTCTTGATCCCAACCCTTTAGCTCTTGCTGAGCATTGAGAAGATCCCCTCTGGGGCTGCTCTGCAGGCCAAACCACCCCAGCTCTCTCAGCCCCTCTTTGTCAGACATGCTCCAGGCCCCCAGCACCTTCATGGCTCTCCACTGGAAGGAAAGGTTCATTTGGGAGCAAACAAAATCTTGCACAGGAGAAAGGAGACACTAAGACACCAATGCCCTCTTTCTCTCAGATACTGCTCTAACCAATGACCTCATGGTGGCTGCTCAGGCAGCTCTACCTAGACTAGAACTCAAGAAGCTTCCTCAAGCCAGGCACCTAGCTAAGACAGCAGTCCAGGATGCTTCTATCTAGCTTGCTTAGCAGGCAGATTCTGTGGCCTTTACTGGGCAACTACAAGTTATATCTGGGTGTTAATTAACTAGCTGAGCACTGGAAGCCTGTGAAAATGAGAGTGATTGCAGCAGCTCCAGCTCTCTGCAGGAACCTGTCTCACCCTCTCTTATTAGTTTTCGAAGTTAATTCCCTAAAACTAATTACATGCTTTTTTTGGTAAGAAAATCATTTGATTGCATGACTCAGAGGTATGTTGGACAGATTGAGAAAGCAGCCTGAAGAATTAAAGCTACTTCTTCACAACCTCTCACCTCTTTCCTCCTCCCAAGCAAGCCCTTGTTGCAGATTCAGTGATCCATAGAATGGGTTGGAAGGGACACCAAAGATAGGCAGTTCCACCGCCCCTGCCAAGGGCAGGGACACCTTCCACTAGATCAGCTTGCTCTAGGCCTTGAACACCTCCAGGGAGGAGGCATCCACAACCTCCCTGGGCAGCCTGTTCCAGTGTCTCACCAGCCTCAGTCTGAAGAACCTCTTCCTCATCTCCAGTCTCAATCTGCAGAGCGGGTTGAGCCAGTGCTGTGCACGGCAGTGGGGCAGGATGGCTGCAGGCTTCCAGAAAGCAGGAAGGGCCTTGTGCTGGGCAAAGGGAATGATGTGGAAGGATGGAAGCCTCTGTACCTAGGGCTTGGTGAGACTGGTGATAAACTTGGAAGTCAAGTTGTGAAAAGAGTTCCAACAAGAGGTATAAAAAGACAGGGAGGGCAGGGGCACTCCTTTTACCTCTTTCTGGCCTTTCACCTCTCTAGCACACCTAATACAGCAAATACAGCAGCAGTGCCTTAGGACACTCCTTTAGGCTGTGGCTTCTGCAGAGTTGTGTGGGGACAGAGAGAATAAGTGGTGGAGGAAAGCTGCTGCAGCGAGAATCCTGAGAGGAGTTGTGTGAGGATGATGAAGCCCTATGTCGAATCACTGCAGCAAATGAACAGGCTCTCGTGTGACTAAAAATAACCTGGGAGCTTCTGGGTGCTCAAGGCACGGCTGCTAACTCCTATCAGGCAAAATCCTGCTTGCAATTGGCCTTTAAAACAAAGAAATCTGGCCTGGTCCACATGCATTTAGCCAGTACATTCCAGTTAATTAGCATCAGGCAGAAATCTCTCCTTCCTGTCCATATGGAGCTTGCATTTTGTGCACTGGAGGAGGTGGAGGTGGCAGAGAGGAGGGAGATGGGAAGGATGGGCAGCCTCATCTAGTTGGAAGTGTCCCTGCTGACTGCAGGGGGGCTGGACAAGACGACCTTTGAGGGTCCCTTCCAACCCAATGCAATCTGTGAATATGTAGAGGATTTGTTATCTCCTGAGGATGAGGACAAACACCACTGGTTACAGAGCATGCAAACCACAGCTGCTCTTTACAGGCATCAGAAGCCATCAGAAACTGCCTTAGTAAGCTGCAGACACTTCCTTCTGAAGCCTGTGATGTTGAGCACCTTTGTACTGATGCTGTCCCAGCAACCAAACATCACAGGGAAAGACACTGGCACAATCCAACCAATTCTTCCTCTTTTCACCAGGAAATCTTTGTGCTCTTCTCATGTATCTCACCTACACAAATTCTGCCCCTCTCTTTAGAGAGCATTGATAAACTGCTCCTTGATGTCTCTCCTGCATGGTTTAGGAGCTCAAAGAGTTGTTCTGGTGAGCCAGAGATTTCTCCTGGCAGCTGGCTGGCCTGACAGATCATCTGCCATGAACCACTGCAGATGCTCTCTGGTAAAGTGCCAGGGCCACCATTACCCTGCAGCAAAGCAGTTTTACCCCTCCTCCCTGTAATCAAGTGTTAGTCACTGAAACTAGGCTGCCCAGGGAGGCTGTGGATGCCTCCTCCCTGGAGGTGTTCTTGGCCAGGCTGGATGAGGCCTTGAGCAACCAAGTCTAGTTGAGAGGTGTCCCTGCCCATGGCAGCAGATGATCTCTGAGATCCCTTCCAAGCTAAGCTATTGCAGGAGTCTCTGATGAGCAGGACATCTCTGCACATGGGCAAATGGCTTTGCTGTCCAGTCTTCAGCCTACCCCCCGAAAATGGAGTTCCAAGAGATGGCCTGTGGAATGGAGACTGCAATAGGTAAGGCAAAGCATCCATCAAGTCTTGGGCAACACTCCCCCTTTCACTGGGTGCCCAAAGCCTTTCTTTTCTGCCGCAGTGTGCAGAGCCCTCCCGTGAGCCACCTGCCCTGCGCTGCCTTTGCTGGAGACACAGAACAGCAGAGGCTGTTTTGCTCCAAGCAAAGACAACCTCAAAGTGTCCCTGCATGACTCCTGGGAAGGAGGGGATGACTCAGGTTCCATTGGTTGCCTTCTTCTGACACGTCTACAAGCGTAGTGATGCCTGAAGAAAACAAAGAGGTAAGAGCTGGGAATCCTCCCAACCCATGCTGTTTGGTGACAGAAAGGCTCTGCAAACATAGCCTCTCTAGACACTGCAACACCTGCTACATCTCCAAAGGTGGAGCCTTGTGGGGAGGGCTCTGCAAGGATCTTCCATCCCCACAGCTACGGGCCACCAGACAAACCCCTGCTACAGCAAAGGAGGAGCCTGGTTTTGCCTGAGACCAGTGTGAACAACTTCAGGGACAAGAGCTGCTGCAAGCCTGTGTAGCAGTTTGGCCTGGGTGCCCTCTGCTGCGTGAGGTGCTTCCTGTGTCCAGAGGTCCAGCCCAGAGGGGAGGACACAGGAAGCCAGGTATTCCATCCCATAATTCCCTGCACCACCATAAGATCCAGCGTGGGGTCTGCCTCTTTCCCCTCGCCGCCAGCCGGTGACTGGGGGAGATGTCTCCCGGCCTGGGCCTGGCTGGGCCCAATGCTGGGGGGATGGGCAGGCTCAGACCTGGCCAGCTGAGACTAGCAGTGGGGGGAAAGAAGGAGCCCTGGGGGTCTTGGGTGTACCCTCAGGTGGGGATGGGATGTTCCTGGGTGTGCTTTGGGATCTCTTCTGTCACTGTGTGTCTGGCTCTCTGTACACACTCACTGCTTTCCATTTAAACTGTCCACCGCTGCTGCAATCCCTTTGTCTGAGTCATTGTTTCTGCCCGTGGTGGGGAGGGGTCTGCCTCAGCACAGCCTGCCAGTCATAGAACAGAATCATGGAGCCACAGAGTGTTAGGGTTGGAGAAGCCCATTCTCTAACTGCCAAGGCTGGTGCTAAACCATGGCCCTCAGCACCACATCTCTGCAGCTTGGAAACATCTCGAGGGATGGGGATTTAACCACCTCCCTGGGCAGCCTGTGCCAGTGCTTGAGAACCCTCTCAGTGAAGAAGTTTCTAATGTCCAACTTAAACCTCCCCTGCTGTAAGTTGAGGCCATTTCCTCTTCTCCTGTCACTTGTTACTGGGATCTTCCAGCATTCCTGTGGCCCTTTCCAGCCTGGGAGAAGAGACCATCCCCCAACCTTGTTCTAGCCTCCTTTCAGGGAGTTGCAGACGGCAATGAGGTCTCCCCTCTGGCTCCTCTTCTCCAGGATGAGCAACCCCAGCTCCCTCAGCTGCACCTCAATGTCTTTCTTGTCATGAGGAGCCCAAAACTGAAGCCAGGACTCAAGGTGTGGCCTCACCGGTGCTGAGGCCAGGGGAACAATCCCTGCCCTGGACCTGCTGGTCACACTATTGCTGATCCAGGCCAGGATGCTGGTGGCCACCTTGGATTTTCTAAATGAATTTAAGCCACAGGTACTGAGGAGCTCAGCCACTAAGACAGGAAAAAACCCAACTTAACTGTTGCTTACAGAGCTGTTTTGACTTCTCCCCCTGCTCTTTTTCAAGAGACCTCCTGATGCACCACAGACAGTTCCTGGTTGCTGCCAGCACACCTGCACACACTGCTGAGCAGCACAAGCAGTTAGAGACAAAGGATGCTTTCCCCCAGGAACCTATTTTCAGGACAATTTAGCAAAGTGGAAAGCTTTCTCTGTCAGAGCCTGAGCTACAAAACTTAGCAGAGATCCATGGCATCACAGAATGCTTTAGGTTGGAAGGGATCTTGAAGATCATCCAGTTCCAATCCCCTGGCCATGGGCAGGAACACCTTCCACTACACCAGGTTGCTGAAGGCCTCCTCCAATCTGGCCTTGAACACCCCCAGGCAGGAGGCATCCACAGCCTCCCTGGGCAGCCTGTTCCAGAGTCTCACCACCCTTGTGCTGCAGAACTTCTTCCTAAGATCCAGTCTAACCCTGCCCTCCCTTGGCTTCAAACCATTCCCCCTTGTCCTGTCTCTAGACACCCTCAGAAGTCTCTCTGCAGCCTTCCTGCAGGATCCCTTCAGGCACTGGCAGACAGCTCTAAGTTCCCCCTGGAATCTTCTATTCTCTACACTGAGCACCCCCAGCTCCCTCAGCCTATCCTCACAGCAGAGGTGCTCCAGCCCTTGGATCATCCCTGTGGCCCTCCTCTGGACTTGCTGCAACAGCTCTGTCCCTCTTATGCTGGGAAGCATCATCTGTTATGGTAAAGCATTCTCTAGGACTGTGGGAATTTCCTTGGACAGCAGAGAAGTTAAGGATCTTCCCCTAAAAACACCTGACAGAACTAGCCCCAGCTCCTGTTATCTCTGCTCTCTGCAGCCTGCCTGCGACACCGTCCTGAAGAAGGGGCTGGTTTGAGGAAGAGGTTTAGGCTTGGTACTGACTTTTCACCACAGCTGGTTTTATACAAAGCAAAATCCATCACAGGCTTCCAAACTGTGCCACCACCTGCTCCAGCCCTGCAGACCCCCTGCCCAGGGCTGCTGTAGCTGTAGCAGTGACAACATTCACACCGAGCTCAGCTTTGCCAACTCAACCCAGAGCCCCTCCAGGGCAGCGATAACCACGGCAACCCTCCTCCCACCCCCCAAAACCAGCCACCACCCCCACCTCAGCCTCCAGTTACCTGGTTGGTAGAAATTTGGTGAGAGTTCTCTGGCAACTGCTCTTGCAATGTCAGACTCCTGGCGAGCAGCCTGAGCGGCCTGATCCGCAGCATCGGCTTTAGCTCTTGCGTGAGCGGTTCTGGACAGAGCAGAAAAGAGGTTTATGCAGGAGGGCTTTGGGGAGATGCATCGAGGTGTGAGAGCCCAGAGCTCCTGCCCTCAGTGCCACACGCCCTCCTTGTGCCTGCCTGCTGGGAGTAACTGCAAAGCAGAGAATCATAGCAGTGTTTTGGGAAGGGTCACCCAGCCCAACCGGCAGCCCAACCCCACCATGGCCATCAGACCATCTCCCCAGGTGCCATGGCCACACATTTCTTGAACACCTTCGGGGGTGCTGACTCCACCACCTGCCTGGGCAGCCTGTGCCAATCCCTGACCACTCTTGCAGAAAAGAAATTCCTCCTCATCTCCAGCCTAACCCTCCCCTGGCACAATTTCAGGCCATTTCCTCTCATTCTATCACCTGATAGCAGGGAGAAGAGCCCAACCCCCACCTCACTGCAGCCTCCTGTCAGGGAGCTGTAGAGAGCAATGAGGTCTCCCCTCAGCCTCCTCTTCTCCAGACTCCCAGTTCCCTCAGCTGCTCCTCCCCAGACCTGTTTTCCAGGCCCTTCATGAGCCTCATTGTCTTCCTCCGGACTTGCTCCAGCACCTCAATGCCCTTCTTGTAGTGAGGGCCCCAAAACTGAAGCCAGGATTTGAGGGTTGGCCTCACCAGTGCCCTGTGCAGGGGCACAATCGCGTCCCTGGTCCTGAGGCAGGGCAGGCTGCTGGTGACTGCCTTGGCCACACCCTGGCTCATCTTCAGTTGGCTGTGAACCAGCAGCCCCAGCTCCTTTTCTGCTGGGCAGTTTGCAGCCACTCTGCCCCACTCTTGGAGTATTGCATGGGATTGGTATGACCCAGGCATAGGACCCAGCACTTGGGTGACATCAACCAAAAGTCAGGCAAAGGGGTTTGGAACCAACACAGGACTCCTCTCAACTCTTCAATCCTGCTCATTCTCGTATCTCACTCATTGCAGGCACACAATTCACAGCCCAAACTTAGAATGACTATTTCTAGACAGAACAACAACAGTATCTGACCAAAACCTGGGAGGATGATTTTCAGACAGCTGGCAGCATGTGTGCAGGAGGTCAGACCGGGCCACTACAGCAACTCCTAGCACAGGCCTCTCAGACCAGGCCATGTGGTGGTCAGGGAGACTGCAGAACGTCCTTAGCTCTAAAGCTTGGACCAGCTGATCTCTGGGGTTCCTTCCAACCTGGCATTCTGGGATAACATCTCAAAGTGAAGGCTTGAGGCTGGCTGCCATGCAAACCTGAGCTATGTTGGCCCCAAAATCAGAGAAATGTCTTTCACAGTCAGGCCATGCTAGAAAGGAGGGAGGGAAAGTGTCTTTGATGCTTCAGTGGGCATTTGTATAGAAACACAGAATGGTCTGGGCTGGAAGGGACCTCCAAAGGTCATCCAGTCCAGCCCCTCTGCACTCAGCAGGGACATCCCCAACTAGATCAGGTTGCCCAGAGTCCTGTTGAGCCTCACTTCAAGTATCTCCAGGGCTGGGGCCTCAAGCACCTCCCTGGGCAACCCATTCCAGCGCTCCACCACCCTCATGGTGCAGAACTTGTTCCTAACGTCCAATCTAAATCTGCTCTGCTCCAGTTTGAAGCCATCATCCTATCACTGCAGGCCTTTGCAAACTGTCTCTTTCCGTCCTTCTTGCAGTCCCCTTCAGGTCCTGGCAGGCTGCTGTTAGGTCTCCCTGGAGCCTCCCCTTCTCCATGCTGAACACCCCCAGCTCCCTCAGCCTGGCCTCCTAGCAGAGGATAACGTTAGTTTTAAATGCTTATAACTCATTGAACATCAAATCCAAAGCAGTCTGAAGAGGCATCTTGTCTGAAGTCAAGACAACAGTTTGGAAGGCGTTTGGAAAGTAACCTGCCCTCTGCTTCCACTTTTCTCCTTCTGCTGTTCCTCAGGAAGCCTTGAGAACAGTCTGTGCAAGTGCCCGTGGCTGCAGGCGGCGCGGGCGCAGAGCTGAGCTGCTGCTGCGTGGCAGCACGGCCCCAGCTTCCCCCCACTTGGTTTGCTCAACACTCATCTGCTTAAACACTCCTGGTGGCAGGGATCCCTCTGTGCCTCTGCAGCATCAGCACATAGCCTGGAGCTACCAAAGGGTTCAGCAGAGGGGAGGGGAAGCTCAGTGTGGCAAACCAGCAGAGTTTATTCAGCATCCAGAGATATTAATAACATTTCTAAACCAGATTTATTAAGGAGGATGATGCCAGGGTTGTTCTAAAGTTCCAGCAGAAAACTAACACATTTAGTAAGATCCAAACAACTAGTGAAGAGGCCAACAGCAGCAGCAGCGATCCCTGGGCCTAGTGACACCGGTCAGCAATCACAGGCACCAAAGCGCACACCATTTCGGCTGCAAACATTCAGTCTCAAGGAGGGCAGAAGAGTTGGGTGTGTTTTAGACAGAGGCAGGAGGAAATGTTAGTGAGCAGCAAGAGACTAACAGTATGGCAGACTTTGCATTTCTAAAGGATGTGCAATCCCCTGGGGGACCAGGACAGACACAGACAGCAAAACCCCACGGAGACAGCTTCATCTGAGCTGCCTGCAGAAGCCTTCCCTTGAGTTCCATCCTCCCTGAAAAGCTCAGCTGGGCAGAGGGTACTGGGCTAGGGTCAGCTGGTGCTGCCTGCTCCTAGGGCCTTCTGGTGGCTGAGGGGAAAGGTAATGAGAGATAAGACAGGCAGATGGATGGATAGATAAGGATAGATAATGATAGATAATCCAGTGAGACCTGGGCAGGCTGAGAGCTGGGCAAAGGGGAACCTCAGGAGGTTCAACAAGCATCAGTGCAGAGCCCTGCAGCTGGGAGGGAACACCACCATACACCTGTAGAGGTTAGGGCTGACCTGCTGGAGAGTAGCTTTGCAGAGAAGGACCTTGGAGTCCTGGCTGACAATGAATTACCCATGGGACAGCAATGTGCTCAGGTGGCCAAGAAGGCCAATGGTATACTCAGGTGCATTAAGAAGGCTCTGGCCAGCGGGTCAAGAGAGGTTCTTCTCCCCCTCTACTCAGCCCTGGTGAGCTACATCTGGCGTACTGTGTCCAGTTCTGGGCTCCCCAGTTCAAGAGGGTCAAGACACTAGAGACTGTCCAATGGAGGCTGTGAGGATGCTGAAGGGACTGGAGCATCTGTCAGTTGGGGAAAGGCTGGGGCTTTTCAGTCTGGAGAAGAGAAGGCTGAGAGGAGATCTTATTGATGTTTACAAGTATCTGAAGGGTAGGTGTCAAAAAGAAGGTTCCAGTCTCCTCACTGGTGTCCTGTGAAAAGACAAGGGGCAATGGATACAAGCTGGGACACAGGAAGTTCCACCTCAACATGAGGAAACATTGCTGTGAGGCTGACAGAGCCCTGGCCAGGCTGCCCAGAGAGGTTGTGGAGTCTCCTGCTCTGGATACTTTCAAGACCTGCCTGGATGTGCCCCTGTGTGGCCTGCCCGAGGTGATCCTGCTCTGGCAGAGGGGTTGGACTGGATGATCTCTGGAGGTCCTTTCCAACCCCTGCCATTCTATGATCATAAGATAATTCAGGGACACCTTGAACTTGTACTCAGGGTGGGGGAAGGAGCCTGTCCACCAGAAGCAGCACACTGCATGGCTCCACATGTGGGTGCTCCTGAACGACTGCATCCTGTGTGCTGGCTCAGGAGCAGCCACCAGAGCTGCTCTTCCTCTCTAATCATTAGTTTGGATTCAATGAGCTATTCTTAGCTCCTGCATAATGATGTCTGGGTAGCATGAACCTAATGAAGCAATCCTAGTGCTGAGACATTGTGTGGTGAGACAATAATGCAGTCTGTGCATAGATAAACTGACTCTGAGCGTGCTTTTGTGAGGACAGGACAACCAGACTGTTCCCACAGCAAAGCAGGCCGGTGTCATGGCCACTGCTGCAGCAGGCACTGCACAGGCTGAGATACAAAGGGCCCAGCAGCAGGAAACCAATCTGCCATGATAGACCAGCTCTTGAGTGATGCCTGTGAATCACAGAATCACCAAGGTTGGAAGAGACCACAAAGATCATCAAGTCCAACCTGTCACCACAGACCTCATGACTAGACCATGGCACCAAGTGCCACATCCAATCCCCTCTTGAACACCTCCAGGGACGGTGACTCCACCACCTCCCTGGGCAGCACATCCCAGTGACGAACGACTCGCTCAGTGAAGAACTTTCTCCTCACCTCGAGCCTAAACTTCCCCTGGCACAGCTTGACACTGTGTCCTCTTGTTCTGGTGCTGGTTGCTAGAGAGAAGAGACCAACCCCTTCCTGGCTACAAACCACCTTTCAGGTAGTTGTAGAGAGCAATGAGGTCACCCCTGAGCCTCCTCTTCTCCAGGCTAAACAACCCCAGCTCCCTCAGCCTCTCCTCACAGGGCTGTGCTCCAGACCCCTCCCCAGCCTTGTTGCCCTTCTCTGGACACCTTCAAGTGTCTCAGTGTCCTTCTTAAACTGAAGAGCCCAGAACTGGACACAGGACTCAAGCTGTGGCCTAACCAGTGCAGTGTACAAGGCACAATGACTTCCCTGCTCCCATGTGATCATGTCCAGGAAGCAAATCACACATTCTGCCCAAATTTACATAGCCACAGAATGGTTTCAGTTGGAAAAGTGCTTTAACATCATGGAGTCCAACTGCTACCCAGCTCCACCCAGGCTGGTGCTGAGCCATGTCCCACATCTCTGCCTCTTTGAAACATTATCAGGGTTGGGGATTCAGCCCCATGCCTGGGGCTGCTGGCCACACCACTCCTGATCCAGACCAGGATACAGTATCAATGAGTCAAGGATTTAATGGTGCAGCTCCCTCAGGTGAAGCTCCATCAGAGCACCACCAAGCCAGGGAACAGAAGGGAACTGAGCACTGCTCTCCTTGGCTGCCTTATTGCAACTCACAAGCCCTGCTCTCCTGACCCTCTGGTACTCACCTCAGGAGCTCCAGCAGAGCAGAAGGGCAGCAGCTGCCCAGCTGTGTGCAATGCCAAGGCAGGTCTCAGCCACACACCTGAGCAGGGCCTCTGGGCTGTGCTGTCACTAAGCAACAACACAGCTGGAGGAATGCAACAGGCAGGGAAGGCAGAGGAACAGTTCCTGTGCCCTGGGCATCCTGTTCCAATCTCTCACCACCCTCATAGGGAACAACTTCTTCCTAACATCCAATCTGACTCTACCCATTTCTAGTTTTGCTCCATTCCTCCCAGTCCTATCCCTCCCTGACACCCTCAAAAGTCCCTCCCCAGCTTACTTGTAGCCCCCTTCAGATCCTGGAAGGCCACAAGGTCTCCTGGGAGCCTTCTCTTCTCCAGATTGAACAGCCCCAATTCAATCCCTGGAGCAGGCTGCCAGAGAGGTCATGGAATCTCCTTCCCTGGAGACATTCAAGACCCGTCTGGATGCAGTCCTGGGCTGCCTGCTCTGCATGACCCCACGTTACCAGGGGTGTTGGGCTGGATGATCTCCAGAAGTCCCTGGCACCACTTCCAATCAGCATTTTGTGAATCTGTGATTTGGTGATGCCAAGAGAAGAGGAAAAACAGACAGAGCTGGTGCTCCAGTGCAGAGCAGAGGCTCTCTGGAGCCTGCTTTACTTGCCAGCTCTCACCTTGGCATCTGGATGCTTTTCCAGCTCACTCCAGCACGGGGTACTTGATTATCTCACGTTGCAGCTGCACACTCGGGCATTTCTTCCCGCTCACTGAGTTACAAGAGTCAGACTCAAACAGTTTTCCTCTTGCTATTTCATTTCCTGGGCTCTTTATCCTGATTTCCACACTTGCTTTCCCTGTGTGCCTGCCAGCTTCCCTGCTCACAGCTCCTGCGCTCCCGCCGTCCGCTCCGCCTCACGCCGAGCCGCAGCGCTGGGTCCTGCTCTCAGGGACTGTGCTGAGTGACAGCTGCTCCAGGGCAGAGCTATCCAAGCAGGGCAGCCCCACCGACACCTAACCAATTTGCTCCATTTCTGCTGCACACAGTTTGGAGAAGCCTTCTTCACCTGTTGTTCCTGGAGTCATTCTGTCACACTGAAGTCTTGAAGTTTTGTTGATCAAACAGCTGCTCCTCACCGGCGCTGTTCTCCAGACCCTTCTCCTTGCCCTTCTCTGGACACCTCAATGTCTGTCTTACACTGCAGTGCCCAAAACTGAACCCAGGACTCAAGGTGTGGCCTCACCAGTGCTCAGTACAGAGGGACAATCCCTGCCCTGCTCCTGCTGTTCCTGGTCCAGGCCAGGATGCTGCTGGCCTTGGCCACCTGGGCACACCCTGGCTCACCTTCAGCTGCTGTGCCCCAAGCCTGCAATGTCCATGGGGTTGTTGTGACCCAAGTGCAGGACACAGCACATGGCCTTGTTGAATCTCTTCCCACTGGCCTCAGCCCATCAATCCAGCCCAGTCAGGTCCCTCTGGGTAGCCTTTCTACCCTCAAGCACTGTGGTGGTTTTAGGCTGTGCCTTTAAAATACAGTTACAGATTTTGAGCAGAAAAGTAGAACAATATAAATAAATCACTCTTGGCTGTAAAAAGGAAGACAAGAGATTATTCTAAACAACTTCATTGGATAAATATCTAGAATAAGATGGGCTGTACCATAACCATTCTCTCTTCTTTCCTGATCTCTGCTGTTTGCTTCACTCGGGAGAGATTAGCCTGCTGGTCAGCTGGCCTTGGCTCAGCTGTTCAGTGAAGTCTATCCACTGCTATCTCTCCTCTCCCTTGCTCTCTTGGGAGAGGGGGGCAGGGGGGGCCAGTGGAGCAGCTTCCCTGGTTCTGCCCAGGGGGATTTTTGTGCAGTTTGCTAATTGTACATATCTGTATAATATTGTAACTCCTGGGTATTTTGTACATGTTCATTGCAGTCCTTTGTAGAGTGTAGTTCCTGCTTGTAAGCACAGCTTCATTTGCTTCTGACTGAGCTGCTCTGGCAAAGAGAATGCTGGGGGGGAAACTTCAACCCACCACATGCTCCCACCCAGTTTGGTGTCACCTGCAAACATCATGAGGCTGCCTTCATCACCTTGTCCAGATCACTGATAAAGATAACAAAGATAACTGACCCCAGCACTCAGCCCTGGGGAACACCAGTGGTGGCCAGCAGCCAACTGGAGTTAACTCCATTCCCTGCCACTCTTTGGGCCAGCCTTCAGCCAGCAGCACTTGGCAATCTCTTTTTCTGGAGAAAATGAGGCTCAGGGGAGACCTCCTGACTCCCTACAACTCCCTGAAAGGAGGTTGGAGCCAGGTAAGAGTTGTTTTCTTCTCAGTGGTAGCAAGTGATAGGACAATAGGAAAGGTCCTCAAGTTGCACCAGGGGAAGTTTAGGTTGGATGTTAGAAGAAACTTTTTGACTGAAAGAGTTCTCAGCCACTGGCACAGGCTGCCCAGGGAGGTAGTGGAATCCCCAGCCCTGGAGGTGTTTCAAAGAGGCAGAGATGTGGTGCTGAGGGCCATGGTTTAGCCCCAGCCCTGGGAGAGTTAGAGACTGGTTGGACTGGATGAGTTTCACAGAAACATTCAGGTTGGCAAATACCCTCAGGATCCCCAGGTCCAACAGATAACCCCACCCTACAGGGTTCACCCCAGCCAAAATCATTCTGTGGTCTATGAAATGGGTTTGATTGATGGATTTATAGCAAATTTCTCAGGAAAGATTCAGTATCACTAAGGTTGGAAGAGACCTCAAAGGTCATCAAGTCCAACCTGTCACTACTGCCCACTGCAGGCTTGAACTCACGACCTTCCCATTAAGGGTCTTATGTGCTACCAACTGAGCCACACCATCTTCCATCTCCTTAATTTAGGACCATTTGAGTGTGTTTTGTATCTCTGGCAAACGGAAACCAGAACATTATTTGCATCATTTGAAGGAACAGAAAGCAAGTTCCTGGAAAGCTTTGTGCTGGCATCACTGTGTTCAACAACAGCTGGAAAAGGAAACTCAGCCAGCAGATGTTGCTTATCTGTTCTTAGTTGACTCCAGAGTGAGGCAGCATTGCAAGTACATGGAAGGGTACCATGGAAATACAAAATAATCTGGAGGGTAAGAGACAGCTCTCCCTGGGGTTTAAATGTAGCTAAGCATGCCATGGTGCACTGCAGCCACACACCACCTGCACAGACACTGCTCCTGCAGAATGCTAGATAATGCTGCCCAAGCACTTCAGCCCTCAGTGCTCCCCCTTCCAGTCACTTCCCAGGCATAGAGATAAATTAGATGTCTGGAAGCAGTAACTGCATTTAATAAGTCCCTGACTCTGCTCATGGTCTACAGGCTCCCCCAGGGAGGACTAGTTGAGAGGCATCCCTGCCCCTGGCAGGGAGGTTGGGGTAGACGATCTCTAAGGTCCCTTCCGACCCAAATCAGTCTATGATTCTATTTATGGACATGTCTGTAGCCTGTCCCTGCAGAATGGAGCTGGCACTCCACTTTACAGACCATTCTGCCAGGAGCTCAACTGGAGGAAGGTTTGATTTCACATTGATTGCACTTGGCCTTAGCACTGGCACAGAAATCTCGACGAGGGCAAAGTCTTTAATTTCAGCATCATCTCGAGCTCAAAGCAAGTTTTCCTGTGGGGAAATCCACATTTTGGGCAAAATATCCTCCTGTATAGTGTGCTCACAGGGGTCTGTCCCCATTTTTGCCAATGGTGATTTACTGCCAGCATCATTTCATTTCACTAAGTGCCAGGTCCCTCTAGGGCAAAGTGGAAATCTTGATGTGCATTTATGTGATGTGTGTAGGACAGAACATATCCTACCCATTTCTATCACCAAGTGAGAAGTATTTTCAGAGACTCACAGAATTGTGTGGGTTGGAAAAGTCCTCTAAGATCATCCAGTCCAACCATCAGTTCCACGCCCCCATGGCCATCAAACCATGGCCCCAGGTGCCATGGCCACACGTTTACAGAACACCTCCAGGGGTGGTGACTCCACCACCTCCCTGGGCAGCCTGTGCCAATCCCTGACCACTCTGGCAGAAGAGACATTTTTTCCTAATCTCCAACCTAAGCCTCCCCTGGCACAATTTCAGGCCATTTCCTCTCATTCTATCACCTCACACTAGGGAGAAGAGGCCAACTCCACCGAGCTCCGAGCTCCTTTCACAGGGCAATGAGGTCTCCCCTCAGCCTCCTCTTCTCCAGACTAAACAGCCTCAGTTCCCTCAGCTGCTCCTCATAAGCCTTGTTCTCCAGATCCTTCAGCAGCTTCCTTGCCCTTATTTTCTTCCAGTTCCCTGGCCCCATGATGTTAACTCCTTCAGACAGGAGTTTTTTTGGGAAGGGGTAAAGGAATATCTGCAAACAATTTGTTGTTTCCCATGACCAAAGCCAATTACACTGGTTGACTGAAGAGAGCTGATGAATCTAGCTGGAAGCACTAAAAAATAGCTGCACACTTGAGCTTCATGTGCTCTCAATGACAGACTGAGATGAAGAAAAACAACCCAGCAGAAAAATATGTTTATCTCCACCATAAAATATGAGCTCCAAGGAAAAACAGTGCCAGGGAAGAAAGATTCCACAGAGGGAAGGAGAGAAGCTGAAGGAGATGGGAACACAGGGACCATTGGGATAATTGCTGAGAGAATTTGAGGTGTGTTTAGTGCACTGCCACACATTTGCTTTTGAAGTTCTCTACCTGGGCCAGATGCAGGAAAGCAGGAGGTGGGACAGCAGCTATCAGCAGCACCAAAGCCTGGGGCTGCTCTCCACTCTGCCTGCAAGAAAAGCAACAACAAACCATCCCCCCAGGGACACTGCCAGGTGACAACAGCAGCTTGGAGGGAGAGACTCAGCTGGGTTTCTATCAAAGTAAACTCCTGCTTTCAATTTAAAAGATTCCCTTAATGTACTTTAAAAATGTTAACTATAAAGGAGAAGAGCAAGTAAAAATAGCAATGGCTGTGTTGCTCGGGGGGAAGACAGGGACCAGTGCTGTCCCAGCTGATCTTTCAGCACACTCTGATGCTGCAGGTTTCAGAGCTCTGCTGATTGTCACCACTTGCAATTTCTGCTAAAAATAACCAAAAACTGCTCAGAAAACAGGAAACCCAATTTTAAATCTTAGAAAATACATTTTAGCAAAGACTTTCATAATCACAGACTTCTGTCAGTTGCAAGAGACCTCTAGGGTCACCCAGCCCAACCGGCAGCCCATCCCCACCATGGCCATCAGACCATCTCCCCAGGTGCCATGGCCACACATTTCTTGAACACCTCCAGGGGTGCTGACCCCATCACCTCCCTGGGCAGCCTGTCCCAATCCCTGACCACTTTTGCAGCAAAGAACTTCTTCCTCATATCCAACCTGAGCCTCCCCTGGCACAATTTCAGGCCATTTCCTCTCCTTATATCACCTGATACTAGGGAGAAGAGACCAACCCCCACCTCACTCCAAGCTCCTTTCAGGGAGCTGGAGAGAGCAATGAGGGCTCCCCTCAGCCTCTTCTGCAGACTAATCACCCCCAGTTCCCTCAGCTGTTCCTCCCCAGCCCTATTCTCTAGACTCTTCCCCAGCTTGGTTGCCCTTCTCTGGCCCTGCTCCAGCTCCTCAATGTCCTCCTTGGAGTGAGGGCCCCAAAACTGAACCCAGGACTCGAGGTGCAGCTTCCCCAGTGCCAAACTATTTGCAGAGAAAAATCCCTACTATAAAAGCAGTGCCTGGCCTCTCTTCACATCATCAGCTCATGGCACTGCACTGGGTGCAAGAAAATGGTATTACAGGAAAAGAAAAATGTGAACTTTACAAACAAATGGGTGGGATTTGTAAGATAAACTCCTCCATCACTAATCCTCCTTGGAATACACTTCATGATTCTCCTTAGTGACTTTGGCAGCCTGGAACTCACTGGATTATAGTTCTAGTGTCTGAATCCAGAGATTTCATTACTGTGCTTAACAGAAGAAAATAGACTAAGGAAAAAGTCACAACTGCAGGCTTTGTGGCTTGGAGCTCATTTGTCTCTGTCTCTTCCCAAAGCTGCAGCACACGTGTTTACTTCTGCCATTTTCTCAGAAGCATGGAGTGAACATTTTCATATCACATGAGAACAGAAAGGGATGGGGAATGAATTTTTAATCTAAAATCATACAACCATAGGGGCATAGAATAGTTTGGGTTGGAAGGGACCTCCAAAGCTCATCCAGTCCAACCCCCTGCACTCAGCAGGGGCATTCTCCACTGGATCAGGTTGCCCAGAGCCCTGTTGAGCCTTACCTTGAATATCTCCAGGGATGGGGACTCAACCACCTCCCTGGGCAACCTCTCCCAGTGTTCCACCACTCTCATGGTACAGAACTTGCTCCTAACATCCAATCTAAATCTGCTCTGCTCTAGTTTCAAACCATTGCCCCTCATCCTGTCACTGCAGGCCTTTGCAAGCAGTCCCTCAGCAGCCCTCGTATAGGTCCCTGTCAGGTAGTGGAAGGCTGCTCTAAGGTGTCTCTGGAGCCTTCTCTTCTGCAGGCTGAACAGCCCCAACTTCCCCATCTTGAAAAAATCTCTAGAACACAATATCAAGCTAAATAGTTCTTCATACCTTTGCCATTTCTATTTGCAGGGTGCTTCAGGACAGCTGGAGTGGCACTTTCTGCAAAGCTGGATTTAGAAGAGACATTAGGCAGCAGTGCTTCCCCACGAGGGTGCTGAGGCACTGCAACAGGTTGCTCAGAGAAGCTGTGGAGCTCCAAGCCTGGAAGTGTTCAGAGACAGGTTGGATGGGGCCTTGAGCAACCTGCTCTAGATGGAGGTGTCCCTGCCCATGGCAGGGGGTTGGAGCTAGGTGATGTTGAAGGTCCCTCCCAACCCAGCCCATTCTACAATCCTGTGATTCCAGTTCATGCATCTCTAACTAAAAAGAGAATGTGGTGTCATTAAGCTCTTTGTTTGAACTCCTCTCAGGCTGGTGGTTATTCAATCTGTGGCAATGCTGATGTTTTTTTAACAGTCCTTTGGGCATTAAAATCCAGAGGGGAGACAAAACTGCAGCATTTTCATCCCTTTAAAGGCACTCCCTGCATGTGTTTCAATTTCATCTTCCCATCTTTAGTAGTCTGGCAATCAAAGCTGAACTGGGCTCATCTTCTTTAGTATGGTTTACTTCTATTCCCTAACCAGGTGTCAGATGTCTGTAAAAGCAGAAGAATGTCTAGGAAACCATTCTGGAATTAGCTCGTCCATGTTCAGTTGTTCCCAATTCTCTGACATGTACTAAGATAACTGATAAAGAATGCACAGAAAGAGCTGAATAACAGAGAGCACTGCTGCATGAGATCGCTACAGCTTCAGGGGCAGAGGGCCTAAGCTTGCCAGGAAAGACAGAGGAGGCCACCAAGATGATCAGAGGACTGGAGCAGCTCCCCTGTGAAGGCAGGATGAGAGAGTTGGGGCTGTTCAACCTGGAGAAGGGTCTGCTCAGAAGGGCCTGTGGGGCTAGGACGAGGGGCAGTGCTTTGAAGCCAGATTTAGGCTGGACATCAGGAGGAAGTTCTGCACAATGAGAGTAGTGAAATACTGGAGCAGGTTGCCCAGGGGTGTGCTTGAGGCCCTGTCCCTGAAGACATTCAAGATCAGACTTGGTGTGGCCCTGGGCAGCCTGGTCTAGTTGGAGGTGTCCCTGCTGGGTGCAGGGAGGTTGGACAAGATGCCCTTTGAGGGTCCCTTCTAGCCGATGCAATCTGTGACTCTAAATAACCTCTCAGTAGCTCCACGTAACACACAGACATGCTCAGAGCTACCCTCTGCAGCTGCCCCCAGCACTGCCCACAGCCCATGACCTGAACAGACACCCTACCAGCTCCCAGAAACACTGCAAGCCAAGGAATGTTGCTGCCTGCTGGTTCCCAGAGGGCTGATGATCCTGCCGAGATGCCCAAAAGGCGTTTGTGGCATCTGGAGAGCGCTGCAAGAGTTCACAGCAGCCTATTTATTCCTGCTTAGAGCAGCCCTTGCCACCTTTGTCCAGCTGAAGTCATGCAGATCTGCAGGGTAAGGTCGAGCATTCCTTGGTGTGTTCTTACATATTTAGCAAGAAGCACTTGGGAGAGCAACAGCTTACTGCAGGCTCATCAAGTCTGCTGGTTTGAGACCCTCTGAACAGAGCTAGTTATGGTCTAGCTGCCTCTTTTTTAGCCTGGTCTGGAGCCCCAACATCCTCCCCCAGCCTCTTCCAGAAAGCAAAAGCTCTCTTTTCTGAGTCACTCAGCAGAATTTTTGTGTAAACACTACCTTGTGCCAGGAAGGAGGAATTGAATCCCCAACTAATCCAGCCTAATGTCTCCTGTCCTCTCATCACACAAACACAGAACTCCCAGATCTGTCCAAATGCTGCTGGGTTGTACTGTCCCCCATGACTGTGATGCTGGAGCAGCTGGTGAGGAAAGGATCTCCTATTAGGCAGTACCAGGTGCTCCCTCCCACCCAAAAGCTGTTCCTGCTAACACCCAGCATTGAGATCTGCTGCCATGATGGCCAGGACATTTTTGAGCCTCAAAACCACCCTCCAAGTAAAGTCTTTTAAATAAGTTACCTTCCTAACTTGCAGAAGAACAGGGACATACCAGAGAGAGTCCAGTGGAGGCTATGAGGATGATGAAGGGACTGGAATATTTGTCTGATGAGAAAGGCTGAGAGACCTGAAGCTGTCCAGTCTGGAGAAGACTAAGAGGAGATGTTATTTATGATTACAAACATTTGAAGGGTGGGTGTCAAAAAGAAGGGGCCAGGCTCTTTTCAGTGGTGTCCTGTGATAGGACAAAGGGTGATGGACACAAGCTGGAACACAGGAAGTTCCACCTCAACATGAGGAACCACTTTGCTGTGAGGGTGACAGAGCCCTGGCGCAGACTACCCAGAGAGGTTGTGGAGTCTCCATGGAGATATTCAAAACCTGCCTGGATGTGTTCCTGTGTGACCTTCCCTGGGTGATCCCACTCTGGCAGTGGGGTTGGACTGGATGATCTCTGGAGGTCCTTTCCAACCCCAGCATTCTGTGATCTCTGAGCTTTATGAGGCTCAAGAAGGGCTACACACCATATCCTCTCCCACAGCCTGCCAGAAGCACCTGGTCTGCTGTGCACTGGCTGTCGGTGCTGCAGTGTGATGGTTTAACCCGCCCACATCAAACAAAAGCTCGGCTGAAGCTGGCCAGAGAAGCGAATGAGAAGCTGAATTTACAAGCAATCAGGGGATGCAATGAGTATGTACAAAACTATACAGTCTTTACAAGATTATACAAGTACTTGCAGAAAGCAAACAGCACAGAAATCCTCCTTGGGCAGGAGGATTCCACCTCACCGTGCCCCCAGCCTCTCTCTCCCTTTTCCCTCTAGTTAATTAGAGGAAAAGAGAAAAAGAGGAAGGTCAGAGGGATTTTCAGTTAGCTCAAAGCGTTGTTAAGAAGTTAGCCTTGCTTATCTCCAGGTCATCAGATGATAAGAGGTCTCTCTGTCCAGGAGAGCAGCATGCCAGCAGCGACAGACGGAGTGAGAGCAGAATGGAAGGTCATAAAGCTACACCCCACTCATCTGACCAGGGAAATTCCTTGAGAATTACCTTCACCCAGCTACAGCTCCTAGCTTAAAGGCACAGCCTAAACTGTCACATGCAGGCACAGCAGTGCTGGGCATTCCTACTAACACACCCAGCTAAGTTCTGCACTCTTCATCTCTGCACCAAACAACATTCTAAGAGTGACTGCTGCAACGACAATGACAGTAGCTGGCAGCCACTGGTAACTCCATGGGTCTGAACACCAGCCACAGGAAAAGGCTTGCAGCTGCTGTTTCTCTTGAGAACATGGCAGCATCCTCACCTTGACAGGGAGAGGGCTGATAATCCTGGGAAATCCTGGGCAAACCCCTGGCTGGATGAATTATCTTAGACTCACAGAATGGTTTGAATTGGAAGGGACATTGAAAATCAAGTTCCAGCCCCACTCCCTGCAGTGGCAGGATAATGGCTTCAGATTGGAAGAAGCTCCATTTAGATGGGACATTAGGAAGAAATTCTTCCCCATGAGGGTGGTGAGGCACTGGAAAAGGCTGCCCAGAAAAACTGTGGAGGTTCCAAGCCTAGAAGTGTTGAAAGCCAGGTTGGATGAGCAATCTGGTCTAGATGGAGGTGTCCCTGCCCACGGCAGGGGTTGGATCTAGATGATCTTCAAGGTCCCTTCCAACCTAAACCATTCTATAAATCTATGAATATATGTATGAGGCTTCTGTGTAAAAGGAGCAGCTGAGGGAACTGGGGTTCTTCAGTCTGGGGAAGAGAAGGCTGAGGGTCTGGCCCTCTACACCTTCCTGAAAGGAGGTTGGAGCCAGCTAGGGGTTAGTCTCTTCTCCCTACAAACAAGTGATAGGACAAGAGGAGGGGGCATCCACAACTCCCTGCACAACCTGTTCCAGTGTTTCACCAACCTCACTGTCAAGAATCTCTTCCTCATCTGAGGTCTAACTCTCCCCTCTTCCAGCTCAAAGCCACTGCCCCTCATCCTGTTCCTACAAGCCCTTGTAGAAAGCCCTTCCCCAGCTTTCTTGATGCTATGCTGAGGAGGCTCAGCTTGGTGCAGGCCCAGAAAGTCTGCTGCTAACAAACTCAGACCAACCAGCCCCTAATCTGACCTGCCTGAAGCATGGGGACACCTGAGTGACACAAACTGGAAGCAGCAAAACCATCTGGCGAGCCTGGGGCAGGAAGTGCTGCAGGGCTGCCACTGAGTGCTGCTCCTGGCTGAATGAGATTTTTGCCAGAGTATGTCACAGCCTGATTTAGCCCTGCTGGAGATGGGATAATTAAGCTAAGAAGAGTCCACCTCCAGCTAATTACTTTTCCTCCTACGATCTCTCTGCATGAAAGTGTATGAATTACATCTAACAGGAGCCTTCAAACCTTGGCTAATGTGAAGCATGGAGCTGCAAAACTGAACTCCCCTTACTTTTGAAATGGTTTTTAAAGAGCTGTTCAGTACCAGCTGTCCTTAAAGGGAACTAAAGAAGAAAGGGCTTTCCAAGTGGTCAGTTAATATGCCCTAATGTCTAGCTGGAGAATGACAGAATTGTTTGGGTTGGAAAAGATCTCCAAGATCACTGACTCCAACCATTGACCTAACACCACCATGGCCACCAAATGACACCCCAAAGTGCTATGGCCACACGCTTATAGAACGCCTCCAGGGATGGTGCCTCCACCACCTCCCTGGGCAGCCTGTGCCAATCCCTGACCATTCTTGCCACTCCAACCTGACCCTCCCCTGGCACAATTTCAGACCATTTCTTCTCCTTCTATCACCTGATACCAGGGAGAAAAGACCAACCCCCACCTTACTCCAACCTCCTTTCAGGGAGCTGTAGAGGGCAATGAGGTCTCCCCTCAGCTTCCTCTTCTCCAGGCTAAACACCCCAAGTTCTCTCAGATGCTTCTCACCAGCCCTATTCTCCAGACCCTTCCCCAGCTTTGTTACCCTTCTCTGGACATATTCCAGCCCCTCCTTGCCTTTCTTGGAGTGAGGGCCCCAAAACTGAACCCAGGACTCAAGGTTTGGCTTCACCATGGTGAGTTTTCACTTTCCTCTTAGTGCCAGCACTGTCACAACTAGAACTCCCCCAAAGCTTTCTGGGCAGGATTTCTAGACTGTCTCTGTATGCTTTCAAGTAAGTCAGCATCTCATCTCGAACTCTCCTGCAGCCCAATGCTCTTCATGGTAACCACAGCACTAATGTTATCCATCCATCCTTTAGGCTGGTCCCTTTCCCTGCCCATGAAAACGAGGGGTGCCCTCATTCATGTATATGAGAATTGAAGGGCAGTGTTGGGAGCAAGCTGGAGCAGAGGAGGTTTCACGGGAACATAAGGAAAAACTTTTTCACTGTGAGGGTGGCAGAGCCCTGGAGCAGGCTGCCCAGAGAGGTTGTGGAGTCTCCTTCTCTGGAGACATTCAAAACATGCCTGGAAGTATTCCTGTGTGACCTGCCCTGGGTGACCCTGCTCTGGCCGGGGGATTAGACTGGATGATCTTTCAAGGTCCCTTCCAAGCCCTAACACTGTGATTCTGAGCATTGCTTACTACAAAGCAGGTATTTCTTTCTTTGCAATGAAAACACATCTTCTTCTCTCCGTTATCAGCATGTCTTTTGGATGAAGCAAGCAAGTTTCTCTCACAGTTTGCTGGTTTGAAGAGCTGTGGGACACAGAAGCAGTATCACTCATCTCAGAAGATAATATTTATGGGAACTCTGACATTTCCTTCTCTCCCTTATCCTTCAGATGACAGCTTTTCAAAGGAACAAAGCCCATCTTGGTTAAGGCAGTTCCCTGAACTGCTCCTCTTAATGTGGGCTTGTATCAGAGAGCAGAAATGTAACAGGCAAGAAAGCAAAGAGGTTAGAAGCAAAAAACCATAAATGCCAGGCCACAAGTAAGCTGTGAAAGCAGCTACAAGACAGAAAGAGAAGCATTTGGAATCACAGAATAGTTCAGTTGGAGAAGACCTTTAAGATCATCAAGTTCAGCCATTCTCTAACTCTACCTTGTACTTGGTGCTAAACCATGGCCCTCAGCACCACATCTCCCACTCTGAAACACCTCCAGGGATTCATCCACCTCCCCAGGCAGCCTGTGCCAGTGCTTGAGAGCCCTTGCAGTACAAAGTTTCTTCTCATGCTCAACCTAACTGCCCCATAGTGCAACTTGAGGCCATTTCCTCTCATCTCTTGCTACTTGGGAGAAGAGACCAACCCCACCTTGCTCCAACCTCCTTCCAGGGAGCTACAGAGAGCAGTGAGGTCTCCCCTCAGCCTCCTTTTCTCCTGACTAAACCTCCCCGGTTCCCTCAGCTGCTCCTCACCTGCCCTGATCTCCAGACCCCTTCAGCAGCTTTGCTGCCCTTCTCCAGACCCACTCCAGCACCTCAATGTCCTTCTTGGAGTGAGGGCCCCAAAACTGAACCCAGGACTCAAGGTGTGTCCTCCCCAGTGCTGAGTACAAGGGGACAATCACTTCCTTGGTCCTGCTGCTCACACTATAGCTGATCCATGCCAGGAGAGTAGCTGTAGAGAAACTGAGCCAAGGTGAGGCAAATGAAAGTGACAAATTGGAGAAATGCACCTCCAGAGAAACATTAGGAATAAATCTAACAAGTAAAGAATGCAGGTTAGAAACCTCCCTGGGCAGGAGCTCTCCTAAGGGCCATTGCTGTCTTTTTCCAGGCAAGAACAACCTGAAGGACATCTCCTGAATGCAAGGGTGGGACCTCACTCCCTCCTGCACCTTTGTCATGTAGGGTAGAAGACAGAAATGCAGCTCCTGAGCAGGCCCAGAGGAGTCCAGAGAGAAAGAGGTTTCTGCCTTGTTTTGTTTTCCTTTTTTAAAGCACTGTTGATCACTTCTAGCCTAAACTGGGTTTGATGCTGTGTATCTCCATCTACTGCAACAGCTCTTCTCTGGCAGGCACCACCAGGCTCTTTATCTGTCCTTCCTTATGAGAGAACTCCATCTCCTTGCCAGCACCTGCACCCTGAAAATGCTCAAAACTGGCTATTTTTAAAACCAAATTTGGCCTTCTTTTTGCACAAGGAATAAACTCAAAGATGGGACCTGTTTACCATGGTAGCTGTCTTTGCCAATCTGCTTCAAGATCACTAAGAAATAGGTTGGAATTGTTGGGGGGTTTATATATCCTGACCACAAAATCTATTTGGCACAACTGCAGGAGAATTTAGCACTAACTTTTGGAATTCATGGGAAAATCCACAGCCAAACCAATCTGCTTTGCAGTGCCTATCATCATGAGACTTGTGCACTAGTGGCCAAGAAGGCCAACAGTATTCTGGGATGGATTAGAAGGGCTGTGGTTAGCAGGTCAAGAGAGGTTCTCCTCCCCCTCTACTCTGCCCTGGTGAGCCTGCATCTGGAATACTGTGTCCAGTTCTGGGCCTCTCAGTTCAAGAACGACCTCAGGGAACTGCTTGAGAGAGGCCAGCACAGAGCCACAGATGCCGAAGGCAGTGGAACATCTCTCTGCTGAGGAAAGGCTGAGGGAGCTGGGAGCAGAGGAGCCTGAGGGGTGACCTCATTCATGTTGGTCAAAATGTGCAGGGCAGTGTCAGGAGGATGGAGCCAGGCTCTGCTCAGTGATGTCCAGTGATAGGACAAGGGGCAGTGGGTGCAAGCTGGAGCAGAGGAGGTTCCATGGAACATAAGGGGAAACTTTTTCACTGTGAGGGTCACAGAGCCCTGGAGCAGGCTGCCCAGAGAGGTTGTGGAGTCTCCTTCTCTGGAGACATTCAAAACCCACCTGGATATGTTGCTGTGTGACCTGCCCTAGGTGATCCTGCTCTGGCAGAGGGGTTGGACTGGATGACCTCTGGAGGTCCCTTCCAGCCCCTGATGTTCTGTGATTCTGTGATTTCAAAGTGTGGGGATTTCACTGCAAATGCCAATGTCAAATGCCTTCCTGCTCTTGAAAAGCAAGTGCACAAACCTAGCAGATGCTGCCCCCCAGCTCTGTTTGTGCTGCACCACAATCCCTGAGCACCCATCTCTGACTCTGTGGCATGCCACCCAAGCTACAAACTGGCTGTACCATTGCTGACATTGCTCCTTTTTACTGCCTTTTTTTCAGGGTATTCTCCCAAGAGCAAGAGAGTGCATCAAACTCCTTGCTGAATCTCTCTTCAGAACATCATCCAGCCACACTGTTTTGTAGCCAAGGAACCTAAAGACAAAGAGTTTAATGCTGACACTGTGAAAACAATCTAATAGCTTTTTGGGGTTGGTATTTTTTTCCAGAATAGAATCACAGAATGGTTTGGGTTGGAAGGGACCAGCCAGTTTCAAGTCCCCTGCCATGGGCAGGGGCACCTTCCCCCAGCCCAGGTTGCTCAAGGCCTCATCCAACCTGGCCTTGAACACCTTCAGGAAGCGGACGTCCATGACCTCCCTGGGCAGCCTGTTGCAGTGTCTCACCACCCTCACTGCAAAGAATTTCTTCCTAATCTCCAGCCTAAATCTCTCCTCTTCCAGCTCAAAACCATTGCTCCTCATCCTGTCACTACAAGCCCTGTCAAAAGTCCCTTCCCAGATCTCCCTTCAGGTACTGGAAAACAGCTCTAAGGTCTCCTTGGAGCCTTCTATTCTCCAGACTGAACAGCCCCAACTCTCTCAGCCTGTCCTCATGGTGGAGGTTCTCCAGCCCTCTGACCATCTTGGTGGCCTCCTCTGGACCTGCTCAAACAGTTCTATCTTCTTATGCTGTGGACACCAGAACTGGAGGCAGTGCTGCAGGTGGTGGTCTCATGGGAGCAGAATAGAGAGGAAGAATCACCTTCCCCATCCTTTCAGCTGACTTTTCCTCCTATTTCAACACACATGAAGCTGCAGCCTGGCTTTACCTGGGTGCTGTGTCCTCTGAAGTCCCTTCAAGAGATCTGGTGTGTTCCCATGTTGTATGGCTGTAATCTGGAATTTGATGACCTGGAAAAAATGTATTTGGGCAAAATGCCAGCCAGAGAAGAGAATCCTCTCAGCAGCAGCACTGTGCACATAAGCTCTACTACTTCTTCCTATAGTCCTTCCCTTTGCAGTCATTGCTGGGGTGGTTTTTTGCACTAGAACAGTTCAAGTTGGAAGGGACCTTAAAGATCATCTTGTTCCAACCCTGCCTGCCACGGACAGGGACACTTTCCACTAGACCAGGTTGCTCAAGGCCCCAGCCAACCCTTCCAGGCTTGGAGCCTCCACAATTTCTCTGGGCAACCTGTTCCAGTGCCTCACCACCCACAGCTTCAACCTGCCTAAATTCTGCTTGCTTTATGTAGCAGTTTTCAACAAGTTGAAGTCCTGCATCTGGGTCAGGCCAATGCCAGGCACAAATCCAGGCTGCAGGGTGGGTTCAGAGTAGTCCCTTGCAACCCAAACCATTCCATGGATCTATGAAAAGAACCATATTCTCTTGTCCCATCTTGGCCAGTCCTTCCTGCACTCAGATCAGTTCTTGTCTCCTACTGCAGGAATTCCAGGCTGGAAACATACCTGAAGGGACTGGCTACAGGAGAAGAGCATGGAAGTGAGACAGCTGAGTGAATCAAGAGCTTGGTATGAAGGCTACTCAGTGATTTATTTGGCACTGGGGCTGCTGATCCTTGGGTCACTCTGCTCTTGTTGTGTGAGGAATTAGTGCTGGTTTTGTAGGAAACTCAGGAAACAGTGACAGCAAAACAGGGAGCAGCTGCTTGCCTTTCACAACCAGGCTGTGCTCCCAGTGCCGGAATTGCTTGTGTCTCGCCCCCAACAAAACAGGATCGGAGCACCACAACAGAACCTTGCTGTGACCTGTTCTGCCTGGGAGAGACCTGCCAAGGCTTCCTGCCTCCTACACTTTGGTATCTGCTGCAGGTGCTCAGCTTGCAAGGTTTGGAGAGGGAAAGCCAGAGAATGAGGTCCCTCATGGAAGTGTGAGGAGCAGGTTCCCTGACTGAAATACCACACCCTATAAAGGCAGGGAAAGCAAAGAGACGCCACAAGAGCACCGCAATGGCTGTTCTGGCTCAGGCAGCTCCACCAGCTGCTTTCTCAGCAACCTCTTGTCCTCTGCAGCTGGAAGGAGCTATGGCATGCCTTACTTCAGAAAACCACACAATCACTTTGGATTGGAGAGCCCTTGAAGATCGAGTCCAACCATTCTCCAACTATCCCAAGGCTTCATGAAGCACTTCCTGCAGGCTGCTCAGTGAGCTGTCTTTTGGCCCAAAGGACAAATCCTTTGGAACTCATGCAGTAAGAACTTCCAAAGTATCAAAGCAATTCAGGACATCTCCTGCTACGTTGAAAATTGCACAACAATATCCCTCCTGCTTGAAATCCCAACACGGCCTAGTTTGCCTCCCATGGGTCACTGAAATCCCCAATTATAGGCACACACCACATCTCTTTAAGCTACTGCACTTCTGTTTGTACTGCAACTCTCACCATAACTCTAACCTCTCAACTTGAGCAGTCTTGAGGAGAAGGCTTTGGGGGTGTCACTTGATGATGAGCTCCCCAGGAGCCAGCCATGGTCGCTGGCAGCCCAGCAGGCAGCTGAGTGCTGAGCTGCAGCCGGAGCAGGGAGAGCAGCAGCACAGGGAGGGGATTCTGCCCCTCTGCTCTCGTCTGTTGAGACCCCACCTGCAGCACTGCCTCCAGTTCTGGTGTTCACAGCATAAGAAGATAGAACTGTTTGAGCAGGTCCAGAGGAGGCTGCCAAGATGGTCAGAGGGCTGGAGAACCTCCCCTGTGGGGACAAGCTGAGAGAGTTGGGGCTGTTCAGCCTGGACAAGAGAAGGCTCCAGGCAGACCCTATTGCTGCCTTCCAGTACCTGAAGGGGCCCTGAAGAAAGCGAATAAAGGACTTTTTACAAGTGCTTGTAGTGCCAGGATGAGGGCCAATGGATTGAAGCTGCAAGAGGGCAGATTTAGACTGGAGATTAGGAAGAAATTCTTTGCAGTGAGGGTGGTGAGACACTGGAACAGGCTGCCCAGGGAGGTTATGGAGGTCCCCTCCCTGGAGCTGTTCAAGCCCATGCTGGATGACTGGCCTTGAGCACCCTGGTCCTCTGGCAGGTGTCCCATGGCAGAAGGGCTGGAACTGGATGCTCTTTAAGGTCCCTTCCAACCCTCACCAGTCTATGAATAATTAATTTCACATCTATGAACATCCCTAAAGAGGCTGTACCACTGAGAGATGATCTCTGACATTGTTTAGCAAATACTCCTCACTGCAAATATAGGTCAGGAACATCACATGAGAAGCCTGCCTCTGGCAGCAGAGTATTTTGAGACGTGGAAAACACCATTTCTTGTACAGAACCTAAGAATGCAAACAAACAGAAATGCTCATTTCTTATGTGAAATAGCATCTTCCCATATGGTAATCAGGAGGATGCCTGCACATGTAGAGTCTTGCAGAATCACAGGAGGGTTTGGGTTGGAAGGGTCATTAGAAATCAGTCAGTTCCCATCCCCTGCCATGGGCAGGGACATCTTCTACCAGCCCAGCTTCCTCAAGGCCCCAGTCAGCCTGGCTTTCGACAGCTCCAGGCTTGGAAGCTCCATACCTCCCACCAGCCCAGGTTGCTCAAGGCCTCATCCAGCCTGGCCTTCAATGCCTCCAGGGAGGAGGCAGCCACGACCTACCAGGGTGGAAGGTGTCCCTGCCCATGGCAGGGGGATTGGAACTAGATGATCTTTAACATCCCTTCCAACCCAAACCATCCTGTGAATCTCTGCATCTCTCTGGGTCTGAGCTGTGTGCCTGTGCACGGTGCAGGAGGATGAAGCTCTCCTGTGGAACGGGGCCTACAAGAAAGCCAGGAAAGGACTTTTTACAAGTGCTTGTAGTGCCAGGATGAGGGACAACAGATTACAGCTGCAAGAGGGCAGATTTAGACTGGAGATTAGGAAGAAATTCTTTGCAGTGAGGGTGGTGAGACACTGGAACAGGCTGCCCAGGGAGGTGGTTGAGGCCCCATCCCTGGAGATATTAAAGGTGAGGCTCAACAGGGTTCTGGGCAACCTGATCTAGTTGGGGATGTCCCTTGCTAAGCAGAGGGGGTTGGATTAGATGACCTTTGGAGGTTCCTTCTAACCCAAACCATTCTATCCTTCTAGGACTCTGATGTTACCACAGCTATCCTCTTCTCCTCACCTTAGCTATCAACAAAGACCTTCTTGTCACATATTTACTACGACATCTTAGAGTCTGTCAAATAATGGAACAAAACACATCAACTGCACACACCAAACCCTATCTGCCGAAAGTTCTTGGCAGCCACCCGAAAATTGGTTTAATGAGTGCACAGACTGAAGTGCTGCGAAATGAGAAGGACTCTGCTTACATTCATTGCATCTGGGGGCTGATGTTAACTCCCAAGACAATCACTATGCAGCAAAAGCAGTATTAACTGATAGATATAGTTAGCTATAGAGATAGATAAAAATTAATAAAGATCAGGCTTTGCTCGCAGCTATTCAGCTGATGTGGAAAACCAGGTTATAGCTGATGAGATGGAAAGAGCCATCACCATAGCAACAATTTACCACTTAACAATGAAGGGGGAAGGGTGCAGCAGGCTTCTCTACGTGCACATGTCAACAGGGTTAGTTCACAATTCTCAAGTTCACCCATGGATTGTGTTCTTGCAGCGAGAGAAGCCGTGAAAAAAATCACCTTCGCTAGCTGTACAGCGCTGCACTCAGCGTCACGTCGAGCCCGGGCGGCAGGGACAAGGAACTCAGCAGCAGCAAAAGAAAATAATGACGACTTTAATTGAAATTCCTCCTTAGCAGCATGAGGCAGCATGGAAAAGCTTGTCTTGCTGAGGGATAAAATACCCCAGGGAAGCGATGCTGGCTCAGTAACAGACAAGGCTTGTTTTGAGCAGTGCAATCCATGGGTTAAAAGGAAGGCTTCACGGCACGCTCAACTTACAGCTGTGCCCAACGCCTTAGCTATGACTGCTCTAGGTTAAAAATGTGATTTAAGTGTGAGCTCCTCATATTTTGGGAGTTCTTTACTGTGTGTCACAGCATGGATCTGTAGAATTAAAACACACTTTTAACTAGCTCCCTGCTCACAGCACCACCACCATCTCTAACTTGCACCACCTCCAAGCTTCCTTCCGTCATCTGTGGTGCTGTCCATGCCGCTCAGGTACACTGAGGAAGAAAAGAGCATGGGGAGGAGCTCACTGCTCAGCAGCCACCAAGCTAAACAGCGTGGCACTGGGGCACTGAAATACTGTGTCTGGAGCCCTCAATAGAGTAAGGACACTGACCTGATGGAGCTGGTCCAGAAGAGGACCATGAAAATGATCAGGGGGTTGGAGCAGCTCTGCTACAAGGCCAGGCTGAGGGAACTGAGGGTGTTCAGCCTGGAGAAGAGAAGGCTCCAGGGAGACCTGAAAGCAGCCTTCCAGTACCTGAAGGGGGCTACAGGAAGGATGAAGAGAGACTGATTACAAAGGCCTGCAGTGAGAGGATGAGGGGCAATGGCTTCAAACCAGAGAAGAGCAGATTTAGACTGGATGTCAGGAACAGGCTCTTTACAATGAGCGTGGTGGAACACCGCAGCAGGTTGCCTGGGGAGGTGGTTGAGGCTCCATCCCTGGAGATATTCAAGGTGAGGCTTGACCGGGCTCTGGGCAACCTGATCTAGTTGAGGCTGCCTCTGCTGACTGCACAGGGCTGGACTGGATGACCTTTGGAGGTCCAGACCATTCTATGATCTCTGATTCTTCCCTGGCTGGTTTGGGTGCTCAGCCCTCGAGGCAGGCACTAAGCTCCTCCACCCACTCGTTGTTTTCTGCACGGATTTGCACCCCGGTGCTGCAGCACGTACACTTTATCCTCAGAGCGCCTTGGTGAAGCTGGGACAGGGGAAGTGCTCACATGTTACACCGCACAGGGAGCAGGAGCAAAGCAGCACAAAGCTCAGCAGTGCTGTGTTTACACAGGAGAAGTGAAAGATCCTCCTGCTTACAATGAGATGCTGATGGACACGTTGGCTTCAGCAGGAAGCTTCAGCCCCCGAAAGGAAACCCTCAGAGACATGTTCCAAAAACATGCTCACACCTGGACTGAGCTGACTCTGAGATAATGAGTTTCAGGACATAATTATCAAGAATTTAGGCTCTGAATTCATGCATTTAGACAAGGGTGAGTGGCTTGTGGTCAGCAGACAGAAAACACTGCCGAGGGCAGAATCTGCGGCGCTACACATCCTTTGTGTCTCTGTTGCTAATTAGGACATTGAATGGCCAAGTGTGAAACCTGGACAGTGGGTGCCTGCTCCCAGTGTGAACACCTACTCACAGCATTCCAGGAGAACTGCAGCTGCTGAAGGGAGGAGTTCTTTTGTGCAGATCAGGTGTCACCTTTGTGGTTGAAGGTGGGCCACTCTGCTGGCAGGATTATAAAAGCAAGTGGTCCAAAAAGAAAGGAAGAAAGAGGGGCATGTGACTCAAGTTTGTATCATTTTCCTCTGGGGGAAAACAAAAAACCCAAAGTCCAGAGGAAGCCACTAAGATGAGCAGAGGGCTGGAGCACCTCTGATCTGAAGACAGGCTGAGAGAGTTGGGGTTATGCAGCCTGGAGAAGAAAAGGCTCCAGGGAGACCTTAGAGCAGGCTTCCAGTACCTGAAGGAGGTTATAGGATTGCTGGGGAAGGACTTTTGATGTAGGCATGGAGTGACAGGACAAGGGGTAGTGGAAGAAGCTCCATTGAGATGGGACATCAGGAAGAAATGCTTCCCTGAGAGCATGGTGAGGCACTGGAACGGGCTGCCCAGAGAAGTCGTGGAAGGGTTGAAAGCCAGGTTGGATGAGGCCTTGAGCAACTGCTCTGGTGGAAAGTGTCATTGCCCATGGCAGGGGGGGGGTTGGAACTAGATGATCTTTAAGGTCTCTTCCAACCCAAATCATTCTGTGATTCAGTGAAGTAAAATACCTAGCCCAATGCTGGAACAAACACCCAGGCTCCACACAGACCCAGAGCTGCCGGACACTGACTCCTCTGCGAGGTCACTTCAGCTTTCTGCTTCCCAGTGTATTTTTACTGCACCACTCATCCATTTACTCATCCAAGACAGGTGAGTAAGCTAAGGGCAGTGGGAGAAACGTTGCCTGCACTGTGTTTAAAACACGGTGCCACGACAGAATGAGTGGTTTCAGCTAAAGAGAGGTTTCAGAGGAAGAGTACAGAAGAGTAGAGCTGTGACAGAAGGTTATCCAGGACAGCTGTACCTCAAACCCAAGCAGAAAAGTCTTTTAACATCAGCCATGCTACACAGGCAGTACATCCTGACGTTCATTTCCAGGAGCATGCAAATCTGTGCAGACCTGGTTTAATGACTCTGGAGACAGCTTCAGAAAAGTCCTGAGCACTACACCCAAGTACAGCAAAACTGGGGAAGGAGGAGCTCTCGAAGCAAGGAGGTGCCAGACTAGTCCTGCTGCTGATCAAAGTGCCTGAAGGAGGCACAAAAAAAGCCAGCAAGCAGTTCTGTGACAGGAACATAAAAGAGGATTTCCACAAGCAAAGGGTTTAATGGCTTTCAAAAGCTCAACAAAATGCTACAGGAAAGCAGCCTAGGACAGAGACAGCACAAAGCACTCCCCAGCAGCAGCAGCACGGCCGTGTGACAGCAGCCCAGGGGCAGCAGGGTCAGGGGTGCCCAGGCTGCATCCAAGGAAGCCATCATCTGTCAGGGCACTCAGACTCCAGAGCACTACAGACAGGGCTCTGGCTGCAGCACAGCAGCTGAGATCTCCCACGACAAACACAGCCAGGATGTCAGTGCCTGCAGCCCCTCTCCTGCACAGGCAGAGCAGCAGCTCAGCACCGCACCTGGCCTCAGGACAGGGCAGGGCCTCATCCAGTGCCTGCTGCCAACAGCCTGCTGCCTGCTGCCAGCTGCCTGCCTCTCCATACTCATCACTGAATTCTTTGGGTTGGAAGAGCCCTCCAAGATCATCAAGCCCAACCATCGACCTAACATCACCATGGCCATTAAACCGCATCCTAAAGTGCCATGGACACACATTTCCCGGACACTTCCAGGGATGGGGACTCCACTACCTCCCTGGGCAGCCTCTTTCAAACCCTGACCACTCTTGTAGAAAAGAAATTTCCCCTAATCTCCAACCTAAACCTCCCCTGGCACAATCTCATTCTATCCCCTGGCACAATCTCATTCTATCCCCTGGTACTAGCAGGAAGAGACCAACCCCCACCTCACTGCAACCTCCTCTCAGGGAGCTGCAGAGAGCAGGCTTCTGCTCCAGGCCGAACACCCCCAGCTCCCTCAGCTGTTCTTCACTGACCTGTTCTCCAGACCCTTCACTAGCTCTGATGCCCTTCTCTGGACACTTGGAAGATAGAGAACAGAACAGCACAGGAAGATGCTTTTCCTGCTGCCTTCTGCTGCTAAGTGACCTTTCTGCCACAGAGTAATGCTGTCTGAACACCCCCATACCATGATGGGGACTGTGTCACTGAACACCTGGCAGTGCTGGCTCCTCCCCTCAATACTCCACTGGACACACGGAGGCAGTCGGTGCATGAGCCACAGCACACCCAGTCTGACGTTTCCCATCAGCTTATTTCCACCCAGTCAATCCCTACCCACTCTCAGCTGTGTCTGAGAATCCTTGGGAGTCAGGAGTGGGCTGCTGGCAGCAAGACAATCCATCCAGCCTACTGCCAAGCCCTCTTGTTCAAGGACACTGAGGAGCCAGCTGCAGATGGGCTGGATGGTCACCCCCACTCCTGAGTATATTCTTAACAACCTCTAGCTTTTGCAGGGCCAAGGCTTTGGCACATGATCTTACAGTGACAAAGGTAAGAACTCCAGAGTGAAATACAAGCCTGGCAGATAAATTCCTCTGGCAGATCTTCTTTCCCTCACCCCTTCTCACCCTGCATTTTCACCAAAGGACAAGATGCAAAAGAGCAGAAAGATTTAGAGAAACAGGTGCACAGCACGGTCCCTACCTCACCAGGCTCTACAAATCAGCTCACAGAAATGAGGAGAGAAGCACAGAATGACAATGCACCCAGTCTTGCACATTTAGGAGAGCCCAAGCCAGTGTCTCTCCAGTTCCATTGCTTATTCCAAACCTCTACAATGGAGGTTATCCACCACTCCTGATGGCTGGAAGGGACTACAACAGCCAGGTGAGGAGGTTGGGCCCCACAAAAGAAATGTCACCTCCAGAAAGGTTATCTTCTAGGAAAAGCAACAGATTAAACACAGAGAAATCATAAGAAACTTGTGTTGATGTGAAATGCCAGGACAGAGGAACAAAACCCCACAATAAGTTGTCAGACATTTCACGAGGCCCAGCAGCAAGACAGTGAGAAGAATGCTGTCTGGATGGTCCTGCAGCTCTTTGGTTTAACCACACAGTAGAACTGAGAATCATAAAGGTTGGAAGGTCATCAAGTCCAGCCATCACCCCAATATCACCCTGAACATTACATCATGTCCCTTAGTGCCATGGCCACACATTTCTTGAACACCTCCAGGGATGGGGATTCCACCACCTCCCTGGGCAGCCTGTGCCAATGCCTGACTACTCTTGTATCAAAGAAATCTTTCCTAATGTCCAACCCAAACCTCTCCTGGCACAATTTCAGGCCATTCCTTCTTATCCTGTCATTTGTTATTAGGGAGAAGAGACCAGCCCCACCTGGTTCCAACCACTTTTCAGGGAGCTGTAGAAAGTTATGTGGTCTCCCCTCAGCCTCCTCTTCTCCAGGCTAAGCAAGCCCAGCTCCCTCAGCTGCTCCTCACCAGCCCTGTTCTCCAGCCCCTTCCGCAGCTTCCTTGCCCTTCTCTGGACCTGCTCTAGCCCCTCAATGTCAGTCTTAGAGTGAATTGAACCCAGTAGTCAAGGTGCTGCCCCACCAGCGCCGAGCACAGGGGCAGAAGTGCTCAAACAACTCAAGAGACTGAAAGAGTTAACAGCTGAGGAGAAGTTTAGGAATCTATAGCTCCTACTCAGCAGGATCATCAATATCTTCAATAGTGGCTTACTTGTTGGGCATGAAAGCAAAGCAGCAGCATGCTGTGTTCACAGGGAGGAAGGCATCTGAGGAGGTGTTTTAAGAGGGGCAGGAAGCAGCTCAGCCGCCCAGGCTGCGTGGAGCGCAGCTGCTGACACCGCACTGCTGCGGAAAGGTCTGTCGGTAAATATTTGCTTAGCATGTTGTAACTTGAGCAGAGGAGAGAAGGAGTACCCTCAGCATTGGTGCACACAGACAGCCCTCACACAGCTTCCACAGCACAGGAGACAAGAACAGTGCTCTCTTAGGGTGCCCACAGAGGTCCAGAGGAGGCCACAAAGATGATGGGAGGGCTGGGAAACCTCTGCTATGAGGACAGGCTGAGAGAGTTGGGGCTGTTCAGCCTGGAGAAGAGAAGGCTTTGGGAAGACTTTAGAGCAGCCTTCCAGTACCTGAAGGGAGTTACAGGAGAGCTGGAGAGGGACTTTTAACAAAGGCATGGAGTGACAGGATGAGGGTCAATGGCTTCACACTGGAAGAAGCTGGATTTAGATGAGACGCTAAGAAGAAATTCTTCCCTGTGAGGGTGGAGAGGCACTGGAACAAGTTGCCCAGAGATGTGGAGTCTCCAAACCTGGAAGTCTTCAAGGCTAGGTTGGCTGGAGCCCTGATCTATCTTCTCTAGTGGGAGGTGCCTGTGTCAATGGCACAGGGGTTTGAACGAGATGAACTTTAAGGTCCCTTCTAACTCAAACCACCCTGTGAGTGCGCTGTTATCATCAGTGTGGGCATCACACTCTGCCAAGAACTCGAATGCCGTTTTGCCCAGCAAAGCACTGAGAGCTGGATTTTTATTTTTCTTCTCTAGTTTTAAGATTAGATCAGTCTTAAGATATTTTCAAATCTGCTTGCTTGGCTTTGTAGTCAAAACATTTCTATTTAGTTCTGAAGCCATTATTAGAAAGCAAACACAGCAGCGTGGGGGGAGCCACCTCCGATGACTGAACTGCCTGCTCAGAAGCCTTCAGCTTTCAGTTAGTGCTCCACCCAAAAAACTAAACACACCTCTAAAGCATACTCCTGCTAAGTTTTGTCTCTATCAGTCCTTGATGTACCAAACACATCTGCCGTGAAACACCTTGAAAGGTGACACAGGATAGAAAAATTAGCATCCAAGTACAGCCCCTAACCCAACAAAATGCTCTTAAACTTCAGCATGGACTTGAGGAAACCAGCTCCTGGAAAAAGCTGAGAGTGCTGGCACAAAGACAGCTACCAAAGGGGTTAGTCACACCTGCTCTCCTGGCAGGCATCCCCATCAACTGTTCCTCTTTCTGGCTCATCAACAGGGATGGATTGGGAGGACAGGAAGACAGCTCTGTTAAACACACGGCATACACCAATGTCACTGGATTGTGAATCACAGCAGGGCACTGCAGCCAGGCTGCTGAGCTGAAGAAGATGGATCTCTTAACTGAAATTGCAGGGCTGTTTTTCTTAAGCACTGCACTGGGGATGATGAAAAGGCACTTAGAGAAACAAGCGGCTTTGGAAAAAGCAAATAGCTCTTGCAGGACCAGCATGGGGCTATGGGAAGCACTCCGTGGTATTCTCTTGTGACCTTAAGTGGTGCACAAGAAACTAACATCTTCAGCAATACCCAGTGAGGAGTGCACACAGGTAAGCAACACAGAGATGCAAGTCCCCTCCTTGTCCTAACAGGAAAGTCATTTTTGAAGGACAGAAACCTGACACTGCAGTCCAAGCTTAAGGCCTAGAACAAGTCTAGTGAGGAGGGGCTGAGGGAACTGGGGTGGTTCGGCCTGGGGAAGAGGATGCTGAAGAGAGCTGCTCTCTACAGCTCCCTGAAAGGAGACGGGGGCAGGTGGGGTTTGGGCTCTTCTCTCTAGTCCCAGGCTATAGGAGGAGAGGAAAGGGCCTGAATTTGTGCCAGGGGAGGTTTAGGTTGGATATGAGGATAAGTCTTTTTGCTGCAAGAGTGGTCTGGCCTTGGAACAGGCTGCTCAGGGAGGTTGTGGAGTCCCCATCCCTGGAGATGTTCTATAAACATGTGGCCACAGCACCTAGGGACACGGTTTAATGGCCATGGTGGTGCTGGGTTGAAGGTTGGACTTGATGATCTTGGTGGTCTTTTCCACCCAAAACAATTCTATGATTCTATTTTATTACAGGAAGAAAACCTAAAAACCCAAAGTAAACCTAAAAGCCTTCCCATTGTTCTTGTTGGTGGCAGTTTAAGAGTTATCTGTTCCCTTTCCCTAGGGCTGTGACTGATCTCACTGTTACCAGAAGACTCCTCCCTAAACTGCTAGAGGAGTTTTAGTCTGTGTATGTTTTTGCATACAGCATAATGAAAAGTTCCACAAAATATGAGGTTCCCATCTAACACCCTCTGAACTTCCCAGACGCTCTCAGAAGCTACCTTCCTCTGTGGAAGAGCTTGACAAGGGAGGGGTCAACACTGACACTGCTGCTGTGAGGACAGGAAGACAGGAACGATGGGACATGGAAGAATGACCAACCCAAGGCACTGACCTGCCAAAGTTGCATATTGGGTGGCAGGAAGCACCATAGTGAGAAGGCAGAAGTAGGCTGGATCTGGTTTTGTATGAAGAGGTTTGCAGTGTCTGCTTTGCATTTACACTAACAGCAGAGTAACTCTGTGCTTGCGCCTGCACGCCTGGAAAACAGCTCGGGGTGCACACCTCAGGAGAGATGTGAAAGGACTCATATGAAAGGACTCAGTCAACAAACAAAAGAAATATGGCTGTCATCCCTCCCTCCCTGCCTGACCTGAGAGGATAGCAGAGGAAAGCAGTCAGGAGGAAGCAGAAATGCCAGATTTGCTACAGAGGAGGGCAGGCCAATTTTCGCTGCTGTCTTACATTGGCGGTCAGTACTGATCAAGTTGGGCCACACAGACATCTGCCAATAATTCCAGATCCTTGGCCTTGCAGGTCACAGAATCACAGAACTGTTTCAGTTGGAAAAGACCTCTAAGATCATCCAGTCCAACCATCAACCCAACACCACCACAGCTATTAAACCATGCCCCCAAGTGCCATGGCCACACATTTCTTGAACACCTCCAGGGATGGGGACTCCACCACCTCCCTGGGCAGCCTGGTCCAAGGCCTGACCATTGTTGCAGCAAAGAAATTTTCCCCAAGCTCCAACCTAAACTTCCCCTGGTGCAACTCGAGGCCATTTCCTGTTGTCCTGTTGCTTCCTGGGAGAGAAGACCAACCCCCACCTCACCCCCATCTTTTTTCAAGGGAGCTGTAGAGAGCCGGAAGGTCTCCCCTGAGCCTTCTTCTCTCCAGACTAAACAACCTCAGATCCCTCAGCTGCTCCTCACCAGACCTGTTCTCCTAGTAGAGGGTTTTAGGGAACAGAAATTCCACCACTTTGTTCATGACTTGTTCAAACTCTTGCACAACACAGGGACAGAAGTCTGACAACCAAAGTCAGTTTAACAGGCAAAGTGCTACTGAGCAATGAGAGTTGGGAGCATTTCCCTCTGCACTGCTGGGAACACGCAGGGTGCGATCCCGTTCCCAGAAATGGGAGCTTACCCGCTCGCTGCAGTGCCTCAGCCCCTCAGCAAGGAAGGCAAAAGCAGTCAGGGTTTGCTCTCAGTTTTATGGATGGTTTCTAGCAGCAATTTTTACTGCCCAGCAGCACTGTAAGGAAGTTTCCTGGGTCTTATTTCATAGAATCCTAGAATGGGTTGGGTTGGAAGGGACCTTAAAGCTCATCCCATTCCAACCCCGCTGCCACGGGCAGGGACACCTCCCACCAGCCCAGCTTGCTCAAGGCCTCAGCCAGCCTGGCCTTGAACACTTCCAGGGAGGGGACATCCACAATCTCCCCGGGCAACCTGTGCCAGTGTCTCACCACCCCCCTCACTGTATGAATTTCTTCCTAATCTGCAGCCCCCCTCAGGAAGCGGTTTCTGGTTTATTTCTGTGACCAGCACTGTGTCACTCTGGACTATTTGGTGGCAGAGGCAAGAGGAGGGACAGAAAGCTGAGGACCACACACACACTCCTACCCCAACAGGAAGACATGGGGCTTGCTGAGGGTTTCAGCTCACTTGTGTGGCTGCTGGCACTAGCTGAGTGAACAGCAGAGGTGGGGGGCTGAGTTTGGAGCACAATCAGCAGCAGAGCAGACAATCACCAGGCAGCCTGTGGGGCGCAGCGAGCCGATGATAGCAGAGCAAGGCTGGGCGGCTGTATCAGCGGCTCTGCTCCTGCCAGGCCTTGATAAGCTCCACTCATGCATCGCCTTATTTAGGCAGAGTCCTCTGCTGACACACCAGGGCTCAGGAACAAGTGCCTGGGAGGTTCCCAGTCAGAAACCGAGAGGCTTTGGCTCCTTGTTTTAATGAAGCGCAACAACAACAAAACACAGCAGGATGAGGGAGGTGATTTTGCCTCTCCTCTTTGTTCCACTGAGACTCCACCTGGCTCCTGCATCCAGCTCTGGTGCCCCCAACACAAGGACATGAACCTGCTGGAAAGGGTCCAGAGAAGTCCACAAAGATGATCAGAAGGCTGAAGGCATTTAAAAGACATCTGGACGTGGTGCTGAGGGCCATGGCTTAGTACCAGCCTTGGCAGGGTTACATTAATGGCTGGACTTGATGATCTTAAAGGCCTTTCCAGCCTGAACAACTCTGCTTCAGGAGAGCTCCTTTCCCAGGCACCTTTAGTTCCACTTTGTGCTAAGACAGGCCTGAGAAAGGAGCGTTTTCACCACCGCCAGACCCACCATCTGCTGCCTCCTCAGGTCTCTTACCCTCAGAATTAGGAGTGGTCCTGGTTTTGGGAAGGTATTTAACAGCAGGCTGTTGTAGCACAGAGGCAGCTCAGGAAAGCCTCCTTGCTTTCACTAATGATGCTAATGAACTCATATATTGCAAATATGTTTTCAACTCAGCTGCCACTCTCAGGACAAATTAGCAGAGCTCACGCTGCTGCAGTGTGCATCTCTGAAGCTTTGTCATCATGTTTCACTCCCTAAATTGTAAAATCAAGTAAGCTGTGATGAGTCTCAAGTCATTAACATGAATTAACAAGGTTCTGCTGTATATTATTTCACAGTTACTGCCAAAAAGAGCAGCTCTTGAGTACAGAGGATACACTGAACGTCACCTATTCACCTCCCTTTAGAGCTGTGGTTATATGCTCTGGTAGAACTCCCTCTGTACTGCACAGTGCCATTAATCGTGTTAGCTAAAGCACTCCTTCACAGCCTGCTGCTTCTAGTAGAGGCTACAAGGGCTTCACAGCCACAGATGTGCACCAGTACTCATCAGATGTTGTCTTCAGAGCAGGCCAGCTCAGGCAGACTGTGCTTCCCTGCCTGTGTGTGGAGAGGCTGCACACAGACTGGGCTGAACACCACAGAATGATAGAATTGGTTAGGCTGGCAAAGCCCTTTGAGATCATCCAGTCCAACCATTCTCTAACTCTACAAAGCGTGGTGCTAAACCACAGCCCTCAGCACCACATCTCTGCCTCTTTGAAACACTGCCAGGGATGGGGATTCAACCACCTTCCTGGGCAGCCTGTTCCAGGGCTTGAGAACCCTTTCAGTCAAGAAGTTTGTTCTAACGTCCAACCTAAACCTCCTATGGGGCAACTTGAGGCCATCCTCTCTCATTCTATCACTTCTTAGTAGGGAGACTAGACCAACCCCCACCTCACTCCAACCCTCCTTCAGGGAGCTGGAGAGTGAGGAGGACACCCCTTAAGTCTCCTCCAGGCTAAACAATCCCAGTCTCCTCAGCTGCTCCTCACCATAACTGTTCTCTGGACCCTTTGCCAGCTTTGTTGCCCTTCTCTGGACCTGCTCCAGCACCTGAATGGCCTTCTTGTAGAAGAGGAAGCATATGTGATAGGCAGAGCATGAAGCACTCAACAAGTCTGCTCCAGAGCTAGAAGCTGTGCAGTTGGATCAGCCTAGTACTGTGCTCCTTAGCTCCTGCAGGTAAGAGCTGTGAGAAGCAAGGCTGCTTTTCCACACCACAGTCAAAGTGTGATGTGGTCACAGCCTCAGACAGAACCTAAGCCTGGACACTCACCACAGCCCTGCTCTCCTGCAGCCCTAATGGAGTGCTTGCAGCCAGGTCACTTCTCTAACGTGGTGCCTCCCCAGAATTCAGCTGCTGAAAGGTCACACTGAAGTTTGGGGCATGCCTGGGGAGTAAACTCGGATAACAAAGATCTGCTGCACACCACAGCCCCTGGACTAAAGCCCAGGCTGTGGCCTGAGAGCGTGGGTAGCTCCCCAGCCCAACTCACCAAAGCCAGGGCTGGCTCAGCTCAAGCAAGAGCTGGGGAGAAGCAGCCTCAGTCAGTCAGGGTGCTGCCTGAACTCTGCTGGAGGTGCCAGCAGCCCCCTGCTGCCGCCGCCTCTGTCACAGGGCTGTCTGCCTGCCGCCACCACAATCTCACAGCACATTCCACGCCTGCTCCTGGAGACCCTTTGGGAGAAAGCACAGCAGGGAACCAGCTGTCTGAATGGCTCCAGCACTCCCTTCTCCTTGGAAGGTTCTGTTCTGCACAAGCAATAACCCACCCAACGCCCCCTGCCACTAACTAAGTGCCACAAGCAGCTACCCAGGGACCACAGAACATTAGGGGTGGGAAGGGACCTCGAGAGATCACCTGGTCCAACACCCCGAGGAAGTCCACACCATCACAGAACCACAGAATGCTTTCAGTTGGAAAAGCCTTTTAAGATCATTGAGTCCAACCATTCTCTAACAAGGGTGGGGCTGAGCCATGGCCCTCAGCACCACATCTCTGCCTCCTTGAAACACCTCCCGGGATAGGCATTCAACCAGCTCCCCAGGGAGCCTGTTCCAGTCTTTGAGAACCCTTGCAGTTAAGACTTTTCTCCTAATGTCCAACCTAAACCTCCCCTGGTACAACTTGAAGCCATTTCCTCTCATCCTATCACCTGTCACTAGGGAGAAGAGACCAATTCTCACCTGGCTCCAGCCTCCTTTCAGGGAGTTGAAGAGAGCAATGAGGTCTCCCCTCAGCCTCCTCTTCTCCAGGCTAAACAACCCCAGCTCCCTCAGCTGCTTCTCACCAGACCTGTTCCCCAGACCCTCCACCAGCATTGTTGGATTCACTCTTGAAAATCCTTTAGTTCAAAGGACACAGCAAAAAGGCCACACAGAGCTCTGCAGCTGGTCACTGGGACCAAAACTTCTCTTGCATATGGAAAGAGCTTTCAAGAAAAGAAGACTTCTCTTCTTTCACAGCCCTCAGCAGTGGATCTGAGCTCAAATCACTCCTCATTGAACAACACAGCCCCACCAAACCATACCACAAACCCAAAGGAAACCTCAGACAGACCACTCAAGAGTGTCCAAAAGAAGGAAGACATCTTACAAAAGCCAACAGTTATCAGAAGGGTTTTGGTAAACCAGGAAAAATGGACCTAAATTTGAAAGCTGACAGCTGATCTCTTTCCTTGCTGTGCTGTGAAACGCAGCTTTCTGAAGCAGACCACAGCAGGAGACTGGGCACCAACAGCAATCAGCTGGTTACATAATTTGGTGGTTAAGCAAAGATATTTTTAGTGCTTTGCTAATCCACCTAATGCATTTCTTTCCCAGAGAAGAGAATGCAGGAGGCTTAGAGTTGGGTGGACAGGGGCAGAACAGGGGGAGATTGACAAGGAATTCACAAGTACAAAGTACCTGAGTGCATCTTAATGGCATCCATCCTCAGCAGGGCTTAGCAGGGCCTGGGAATGGGAGACACTTGGGTAGAAATAACTGAAAAGAGCTGAAGTGAAGATGTAGAACTTCCCTAACATGCTTCAAGCAGCAAGGTCCTGACGTGAAACGAGCTGGTGACACCCCAAGGGATTCGAGTGGAGATAAAACTGTGTGGGTCATTCCTGAGTGCTACCTGGGAATCCTGAAACCATTTCCAATGGTTCTGAACAAACAAACAAATACCCCACAACAACAAACCCAAAACAAACAAAAACCCACAACAAAGCAAACAAGCAAACAAAAAACCAAACCACCACCACCACAGAACAACCAGCTTTAGGGGGAATGGGCCAAAAAATCCAGGCTGGACAGAGAGCAGGGCTGAGGAGAAGGACATGGGGGTGCTAGGAGATGAGAAGCCCAACATGAGCCAGCAATGGTCACTGCCAGACCAGAAACCAACCCTGGCCTGGGCTGCATCTCCAGCAGCATGGGCAGCAGGTCAAAGGAGAGGATTCTGCCCCTCTGCTCTACTCTCATGAGACCCCACTTGCACTGCTGGGTCCAGCTCTGCAGCCCCCACCACAGGAAGGACATGGCAGAGTGAGTGCAGAGGAGACCGCAATAGATGGACAGAGGGCTGGAGCACCTCTCCTGTGAAGGCAGCCTGAGAGAGTTGGGGCTGTTCAACCTGGAGAAGGTTCCAGAATGACCTTAGCGCAGCCTTCTAGTACCTGAAGGGAGAGCTGGAGAGGGACTATTTGCAAAGGCACAGGGCGACAGGACAAGGGATAATGGCTTCAAGCTCCACTGGAAGAAGCTCCATTTAGATGAGACACTAGGAAGAAACTCTTCCTCATGAGGGTGGTGAGGCACTGCAACAGGCTGCCCTCCCCAGCCTTCCTGCAGATCCCCTTCAGAGGCCAAAATGCCTCTTAGATGTGCCCAGTGACACATCTAAGCAACATGGGAACAGGGCAGTAAACCACACCAGAGCCACTTCTTTGAACAGTGAAGAATCTTGAAAGAACT